>NW_027043008.1:3968652-4630094 GCF_036013475.1 Columba livia
GGTGTGGCAGCCAGGCGCCCCCTAGGGGATGGGGAGCCTGTCAGCCCCGGGCCTGTCACTGCCTGGTGTCCCTGCTGCCACCAGCCAGGCCTCTGAAAACTTGTCAAACCATGCCCAGACTTGGGGCCAGTTTGGCCCAAAGTCTGCAAGAGACAAGTCGGGAAGAAAGATATGGGACAGAGGGAGAAAGCGAAGGGAGCAGGAGAAAGGGAAGGAAGAATAAAAAGTAGTGTTGGGCTGCAGGAGTGAGATGGAGGAATTGCAAGAAAAGAGGCAGGAAGCAGGAGAGTGAGAGAAAAGGAAAGAAGAGACATGCAGCCAGACAAGGGGTTAGTGAGAGAGGATGGGACGGAGAACAGGATGAGAAGGACATAAGACAAGGCTAGGACAGGCAAGGACAGGCAAGGCAAGGCTAGGCTGCAGGACATGTTTTTGCTTTATAGTTTCTAGCACATTCGTCTTCAGACTAGGAGGAAAGCCATAAGACCGTATGGATTAGGCCCAAGCAAAAACCCCAGCTACTTGAGACACTTAGACTAAGCCTAAAATACCAAGATCTCTCCATAAGGATGGTTTTTATACTGTACTTCCACAATCTGCTGGCAGTACAGAAAAATAAGCTGCAGATCTCCTTAGGCTGAGTCATGGTGCTTTGGGGCAGGGACCATGCATATCATGGGAATATTTCACAGTTTCTGCTCTGTTTTCAGTGTATGACACCAAAACACCCACCTGATGACATCCTTTCAAGAGCAAAGGCAGCAATTTGCAGAATTACGCTTCTTAGGGGAAGTGAGAAATTGCTGAGCTGACACCAAGTCCTGCAGTGTCCCTGTCACCTGCAGAGCCACCGCATCCTTGCCACGGCAGCGGGCATTGTGACAAAGGTTCTATGTCAGCTGGGTGTGGCAGCCAGGCGCCCCCTAGGGGATGGGGAGCCTGTCAGCCCCGGGCCTGTCACTGCCTGGTGTCCCTGCTGCCACCAGCCAGGCCTCTGAAAACTTGTCAAACCATGCCCAGACTTGGGGCCAGTTTGGCCCAAAGTCTGCAAGAGACAAGTCGGGAAGACAGATATGGGACAGAGGGAGAAAGCGAAGGGAGCAGGAGAAAGGGAAGGAAGAATAAAAAGTAGTGTTGGGCTGCAGGAGTGAGATGGAGGAATTGCAAGAAAAGAGGCAGGAAGCAGGAGAGTGAGAGAAAAGGAAAGAAGAGACATGCAGCCAGACGAGGGGTTAGTGAGAGAGGATGGGACAGAGAACAGGATGAGAAGGACATAAGGCAAGGCTAGGACAGGCAAGGACAGGCAAGGCAAGGCTAGGCTGCAGGACATGTTTTTGCTTTATAGTTTCTAGCACATTGGTCTTCAGACTAGGAGGAAAGCCATAAGACCGTATGGATTAGGCCCAAGCAAAAACCCCAGCTACTTGAGACACTTAGACTAAGCCTAAAATACCAAGATCTCTCCATAAGGATGGTTTTTATACTGTATTCCACAATCTGCTGGCAGTACAAAAAAAGAAGCTGCAGATCTCCTTAGGCTGAGTCATGGTGCTTTGGGGCAGGGACCATGCATATCATGGGAATATTTCACAGTTTCTGCTCTGTTTTCAGTGTATGACACCAAAACACCCACCTGATGACATCCTTTCAAGAGCAAAGGCAGCAATTTGCAGAATTCCGCTTCTTAGGGGAAGTGAGAAATTGCTGAGCTGACACCAAGTCCTGCAGTGTCCCTGTCACCTGCAGAGCCACCGCATCCTCGCCACGGTAGCGGGCATTGTGACAAAGGTTCTATGTCAGCTGGGTGTGGCAGCCAGGCGCCCCCTAGGGGATGGGGAGCCTGTCAGCCCCGGGCCTGTCACTGCCTGGTGTCCCTGCTGCCACCAGCCAGGCCTCTGAAAACTTGTCAAACCATGCCCAGACTTGGGGCCAGTTTGGCCCAAAGTCTGCAAGAGACAAGTCGGGAAGAAAGATATGGGACAGAGGGAGAAAGCGAAGGGAGCAGGAGAAAGGGAAGGAAGAATAAAAAGTAGTGTTGGGCTGCAGGAGTGAGATGGAGGAATTGCAAGAAAAGAGGCAGGAAGCAGGAGAGTGAGAGAAAAGGAAAGAAGAGACATGCAGCCAGACAAGGGGTTAGTGAGAGAGGATGGGACAGAGACCAGGATGAGAAGGACATAAGACAAGGCTAGGACAGGCAAGGACAGGCAAGGCAAGGCTAGGCTGCAGGACATGTTTTTGCTTTATAGTTTCTAGCACATTCGTCTTCAGACTAGGAGGAAAGCCATAAGACCGTATGGATTAGGCCCAAGCAAAAACCCCAGCTACTTGAGACACTTAGACTAAGCCTAAAATACCAAGATCTCTCCATAAGGATGGTTTTTATACTGTACTTCCACAATCTGCTGGCAGTACAAAAAAAGAAGCTGCAGATCTCCTTAGGCTGAGTCATGGTGCTTTGGGGCAGGGACCATGCATATCATGGGAATATTTCACAGTTTCTGCTCTGTTTTCAGTGTATGACACCAAAACACCCACCTGATGACATCCTTTCAAGAGCAAAGGCAGCAATTTGCAGAATTCCGCTTCTTAGGGAAAGTGAGAAATTGCTGAGCTGACACCAAGTCCTGCAGTGTCCCTGTCACCTGCAGAGCCACCGCATCCTCGCCACGGTAGCGGGCATTGTGACAAAGGTTCTATGTCAGCTGGGTGTGGCAGCCAGGCGCCCCCTAGGGGATGGGGAGCCTGTCAGCCCCGGGCCTGTCACTGCCTGCTGTCCCTGCTGCCACCAGCCAGGCCTCTGAAAACTTGTCAAACCATGCCCAGACTTGGGGCCAGTTTGGCCCAAAGTCTGCAAGAGACAAGTCGGGAAGAAAGATATGGGACAGAGGGAGAAAGCGAAGGGAGCAGGAGAAAGGGAAGGAAGAATAAAAAGTAGTGTTGGGCTGCAGGAGTGAGATGGAGGAATTGCAAGAAAAGAGGCAGGAAGCAGGAGAGTGAGAGAAAAGGAAAGAAGAGACATGCAGCCAGACGAGGGGTTAGTGAGAGAGGATGGGACAGAGAACAGGATGAGAAGGACATAAGGCAAGGCTAGGACAGGCAAGGACAGGCAAGGCAAGGCTAGGCTGCAGGACATGTTTTTGCTTTATAGTTTCTAGCACATTCGTCTTCAGACTAGGAGGAAAGCCATAAGACCGTATGGATTAGGCCCAAGCAAAAACCCCAGCTACTTGAGACACTTAGACTAAGCCTAAAATACCAAGATCTCTCCATAAGGATGGTTTTTATACTGTACTTCCACAATCTGCTGGCAGTACAGAAAAATAAGCTGCAGATCTCCTTAGGCTGAGTCATGGTGCTTTGGGGCAGGGACCATGCATATCATGGGAATATTTCACAGTTTCTGCTCTGTTTTCAGTGTATGACACCAAAACACCCACCTGATGACATCCTTTCAAGAGCAAAGGCA
Source organism: Columba livia (assembly GCF_036013475.1). Lineage (NCBI taxonomy): Eukaryota > Metazoa > Chordata > Aves > Columbiformes > Columbidae > Columba > Columba livia. The sequence continues at coordinate 3,972,119 of NW_027043008.1, forward strand.
GCAATTTGCAGAATTCCGCTTCTTAGGGGAAGTGAGAAATTGCTGAGCTGACACCAAGTCCTGCAGTGTCCCTGTCACCTGCAGAGCCACCGCATCCTCGCCACGGCAGCGGGCATTGTGACAAAGGTTCTATGTCAGCTGAATGTGGCAGCCAGGCGCCCCCTAGGGGATGGGGAGCCTGTCAGCCCCGGGCCTGTCACTGCCTGGTGTCCCTGCTGCCACCAGCCAGGCCTCTGAAAACTTGTCAAACCATGCCCAGACTTGGGGCCAGTTTGGCCCAAAGTCTGCAAGAGACAAGTTGGGAAGAAAGATATGGGACAGAGGGAGAAAGCGAAGGGAGCAGGAGAAAGGGAAGGAAGAATAAAAAGTAGTGTTGGGCTGCAGGAGTGAGATGGAGGAATTGCAAGAAAAGAGGCAGGAAGCAGGAGAGTGAGAGAAAAGGAAAGAAGAGACATGCAGCCAGACGAGGGGTTAGTGAGAGAGGATGGGACAGAGAACAGGATGAGAAGGACATAAGGCAAGGCTAGGACAGGCAAGGACAGGCAAGGCAAGGCTAGGCTGCAGGACATGTTTTTGCTTTATAGTTTCTAGCACATTCGTCTTCAGACTAGGAGGAAAGCCATAAGACCGTATGGATTAGGCCCAAGCAAAAACCCCAGCTACTTGAGACACTTAGACTAAGCCTAAAATACCAAGATCTCTCCATAAGGATGGTTTTTATACTGTACTTCCACAATCTGCTGGCAGTACAGAAAAATAAGCTGCAGATCTCCTTAGGCTGAGTCATGGTGCTTTGGGGCAGGGACCATGCATATCATGGGAATATTTCACAGTTTCTGCTCTGTTTTCAGTGTATGACACCAAAACACCCACCTGATGACATCCTTTCAAGAGCAAAGGCAGCAATTTGCAGAATTCCGCTTCTTAGGGGAAGTGAGAAATTGCTGAGCTGACACCAAGTCCTGCAGTGTCCCTGTCACCTGCAGAGCCACCGCATCCTCGCCACGGCAGCGGGCATTGTGACAAAGGTTCTATGTCAGCTGAATGTGGCAGCCAGGCGCCCCCTAGGGGATGGGGAGCCTGTCAGCCCCGGGCCTGTCACTGCCTGGTGTCCCTGCTGCCACCAGCCAGGCCTCTGAAAACTTGTCAAACCATGCCCAGACTTGGGGCCAGTTTGGCCCAAAGTCTGCAAGAGACAAGTTGGGAAGAAAGATATGGGACAGAGGGAGAAAGCGAAGGGAGCAGGAGAAAGGGAAGGAAGAATAAAAAGTAGTGTTGGGCTGCAGGAGTGAGATGGAGGAATTGCAAGAAAAGAGGCAGGAAGCAGGAGAGTGAGAGAAAAGGAAAGAAGAGACATGCAGCCAGACGAGGGGTTAGTGAGAGAGGATGGGACAGAGAACAGGATGAGAAGGACATAAGGCAAGGCTAGGACAGGCAAGGACAGGCAAGGCAAGGCTAGGCTGCAGGACATGTTTTTGCTTTATAGTTTCTAGCACATTCGTCTTCAGACTAGGAGGAAAGCCATAAGACCGTATGGATTAGGCCCAAGCAAAAACCCCAGCTACTTGAGACACTTAGACTAAGCCTAAAATACCAAGATCTCTCCATAAGGATGGTTTTTATACTGTACTTCCACAATCTGCTGGCAGTACAGAAAAATAAGCTGCAGATCTCCTTAGGCTGAGTCATGGTGCTTTGGGGCAGGGACCATGCATATCATGGGAATATTTCACAGTTTCTGCTCTGTTTTCAGTGTATGACACCAAAACACCCACCTGATGACATCCTTTCAAGAGCAAAGGCAGCAATTTGCAGAATTCCGCTTCTTAGGGGAAGTGAGAAATTGCTGAGCTGACACCAAGTCCTGCAGTGTCCCTGTCACCTGCAGAGCCACCGCATCCTCGCCACGGCAGCGGGCATTGTGACAAAGGTTCTATGTCAGCTGAATGTGGCAGCCAGGCGCCCCCTAGGGGATGGGGAGCCTGTCAGCCCCGGGCCTGTCACTGCCTGGTGTCCCTGCTGCCACCAGCCAGGCCTCTGAAAACTTGTCAAACCATGCCCAGACTTGGGGCCAGTTTGGCCCAAAGTCTGCAAGAGACAAGTTGGGAAGAAAGATATGGGACAGAGGGAGAAAGCGAAGGGAGCAGGAGAAAGGGAAGGAAGAATAAAAAGTAGTGTTGGGCTGCAGGAGTGAGATGGAGGAATTGCAAGAAAAGAGGCAGGAAGCAGGAGAGTGAGAGAAAAGGAAAGAAGAGACATGCAGCCAGACGAGGGGTTAGTGAGAGAGGATGGGACAGAGAACAGGATGAGAAGGACATAAGGCAAGGCTAGGACAGGCAAGGACAGGCAAGGCAAGGCTAGGCTGCAGGACATGTTTTTGCTTTATAGTTTCTAGCACATTCGTCTTCAGACTAGGAGGAAAGCCATAAGACCGTATGGATTAGGCCCAAGCAAAAACCCCAGCTACTTGAGACACTTAGACTAAGCCTAAAATACCAAGATCTCTCCATAAGGATGGTTTTTATACTGTACTTCCACAATCTGCTGGCAGTACAGAAAAATAAGCTGCAGATCTCCTTAGGCTGAGTCATGGTGCTTTGGGGCAGGGACCATGCATATCATGGGAATATTTCACAGTTTCTGCTCTGTTTTCAGTGTATGACACCAAAACACCCACCTGATGACATCCTTTCAAGAGCAAAGGCAGCAATTTGCAGAATTCCGCTTCTTAGGGGAAGTGAGAAATTGCTGAGCTGACACCAAGTCCTGCAGTGTCCCTGTCACCTGCAGAGCCACCGCATCCTCGCCACGGCAGCGGGCATTGTGACAAAGGTTCTATGTCAGCTGAATGTGGCAGCCAGGCGCCCCCTAGGGGATGGGGAGCCTGTCAGCCCCGGGCCTGTCACTGCCTGGTGTCCCTGCTGCCACCAGCCAGGCCTCTGAAAACTTGTCAAACCATGCCCAGACTTGGGGCCAGTTTGGCCCAAAGTCTGCAAGAGACAAGTTGGGAAGAAAGATATGGGACAGAGGGAGAAAGCGAAGGGAGCAGGAGAAAGGGAAGGAAGAATAAAAAGTAGTGTTGGGCTGCAGGAGTGAGATGGAGGAATTGCAAGAAAAGAGGCAGGAAGCAGGAGAGTGAGAGAAAAGGAAAGAAGAGACATGCAGCCAGACGAGGGGTTAGTGAGAGAGGATGGGACAGAGAACAGGATGAGAAGGACATAAGGCAAGGCTAGGACAGGCAAGGACAGGCAAGGCAAGGCTAGGCTGCAGGACATGTTTTTGCTTTATAGTTTCTAGCACATTGGTCTTCAGACTAGAAGAAAAGCCATAAGACCGTATGGATTAGGCCCAAGCAAAAACCCCAGCTACTTGAGACACTTAGACTAAGCCTAAAATACCAAGATCTCTCCATAAGGATGGTTTTTATACTGTACTTCCACAATCTGCTGGCAGTACAAAAAAAGAAGCTGCAGATCTCCTTAGGCTGAGTCATGGTGCTTTGGGGCAGGGACCATGCATATCATGGGAATATTTCACAGTTTCTGCTCTGTTTTCAGTGTATGACACCAAAACACCCACCTGATGACATCCTTTCAAGAGCAAAGGCAGCAATTTGCAGAATTCCGCTTCTTAGGGGAAGTGAGAAATTGCTGAGCTGACACCAAGTCCTGCAGTGTCCCTGTCACCTGCAGAGCCAGCGCATCCTCGCCACGGTAGCGGGCATTGTGACAAAGGTTCTATGTCAGCTGGGTGTGGCAGCCAGGCGCCCCCTAGGGGATGGGGAGCCTGTCAGCCCCGGGCCTGTCACTGCCTGGTGTCCCTGCTGCCACCAGCCAGGCCTCTGAAAACTTGTCAAACCATGCCCAGACTTGGGGCCAGTTTGGCCCAAAGTCTCCAAGAGACAAGTCGGGAAGACAGATATGGGACAGAGGGAGAAAGCCAAGGGAGCAGGAGAAAGGGAAGGAAGAATAAAAAGTAGTGTTGGGCTGCAGGAGTGAGATGGAGGAATTGCAAGAAAAGAGGCAGGAAGCAGGAGAGTGAGAGAAAAGGAAAGAAGAGACATGCAGCCAGACGAGGGGTTAGTGAGAGAGGATGGGACAGAGAACAGGATGAGAAGGACATAAGGCAAGGCTAGGACAGGCAAGGACAGGCAAGGCAAGGCTAGGCTGCAGGACATGTTTTTGCTTTATAGTTTCTAGCACATTGGTCTTCAGACTAGGAGGAAAGCCATAAGACCGTATGGATTAGGCCCAAGCAAAAACCCCAGCTACTTGAGACACTTAGACTAAGCCTAAAATACCAAGATCTCTCCATAAGGATGGTTTTTATACTGTATTCCACAATCTGCTGGCAGTACAAAAAAATAAGCTGCAGATCTCCTTAGGCTGAGTCATGGTGCTTTGGGGCAGGGACCATGCATATCATGGGAATATTTCACAGTTTCTGCTCTGTTTTCAGTGTATGACACCAAAACACCCACCTGATGACATCCTTTCAAGAGCAAAGGCAGCAATTTGCAGAATTCCGCTTCTTAGGGGAAGTGAGAAATTGCTGAGCTGACACCAAGTCCTGCAGTGTCCCTGTCACCTGCAGAGCCACCGCATCCTCGCCACGGTAGCGGGCATTGTGACAAAGGTTCTATGTCAGCTGGGTGTGGCAGCCAGGCGCCCCCTAGGGGATGGGGAGCCTGTCAGCCCCGGGCCTGTCACTGCCTGGTGTCCCTGCTGCCACCAGCCAGGCCTCTGAAAACTTGTCAAACCATGCCCAGACTTGGGGCCAGTTTGGCCCAAAGTCTGCAAGAGACAAGTCGGGAAGAAAGATATGGGACAGAGGGAGAAAGCGAAGGGAGCAGGAGAAAGGGAAGGAAGAATAAAAAGTAGTGTTGGGCTGCAGGAGTGAGATGGAGGAATTGCAAGAAAAGAGGCAGGAAGCAGGAGAGTGAGAGAAAAGGAAAGAAGAGACATGCAGCCAGACTAGGGGTTAGTGAGAGAGGATGGGACAGAGAACAGGATGAGAAGGACATAAGACAAGGCTAGGACAGGCAAGGACAGGCAAGGCAAGGCTAGGCTGCAGGACATGTTTTTGCTTTATAGTTTCTAGCACATTCGTCTTCAGACTAGGAGGAAAGCCATAAGACCGTATGGATTAGGCCCAAGCAAAAACCCCAGCTACTTGAGACACTTAGACTAAGCCTAAAATACCAAGATCTCTCCATAAGGATGGTTTTTATACTGTACTTCCACAATCTGCTGGCAGTACAGAAAAATAAGCTGCAGATCTCCTTAGGCTGAGTCATGGTGCTTTGGGGCAGGGACCATGCATATCATGGGAATATTTCACAGTTTCTGCTCTGTTTTCAGTGTATGACACCAAAACACCCACCTGATGACATCCTTTCAAGAGCAAAGGCAGCAATTTGCAGAATTCCGCTTCTTAGGGGAAGTGAGAAATTGCTGAGCTGACACCAAGTCCTGCAGTGTCCCTGTCACCTGCAGAGCCACCGCATCCTTGCCACGGCAGCGGGCATTGTGACAAAGGTTCTATGTCAGCTGGGTGTGGCAGCCAGGCGCCCCCTAGGGGATGGGGAGCCTGTCAGCCCCGGGCCTGTCACTGCCTGGTGTCCCTGCTGCCACCAGCCAGGCCTCTGAAAACTTGTCAAACCATGCCCAGACTTGGGGCCAGTTTGGCCCAAAGTCTGCAAGAGACAAGTCGGGAAGACAGATATGGGACAGAGGGAGAAAGCGAAGGGAGCAGGAGAAAGGGAAGGAAGAATAAAAAGTAGTGTTGGGCTGCAGGAGTGAGATGGAGGAATTGCAAGAAAAGAGGCAGGAAGCAGGAGAGTGAGAGAAAAGGAAAGAAGAGACATGCAGCCAGACGAGGGGTTAGTGAGAGAGGATGGGACAGAGAACAGGATGAGAAGGACATAAGGCAAGGCTAGGACAGGCAAGGACAGGCAAGGCAAGGCTAGGCTGCAGGACATGTTTTTGCTTTATAGTTTCTAGCACATTGGTCTTCAGACTAGGAGGAAAGCCATAAGACCGTATGGATTAGGCCCAAGCAAAAACCCCAGCTACTTGAGACACTTAGACTAAGCCTAAAATACCAAGATCTCTCCATAAGGATGGTTTTTATACTGTATTCCACAATCTGCTGGCAGTACAAAAAAATAAGCTGCAGATCTCCTTAGGCTGAGTCATGGTGCTTTGGGGCAGGGACCATGCATATCATGGGAATATTTCACAGTTTCTGCTCTGTTTTCAGTGTATGACACCAAAACACCCACCTGATGACATCCTTTCAAGAGCAAAGGCAGCAATTTGCAGAATTCCGCTTCTTAGGGGAAGTGAGAAATTGCTGAGCTGACACCAAGTCCTGCAGTGTCCCTGTCACCTGCAGAGCCACCGCATCCTCGCCACGGTAGCGGGCATTGTGACAAAGGTTCTATGTCAGCTGGGTGTGGCAGCCAGGCGCCCCCTAGGGGATGGGGAGCCTGTCAGCCCCGGGCCTGTCACTGCCTGGTGTCCCTGCTGCCACCAGCCAGGCCTCTGAAAACTTGTCAAACCATGCCCAGACTTGGGGCCAGTTTGGCCCAAAGTCTGCAAGAGACAAGTCGGGAAGAAAGATATGGGACAGAGGGAGAAAGCGAAGGGAGCAGGAGAAAGGGAAGGAAGAATAAAAAGTAGTGTTGGGCTGCAGGAGTGAGATGGAGGAATTGCAAGAAAAGAGGCAGGAAGCAGGAGAGTGAGAGAAAAGGAAAGAAGAGACATGCAGCCAGACAAGGGGTTAGTGAGAGAGGATGGGACAGAGAACAGGATGAGAAGGACATAAGACAAGGCTAGGACAGGCAAGGACAGGCAAGGCAAGGCTAGGCTGCAGGACATGTTTTTGCTTTATAGTTTCTAGCACATTCGTCTTCAGACTAGGAGGAAAGCCATAAGACCGTATGGATTAGGCCCAAGCAAAAACCCCAGCTACTTGAGACACTTAGACTAAGCCTAAAATACCAAGATCTCTCCATAAGGATGGTTTTTATACTGTACTTCCACAATCTGCTGGCAGTACAAAAAAAGAAGCTGCAGATCTCCTTAGGCTGAGTCATGGTGCTTTGGGGCAGGGACCATGCATATCATGGGAATATTTCACAGTTTCTGCTCTGTTTTCAGTGTATGACACCAAAACACCCACCTGATGACATCCTTTCAAGAGCAAAGGCAGCAATTTGCAGAATTCCGCTTCTTAGGGGAAGTGAGAAATTGCTGAGCTGACACCAAGTCCTGCAGTGTCCCTGTCACCTGCAGAGCCAGCGCATCCTCGCCACGGTAGCGGGCATTGTGACAAAGGTTCTATGTCAGCTGGGTGTGGCAGCCAGGCGCCCCCTAGGGGATGGGGAGCCTGTCAGCCCCGGGCCTGTCACTGCCTGGTGTCCCTGCTGCCACCAGCCAGGCCTCTGAAAACTTGTCAAACCATGCCCAGACTTGGGGCCAGTTTGGCCCAAAGTCTGCAAGAGACAAGTCGGGAAGAAAGATATGGGACAGAGGGAGAAAGCGAAGGGAGCAGGAGAAAGGGAAGGAAGAATAAAAAGTAGTGTTGGGCTGCAGGAGTGAGATGGAGGAATTGCAAGAAAAGAGGCAGGAAGCAGGAGAGTGAGAGAAAAGGAAAGAAGAGACATGCAGCCAGACAAGGGGTTAGTGAGAGAGGATGGGACGGAGAACAGGATGAGAAGGACATAAGACAAGGCTAGGACAGGCAAGGACAGGCAAGGCAAGGCTAGGCTGCAGGACATGTTTTTGCTTTATAGTTTCTAGCACATTCGTCTTCAGACTAGGAGGAAAGCCATAAGACCGTATGGATTAGGCCCAAGCAAAAACCCCAGCTACTTGAGACACTTAGACTAAGCCTAAAATACCAAGATCTCTCCATAAGGATGGTTTTTATACTGTACTTCCACAATCTGCTGGCAGTACAGAAAAATAAGCTGCAGATCTCCTTAGGCTGAGTCATGGTGCTTTGGGGCAGGGACCATGCATATCATGGGAATATTTCACAGTTTCTGCTCTGTTTTCAGTGTATGACACCAAAACACCCACCTGATGACATCCTTTCAAGAGCAAAGGCAGCAATTTGCAGAATTCCGCTTCTTAGGGGAAGTGAGAAATTGCTGAGCTGACACCAAGTCCTGCAGTGTCCCTGTCACCTGCAGAGCCACCGCATCCTCACCACGGCAGCGGGCATTGTGACAAAGGTTCTATGTCAGCTGAATGTGGCAGCCAGGCGCCCCCTAGGGGATGGGGAGCCTGTCAGCCCCGGGCCTGTCACTGCCTGGTGTCCCTGCTGCCACCAGCCAGGCCTCTGAAAACTTGTCAAACCATGCCCAGACTTGGGGCCAGTTTGGCCCAAAGTCTGCAAGAGACAAGTTGGGAAGAAAGATATGGGACAGAGGGAGAAAGCGAAGGGAGCAGGAGAAAGGGAAGGAAGAATAAAAAGTAGTGTTGGGCTGCAGGAGTGAGATGGAGGAATTGCAAGAAAAGAGGCAGGAAGCAGGAGAGTGAGAGAAAAGGAAAGAAGAGACATGCAGCCAGACGAGGGGTTAGTGAGAGAGGATGGGACAGAGAACAGGATGAGAAGGACATAAGGCAAGGCTAGGACAGGCAAGGACAGGTAAGGCAAGGCTAGGCTGCAGGACATGTTTTTGCTTTATAGTTTCTAGCACATTGGTCTTCAGACTAGAAGAAAAGCCATAAGACCGTATGGATTAGGCCCAAGCAAAAACCCCAGCTACTTGAGACACTTAGACTAAGCCTAAAATACCAAGATCTCTCCATAAGGATGGTTTTTATACTGTACTTCCACAATCTGCTGGCAGTACAAAAAAAGAAGCTGCAGATCTCCTTAGGCTGAGTCATGGTGCTTTGGGGCAGGGACCATGCATATCATGGGAATATTTCACAGTTTCTGCTCTGTTTTCAGTGTATGACACCAAAACACCCACCTGATGACATCCTTTCAAGAGCAAAGGCAGCAATTTGCAGAATTACGCTTCTTAGGGGAAGTGAGAAATTGCTGAGCTGACACCAAGTCCTGCAGTGTCCCTGTCACCTGCAGAGCCACCGCATCCTCGCCACGGTAGCGGGCATTGTGACAAAGGTTCTATGTCAGCTGGGTGTGGCAGCCAGGCGCCCCCTAGGGGATGGGGAGCCTGTCAGCCCCGGGCCTGTCACTGCCTGGTGTCCCTGCTGCCACCAGCCAGGCCTCTGAAAACTTGTCAAACCATGCCCAGACTTGGGGCCAGTTTGGCCCAAAGTCTGCAAGAGACAAGTTGGGAAGAAAGATATGGGACAGAGGGAGAAAGCGAAGGGAGCAGGAGAAAGGGAAGGAAGAATAAAAAGTAGTGTTGGGCTGCAGGAGTGAGATGGAGGAATTGCAAGAAAAGAGGCAGGAAGCAGGAGAGTGAGAGAAAAGGAAAGAAGAGACATGCAGCCAGACGAGGGGTTAGTGAGAGAGGATGGGACAGAGAACAGGATGAGAAGGACATAAGGCAAGGCTAGGACAGGCAAGGACAGGCAAGGCAAGGCTAGGCTGCAGGACATGTTTTTGCTTTATAGTTTCTAGCACATTGGTCTTCAGACTAGGAGGAAAGCCATAAGACCGTATGGATTAGGCCCAAGCAAAAACCCCAGCTACTTGAGACACTTAGACTAAGCCTAAAATACCAAGATCTCTCCATAAGGATGGTTTTTATACTGTATTCCACAATCTGCTGGCAGTACAAAAAAATAAGCTGCAGATCTCCTTAGGCTGAGTCATGGTGCTTTGGGGCAGGGACCATGCATATCATGGGAATATTTCACAGTTTCTGCTCTGTTTTCAGTGTATGACACCAAAACACCCACCTGATGACATCCTTTCAAGAGCAAAGGCAGCAATTTGCAGAATTCCGCTTCTTAGGGGAAGTGAGAAATTGCTGAGCTGACACCAAGTCCTGCAGTGTCCCTGTCACCTGCAGAGCCACCGCATCCTCGCCACGGTAGCGGGCATTGTGACAAAGGTTCTATGTCAGCTGGGTGTGGCAGCCAGGCGCCCCCTAGGGGATGGGGAGCCTGTCAGCCCCGGGCCTGTCACTGCCTGGTGTCCCTGCTGCCACCAGCCAGGCCTCTGAAAACTTGTCAAACCATGCCCAGACTTGGGGCCAGTTTGGCCCAAAGTCTGCAAGAGACAAGTCGGGAAGAAAGATATGGGACAGAGGGAGAAAGCGAAGGGAGCAGGAGAAAGGGAAGGAAGAATAAAAAGTAGTGTTGGGCTGCAGGAGTGAGATGGAGGAATTGCAAGAAAAGAGGCAGGAAGCAGGAGAGTGAGAGAAAAGGAAAGAAGAGACATGCAGCCAGACAAGGGGTTAGTGAGAGAGGATGGGACAGAGAACAGGATGAGAAGGACATAAGACAAGGCTAGGACAGGCAAGGACAGGCAAGGCAAGGCTAGGCTGCAGGACATGTTTTTGCTTTATAGTTTCTAGCACATTCGTCTTCAGACTAGGAGGAAAGCCATAAGACCGTATGGATTAGGCCCAAGCAAAAACCCCAGCTACTTGAGACACTTAGACTAAGCCTAAAATACCAAGATCTCTCCATAAGGATGGTTTTTATACTGTACTTCCACAATCTGCTGGCAGTACAGAAAAATAAGCTGCAGATCTCCTTAGGCTGAGTCATGGTGCTTTGGGGCAGGGACCATGCATATCATGGGAATATTTCACAGTTTCTGCTCTGTTTTCAGTGTATGACACCAAAACACCCACCTGATGACATCCTTTCAAGAGCAAAGGCAGCAATTTGCAGAATTCCGCTTCTTAGGGGAAGTGAGAAATTGCTGAGCTGACACCAAGTCCTGCAGTGTCCCTGTCACCTGCAGAGCCACCGCATCCTTGCCACGGCAGCGGGCATTGTGACAAAGGTTCTATGTCAGCTGGGTGTGGCAGCCAGGCGCCCCCTAGGGGATGGGGAGCCTGTCAGCCCCGGGCCTGTCACTGCCTGGTGTCCCTGCTGCCACCAGCCAGGCCTCTGAAAACTTGTCAAACCATGCCCAGACTTGGGGCCAGTTTGGCCCAAAGTCTGCAAGAGACAAGTCGGGAAGACAGATATGGGACAGAGGGAGAAAGCGAAGGGAGCAGGAGAAAGGGAAGGAAGAATAAAAAGTAGTGTTGGGCTGCAGGAGTGAGATGGAGGAATTGCAAGAAAAGAGGCAGGAAGCAGGAGAGTGAGAGAAAAGGAAAGAAGAGACATGCAGCCAGACGAGGGGTTAGTGAGAGAGGATGGGACAGAGAACAGGATGAGAAGGACATAAGGCAAGGCTAGGACAGGCAAGGACAGGCAAGGCAAGGCTAGGCTGCAGGACATGTTTTTGCTTTATAGTTTCTAGCACATTCGTCTTCAGACTAGGAGGAAAGCCATAAGACCGTATGGATTAGGCCCAAGCAAAAACCCCAGCTACTTGAGACACTTAGACTAAGCCTAAAATACCAAGATCTCTCCATAAGGATGGTTTTTATACTGTACTTCCACAATCTGCTGGCAGTACAAAAAAAGAAGCTGCAGATCTCCTTAGGCTGAGTCATGGTGCTTTGGGGCAGGGACCATGCATATCATGGGAATATTTCACAGTTTCTGCTCTGTTTTCAGTGTATGACACCAAAACACCCACCTGATGACATCCTTTCAAGAGCAAAGGCAGCAATTTGCAGAATTCCGCTTCTTAGGGGAAGTGAGAAATTGCTGAGCTGACACCAAGTCCTGCAGTGTCCCTGTCACCTGCAGAGCCACCGCATCCTCGCCACGGTAGCGGGCATTGTGACAAAGGTTCTATGTCAGCTGGGTGTGGCAGCCAGGCGCCCCCTAGGGGATGGGGAGCCTGTCAGCCCCGGGCCTGTCACTGCCTGGTGTCCCTGCTGCCACCAGCCAGGCCTCTGAAAACTTGTCAAACCATGCCCAGACTTGGGGCCAGTTTGGCCCAATGTCTCCAAGAGACAAGTCGGGAAGAAAGATATGGGACAGAGGGAGAAAGCGAAGGGAGCAGGAGAAAGGGAAGGAAGAATAAAAAGTAGTGTTGGGCTGCAGGACTGAGATGGAGGAATTGCAAGAAAAGAGGCAGGAAGCAGGAGAGTGAGAGAAAAGGAAAGAAGAGACATGCAGCCAGACAAGGGGTTAGTGAGAGAGGATGGGACGGAGAACAGGATGAGAAGGACATAAGACAAGGCTAGGACAGGCAAGGACAGGCAAGGCAAGGCTAGGCTGCAGGACATGTTTTTGCTTTATAGTTTCTAGCACATTCGTCTTCAGACTAGGAGGAAAGCCATAAGACCGTATGGATTAGGCCCAAGCAAAAACCCCAGCTACTTGAGACACTTAGACTAAGCCTAAAATACCAAGATCTCTCCATAAGGATGGTTTTTATACTGTACTTCCACAATCTGCTGGCAGTACAAAAAAAGAAGCTGCAGATCTCCTTAGGCTGAGTCATGGTGCTTTGGGGCAGGGACCATGCATATCATGGGAATATTTCACAGTTTCTGCTCTGTTTTCAGTGTATGACACCAAAACACCCACCTGATGACATCCTTTCAAGAGCAAAGGCAGCAATTTGCAGAATTCCGCTTCTTAGGGGAAGTGAGAAATTGCTGAGCTGACACCAAGTCCTGCAGTGTCCCTGTCACCTGCAGAGCCACCGCATTCTCGCCACGGTAGCGGGCATTGTGACAAAGGTTCTATGTCAGCTGGGTGTGGCAGCCAGGCGCCCCCTAGGGGATGGGGAGCCTGTCAGCCCCGGGCCTGTCACTGCCTGGTGTCCCTGCTGCCACCAGCCAGGCCTCTGAAAACTTGTCAAACCATGCCCAGACTTGGGGCCAGTTTGGCCCAAAGTCTGCAAGAGACAAGTCGGGAAGACAGATATGGGACAGAGGGAGAAAGCGAAGGGAGCAGGAGAAAGGGAAGGAAGAATAAAAAGTAGTGTTGGGCTGCAGGAGTGAGATGGAGGAATTGCAAGAAAAGAGGCAGGAAGCAGGAGAGTGAGAGAAAAGGAAAGAAGAGACATGCAGCCAGACGAGGGGTTAGTGAGAGAGGATGGGACAGAGAACAGGATGAGAAGGACATAAGGCAAGGCTAGGACAGGCAAGGACAGGCAAGGCAAGGCTAGGCTGCAGGACATGTTTTTGCTTTATAGTTTCTAGCACATTCGTCTTCAGACTAGGAGGAAAGCCATAAGACCGTATGGATTAGGCCCAAGCAAAAACCCCAGCTACTTGAGACACTTAGACTAAGCCTAAAATACCAAGATCTCTCCATAAGGATGGTTTTTATACTGTACTTCCACAATCTGCTGGCAGTACAAAAAAAGAAGCTGCAGATCTCCTTAGGCTGAGTCATGGTGCTTTGGGGCAGGGACCATGCATATCATGGGAATATTTCACAGTTTCTGCTCTGTTTTCAGTGTATGACACCAAAACACCCACCTGATGACATCCTTTCAAGAGCAAAGGCAGCAATTTGCAGAATTCCGCTTCTTAGGGGAAGTGAGAAATTGCTGAGCTGACACCAAGTCCTGCAGTGTCCCTGTCACCTGCAGAGCCACCGCATCCTCGCCACGGCAGCGGGCATTGTAACAAAGGTTCTATGTCAGCTGGGTGTGGCAGCCAGGCGCCCCCTAGGGGATGGGGAGCCTGTCAGCCCCAGGCCTGTCACTGCCTGGTGTCCCTGCTGCCACCAGCCAGGCCTCTGAAAACTTGTCAAACCATGCCCAGACTTGGGGCCAGTTTGGCCCAAAGTCTGCAAGAGACAAGTCGGGAAGAAAGATATGGGACAGAGGGAGAAAGCGAAGGGAGCAGGAGAAAGGGAAGGAAGAATAAAAAGTAGTGTTGGGCTGCAGGAGTGAGATGGAGGAATTGCAAGAAAAGAGGCAGGAAGCAGGAGAGTGAGAGAAAAGGAAAGAAGAGACATGCAGCCAGACGAGGGCTTAGTGAGAGAGGATGGGACAGAGAACAGGATGAGAAGGGAAGAAGGCAAGGCTAGGACAGGCAAGGACAGGCAAGGCAAGGCTAGGCTGCAGGACATGTTTTTGCTTTATAGTTTCTAGCACATTGGTCTTCAGACTAGGAGGAAAGCCATAAGACCGTATGGATTAGGCCCAAGCAAAAACCCCAGCTACTTGAGACACTTAGACTAAGCCTAAAATACCAAGATCTCTCCATAAGGATGGTTTTTATACTGTACTTCCACAATCTGCTGGCAGTACAAAAAAATAAGCTGCAGATCTCCTTAGGCTGAGTCATGGTGCTTTGGGGCAGGGACCATGCATATCATGGGAATATTTCACAGTTTCTGCTCTGTTTTCAGTGTATGACACCAAAACACCCACCTGATGACATCCTTTCAAGAGCAAAGGCAGCAATTTGCAGAATTCCGCTTCTTAGGGGAAGTGAGAAATTGCTGAGCTGACACCAAGTCCTGCAGTGTCCCTGTCACCTGCAGAGCCACCGCATCCTCGCCAGGGTAGCGGGCATTGTGACAAAGGTTCTATGTCAGCTGGGTGTGGCAGCCAGGCGCCCCCTAGGGGATGGGGAGCCTGTCAGCCCCGGGCCTGTCACTGCCTGGTGTCCCTGCTGCCACCAGCCAGGCCTCTGAAAACTTGTCAAACCATGCCCAGACTTGGGGCCAGTTTGGCCCAAAGTCTGCAAGAGACAAGTCGGGAAGAAAGATATGGGACAGAGGGAGAAAGCGAAGGGAGCAGGAGAAAGGGAAGGAAGAATAAAAAGTAGTGTTGGGCTGCAGGAGTGAGATGGAGGAATTGCAAGAAAAGAGGCAGGAAGCAGGAGAGTGAGAGAAAAGGAAAGAAGAGACATGCAGCCAGACGAGGGGTTAGTGAGAGAGGATGGGACAGAGAACAGGATGAGAAGGACATAAGGCAAGGCTAGGACAGGCAAGGACAGGCAAGGCAAGGCTAGGCTGCAGGACATGTTTTTGCTTTATAGTTTCTAGCACATTGGTCTTCAGACTAGGAGGAAAGCCATAAGACCGTATGGATTAGGCCCAAGCAAAAACCCCAGCTACTTGAGACACTTAGACTAAGCCTAAAATACCAAGATCTCTCCATAAGGATGGTTTTTATACTGTACTTCCACAATCTGCTGGCAGTACAAAAAAAGAAGCTGCAGATCTCCTTAGGCTGAGTCATGGTGCTTTGGGGCAGGGACCATGCATATCATGGGAATATTTCACAGTTTCTGCTCTGTTTTCAGTGTATGACACCAAAACACCCACCTGATGACATCCTTTCAAGAGCAAAGGCAGCAATTTGCAGAATTCCGCTTCTTAGGGGAAGTGAGAAATTGCTGAGCTGACACCAAGTCCTGCAGTGTCCCTGTCACCTGCAGAGCCACCGCATCCTCGCCACGGCAGCGGGCATTGTGACAAAGGTTCTATGTCAGCTGGGTGTGGCAGCCAGGCGCCCCCTAGGGGATGGGGAGCCTGTCAGCCCCGGGCCTGTCACTGCCTGGTGTCCCTGCTGCCACCAGCCAGGCCTCTGAAAACTTGTCAAACCATGCCCAGACTTGGGGCCAGTTTGGCCCAAAGTCTCCAAGAGACAAGTCGGGAAGAAAGATATGGGACAGAGGGAGAAAGCGAAGGAAGCAGGAGAAAGGGAAGGAAGAATAAAAAGTAGTGTTGGGCTGCAGGAGTGAGATGGAGGAATTGCAAGAAAAGAGGCAGGAAGCAGGAGAGTGAGAGAAAAGGAAAGAAGAGACATGCAGCCAGACGAGGGGTTAGTGAGAGAGGATGGGACAGAGAACAGGATGAGAAGGACATAAGGCAAGGCTAGGACAGGCAAGGACAGGCAAGGCAAGGCTAGGCTGCAGGACATGTTTTTGCTTTATAGTTTCTAGCACATTCGTCTTCAGACTAGGAGGAAAGCCATAAGACCGTATGGATTAGGCCCAAGCAAAAACCCCAGCTACTTGAGACACTTAGACTAAGCCTAAAATACTAAGATCTCTCCATAAGGATGGTTTTTATACTGTACTTCCACAATCTGCTGGCAGTACAAAAAAAGAAGCTGCAGATCTCCTTAGGCTGAGTCATGGTGCTTTGGGGCAGGGACCATGCATATCATGGGAATATTTCACAGTTTCTGCTCTGTTTTCAGTGTATGACACCAAAACACCCACCTGATGACATCCTTTCAAGAGCAAAGGCAGCAATTTGCAGAATTCCGCTTCTTAGGGGAAGTGAGAAATTGCTGAGCTGACACCAAGTCCTGCAGTGTCCCTGTCACCTGCAGAGCCACCGCATCCTCGCCACGGTAGCGGGCATTGTGACAAAGGTTCTATGTCAGCTGGGTGTGGCAGCCAGGCGCCCCCTAGGGGATGGGGAGCCTGTCAGCCCCGGGCCTGTCACTGCCTGGTGTCCCTGCTGCCACCAGCCAGGCCTCTGAAAACTTGTCAAACTATGCGCAGACTTGGGGCCAGTTTGGCCCAAAGTCTGCAAGAGACAAGTCGGGAAGAAAGATATGGGACAGAGGGAGAAAGCGAAGGGAGCAGGAGAAAGGGAAGGAAGAATAAAAAGTAGTGTTGGGCTGCAGGACTGAGATGGAGGAATTGCAAGAAAAGAGGCAGGAAGCAGGAGAGTGAGAGAAAAGGAAAGAAGAGACATGCAGCCAGACGAGGGGTTAGTGAGAGAGGATGGGACAGAGAACAGGATGAGAAGGGAAGAAGGCAAAGCTAGGACAGGCAAGGACAGGCAAGGCAAGGCTAGGCTGCAGGACATGTTTTTGCTTTATAGTTTCTAGCACATTGGTCTTCAGACTAGAAGAAAAGCCATAAGACCGTATGGATTAGGCCCAAGCAAAAACCCCAGCTACTTGAGACACTTAGACTAAGCCTAAAATACCAAGATCTCTCCATAAGGATGGTTTTTATACTGTACTTCCACAATCTGCTGGCAGTACAAAAAAAGAAGCTGCAGATCTCCTTAGGCTGAGTCATGGTGCTTTGGGGCAGGGACCATGCATATCATGGGAATATTTCACAGTTTCTGCTCTGTTTTCAGTGTATGACACCAAAACACCCACCTGATGACATCCTTTCAAGAGCAAAGGCAGCAATTTGCAGAATTCCGCTTCTTAGGGGAAGTGAGAAATTGCTGAGCTGACACCAAGTCCTGCAGTGTCCCTGTCACCTGCAGAGCCACCGCATCCTCGCCACGGTAGCGGGCATTGTGACAAAGGTTCTATGTCAGCTGGGTGTGGCAGCCAGGCGCCCCCTAGGGGATGGGGAGCCTGTCAGCCCCGGGCCTGTCACTGCCTGGTGTCCCTGCTGCCACCAGCCAGGCCTCTGAAAACTTGTCAAACCATGCCCAGACTTGGGGCCAGTTTGGCCCAAAGTCTCCAAGAGACAAGTCGGGAAGAAAGATATGGGACAGAGGGAGAAAGCGAAGGGAGCAGAAGAAAGGGAAGGAAGAATAAAAAGTAGTGTTGGGCTGCAGGAGTGAGATGGAGGAATTGCAAGAAAAGAGGCAGGAAGCAGGAGAGTGAGAGAAAAGGAAAGAAGAGACATGCAGCCAGACGAGGGGTTAGTGAGAGAGGATGGGACAGAGAACAGGATGAGAAGGACATAAGGCAAGGCTAGGACAGGCAAGGACAGGCAAGGCAAGGCTAGGCTGCAGGACATGTTTTTACTTTATAGTTTCTAGCACATTGGTCTTCAGACTAGGAGGAAAGCCATAAGACCGTATGGATTAGGCCCAAGCAAAAACCCCAGCTACTTGAGACACTTAGACTAAGCCTAAAATACCAAGATCTCTCCATAAGGATGTTTTCTATACTGTACTTCCACAATCTGCTGGCAGTACAAAAAAATAAGCTGCAGATCTCCTTAGGCTGAGTCATGGTGCTTTGGGGCAGGGACCATGCATATCATGGGAATATTTCACAGTTTCTGCTCTGTTTTCAGTGTATGACACCAATACACCCACCTGATGACATCCTTTCCAGAGCAAAGGCAGCAATTTGCAGAATTCCGCTTCTTAGGGGAAGTGAGAAATTGCTGAGCTGACACCAAGTCCTGCAGTGTCCCTGTCACCTGCAGAGCCACCGCATCCTCGCCACGGCAGCGGGCATTGTGACAAAGGTTCTATGTCAGCTGGGTGTGGCAGCCAGGCGCCCCCTAGGGGATGGGGAGCCTGTCAGCCCCGGGCCTGTCACTGCCTGGTGTCCCTGCTGCCACCAGCCAGGCCTCTGAAAACTTGTCAAACCATGCCCAGACTTGGGGCCAGTTTGGCCCAAAGTCTGCAAGAGACAAGTCGGGAAGAAAGATATGGGACAGAGGGAGAAAGCGAAGGGAGCAGGAGAAAGGGAAGGAAGAATAAAAAGTAGTGTTGGGCTGCAGGAGTGAGATGGAGGAATTGCAAGAAAAGAGGCAGGAAGCAGGAGAGTGAGAGAAAAGGAAAGAAGAGACATGCAGCCAGACGAGGGGTTAGTGAGAGAGGATGGGACAGAGAACAGGATGAGAAGGGAAGAAGGCAAGGCTAGGACAGGCAAGGACAGGCAAGGCAAGGCTAGGCTGCAGGACATGTTTTTGCTTTATAGTTTCTAGCACATTGGTCTTCAGACTAGGAGGAAAGCCATAAGACCGTATGGATTAGGCCCAAGCAAAAACCCCAGCTACTTGAGACACTTAGACTAAGCCTAAAATACCAAGATCTCTCCATAAGGATGGTTTTTATACTATACTTCCACAATCTGCTGGCAGTACAAAAAAAGAAGCTGCAGATCTCCTTAGGCTGAGTCATGGTGCTTTGGGGCAGGGACCATGCATATCATGGGAATATTTCACAGTTTCTGCTCTGTTTTCAGTGTATGACACCAAAACACCCACCTGATGACATCCTTTCCAGAGCAAAGGCAGCAATTTGCAGAATTCCGCTTCTTAGGGGAAGTGAGAAATTGCTGAGCTGACACCAAGTCCTGCAGTGTCCCTGTCACCTGCAGAGCCACCGCATCCTCGCCACGGCAGCGGGCATTGTGACAAAGGTTCTATGTCAGCTGGGTGTGGCAGCCAGGCGCCCCCTAGGGGATGGGGAGCCTGTCAGCCCCGGGCCTGTCACTGCCTGGTGTCCCTGCTGCCACCAGCCAGGCCTCTGAAAACTTGTCAAACCATGCCCAGACTTGGGGCCAGTTTGGCCCAAAGTCTGCAAGAGACAAGTCGGGAAGAAAGATATGGGACAGAGGGAGAAAGCGAAGGGAGCAGGAGAAAGGGAAGGAAGAATAAAAAGTAGTGTTGGGCTGCAGGAGTGAGATGGAGGAATTGCAAGAAAAGAGGCAGGAAGCAGGAGAGTGAGAGAAAAGGAAAGAAGAGACATGCAGCCAGACGAGGGGTTAGTGAGAGAGGATGGGACAGAGAACAGGATGAGAAGGGAAGAAGGCAAGGCTAGGACAGGCAAGGACAGGCAAGGCAAGGCTAGGCTGCAGGACATTTTTTTGCTTTATAGTTTCTAGCACATTGGTCTTCAGACTAGGAGGAAAGCCATAAGACCGTATGGATTAGGCCCAAGCAAAAACCCCAGCTACTTGAGACACTTAGACTAAGCCTAAAATACCAAGATCTCTCCATAAGGATGGTTTTTATACTGTACTTCCACAATCTGCTGGCAGTACAAAAAAAGAAGCTGCAGATCTCCTTAGGCTGAGTCATGGTGCTTTGGGGCAGGGACCATGCATATCATGGGAATATTTCACAGTTTCTGCTCTGTTTTCAGTGTATGACACCAAAACACCCACCTGATGACATCCTTTCAAGAGCAAAGGCAGCAATTTGCAGAATTCCGCTTCTTAGGGAAAGTGAGAAATTGCTGAGCTGACACCAAGTCCTGCAGTGTCCCTGTCACCTGCAGAGCCACCGCATCCTCGCCACGGCAGCGGGCATTGTGACAAAGGTTCTATGTCAGCTGGGTGTGGCAGCCAGGCGCCCCCTAGGGGATGGGGAGCCTGTCAGCCCCGGGCCTGTCACTGCCTGCTGTCCCTGCTGCCACCAGCCAGGCCTCTGAAAACTTGTCAAACCATGCCCAGACTTGGGGCCAGTTTGGCCCAAAGTCTGCAAGAGACAAGTCGGGAAGAAAGATATGGGACAGAGGGAGAAAGCGAAGGGAGCAGGAGAAAGGGAAGGAAGAATAAAAAGTAGTGTTGGGCTGCAGGAGTGAGATGGAGGAATTGCAAGAAAAGAGGCAGGAAGCAGGAGAGTGAGAGAAAAGGAAAGAAGAGACATGCAGCCAGACGAGGGGTTAGTGAGAGAGGATGGGACAGAGAACAGGATGAGAAGGGAAGAAGGCAAGGCTAGGACAGGCAAGGACAGGCAAGGCAAGGCTAGGCTGCAGGACATGTTTTTGCTTTATAGTTTCTAGCACATTGGTCTTCAGACTAGGAGGAAAGCCATAAGACCGTATGGATTAGGCCCAAGCAAAAACCCCAGCTACTTGAGACACTTAGACTAAGCCTAAAATACCAAGATCTCTCCATAAGGATGGTTTTTATACTGTACTTCCACAATCTGCTGGCAGTACAAAAATATAAACTGCAGATCTCCTTAGGCTGAGTCATGGTGCTTTGGGGCAGGGACCATGCATATCATGGGAATATTTCACAGTTTCTGCTCTGTTTTCAGTGTATGACACCAAAACACCCACCTGATGACATCCTTTCAAGAGCAAAGGCAGCAATTTGCAGAATTCCGCTTCTTAGGGGAAGTGAGAAATTGCTGAGCTGACACCAAGTCCTGCAGTGTCCCTGTCACCTGCAGAGCCACCGCATCCTCGCCACGGCAGCGGGCATTGTGACAAAGGTTCTATGTCAGCTGGGTGTGGCAGCCAGGCGCCCCCTAGGGGATGGGGAGCCTGTCAGCCCCGGGCCTGTCACTGCCTGGTGTCCCTGCTGCCACCAGCCAGGCCTCTGAAAACTTGTCAAACCATGCCCAGACTTGGGGCCAGTTTGGCCCAAAGTCTGCAAGAGACAAGTCGGGAAGAAAGATATGGGACAGAGGGAGAAAGCGAAGGGAGCAGGAGAAAGGGAAGGAAGAATAAAAAGTAGTGTTGGGCTGCAGGAGTGAGATGGAGGAATTGCAAGAAAAGAGGCAGGAAGCAGGAGAGTGAGAGAAAAGGAAAGAAGAGACATGCAGCCAGACGAGGGGTTAGTGAGAGAGGATGGGACAGAGAACAGGATGAGAAGGGAAGAAGGCAAGGCTAGGACAGGCAAGGACAGGCAAGGCAAGGCTAGGCTGCAGGACATGTTTTTGCTTTATAGTTTCTAGCACATTGGTCTTCAGACTAGGAGGAAAGCCATAAGACCGTATGGATTAGGCCCAAGCAAAAACCCCAGCTACTTGAGACACTTAGACTAAGCCTAAAATACCAAGATCTCTCCATAAGGATGGTTTTTATACTGTACTTCCACAATCTGCTGGCAGTACAAAAAAAGAAGCTGCAGATCTCCTTAGGCTGAGTCATGGTGCTTTGGGGCAGGGACCATGCATATCATGGGAATATTTCACAGTTTCTGCTCTGTTTTCAGTGTATGACACCAAAACACCCACCTGATGACATCCTTTCCAGAGCAAAGGCAGCAATTTGCAGAATTCCGCTTCTTAGGGGAAGTGAGAAATTGCTGAGCTGACACCAAGTCCTGCAGTGTCCCTGTCACCTGCAGAGCCACCGCATCCTCGCCACGGCAGCGGGCATTGTGACAAAGGTTCTATGTCAGCTGGGTGTGGCAGCCAGGCGCCCCCTAGGGGATGGGGAGCCTGTCAGCCCCAGGCCTGTCACTGCCTGCTGTCCCTGCTGCCACCAGCCAGGCCTCTGAAAACTTGTCAAACCATGCCCAGACTTGGGGCCAGTTTGGCCCAAAGTCTCCAAGAGACAAGTCGGGAAGAAAGATATGGGACAGAGGGAGAAAGCGAAGGGAGCAGGAGAAAGGGAAGGAAGAATAAAAAGTAGTGTTGGGCTGCAGGACTGAGATGGAGGAATTGCAAGAAAAGAGGCAGGAAGCAGGAGAGTGAGAGAAAAGGAAAGAAGAGACATGCAGCCAGACGAGGGGTTAGTGAGAGAGGATGGGACAGAGAACAGTATGAGAAGGGAAGAAGGCAAGGCTAGGATAGGCAAGGACAGGCAAGGCAAGGCTAGGCTGCAGGACATGTTTTTGCTTTATAGTTTCTAGCACATTGGTCTTCAGACTAGGAGGAAAGCCATAAGACCGTATGGATTAGGCCCAAGCAAAAACCCCAGCTACTTGAGACACTTAGACTAAGCCTAAAATACCAAGATCTCTCCATAAGGATGGTTTTTATACTGTACTTCCACAATCTGCTGGCAGTACAAAAAAAGAAGCTGCACATCTCCTTAGGCTGAGTCATGGTGCTTTGGGGCAGGGACCATGCATATCATGGGAATATTTCACAGTTTCTGCTCTGTTTTCAGTGTATGACACCAAAACACCCACCTGATGACATCCTTTCAAGAGCAAAGTCAGCAATTTGCAGAATTCCGCTTCTTAGGGGAAGTGAGAAATTGCTGAGCTGACACCAAGTCCTGCAGTGTCCCTGTCACCTGCAGAGCCAACGCATCCTCGCCACGGCAGCGGGCATTGTGACAAAGGTTCTATGTCAGCTGGGTGTGGCAGCCAGGCGCCCCCTAGGGGATGGGGAGCCTGTCAGTCCCGGGCCTGTCACTGCCTGGTGTCCCTGCTGCCACCAGCCAGGCCTCTGAAAACTTGTCAAACCATGCCCAGACTTGGGGCCAGTTTGGCCCAAAGTCTCCAAGAGACAAGTCGGGAAGAAAGATATGGGACAGAGGGAGAAAGCGAAGGGAGCAGGAGAAAGGGAAGGAAGAATAAAAAGTAGTGTTGGGCTGCAGGACTGAGATGGAGGAATTGCAAGAAAAGAGGCAGGAAGCAGGAGAGTGAGAGAAAAGGAAAGAAGAGACATGCAGCCAGACGAGGGGTTAGTGAGAGAGGATGGGACAGAGAACAGGATGAGAAGGGAAGAAGGCAAAGCTAGGACAGGCAAGGACAGGCAAGGCAAGGCTAGGCTGCAGGACATGTTTTTGCTTTATAGTTTCTAGCACATTGGTCTTCAGACTAGAAGAAAAGCCATAAGACCGTATGGATTAGGCCCAAGCAAAAACCCCAGCTACTTGAGACACTTAGACTAAGCCTAAAATACCAAGATCTCTCCATAAGGATGGTTTTTATACTGTACTTCCACAATCTGCTGGCAGTACAAAAAAAGAAGCTGCAGATCTCCTTAGGCTGAGTCATGGTGCTTTGGGGCAGGGACCATGCATATCATGGGAATATTTCACAGTTTCTGCTCTGTTTTCAGTGTATGACACCAAAACACCCACCTGATGACATCCTTTCAAGAGCAAAGGCAGCAATTTGCAGAATTCCGCTTCTTAGGGGAAGTGAGAAATTGCTGAGCTGACACCAAGTCCTGCAGTGTCCCTGTCACCTGCAGAGCCACCACATCCTCGCCACGGCAGCGGGCATTGTGACAAAGGTTCTATGTCAGCTGGGTGTGGCAGCCAGGCGCCCCCTAGGGGATGGGGAGCCTGTCAGCCCCAGGCCTGTCACTGCCTGCTGTCCCTGCTGCCACCAGCCAGGCCTCTGAAAACTTGTCAAACCATGCCCAGACTTGGGGCCAGTTTGGCCCAAAGTCTCCAAGAGACAAGTCGGGAAGAAAGATATGGGACAGAGGGAGAAAGCGAAGGGAGCAGGAGAAAGGGAAGGAAGAATAAAAAGTAGTGTTGGGCTGCAGGACTGAGATGGAGGAATTGCAAGAAAAGAGGCAGGAAGCAGGAGAGTGAGAGAAAAGGAAAGAAGAGACATGCAGCCAGACGAGGGGTTAGTGAGAGAGGATGGGACAGAGAACAGTATGAGAAGGGAAGAAGGCAAGGCTAGGATAGGCAAGGACAGGCAAGGCAAGGCTAGGCTGCAGGACATGTTTTTGCTTTATAGTTTCTAGCACATTGGTCTTCAGACTAGGAGGAAAGCCATAAGACCGTATGGATTAGGCCCAAGCAAAAACCCCAGCTACTTGAGACACTTAGACTAAGCCTAAAATACCAAGATCTCTCCATAAGGATGGTTTTTATACTGTACTTCCACAATCTGCTGGCAGTACAAAAAAAGAAGCTGCACA
Organism: Columba livia; assembly: GCF_036013475.1. Lineage (NCBI taxonomy): Eukaryota > Metazoa > Chordata > Aves > Columbiformes > Columbidae > Columba > Columba livia. The sequence goes on from NW_027043008.1 coordinate 3,996,336, forward strand.
TCTCCTTAGGCTGAGTCATGGTGCTTTGGGGCAGGGACCATGCATATCATGGGAATATTTCACAGTTTCTGCTCTGTTTTCAGTGTATGACACCAAAACACCCACCTGATGACATCCTTTCAAGAGCAAAGTCAGCAATTTGCAGAATTCCGCTTCTTAGGGGAAGTGAGAAATTGCTGAGCTGACACCAAGTCCTGCAGTGTCCCTGTCACCTGCAGAGCCAACGCATCCTCGCCACGGCAGCGGGCATTGTGACAAAGGTTCTATGTCAGCTGGGTGTGGCAGCCAGGCGCCCCCTAGGGGATGGGGAGCCTGTCAGTCCCGGGCCTGTCACTGCCTGGTGTCCCTGCTGCCACCAGCCAGGCCTCTGAAAACTTGTCAAACCATGCCCAGACTTGGGGCCAGTTTGGCCCAAAGTCTCCAAGAGACAAGTCGGGAAGAAAGATATGGGACAGAGGGAGAAAGCGAAGGGAGCAGGAGAAAGGGAAGGAAGAATAAAAAGTAGTGTTGGGCTGCAGGACTGAGATGGAGGAATTGCAAGAAAAGAGGCAGGAAGCAGGAGAGTGAGAGAAAAGGAAAGAAGAGACATGCAGCCAGACGAGGGGTTAGTGAGAGAGGATGGGACAGAGAACAGGATGAGAAGGGAAGAAGGCAAAGCTAGGACAGGCAAGGACAGGCAAGGCAAGGCTAGGCTGCAGGACATGTTTTTGCTTTATAGTTTCTAGCACATTGGTCTTCAGACTAGAAGAAAAGCCATAAGACCGTATGGATTAGGCCCAAGCAAAAACCCCAGCTACTTGAGACACTTAGACTAAGCCTAAAATACCAAGATCTCTCCATAAGGATGGTTTTTATACTGTACTTCCACAATCTGCTGGCAGTACAAAAAAAGAAGCTGCAGATCTCCTTAGGCTGAGTCATGGTGCTTTGGGGCAGGGACCATGCATATCATGGGAATATTTCACAGTTTCTGCTCTGTTTTCAGTGTATGACACCAAAACACCCACCTGATGACATCCTTTCAAGAGCAAAGGCAGCAATTTGCAGAATTCCGCTTCTTAGGGGAAGTGAGAAATTGCTGAGCTGACACCAAGTCCTGCAGTGTCCCTGTCACCTGCAGAGCCACCACATCCTCGCCACGGCAGCGGGCATTGTGACAAAGGTTCTATGTCAGCTGGGTGTGGCAGCCAGGCGCCCCCTAGGGGATGGGGAGCCTGTCAGTCCCGGGCCTGTCACTGCCTGGTGTCCCTGCTGCCACCAGCCAGGCCTCTGAAAACTTGTCAAACCATGCCCAGACTTGGGGCCAGTTTGGCCCAATGTCTCCAAGAGACAAGTCGGGAAGAAAGATATGGGACAGAGGGAGAAAGCGAAGGGAGCAGGAGAAAGGGAAGGAAGAATAAAAAGTAGTGTTGGGCTGCAGGACTGAGATGGAGGAATTGCAAGAAAAGAGGCAGGAAGAAGGAGAGTGAGAGAAAAGGAAAGAAGAGACATGCAGCCAGACAAGGGGTTAGTGAGAGAGGATGGGACAGAGAACAGGATGAGAAGGACATAAGGCAAGGCTAGGACAGGCAAGGACAGGCAAGGCAAGGCTAGGCTGCAGGACATGTTTTTGCTTTATAGTTTCTAGCACATTCGTCTTCAGACTAGGAGGAAAGCCATAAGACCGTATGGATTAGGCCCAAGCAAAAACCCCAGCTACTTGAGACACTTAGACTAAGCCTAAAATACCAAGATCTCTCCATAAGGATGGTTTTTATACTGTACTTCCACAATCTGCTGGCAGTACAAAAAAAGAAGCTGCAGATCTCCTTAGCCTGAGTCATGGTGCTTTGGGGCAGGGACCATGCATATCATGGGAATATTTCACAGTTTCTGCTCTGTTTTCAGTGTATGACACCAAAACACCCACCTGATGACATCCTTTCCAGAGCAAAGGCAGCAATTTGCAGAATTCCGCTTCTTAGGGGAAGTGAGAAATTGCTGAGCTGACACCAAGTCCTGCAGTGTCCCTGTCACCTGCAGAGCCACCGCATCCTCGCCACGGTAGCGGGCATTGTGACAAAGGTTCTATGTCAGCTGGGTGTGGCAGCCAGGCGCCCCCTAGGGGATGGGGAGCCTGTCAGCCCCGGGCCTGTCACTGCCTGGTGTCCCTGCTGCCACCAGCCAGGCCTCTGAAAACTTGTCAAACCATGCCCAGACTTGGGGCCAGTTTGGCCCAATGTCTCCATGAGACAAGTCGGGAAGAAAGATATGGGACAGAGGGAGAAAGCGAAGGGAGCAGGAGAAAGGGAAGGAAGAATACAAAGTAGTGTTGGGCTGCAGGAGTGAGATGGAGGAATTGCAAGAAAAGAGGCAGGAAGCAGGAGAGTGAGAGAAAAGGAAAGAAGAGACATGCAGCCAGACGAGGGGTTAGTGAGAGAGGATGGGACAGAGAACAGGATGAGAAGGACATAAGGCAAGGCTGGGACAGGCAAGGACAGGCAAGGCAAGGCTAGGCTGCAGGACATGTTTTTGCTTTATAGTTTCTAGCACATTCGTCTTCAGACTAGGAGGAAAGCCATAAGACCATATGGATTAGGCCCAAGCAAAAACCCCAGCTACTTGAGACACTTAGACTAAGCCTAAAATACCAAGATCTCTCCATAAGGATGGTTTTTATACTGTACTTCCACAATCTGCTGGCAGTACAAAAAAAGAAGCTGCAGATCTCCTTAGCCTGAGTCATGGTGCTTTGGGGCAGGGACCATGCATATCATGGGAATATTTCACAGTTTCTGCTCTGTTTTCAGTGTATGACACCAAAACACCCACCTGATGACATTCTTTCAAGAGCAAAGGCAGCAATTTGCAGAATTCCGCTTCTTAGGGGAAGTGAGAAATTGCTGAGCTGACACCAAGTCCTGCAGTGTCCCTGCCACCTGCAGAGCCACCGCATCCTCGCCACGGTAGCGGGCATTGTGACAAAGGTTCTATGTCAGCTGAGTGTGGCAGCCAGGCGCCCCCTAGGGGATGGGGAGCCTGTCAGCCCCGGGCCTGTCACTGCCTGGTGTCCCTGCTGCCACCAGCCAGGCCTCTGAAAACTTGTCAAACCATGCCCAGACTTGGGGCCAGTTTGGCCCAATGTCTCCAAGAGACAAGTCGGGAAGAAAGATATGGGACAGAGGGAGAAAGCGAAGGGAGCAGGAGAAAGGGAAGGAAGAATAAAAAGTAGTGTTGGGCTGCAGGACTGAGATGGAGGAATTGCAAGAAAAGAGGCATGAAGCAGGAGAGTGAGAGAAAAGGAAAGAAGAGACATGCAGCTAGACGAGGGGTTAGTGAGAGAGGATGGGACAGAGAACAGGATGAGAAGGACATAAGACAAGGCTGGGACAGGCAAGGACAGGCAAGGCAAGGCTAGGCTGCAGGACATGTTTTTGCTTTATAGTTTCTAGCACATTCGTCTTCAGACTAGGAGGAAAGCCATAAGACCGTATGGATTAGGCCCAAGCAAAAACCCCAGCTACTTGAGACACTTAGACTAAGCCTAAAATACCAAGATCTCTCCATAAGGATGGTTTTTATACTGTACTTCCACAATCTGCTGGCAGTACAAAAAAATAAGCTGCAGATCTCCTTAGGCTGAGTCATGGTGCTCTGGGGCAGGGACCATGCATATCATGGGAATATTTCACAGTTTCTGCTCTGTTTTCAGTGTATGACACCAAAACACCCACCTGATGACATCCTTTCAAGAGCAAAGGCAGCAATTTGCAGAATTCCGCTTCTTAGGGGAAGTGAGAAATTGCTGAGCTGACACCAAGTCCTGCAGTGTCCCTGTCACCTGCAGAGCCACCGCATCCTCGCCACGGTAGCGGGCATTGTGACAAAGGTTCTATGTCAGCTGGGTGTGGCAGCCAGGCGCCCCCTAGGGGATGGGGAGCCTGTCAGCCCCGGGCCTGTCACTGCCTGGTGTCCCTGCTGCCACCAGCCAGGCCTCTGAAAACTTGTCAAACCATGCCCAGACTTGGGGCCAGTTTGGCCCAATGTCTCCAAGAGACAAGTCGGGAAGAAAGATATGGGACAGAGGGAGAAAGCGAAGGGAGCAGGAGAAAGGGAAGGAAGAATAAAAAGTAGTGTTGGGCTGCAGGACTGAGATGGAGGAATTGCAAGAAAAGAGGCAGGAAGCAGGAGAGTGAGAGAAAAGGAAAGAAGAGACATGCAGCCAGACGAGGGGTTAGTGAGAGAGGATGGGACAGAGAACAGGATGAGAAGGACATAAGGCAAGGCTAGGACAGGCAAGGACAGGCAAGGCAAGGCTAGGCTGCAGGACATGTTTTTGCTTTATAGTTTCTAGCACATTCGTCTTCAGACTAGGAGGAAAGCCATAAGACCGTATGGATTAGGCCCAAGCAAAAACCCCAGCTACTTGAGACACTTAGACTAAGCCTAAAATACCAAGATCTCTCCATAAGGATGGTTTTTATACTGTACTTCCACAATCTGCTGGCAGTACAAAAAAAGAAGCTGCAGATCTCCTTAGGCTGAGTCATGGTGCTTTGGGGCAGGGACCATGCATATCATGGGAATATTTCACAGTTTCTGCTCTGTTTTCAGTGTATGACACCAAAACACCCACCTGATGACATCCTTTCAAGAGCAAAGGCAGCAATTTGCAGAATTCCGCTTCTTAGGGGAAGTGAGAAATTGCTGAGCTGACACCAAGTCCTGCAGTGTCCCTGTCACCTGCAGAGCCACCGCATCCTCGCCACGGCAGCGGGCATTGTGACAAAGGTTCTATGTCAGCTGGGTGTGGCAGCCAGGCGCCCCCTAGGGGATGGGGAGCCTGTCAGCCCCGGGCCTGTCACTGCCTGGTGTCCCTGCTGCCACCAGCCAGGCCTCTGAAAACTTGTCAAACCATGCCCAGACTTGGGGCCAGTTTGGCCCAATGTCTCCAACAGACAAGTCGGGAAGAAAGATATGGGACAGAGGGAGAAAGCGAAGGGAGCAGGAGAAAGGGAAGGAAGAATAAAAAGTAGTGTTGGGCTGCAGGAGTGAGATGGAGGAATTGCAAGAAAAGAGGCAGGAAGCAGGAGAGTGACAGAAAAGGAAAGAAGAGACATGCAGCCAGACGAGGGGTTAGTGAGAGAGGATGGGACAGAGAACAGGATGAGAAGGAAAGAAGGCAAGGCTGGGACAGGCAAGGACAGGCAAGGCAAGGCTAGGCTGCAGGACATGTTTTTGCTTTATAGTTTCTAGCACATTCGTCTTCAGACTAGGAGGAAAGCCATAAGACCGTATGGATTAGGCCCAAGCAAAAACCCCAGCTACTTGAGACACTTAGACTAAGCCTAAAATACCAAGATCTCTCCATAAGGATGGTTTTTATACTGTACTTCCACAATCTGCTGGCAGTACAAAAAAAGAAGCTGCAGATCTCCTTAGGCTGAGTCATGGTGCTTTGGGGCAGGGACCATGCATATCATGGGAATATTTCACAGTTTCTGCTCTGTTTTCAGTGTATGACACCAAAACACCCACCTGATGACATCCTTTCAAGAGCAAAGGCAGCAATTTGCAGAATTCCGCTTCTTAGGGGAAGTGAGAAATTGCTGAGCTGACACCAAGTCCTGCAGTGTCCCTGTCACCTGCAGAGCCACCGCATCCTTGCCACGGTAGCGGGCATTGTGACAAAGGTTCTATGTCAGCTGGGTGTGGCAGCCAGGCGCCCCCTAGGGGATGGGGAGCCTGTCAGCCCCGGGCCTGTCACTGCCTGGTGTCCCTGCTGCCACCAGCCAGGCCTCTAAAAACTTGTCAAACCATGCCCAGACTTGATTCCAGTTTGGCCCAATGTCTCCAAGAGACAAGTCGGGAAGAAAGATATGGGACAGAGGGAGAAAGCGAAGGGAGCAGGAGAAAGGGAAGGAAGAATAAAAAGTAGTGTTGGGCTGCAGGAGTGAGATGGAGGAATTGCAAGAAAAGAGGCAGGAAGCAGGAGAGTGAGAGAAAAGGAAAGAAGAGACATGCAGCCAGACGAGGGGTTAGTGAGAGAGGATGGGACAGAGAACAGGATGAGAAGGGAAGAAGGCAAGGCTAGGACAGGCAAGGACAGGCAAGGCAAGGCTAGGCTGCAGGACATTTTTTTGCTTTATAGTTTCTAGCACATTGGTCTTCAGACTAGGAGGAAAGCCATAAGACCGTATGGATTAGGCCCAAGCAAAAACCCCAGCTACTTGAGACACTTAGACTAAGCCTAAAATACCAAGATCTCTCCATAAGGATGGTTTTTATACTGTACTTCCACAATCTGCTGGCAGTACAAAAAAAGAAGCTGCAGATCTCCTTAGGCTGAGTCATGGTGCTTTGGGGCAGGGACCATGCATATCATGGGAATATTTCACAGTTTCTGCTCTGTTTTCAGTGTATGACACCAAAACACCCACCTGATGACATCCTTTCAAGAGCAAAGGCAGCAATTTGCAGAATTCCGCTTCTTAGGGGAAGTGAGAAATTGCTGAGCTGACACCAAGTCCTGCAGTGTCCCTGTCACCTGCAGAGCCACCGCATCCTCGCCACGGCAGCGGGCATTGTGACAAAGGTTCTATGTCAGCTGGGTGTGGCAGCCAGGCGCCCCCTAGGGGATGGGGAGCCTGTCAGCCCCGGGCCTGTCACTGCCTGGTGTCCCTGCTGCCACCAGCCAGGCCTCTGAAAACTTGTCAAACCATGCCCAGACTTGGGGCCAGTTTGGCCCAAAGTCTCCAAGAGACAAGTCGGGAAGAAAGATATGGGACAGAGGGAGAAAGCGAAGGGAGCAGGAGAAAGGGAAGGAAGAATAAAAAGTAGTGTTGGGCTGCAGGAGTGAGATGGAGGAATTGCAAGAAAAGAGGCAGGAAGCAGGAGAGTGAGAGAAAAGGAAAGAAGAGACATGCAGCCAGACGAGGGGTTAGTGAGAGAGGATGGGACAGAGAACAGGATGAGAAGGGAAGAAGGCAAGGCTAGGACAGGCAAGGACAGGCAAGGCAAGGCTAGGCTGCAGGACATGTTTTTGCTTTATAGTTTCTAGCACATTGGTCTTCAGACTAGGAGGAAAGCCATAAGACCGTATGGATTAGGCCCAAGCAAAAACCCCAGCTACTTGAGACACTTAGACTAAGCCTAAAATACCAAGATCTCTCCATAAGGATGGTTTTTATACTGTACTTCCACAATCTGCTGGCAGTACAAAAAAAGAAGCTGCAGATCTCCTTAGGCTGAGTCATGGTGCTTTGGGGCAGGGACCATGCATATCATGGGAATATTTCACAGTTTCTGCTCTGTTTTCAGTGTATGACACCAAAACACCCACCTGATGACATCCTTTCAAGAGCAAAGGCAGCAATTTGCAGAATTCCGCTTCTTAGGGGAAGTGAGAAATTGCTGAGCTGACACCAAGTCCTGCAGTGTCCCTGTCACCTGCAGAGCCACCGCATCCTCGCCACGGCAGCGGGCATTGTGACAAAGGTTCTATGTCAGCTGGGTGTGGCAGCCAGGCGCCCCCTAGGGGATGGGGAGCCTGTCAGTCCCGGGCCTGTCACTGCCTGGTGTCCCTGCTGCCACCAGCCAGGCCTCTGAAAACTTGTCAAACCATGCCCAGACTTGGGGCCAGTTTGGCCCAATGTCTCCAAGAGACAAGTCGGGAAGAAAGATATGGGACAGAGGGAGAAAGCGAAGGGAGCAGGAGAAAGGGAAGGAAGAATAAAAAGTAGTGTTGGGCTGCAGGACTGAGATGGAGGAATTGCAAGAAAAGAGGCAGGAAGCAGGAGAGTGAGAGAAAAGGAAAGAAGAGACATGCAGCCAGACAAGGGGTTAGTGAGAGAGGATGGGACAGAGAACAGGATGAGAAGGACATAAGGCAAGGCTAGGACAGGCAAGGACAGGCAAGGCAAGGCTAGGCTGCAGGACATGTTTTTGCTTTATAGTTTCTAGCACATTCGTCTTCAGACTAGGAGGAAAGCCATAAGACCGTATGGATTAGGCCCAAGCAAAAACCCCAGCTACTTGAGACACTTAGACTAAGCCTAAAATACCAAGATCTCTCCATAAGGATGGTTTTTATACTGTACTTCCACAATCTGCTGGCAGTACAAAAAAATAAGCTGCAGATCTCCTTAGGCTGAGTCATGGTGCTTTGGGGCAGGGACCATGCATATCATGGGAATATTTCACAGTTTCTGCTCTGTTTTCAGTGTATGACACCAAAACACCCACCTGATGACATCCTTTCCAGAGCAAAGGCAGCAATTTGCAGAATTCCGCTTCTTAGGGGAAGTGAGAAATTGCTGAGCTGACACCAAGTCCTGCAGTGTCCCTGTCACCTGCAGAGCCACCGCATCCTCGCCACGGTAGCGGGCATTGTGACAAAGGTTCTATGTCAGCTGGGTGTGGCAGCCAGGCGCCCCCTAGGGGAGGGGGAGCCTGTCAGGCCCGGGCATGTCACTGCCTGGTGTCCCTGCTGCCACCAGCCAGGCCTCTGAAAACTTGTCAAACCATGCCCAGACTTGGGGCTAGTTTGGCCCAATGTCTCCAACAGACAAGTCGGGAAGAAAGATATGGGACAGAGGGAGAAAGCGAAGGGAGCAGGAGAAAGGGAAGGAAGAATAAAAAGTAGTGTTGGGCTGCAGGAGTGAGATGGAGGAATTGCAAGAAAAGAGGCAGGAAGCAGGAGAGTGAGAGAAAAGGAAAGAAGAGACATGCAGCCAGACGAGGGGTTAGTGAGAGAGGATGGGACAGAGAACAGGATGAGAAGGACATAAGGCAAGGCTGGGACAGGCAAGGACAGGCAAGGCAAGGCTAGGCTGCAGGACATGTTTTTGCTTTATAGTTTCTAGCACATTCGTCTTCAGACTAGGAGGAAAGCCATAAGACCGTATGGATTAGGCCCAAGCAAAAACCCCAGCTACTTGAGACACTTAGACTAAGCCTAAAATACCAAGATCTCTCCATAAGGATGGTTTTTATACTGTACTTCCACAATCTGCTGGCAGTACAAAAAAAGAAGCTGCAGATCTCCTTAGGCTGAGTCATGGTGCTTTGGGGCAGGGACCATGCATATCATGGGAATATTTCACAGTTTCTGCTCTGTTTTCAGTGTATGACACCAAAACACCCACCTGATGACATCCTTTCAAGAGCAAAGGCAGCAATTTGCAGAATTCCGCTTCTTAGGGGAAGTGAGAAATTGCTGAGCTGACACCAAGTCCTGCAGTGTCCCTGTCACCTGCAGAGCCACCGCATCCTCGCCACTGTAGCGGGCATTGTGACAAAGGTTCTATGTCAGCTGGGTGTGGCAGCCAGGTGCCCCCTAGGGGATGGGGAGCCTGTCAGCCCCGGGCCTGTCACTGCCTGGTCTCCCTGCTGCCACCAGCCAGGCCTCTGAAAACTTGTCAAACCATGCCCAGACTTGGGGCCAGTTTGGCCCAAAGTCTCCAAGAGACAAGTCGGGAAGAAAGATATGGGACAGAGGGAGAAAGCGAAGGGAGCAGGAGAAAGGGAAGGAAGAATAAAAAGTAGTGTTGGGCTGCAGGACTGAGATGGAGGAATTGCAAGAAAAGAGGCAGGAAGCAGGAGAGTGAGAGAAAAGGAAAGAAGAGACATGCAGCCAGACGAGGGGTTAGTGAGAGAGGATGGGACAGAGAACAGGATGAGAAGGACATAAGGCAAGGCTAGGACAGGCAAGGACAGGCAAGGCAAGGCTAGGCTGCAGGACATGTTTTTGCTTTATAGTTTCTAGCACATTCGTCTTCAGACTAGGAGGAAAGCCATAAGACCGTATGGATTAGGCCCAAGCAAAAACCCCAGCTACTTGAGACACTTAGACTAAGCCTAAAATACCAAGATCTCTCCATAAGGATGGTTTTTATACTGTACTTCCACAATCTGCTGGCAGTACAAAAAAAGAAGCTGCAGATCTCCTTAGGCTGAGTCATGGTGCTTTGGGGCAGGGACCATGCATATCATGGGAATATTTCACAGTTTCTGCTCTGTTTTCAGTGTATGACACCAAAACACCCACCTGATGACATTCTTTCAAGAGCAAAGGCAGCAATTTGCAGAATTCCGCTTCTTAGGGGAAGTGAGAAATTGCTGAGCTGACACCAAGTCCTGCAGTGTCCCTGCCACCTGCAGAGCCACCGCATCCTCGCCACGGTAGCGGGCATTGTGACAAAGGTTCTATGTCAGCTGAGTGTGGCAGCCAGGCGCCCCCTAGGGGATGGGGAGCCTGTCAGCCCCGGGCCTGTCACTGCCTGGTGTCCCTGCTGCCACCAGCCAGGCCTCTGAAAACTTGTCAAACCATGCCCAGACTTGGGGCCAGTTTGGCCCAATGTCTCCAAGAGACAAGTCGGGAAGAAAGATATGGGACAGAGGGAGAAAGCGAAGGGAGCAGGAGAAAGGGAAGGAAGAATAAAAAGTAGTGTTGGGCTGCAGGACTGAGATGGAGGAATTGCAAGAAAAGAGGCATGAAGCAGGAGAGTGAGAGAAAAGGAAAGAAGAGACATGCAGCTAGACGAGGGGTTAGTGAGAGAGGATGGGACAGAGAACAGGATGAGAAGGACATAAGACAAGGCTGGGAGAGGCAAGGACAGGCAAGGCAAGGCTAGGCTGCAGGACATGTTTTTGCTTTATAGTTTCTAGCACATTCGTCTTCAGACTAGGAGGAAAGCCATAAGACCGTATGGATTAGGCCCAAGCAAAAACCCCAGCTACTTGAGACACTTAGACTAAGCCTAAAATACCAAGATCTCTCCATAAGGATGGTTTTTATACTGTACTTCCACAATCTGCTGGCAGTACAAAAAAAGAAGCTGCAGATCTCCTTAGGCTGAGTCATGGTGCTCTGGGGCAGGGACCATGCATATCATGGGAATATTTCACAGTTTCTGCTCTGTTTTCAGTGTATGACACCAAAACACCCACCTGATGACATCCTTTCAAGAGCAAAGGCAGCAATTTGCAGAATTCCGCTTCTTAGGGGAAGTGAGAAATTGCTGAGCTGACACCAAGTCCTGCAGTGTCCCTGTCACCTGCAGAGCCACCGCATCCTCGCCACGGTAGCGGGCATTGTGACAAAGGTTCTATGTCAGCTGGGTGTGGCAGCCAGGCGCCCCCTAGGGGATGGGGAGCCTGTCAGCCCCGGGCCTGTCACTGCCTGGTGTCCCTGCTGCCACCAGCCAGGCCTCTGAAAACTTGTCAAACCATGCCCAGACTTGGGGCCAGTTTGGCCCAATGTCTCCAACAGACAAGTCGGGAAGAAAGATATGGGACAGAGGGAGAAAGCGAAGGGAGCAGGAGAAAGGGAAGGAAGAATAAAAAGTAGTGTTGGGCTGCAGGACTGAGATGGAGGAATTGCAAGAAAAGAGGCAGGAAGCAGGAGAGTGAGAGAAAAGGAAAGAAGAGACATGCAGCCAGACGAGGGGTTAGTGAGAGAGGATGGGACAGAGAACAGGATGAGAAGGACATAAGGCAAGGCTGGGACAGGCAAGGACAGGCAAGGCAAGGCTAGGCTGCAGGACATGTTTTGCTTTATAGTTTCTAGCACATTGGTCTTCAGACTAGGAGGAAAGCCATAAGACCGTATGGATTAGGCCCAAGCAAAAACCCCAGCTACTTGAGACACTTAGACTAAGCCTAAAATACCAAGATCTCTCCATAAGGATGGTTTTTATACTGTACTTCCACAATCTGCTGGCAGTACAAAAAAAGAAGCTGCAGATCTCCTTAGCCTGAGTCATGGTGCTTTGGGGCAGGGACCATGAATATCATGGGAATATTTCACAGTTTCTGCTCTGTTTTCAGTGTATGACACCAAAACACCCACCTGATGACATCCTTTCAAGAGCAAAGGCAGCAATTGGCAGAATTCCGCTTCTTAGGGGAAGTGAGAAATTGCTGAGCTGACACCAAGTCCTGCAGTGTCCCCGTCACCTGCAGAGCCACCGCATCCTCGCCACGGTAGCGGGCATTGTGACAAAGGTTCTATGTCAGCTGGGTGTGGCAGCCAGGCGCCCCCTAGGGGATGGGGAGCCTGTCAGCCCCGGGCCTGTCACTGCCTGCTGGCCCTGATGCCACCAGCCAGGCCTCTGAAAACTTGTCAAACCATGCCCAGACTTGGGGCCAGTTTGGCCCAATGTCTCCAAGAGACAAGTCGGGAAGAAAGATATGGGACAGAGGGAGAAAGTGAAGGGAGCAGGAGAAAGGGAAGGAAGAATAAAAAGTAGTGTTGGGCTGCAGGAGTGAGATGGAGGAATTGCAAGAAAAGAGGCAGGAAGCAGGAGAGTGAGAGAAAAGGAAAGAAGAGACATGCAGCCAGACGAGGGGTTAGTGAGAGAGGATGGGAAAGAGAACAGGATGAGAAGGACATAAGACAAGGCTAGGACAGGCAAGGACAGGCAAGGCAAGGCTAGGCTGCAGGACATGTTTTTGCTTTATAGTTTCTAGCACATTCGTCTTCAGACTAGGAGGAAAGCCATAAGACCGTATGGATTAGGCCCAAGCAAAAACCCCAGCTACTTGAGACACTTAGACTAAGCCTAAAATACCAAGATCTCTCCATAAGGATGGTTTTTATACTGTACTTCCACAATCTGCTGGCAGTACAAAAAAAGAAGCTGCAGATCTCCTTAGGCTGAGTCATGGTGCTTTGGGGCAGGGACCATGCATATCATGGGAATATTTCACAGTTTCTGCTCTGTTTTCAGTGTATGACACCAAAACACCCACCTGATGACATCCTTTCAAGAGCAAAGGCAGCAATTTGCAGAATTCCGCTTCTTAGGGGAAGTGAGAAATTGCTGAGCTGACACCAAGTCCTGCAGTGTCCCTGCCACCTGCAGAGCCACCGCATCCTCGCCACGGTAGCGGGCATTGTGACAAAGGTTGTATGTCAGCTGGGTGTGGCAGCCAGGCGCCCCCTAGGGGATGGGGAGCCTGTCAGCCCCGGGCCTGTCACTGCCTGGTGTCCCTGCTGCCACCAGCCAGGCCTCTGAAAACTTGTCAAACCATGCCCAGACTTGGGGCCAGTTTGGCCCAAAGTCTGCAAGAGACAAGTCGGGAAGAAAGATATGGGACAGAGGGAGAAAGCGAAGGGAGCAGGAGAAAGGGAAGGAAGAATAAAAAGTAGTGTTGGGCTGCAGGAGTGAGATGGAGGAATTGCAAGAAAAGAGGCAGGAAGCAGGAGAGTGAGAGAAAAGGAAAGAAGAGACATGCAGCCAGACGAGGGGTTAGTGAGAGAGGATGGGACAGAGAACAGGATGAGAAGGACATAAGGCAAGGCTGGGACAGGCAAGGACAGGCAAGGCAAGGCTAGGCTGCAGGACATGTTTTTGCTTTATAGTTTCTAGCACATTCGTCTTCAGACTAGGAGGAAAGCCATAAGACCGTATGGATTAGGCCCAAGCAAAAACCCCAGCTACTTGAGACACTTAGACTAAGCCTAAAATACCAAGATCTCTCCATAAGGATGGTTTTTATACTGTACTTCCACAATCTGCTGGCAGTACAAAAAAAGAAGCTGCAGATCTCCTTAGGCTGAGTCATGGTGCTTTGGGGCAGGGACCATGCATATCATGGGAATATTTCACAGTTTCTGCTCTGTTTTCAGTGTATGACACCAAAACACCCACCTGATGACATCCTTTCAAGAGCAAAGGCAGCAATTTGCAGAATTCCGCTTCTTAGGGGAAGTGAGAAATTGCTGAGCTGACACCAAGTCCTGCAGTGTCCCTGTCACCTGCAGAGCCACCGCATCCTTGCCACGGTAGCGGGCATTGTGACAAAGGTTCTATGTCAGCTGGGTGTGGCAGCCAGGCGCCCCCTAGGGGATGGGGAGCCTGTCATCCCCGGGCCAGTCACTGCCTGGTGTCCCTGCTGCCACCAGCCAGGCCTCTAAAAACTTGTCAAACCATGCCCAGACTTGATTCCAGTTTGGCCCAATGTCTCCAAGAGACAAGTCGGGAAGAAAGATATGGGACAGAGGGAGAAAGCGAAGGGAGCAGGAGAAAGGGAAGGAAGAATAAAAAGTAGTGTTGGGCTGCAGGAGTGAGATGGAGGAATTGCAAGAAAAGAGGCAGGAAGCAGGAGAGTGAGAGAAAAGGAAAGAAGAGACATGCAGCCAGACGAGGGGTTAGTGAGAGAGGATGGGACAGAGAACAGGATGAGAAGGGAAGAAGGCAAGGCTAGGACAGGCAAGGACAGGCAAGGCAAGGCTAGGCTGCAGGACATTTTTTTGCTTTATAGTTTCTAGCACATTGGTCTTCAGACTAGGAGGAAAGCCATAAGACCGTATGGATTAGGCCCAAGCAAAAACCCCAGCTACTTGAGACACTTAGACTAAGCCTAAAATACCAAGATCTCTCCATAAGGATGGTTTTTATACTGTACTTCCACAATCTGCTGGCAGTACAAAAAAAGAAGCTGCAGATCTCCTTAGGCTGAGTCATGGTGCTTTGGGGCAGGGACCATGCATATCATGGGAATATTTCACAGTTTCTGCTCTGTTTTCAGTGTATGACACCAAAACACCCACCTGATGACATCCTTTCAAGAGCAAAGGCAGCAATTTGCAGAATTCCGCTTCTTAGGGGAAGTGAGAAATTGCTGAGCTGACACCAAGTCCTGCAGTGTCCCTGTCACCTGCAGAGCCACCGCATCCTCGCCACGGCAGCGGGCATTGTGACAAAGGTTCTATGTCAGCTGGGTGTGGCAGCCAGGCGCCCCCTAGGGGATGGGGAGCCTGTCAGCCCCGGGCCTGTCACTGCCTGGTGTCCCTGCTGCCACCAGCCAGGCCTCTGAAAACTTGTCAAACCATGCCCAGACTTGGGGCCAGTTTGGCCCAAAGTCTCCAAGAGACAAGTCGGGAAGAAAGATATGGGACAGAGGGAGAAAGCGAAGGGAGCAGGAGAAAGGGAAGGAAGAATAAAAAGTAGTGTTGGGCTGCAGGAGTGAGATGGAGGAATTGCAAGAAAAGAGGCAGGAAGCAGGAGAGTGAGAGAAAAGGAAAGAAGAGACATGCAGCCAGACGAGGGGTTAGTGAGAGAGGATGGGACAGAGAACAGGATGAGAAGGGAAGAAGGCAAGGCTAGGACAGGCAAGGACAGGCAAGGCAAGGCTAGGCTGCAGGACATGTTTTTGCTTTATAGTTTCTAGCACATTGGTCTTCAGACTAGGAGGAAAGCCATAAGACCGTATGGATTAGGCCCAAGCAAAAACCCCAGCTACTTGAGACACTTAGACTAAGCCTAAAATACCAAGATCTCTCCATAAGGATGGTTTTTATACTGTACTTCCACAATCTGCTGGCAGTACAAAAAAAGAAGCTGCAGATCTCCTTAGGCTGAGTCATGGTGCTTTGGGGCAGGGACCATGCATATCATGGGAATATTTCACAGTTTCTGCTCTGTTTTCAGTGTATGACACCAAAACACCCACCTGATGACATCCTTTCAAGAGCAAAGTCAGCAATTTGCAGAATTCCGCTTCTTAGGGGAAGTGAGAAATTGCTGAGCTGACACCAAGTCCTGCAGTGTCCCTGTCACCTGCAGAGCCACCGCATCCTCGCCACGGCAGCGGGCATTGTGACAAAGGTTCTATGTCAGCTGGGTGTGGCAGCCAGGCGCCCCCTAGGGGATGGGGAGCCTGTCAGTCCCGGGCCTGTCACTGCCTGGTGTCCCTGCTGCCACCAGCCAGGCCTCTGAAAACTTGTCAAACCATGCCCAGACTTGGGGCCAGTTTGGCCCAATGTCTCCAAGAGACAAGTCGGGAAGAAAGATATGGGACAGAGGGAGAAAGCGAAGGGAGCAGGAGAAAGGGAAGGAAGAATAAAAAGTAGTGTTGGGCTGCAGGACTGAGATGGAGGAATTGCAAGAAAAGAGGCAGGAAGCAGGAGAGTGAGAGAAAAGGAAAGAAGAGACATGCAGCCAGACAAGGGGTTAGTGAGAGAGGATGGGACAGAGAACAGGATGAGAAGGACATAAGGCAAGGCTAGGACAGGCAAGGACAGGCAAGGCAAGGCTAGGCTGCAGGACATGTTTTTGCTTTATAGTTTCTAGCACATTCGTCTTCAGACTAGGAGGAAAGCCATAAGACCGTATGGATTAGGCCCAAGCAAAAACCCCAGCTACTTGAGACACTTAGACTAAGCCTAAAATACCAAGATCTCTCCATAAGGATGGTTTTTATACTGTACTTCCACAATCTGCTGGCAGTACAAAAAAATAAGCTGCAGATCTCCTTAGGCTGAGTCATGGTGCTTTGGGGCAGGGACCATGCATATCATGGGAATATTTCACAGTTTCTGCTCTGTTTTCAGTGTATGACACCAAAACACCCACCTGATGACATCCTTTCCAGAGCAAAGGCAGCAATTTGCAGAATTCCGCTTCTTAGGGGAAGTGAGAAATTGCTGAGCTGACACCAAGTCCTGCAGTGTCCCTGTCACCTGCAGAGCCACCGCATCCTCGCCACGGTAGCGGGCATTGTGACAAAGGTTCTATGTCAGCTGGGTGTGGCAGCCAGGCGCCCCCTAGGGGAGGGGGAGCCTGTCAGGCCCGGGCATGTCACTGCCTGGTGTCCCTGCTGCCACCAGCCAGGCCTCTGAAAACTTGTCAAACCATGCCCAGACTTGGGGCTAGTTTGGCCCAATGTCTCCAACAGACAAGTCGGGAAGAAAGATATGGGACAGAGGGAGAAAGCGAAGGGAGCAGGAGAAAGGGAAGGAAGAATAAAAAGTAGTGTTGGGCTGCAGGACTGAGACGGAGGAATTGCAAGAAAAGAGGCAGGAAGCAGGAGAGTGAGAGAAAAGGAAAGAAGAGACATGCAGCCAGACGAGGGGTTAGTGAGAGAGGATGGGACAGAGAACAGGATGAGAAGGACATAAGGCAAGGCTGGGACAGGCAAGGACAGGTAAGGCAAGGCTAGGCTGCAGGACATGTTTTTGCCTTATAGTTTCTAGCACATTCGTCTTCAGACTAGGAGGAAAGCCATAAGACCGTATGGATTAGGCCCAAGCAAAAACCCCAGCTACTTGAGACACTTAGACTAAGCCTAAAATACCAAGATCTCTCCATAAGGATGGTTTTTATACTGTACTTCCACAATCTGCTGGCAGTACAAAAAAAGAAGCTGCAGATCTCCTTAGGCTGAGTCATGGTGCTTTGGGGCAGGGACCATGCATATCATGGGAATATTTCACAGTTTCTGCTCTGTTTTCAGTGTATGACACCAAAACACCCACCTGATGACATCCTTTCAAGAGCAAAGGCAGCAATTTGCAGAATTCCGCTTCTTAGGGGAAGTGAGAAATTGCTGAGCTGACACCAAGTCCTGCAGTGTCCCTGTCACCTGCAGAGCCACCGCATCCTCGCCACTGTAGCGGGCATTGTGACAAAGGTTCTATGTCAGCTGGGTGTGGCAGCCAGGTGCCCCCTAGGGGATGGGGAGCCTGTCAGCCCCGGGCCTGTCACTGCCTGGTCTCCCTGCTGCCACCAGCCAGGCCTCTGAAAACTTGTCAAACCATGCCCAGACTTGGGGCCAGTTTGGCCCAAAGTCTCCAAGAGACAAGTCGGGAAGAAAGATATGGGACAGAGGGAGAAAGCGAAGGGAGCAGGAGAAAGGGAAGGAAGAATAAAAAGTAGTGTTGGGCTGCAGGACTGAGATGGAGGAATTGCAAGAAAAGAGGCAGGAAGCAGGAGAGTGAGAGAAAAGGAAAGAAGAGACATGCAGCCAGACGAGGGGTTAGTGAGAGAGGATGGGACAGAGAACAGGATGAGAAGGACATAAGGCAAGGCTAGGACAGGCAAGGACAGGCAAGGCAAGGCTAGGCTGCAGGACATGTTTTTGCTTTATAGTTTCTAGCACATTCGTCTTCAGACTAGGAGGAAAGCCATAAGACCGTATGGATTAGGCCCAAGCAAAAACCCCAGCTACTTGAGACACTTAGACTAAGCCTAAAATACCAAGATCTCTCCATAAGGATGGTTTTTATACTGTACTTCCACAATCTGCTGGCAGTACAAAAAAAGAAGCTGCAGATCTCCTTAGGCTGAGTCATGGTGCTTTGGGGCAGGGACCATGCATATCATGGGAATATTTCACAGTTTCTGCTCTGTTTTCAGTGTATGACACCAAAACACCCACCTGATGACATTCTTTCAAGAGCAAAGGCAGCAATTTGCAGAATTCCGCTTCTTAGGGGAAGTGAGAAATTGCTGAGCTGACACCAAGTCCTGCAGTGTCCCTGCCACCTGCAGAGCCACCGCATCCTCGCCACGGTAGCGGGCATTGTGACAAAGGTTCTATGTCAGCTGAGTGTGGCAGCCAGGCGCCCCCTAGGGGATGGGGAGCCTGTCAGCCCCGGGCCTGTCACTGCCTGGTGTCCCTGCTGCCACCAGCCAGGCCTCTGAAAACTTGTCAAACCATGCCCAGACTTGGGGCCAGTTTGGCCCAATGTCTCCAAGAGACAAGTCGGGAAGAAAGATATGGGACAGAGGGAGAAAGCGAAGGGAGCAGGAGAAAGGGAAGGAAGAATAAAAAGTAGTGTTGGGCTGCAGGACTGAGATGGAGGAATTGCAAGAAAAGAGGCATGAAGCAGGAGAGTGAGAGAAAAGGAAAGAAGAGACATGCAGCTAGACGAGGGGTTAGTGAGAGAGGATGGGACAGAGAACAGGATGAGAAGGACATAAGACAAGGCTGGGAGAGGCAAGGACAGGCAAGGCAAGGCTAGGCTGCAGGACATGTTTTTGCTTTATAGTTTCTAGCACATTCGTCTTCAGACTAGGAGGAAAGCCATAAGACCGTATGGATTAGGCCCAAGCAAAAACCCC
The DNA here is from genome assembly GCF_036013475.1 of Columba livia. Classification (NCBI taxonomy): domain Eukaryota; kingdom Metazoa; phylum Chordata; class Aves; order Columbiformes; family Columbidae; genus Columba; species Columba livia. Next base: position 4,015,166 of record NW_027043008.1, read on the forward strand.
AGCTACTTGAGACACTTAGACTAAGCCTAAAATACCAAGATCTCTCCATAAGGATGGTTTTTATACTGTACTTCCACAATCTGCTGGCAGTACAAAAAAATAAGCTGCAGATCTCCTTAGGCTGAGTCATGGTGCTCTGGGGCAGGGACCATGCATATCATGGGAATATTTCACAGTTTCTGCTCTGTTTTCAGTGTATGACACCAAAACACCCACCTGATGACATCCTTTCAAGAGCAAAGGCAGCAATTTGCAGAATTCCGCTTCTTAGGGGAAGTGAGAAATTGCTGAGCTGACACCAAGTCCTGCAGTGTCCCTGTCACCTGCAGAGCCACCGCATCCTCGCCACGGTAGCGGGCATTGTGACAAAGGTTCTATGTCAGCTGGGTGTGGCAGCCAGGCGCCCCCTAGGGGATGGGGAGCCTGTCAGCCCCGGGCCTGTCACTGCCTGGTGTCCCTGCTGCCACCAGCCAGGCCTCTGAAAACTTGTCAAACCATGCCCAGACTTGGGGCCAGTTTGGCCCAATGTCTCCAAGAGACAAGTCGGGAAGAAAGATATGGGACAGAGGGAGAAAGCGAAGGGAGCAGGAGAAAGGGAAGGAAGAATAAAAAGTAGTGTTGGGCTGCAGGACTGAGATGGAGGAATTGCAAGAAAAGAGGCAGGAAGCAGGAGAGTGAGAGAAAAGGAAAGAAGAGACATGCAGCCAGACGAGGGGTTAGTGAGAGAGGATGGGACAGAGAACAGGATGAGAAGGACATAAGGCAAGGCTAGGACAGGCAAGGACAGGCAAGGCAAGGCTAGGCTGCAGGACATGTTTTTGCTTTATAGTTTCTAGCACATTCGTCTTCAGACTAGGAGGAAAGCCATAAGACCGTATGGATTAGGCCCAAGCAAAAACCCCAGCTACTTGAGACACTTAGACTAAGCCTAAAATACCAAGATCTCTCCATAAGGATGGTTTTTATACTGTACTTCCACAATCTGCTGGCAGTACAAAAAAAGAAGCTGCAGATCTCCTTAGGCTGAGTCATGGTGCTTTGGGGCAGGGACCATGCATATCATGGGAATATTTCACAGTTTCTGCTCTGTTTTCAGTGTATGACACCAAAACACCCACCTGATGACATCCTTTCAAGAGCAAAGGCAGCAATTTGCAGAATTCCGCTTCTTAGGGGAAGTGAGAAATTGCTGAGCTGACACCAAGTCCTGCAGTGTCCCTGTCACCTGCAGAGCCACCGCATCCTCGCCACGGCAGCGGGCATTGTGACAAAGGTTCTATGTCAGCTGGGTGTGGCAGCCAGGCGCCCCCTAGGGGATGGGGAGCCTGTCAGCCCCGGGCCTGTCACTGCCTGGTGTCCCTGCTGCCACCAGCCAGGCCTCTGAAAACTTGTCAAACCATGCCCAGACTTGGGGCCAGTTTGGCCCAATGTCTCCAAGAGACAAGTCGGGAAGAAAGATATGGGACAGAGGGAGAAAGCGAAGGGAGCAGGAGAAAGGGAAGGAAGAATAAAAAGTAGTGTTGGGCTGCAGGACTGAGATGGAGGAATTGCAAGAAAAGAGGCATGAAGCAGGAGAGTGAGAGAAAAGGAAAGAAGAGACATGCAGCTAGACGAGGGGTTAGTGAGAGAGGATGGGACAGAGAACAGGATGAGAAGGACATAAGACAAGGCTGGGAGAGGCAAGGACAGGCAAGGCAAGGCTAGGCTGCAGGACATGTTTTTGCTTTATAGTTTCTAGCACATTCGTCTTCAGACTAGGAGGAAAGCCATAAGACCGTATGGATTAGGCCCAAGCAAAAACCCCAGCTACTTGAGACACTTAGACTAAGCCTAAAATACCAAGATCTCTCCATAAGGATGGTTTTTATACTGTACTTCCACAATCTGCTGGCAGTACAAAAATATAAACTGCAGATCTCCTTAGGCTGAGTCATGGTGCTTTGGGGCAGGGACCATGCATATCATGGGAATATTTCACAGTTTCTGCTCTGTTTTCAGTGTATGACACCAAAACACCCACCTGATGACATCCTTTCAAGAGCAAAGGCAGCAATTTGCAGAATTCCGCTTCTTAGGGGAAGTGAGAAATTGCTGAGCTGACACCAAGTCCTGCAGTGTCCCTGCCACCTGCAGAGCCACCGCATCCTCGCCACGGTAGCGGGCATTGTGACAAAGGTTCTATGTCAGCTGGGTGTGGCAGCCAGGCGCCCCCTAGGGGATGGGGAGCCTGTCAGCCCCGGGCCTGTCACTGCCTGGTGTCCCTGCTGCCACCAGCCAGGCCTCTGAAAACTTGTCAAACCATGCCCAGACTTGGGGCCAGTTTGGCCCAATGTCTCCAAGAGACAAGTCGGGAAGAAAGATATGGGACAGAGGGAGAAAGCGAAGGGAGCAGGAGAAAGGGAAGGAAGAATAAAAAGTAGTGTTGGGCTGCAGGACTGAGATGGAGGAATTGCAAGAAAAGAAGCAGGAAGCAGGACAGTGAGAGAAAAGGAAAGAAGAGACATGCAGCCAGACGAGGGGTTAGTGAAAGAGGATGGGACAGAGAACAGGATGAGAAGGACATAAGGCAAGGCTGGGACAGGCAAGGACAGGCAAGGCAAGGCTAGGCTGCAGGACATGTTTTTGCTTTATAGTTTCTAGCACATTCGTCTTCAGACTAGGAGGAAAGCCATAAGACCGTATGGATTAGGCCCAAGCAAAAACCCCAGCTACTTGAGACACTTAGACTAAGCCTAAAATACCAAGATCTCTCCATAAGGATGGTTTTTATACTGTACTTCCACAATCTGCTGGCAGTACAAAAAAAGAAGCTGCAGATCTCCTTAGGCTGAGTCATGGTGCTTTGGGGCAGGGACCATGCATATCATGGGAATATTTCACAGTTTCTGCTCTGTTTTCAGTGTATGACACCAAAACACCCACCTGATGACATCCTTTCAAGAGCAAAGGCAGCAATTTGCAGAATTCCGCTTCTTAGGGGAAGTGTGAAATTGCTGAGCTGACACCAAGTCCTGCAGTGTCCCTGTCACCTGCAGAGCCACCGCATCCTCGCCACGGTAGCGGGCATTGCGACAAAGCTTCTATGTCAGCTGGGTGTGGCAGCCAGGCGCCCCCTAGGGGATGGGGAGCCTGTCAGCCCCGGGCCTGTCACTGCCTGGTGTCCCTGCTGCCACCAGCCAGGCCTCTGAAAACTTGTCAAACCATGCCCAGACTTGGGGCCAGTTTGGCCCAAAGTCTCCAAGAGACAAGTCGGGAAGAAAGATATGGGACAGAGGGAGAAAGCGAAGGGAGCAGGAGAAAGGGAAGTAAGAATAAAAAGTAGTGTTGGGCTGCAGGACTGAGATGGAGGAATTGCAAGAAAAGAGGCAGGAAGCAGGAGAGTGAGAGAAAAGGAAAGAAGAGACATGCAGCCAGACGAGGGGTTAGTGAGAGAGGATGGGACAGAGAACAGGATGAGAAGGACATAAGGCAAGGCTGGGACAGGCAAGGACAGGCAAGGCAAGGCTAGGCTGCAGGACATGTTTTTGCTTTATAGTTTCTAGCACATTCGTCTTCAGACTAGGAGGAAAGCCATAAGACCGTATGGATTAGGCCCAAGCAAAAACCCCAGCTACTTGAGACACTTAGACTAAGCCTAAAATACCAAGATCTCTCCATAAGGATGGTTTTTATACTGTACTTCCACAATCTGCTGGCAGTACAAAAAAAGAAGCTGCAGATCTCCTTAGGCTGAGTCATGGTGCTTTGGGGCAGGGACCATGCATATCATGGGAATATTTCACAGTTTCTGCTCTGTTTTCAGTGTATGACACCAAAACACCCACCTGATGACATCCTTTCAAGAGCAAAGGCAGCAATTTGCAGAATTCCGCTTCTTAGGGGAAGTGAGAAATTGCTGAGCTGACACCAAGTCCTGCAGTGTCCCTGTCACCTGCAGAGCCACCGCATCCTCGCCACGGCAGCGGGCATTGTGACAAAGGTTCTATGTCAGCTGGGTGTGGCAGCCAGGCGCCCCCTAGGGGATGGGGAGCCTGTCAGCCCCGGGCCTGTCACTGCCTGGTGTCCCTGCTGCCACCAGCCAGGCCTCTGAAAACTTGTCAAACCATGCCCAGACTTGGGGCCAGTTTGGCCCAATGTCTCCAAGAGACAAGTCGGGAAGAAAGATATGGGACAGAGGGAGAAAGCGAAGGGAGCAGGAGAAAGGGAAGGAAGAATAAAAAGTAGTGTTGGGCTGCAGGACTGAGATGGAGGAATTGCAAGAAAAGAGGCATGAAGCAGGAGAGTGAGAGAAAAGGAAAGAAGAGACATGCAGCTAGACGAGGGGTTAGTGAGAGAGGATGGGACAGAGAACAGGATGAGAAGGACATAAGACAAGGCTGGGAGAGGCAAGGACAGGCAAGGCAAGGCTAGGCTGCAGGACATGTTTTTGCTTTATAGTTTCTAGCACATTCGTCTTCAGACTAGGAGGAAAGCCATAAGACCGTATGGATTAGGCCCAAGCAAAAACCCCAGCTACTTGAGACACTTAGACTAAGCCTAAAATACCAAGATCTCTCCATAAGGATGGTTTTTATACTGTACTTCCACAATCTGCTGGCAGTACAAAAATATAAACTGCAGATCTCCTTAGGCTGAGTCATGGTGCTTTGGGGCAGGGACCATGCATATCATGGGAATATTTCACAGTTTCTGCTCTGTTTTCAGTGTATGACACCAAAACACCCACCTGATGACATCCTTTCAAGAGCAAAGGCAGCAATTTGCAGAATTCCGCTTCTTAGGGGAAGTGAGAAATTGCTGAGCTGACACCAAGTCCTGCAGTGTCCCTGCCACCTGCAGAGCCACCGCATCCTCGCCACGGTAGCGGGCATTGTGACAAAGGTTCTATGTCAGCTGGGTGTGGCAGCCAGGCGCCCCCTAGGGGATGGGGAGCCTGTCAGCCCCGGGCCTGTCACTGCCTGGTGTCCCTGCTGCCACCAGCCAGGCCTCTGAAAACTTGTCAAACCATGCCCAGACTTGGGGCCAGTTTGGCCCAATGTCTCCAAGAGACAAGTCGGGAAGAAAGATATGGGACAGAGGGAGAAAGCGAAGGGAGCAGGAGAAAGGGAAGGAAGAATAAAAAGTAGTGTTGGGCTGCAGGACTGAGATGGAGGAATTGCAAGAAAAGAAGCAGGAAGCAGGACAGTGAGAGAAAAGGAAAGAAGAGACATGCAGCCAGACGAGGGGTTAGTGAAAGAGGATGGGACAGAGAACAGGATGAGAAGGACATAAGGCAAGGCTGGGACAGGCAAGGACAGGCAAGGCAAGGCTAGGCTGCAGGACATGTTTTTGCTTTATAGTTTCTAGCACATTCGTCTTCAGACTAGGAGGAAAGCCATAAGACCGTATGGATTAGGCCCAAGCAAAAACCCCAGCTACTTGAGACACTTAGACTAAGCCTAAAATACCAAGATCTCTCCATAAGGATGGTTTTTATACTGTACTTCCACAATCTGCTGGCAGTACAAAAAAAGAAGCTGCAGATCTCCTTAGGCTGAGTCATGGTGCTTTGGGGCAGGGACCATGCATATCATGGGAATATTTCACAGTTTCTGCTCTGTTTTCAGTGTATGACACCAAAACACCCACCTGATGACATCCTTTCAAGAGCAAAGGCAGCAATTTGCAGAATTCCGCTTCTTAGGGGAAGTGTGAAATTGCTGAGCTGACACCAAGTCCTGCAGTGTCCCTGTCACCTGCAGAGCCACCGCATCCTCGCCACGGTAGCGGGCATTGCGACAAAGCTTCTATGTCAGCTGGGTGTGGCAGCCAGGCGCCCCCTAGGGGATGGGGAGCCTGTCAGCCCCGGGCCTGTCACTGCCTGGTGTCCCTGCTGCCACCAGCCAGGCCTCTGAAAACTTGTCAAACCATGCCCAGACTTGGGGCCAGTTTGGCCCAAAGTCTCCAAGAGACAAGTCGGGAAGAAAGATATGGGACAGAGGGAGAAAGCGAAGGGAGCAGGAGAAAGGGAAGTAAGAATAAAAAGTAGTGTTGGGCTGCAGGACTGAGATGGAGGAATTGCAAGAAAAGAGGCAGGAAGCAGGAGAGTGAGAGAAAAGGAAAGAAGAGACATGCAGCCAGACGAGGGGTTAGTGAGAGAGGATGGGACAGAGAACAGGATGAGAAGGACATAAGGCAAGGCTGGGACAGGCAAGGACAGGCAAGGCAAGGCTAGGCTGCAGGACATGTTTTTGCTTTATAGTTTCTAGCACATTCGTCTTCAGACTAGGAGGAAAGCCATAAGACCGTATGGATTAGGCCCAAGCAAAAACCCCAGCTACTTGAGACACTTAGACTAAGCCTAAAATACCAAGATCTCTCCATAAGGATGGTTTTTATACTGTACTTCCACAATCTGCTGGCAGTACAAAAAAATAAGCTGCAGATCTCCTTAGGCTGAGTCATGGTGCTTTGGGGCAGGGACCATGCATATCATGGGAATATTTCACAGTTTCTGCTTTGTTTTCAGTGTATGACACCAAAACACCCACCTGATGACATCCTTTCAAGAGCAAAGGCAGCAATTTGCAGAATTCCGCTTCTTAGGGGAAGTGAGAAATTGCTGAGCTGACACCAAGTCCTGCAGTGTCCCTGTCACCTGCAGAGCCACCGCATCCTCGCCACGGTAGCGGGCATTGTGACAAAGGTTCTATGTCAGCTGGGTGTGGCAGCCAGGCGCCCCCTAGGGGATGGGGAGCCTGTCAGCCCCGGGCCTGTCACTGCCTGGTGTCCCTGCTGCCACCAGCCAGGCCTCTGAAAACTTGTCAAACCATGCCCAGACTTGGGGCCAGTTTGGCCCAATGTCTCCAAGAGACAAGTCGGGAAGAAAGATATGGGACAGAGGGAGAAAGTGAAGGGAGCAGGAGAAAGGGAAGGAAGAATAAAAAGTAGTGTTGGGCTGCAGGAGTGAGATGGAGGAATTGCAAGAAAAGAGGCAGGAAGCAGGAGAGTGAGAGAAAAGGAAAGAAGAGACATGCAGCCAGACGAGGGGTTAGTGAGAGAGGATGGGACAGAGAACAGGATGAGAAGGACATAAGGCAAAGCTGGGACAGGCAAGGACAGGCAAGGCAAGGCTAGGCTGCAGGACCTGTTTTTGCTTTATAGTTTCTAGCACATTCGTCTTCAGACTAGGAGGAAAGCCATAAGACCGTATGGATTAGGCCCAAGCAAAAACTCCAGCTACTTGAGACATTTAGACTAAGCCTAAAATACCAAGATCTCTCCATAAGGATGGTTTTTATACTGTACTTCCACAATCTGCTGGCAGTACAAAATAATAAGCTGCAGATCTCCTTAGGCTGAGTCATGGTGCTTTGGGGCAGGGACCATGCATATCATGGGAATATTTCACAGTTTCTGCTCTGTTTTCAGTGTATGACACCCAAACACCCGCCTGATGACATCCTTTCAAGAGCAAAGGCAGCAATTTGCAGAATTCCGCTTCTTAGGGGAAGTGAGAAATTGCTGAGCTGACACCAAGTCCTGCAGTGTCCCTGTCACCTGCAGAGCCACCGCATCCTCGCCACGGTAGCGAGCATTGTGACAAAGGTTCTATGTCAGCTGGGTGTGGCAGCCAGGCGCCCCCTAGGGGATGGGGAGCCTGTCAGCCCCGGGCCTGTCACTGCCTGGTGTCCCTGCTGCCACCAGCCAGGCCTCTGAAAACTTGTCAAACCATGCCCAGACTTGGGGCCAGTTTGGCCCAAAGTCTGCAAGAGACAAGTCGGGAAGAAAGATATGGGACAGAGGGAGAAAGCGAAGGGAGCAGGAGAAAGGGAAGGAAGAATAAAAAGTAGTGTTGGGCTGCAGGAGTGAGATGGAGGAATTGCAAGAAAAGAGGCAGGAAGCAGGAGAGTGAGAGAAAAGGAAAGAAGAGACATGCAGCCAGACGAGGGGTTAGTGAGAGAGGATGGGACAGAGAACAGGATGAGAAGGACATAAGGCAAGGCTAGGACAGGCAAGGACAGGAAAGGCAAGGCTAGGCTGCAGGACATGTTTTTGCTTTATAGTTTCTAGCACATTCGTCTTCAGACTAGGAGGAAAGCCATAAGACCGTATGGATTAGGCCCAAGCAAAAACCCCAGCTACTTGAGACACTTAGACTAAGCCTAAAATACCAAGATCTCTCCATAAGGATGGTTTTTATACTGTACTTCCACAATCTGCTGGCAGTACAAAAAAAGAAGCTGCAAAACTCCTTAGGCTGAGTCATGGTGCTTTGGGGCAGGGACCATGCATATCATGGGAATATTTCACAGTTTCTGCTCTGTTTTCAGTGTATGACACCAAAACACCCACCTGATGACATCCTTTCAAGAGCAAAGGCAGCAATTTGCAGAATTCCGCTTCTTAGGGGAAGTGAGAAATTGCTGAGCTGACACCAAGTCCTGCAGTGTCCCTGTCACCTGCAGAGCCACCGCATCCTCGCCACGGTAGCGGGCATTGTGACAAAGGTTCTATGTCAGCTGGGTGTGGCAGCCAGGCGCCCCCTAGGGGATGGGGAGCCTGTCAGCCCCGGGCCTGTCACTGCCTGGTGTCCCTGCTGCCACCAGCCAGGCCTCTGAAAACTTGTCAAACCATGCCCAGACTTAGGGCCAGTTTGGCCCAAAGTCTCCAAGAGACAAGTCGGGAAGAAAGATATGGGACAGAGGGAGAAAGCGAAGGGAGCAGGAGAAAGGGAAGTAAGAATAAAAAGTAGTGTTGGGCTGCAGGACTGAGATGGAGGAATTGCAAGAAAAGAGGCAGGAAGCAGGAGAGTGAGAGAAAAGGAAAGAAGAGACATGCAGCCAGACGAGGGGTTAGTGAGAGAGGATGGGACAGAGAACAGGATGAGAAGGACATAAGGCAAGGCTAGGACAGGCAAGGACAGGCAAGGCAAGGCTAGGCTGCAGGACATGTTTTTGCTTTATAGTTTCTAGCACATTCGTCTTCAGACTAGGAAGAAAGCCATAAGACCGTATGGATTAGGCCCAAGCAAAAACCCCAGCTACTTGAGACTCTTAGACTAAGCCTAAAATACCAAGATCTCTCCATAAGGATGGTTTTTATACTGTACTTCCACAATCTGCTGGCAGTACAAAAAAAGAAGCTGCAGATCTCCTTAGGCTGAGTCATGGTGCTTTGGGGCAGGGACCGTGCATATCATGGGAATATTTCACAGTTTCTGCTCTGTTTTCAGTGTATGACACCAAAACACCCACCTGATGACATCCTTTCAAGAGCAAAGGCAGCAATTTGCAGAATTCCGCTTCTTAGAGGAAGTGAGAAATTGCTGAGCCTACACCAAGTCCTGCAGTGTCCCCGTCACCTGCAGAGCCACCACATCCACGCCACGGTAGCGGGCATTGTGACAAAGGTTCTATGTCAGCTGGGTGTGGCAGCCAGGCGCCCCCTAGGGGATGGGGAGCCTGTCAGCCCCGGGCCTGTCACTGCCTGGTGTTCCTGCTGCCACCAGCCAGGCCTCTGAAAACTTGTCAAACCATGCCCAGACTTGGGGCCAGTTTGGCCCAAAGTCTGCAAGAGACAAGTCGGGAAGAAAGATATGGGACAGAGGGAGAAAGCGAAGGGAGCAGGAGAAAGGGAAGGAAGAATAAAAAGTAGTGTTGGGCTGCAGGACTGAGATGGAGGAATTGCAAGAAAAGAGGCAGGAAGCAGGAGAGTGAGAGAAAAGGAAAGAAGAGACATGCAGCCAGACGAGGGGCTAGTGAGAGAGGATGGGACAGAGAACAGGATGAGAAGGACATAAGGCAAGGCTAGGACAGGCAAGGACAGACAAGGCAAGGCTAGGCTGCAGGACATGTTTTTGCTTTATAGTTTCTAGCACATTCTTCTTCAGACTAGGAGGAAAGCCATAAGACCGTATGGATTAGGCCTAAGCAAAAACCCCATCTTCTTGAGACTCTTAGACTAAGCCTAAAATACCAAGATCTCTCCATAAGGATGGTTTTTATACTGTACTTCCACAATCTGCTGGCAGTACAAAAAAAGAAGCTGCAGATCTCCTTAGGCTGAGTCATGGTGCTTTGGGGCAGGGACCATGCATATCATGGGAATATTTCACAGTTTCTGCTCTGTTTTCAGTGTATGACACCAAAACACCCACCTGATGACATCCTTTCAAGAGCAAAGGCAGCAATTTGCAGAATTCCGCTTCTTAGGGGAAGTGAGAAATTGCTGAGCCTACACCAAGTCCTGCAGTGTCCCCGTCACCTGCAGAGCCACCGCATCCTCGCCACGGTAGCGGGCATTGTGACAAAGGTTCTATGTCAGCTGGGTGTGGCAGCCAGGCGCCCCCTAGGGGATGGGGAGCCTGTCAGCCCCGGGCCTGTCACTGCCTGGTGTCCCTGCTGCCACCAGCCAGGCCTCTGAAAACTTGTCAAACCATGCCCAGACTTGGGGCCAGTTTGGCCCAATGTCTCCAAGAGACAAGTCGGGAAGAAAGATATGGGACAGAGGGAGAAAGCGAAGGGAGCAGGAGAAAGGGAAGGAAGAATAAAAAGTAGTGTTGGGCTGCAGGACTGAGATGGAGGAATTGCAAGAAAAGAGGCAGGAAGCAGGAGAGTGAGAGAAAAGGAAAGAAGAGACATGCAGCCAGACGAGGGCTTAGTGAGAGAGGATGGGACAGAGAACAGGATGAGAAGGACATAAGGCAAGGCTAGGACAGGCAAGGACAGGCAAGGCAAGGCTAGGCTGCAGGACATGTTTTTGCTTTATAGTTTCTAGCACATTCGTCTTCAGACTAGGAGGAAAGCCATAAGACCGTATGGATTAGGCCCACGCAAAAACCCCATCTACTTGAGACTCTTAGACTAAGCCTAAAATACCAAGATCTCTCCATAAGGATGGTTTTTATACTGTACTTCCACAATCGGCTGGCAGTACAAAAAAAGAAGCTGCAGATCTCCTTAGGCTGAGTCATGGTGCTTTGGGGCAGGGACCATGCATATCATGGGAATATTTCACAGTTTCTGCTCTGTTTTCAGTGTATGACACCAAAACACCCACCTGATGACATCCTTTCAAGAGCAAAGGCAGCAATTTGCAGAATTCCGCTTCTTAGGGGAAGTGAGAAATTGCTGAGCTGACACCAAGTCCTGCAGTGTCCCTGTCACCTGCAGAGCCACCGCATCCTCGCCACGGTAGCGGGCATTGTGACAAAGGTTCTATGTCAGCTGGGTGTGGCAGCCAGGCGCCCCCTAGGGGATGGGGAGCCTGTCAGCCCCGGGCCTGTCACTGCCTGGTGTCCCTGCTGCCACCAGCCAGGCCTCTGAAAACTTGTCAAACCATGCCCAGACTTGGGGCCAGTTTGGCCCAAAGTCTGCAAGAGACAAGTCGGGAAGAAAGATATGGGACAGAGGGAGAAAGCGAAGGGAGCAGGAGACAGGGAAGGAAGAATAAAAAGTAGTGTTGGGCTGCAGGAGTGAGATGGAGGAATTGCAAGAAAAGAGGCAGATAGCAGGAGAGTGAGAGAAAAGGAAAGAAGAGACATGCAGCCAGACGAGGGGTTAGTGAGAGAGGATGGGACAGAGAACAGGATGAGAAGGACATAAGGCAAGGCTAGGACAGGCAAGGACAGGCAAGGCAAGGCTAGGCTGCAGGACATGTTTTTGCTTTATAGTTTCTAGCACATTCGTCTTCAGACTAGGAGGAAAGCCATAAGACCGTATGGATTAGGCCCACGCAAAAATCCCATCTACTTGAGACTCTTAGACTAAGCCTAAAATACCAAGATCTCTCCATAAGGATGGTTTTTATACTGTACTTCCACAATCTGCTGGCAGTACAAAAAAAGAAGCTGCAGATCTCCTTAGGCTGAGTCATGGTGCTTTGGGGCAGGGACCATGCATATCATGGGAATATTTCACAGTTTCTGCTCTGTTTTCAGTGTATGACACCAAAACACCCACCTGATGACATCCTTTCAAGAGCAAAGGCAGCAATTTGCAGAATTCCGCTTCTTAGGGGAAGTGAGAAATTGCTGAGCTGACACCAAGTCCTGCAGTGTCCCTGTCACCTGCAGAGCCACCGCATCCTCGCCACGGCAGCGGGCATTGTGACAAAGGTTCTATGTCAGCTGGGTGTGGCAGCCAGGCGCGCCCTAGGGGATGGGGAGCCTGTCAGCCCCGGGCCTGTCACTGCCTGGTGTCCCTGCTGCCACCAGCCAGGCCTCTGAAAACTTGTCAAACCATGCCCAGACTTGGGGCCAGTTTGGCCCAAAGTCTCCAAGAGACAAGTCGGGAAGAAAGATATGGGACAGAGGGAGAAAGCGAAGGGAGCAGGAGAAAGGGAAGGAAGAATAAAAAGTAGTGTTGGGCTGCAGGAGTGAGATGGAGGAATTGCAAGAAAAGAGGCAGGAAGCAGGAGAGTGAGAGAAAAGGAAAGAAGAGACATGCAGCCAGACGAGGGGTTAGTGAGAGAGGATGGGACAGAGAACAGGATGAGAAGGACATAAGGCAAGGCTAGGACAGGCAAGGCAAGGCTAGGCTGCAGGACATGTTTTTGCTTTATAGTTTCTAGCACATTCGTCTTCAGACTAGGAGGAAAGCCATAAGACCGTATGGATTAGGCCCACGCAAAAATCCCATCTACTTGAGACTCTTAGACTAAGCCTAAAATACCAAGATCTCTCCATAAGGATGGTTTTTATACTGTACTTCCACAATCTGCTGGCAGTACAAAAAAAGAAGCTGCAGATCTCCTTAGGCTGAGTCATGGTGCTTTGGGGCAGGGACCATGCATATCATGGGAATATTTCACAGTTTCTGCTCTGTTTTCAGTGTATGACACCAAAACACCCACCTGATGACATCCTTTCAAGAGCAAAGGCAGCAATTTGCAGAATTCCGCTTCTTAGGGGAAGTGAGAAATTGCTGAGCTGACACCAAGTCCTGCAGTGTCCCTGTCACCTGCAGAGCCACCGCATCCTCGCCACGGCAGCGGGCATTGTGACAAAGGTTCTATGTCAGCTGGGTGTGGCAGCCAGGCGCGCCCTAGGGGATGGGGAGCCTGTCAGCCCCGGGCCTGTCACTGCCTGGTGTCCCTGCTGCCACCAGCCAGGCCTCTGAAAACTTGTCAAACCATGCCCAGACTTGGGGCCAGTTTGGCCCAAAGTCTCCAAGAGACAAGTCGGGAAGAAAGATATGGGACAGAGGGAGAAAGCGAAGGGAGCAGGAGAAAGGGAAGGAAGAATAAAAAGTAGTGTTGGGCTGCAGGAGTGAGATGGAGGAATTGCAAGAAAAGAGGCAGGAAGCAGGAGAGTGAGAGAAAAGGAAAGAAGAGACATGCAGCCAGACGAGGGGTTAGTGAGAGAGGATGGGACAGAGAACAGGATGAGAAGGACATAAGGCAAGGCTAGGACAGGCAAGGCAAGGCTAGGCTGCAGGACATGTTTTTGCTTTATAGTTTCTAGCACATTCGTCTTCAGACTAGGAGGAAAGCCGTAAGACCGTATGGATTAGGCCCAAGCAAAAACCCCAGCTACTTGAGACACTTAGACTAAGCCTAAAATACCAAGATCTCTCCGTAAGGATGGTTTTTATACTGTACTTCCACAATCTGCTGGCAGTACAAAAAAAGAAGCTGCAGATCTCCTTAGGCTGAGTCATGGTGCTTTGGGGCAGGGACCATGCATATCATGGGAATATTTCACAGTTTCTGCTCTGTTTTCAGTGTATGACACCAAAACACCCACCTGATGACATCCTTTCAAGAGCAAAGGCAGCAATTTGCAGAATTCCGCTTCTTAGGGGAAGTGAGAAATTGCTGAGCTGACACCAAGTCCTGCAGTATCCCCGTCACCTGCAGAGCCACCGCATCCTCGCCACGGTAGCGGGCATTGTGCCAAATGTTCAATGTCAGCTGGGTGTGGCAGCCAGGCGCCCCCTAGGGGATGGGGAGCCTGTCAGCCCCGGGCCTGTCACTGCCTGCTGGCCCTGCTGCCACCAGCCAGGCCTCTGAAAACTTGTCAAACCATGCCCAGACTTGGGGCCAGTTTGGCCCAATGTCTCCAAGAGACAAGTCGGGAAGAAAGATATGGGACAGAGGGAGAAAGCGAAGGGAGCAGGAGAAAGGGAAGGAAGAATAAAAAGTAGTGTTGGGCTGCAGGAGTGAGATGGAGGAATTGCAAGAAAAGAGGCAGGAAGCAGGAGAGTGAGAGAAAAGGAAAGAAGAGACATGCAGCCAGACGAGGGGTTAGTGAGAGAGGATGGGACAGAGAACAGGATGAGAAGGACATAAGGCAAGGATAGGACAGGCAAGGACAGACAAGGCAAGGCTAGGCTGCAGGACATGTTTTTGCTTTATAGTTTCTAGCACATTCTTTTTCAGACTAGGAGGAAAGCCATAAGACCGTATGGATTAGGCCCACGCAAAAACCCCATCTACTTGAGACTCTTAGACTAAGCCTAAAATACCAAGATCTCTCCATAAGGATGGTTTTTATACTGTACTTCCACAATCTGCTGGCAGTACAAAAAAATAAGCTGCAGATCTCCTTAGGCTGAGTCATGGTGCTTTGGGGCAGGGACCATGCATATCATGGGAATATTTCACAGTTTCTGCTCTGTTTTCAGTGTATGACACCAAAACACCCACCTGATGACATCCTTTCAAGAGCAAAGGCAGCAATTTGCAGAATTCCGCTTCTTAGGGGAAGTGAGAAATTGCTGAGCCTACACCAAGTCCTGCAGTGTCCCTGTCACCTGCAGAGCCACCGCATCCTCGCCACGGTAGCGGGCATTGTGACAAAGGTTCTATGTCAGCTGGGTGTGGCAGCCAGGCGCCCCCTAGGGGATGGGGAGCCTGTCAGCCCCGGGCCTGTCACTGCCTGGTGTCCCTGCTGCCACCAGCCAGGCCTCTGAAAACTTGTCAAACCATGCCCAGACTTGGGGCCAGTTTGGCCCAAAGTCTGCAAGAGACAAGTTGGGAAGAAAGATATGGGACAGAGGGAGAAAGCGAAGGGAGCAGGAGAAAGGGAAGGAAGAATAAAAAGTAGTGTTGGGCTGCAGGAGTGAGATGGAGGAATTGCAAGAAAAGAGGCAGGAAGCAGGAGAGTGAGAGAAAAGGAAAGAAGAGACATACAGCCAGACGAGGGGTTAGTGAGAGAGGATGGGACAGAGAACAGGATGAGAAGGACATAAGGCAAGGCTAGGACAGGCAAGGACAGGCAAGGCAAGGCTAGGCTGCAGGACATGTTTTTGCTTTATAGTTTCTAGCACATTCGTCTTCAGACTAGGAGGAAAGCCATAAGACCGTATGGATTAGGCCCAAGCAAAAACCCCAGCTACTTGAGACACTTAGACTAAGCCTAAAATACCAAGATCTCTCCATAAGGATGGTTTTTATACTGTACTTCCACAATCTGCTGGCAGTACAAAAAAAGAAGCTGCAGATCTCCTTAGGCTGAGTCATGGTGCTTTGGGGCAGGGACCATGCATATCATGGGAATATTTCACAGTTTCTGCTCTGTTTTCAGTGTATGACACCAAAACACCCACCTGATGGCATCCTTTCAAGAGCAAAGGCAGCAATTTGCAGAATTCCGCTTCTTAGGGGAAGTGAGAAATTGCTGAGCCTACACCAAGTCCTGCAGTGTCCCTGTCACCTGCAGAGCCACCACATCCACGCCACGGTAGCGGGCATTGTGCCAAAGGTTCTATGTCAGCTGGGTGTGGCAGCCAGGCGCCCCCTAGGGGATGGGGAGCCTGTCAGCCCCGGGCCTGTCACTGCCTGGTGTCCCTGCTACCACCAGCCAGGCCTCTGAAAACTTGTCAAACCATGCCCAGACTTGGGGCCAGTTTGGCCCAATGTCTCCAAGAGACAAGTCGGGAAGAAAGATATGGGACAGAGGGAGAAAGCGAAGGGAGCAGGAGAAAGGGAAGGAAGAATAAAAAGTAGTGTTGGGCTGCAGGAGTGAGATGGAGGAATTGCAAGAAAAGAGGCAGGAAGCAGGAGAGTGAGAGAAAAGGAAAGAAGAGACATGCAGCCAGACGAGGGCTTAGTGAGAGAGGATGGGACAGAGAACAGGATGAGAAGGACATAAGGCAAGGCTAGGACAGGCAAGGACAGGCAAGGCAAGGCTAGGCTGCAGGACATGTTTTTGCTTTATAGTTTCTAGCACATTCGTCTTCAGACTAGGAGGAAAGCCATAAGACCGTATGGATTAGGCCCAAGCAAAAACCCCAGCTACTTGAGACACTTAGACTAAGCCTAAAATACCAAGATCTCTCCATAAGGATGGTTTTTGTACTGTACTTCCACAATCTGCTGGCAGTACAAAAAAAGAAGCTGCAGATCTCCTTAGGCTGAGTCATGGTGCTTTGGGGCAGGGACCATGCATATCATGGGAATATTTCACAGTTTCTGCTCTGTTTTCAGTGTATGACACCAAAACACCCACCTGATGACATCCTTTCAAGAGCAAAGGCAGCAATTTGCAGAATTCCGCTTCTTAGGGGAAGTGAGAAATTGCTGAGCTGACACCAAGTCCTGCAGTGTCCCTGTCACCTGCAGAGCCACCGCATCCTCGCCACGGTAGCGGGCATTGTGACAAAGGTTCTATGTCAGCTGGGTGTGGCAGCCAGGCGCCCCCTAGGGGATGGGGAGCCTGTCAGCCCCGGGCCTGTCACTGCCTGGTGTCCCTGCTGCCACCAGCCAGGCCTCTGAAAACTTGTCAAACCATGCCCAGACTTGGGGCCAGTTTGGACCAATGTCTCCCAGAGACAAGTCGGGAAGAAAGATATGGGACAGAGGGAGAAAGCAAAGGGAGCAGGAGAAAGGGAAGGAAGAATAAAAAGTAGTGTTGGGCTGCAGGACTGAGATGGAGGAATTGCAAGAAAAGAGGCAGGAAGCAGGAGAGTGAGAGAAAAGGAAATTAGAGACATGCAGCCAGACGAGGGGTTAGTGAGAGAGGATGGGACAGAGAACAGGATGAGAAGGACATAAGGCAAGGCTAGGACAGGCAAGGACAGAAAGGCAAGGCTAGGCTGCAGGACATGTTTTTGCTTTATAGTTTCTAGCACATTCGTCTTCAGACTAGGAGGAAAGCCATAAGACCGTATGGATTAGGCCCAAGCAAAAACCCCAGCTACTTGAGACACTTAGACTAAGCCTAAAATACCAAGATCTCTCCATAAGGATGGTTTTTATACTGTACTTCCACAATCTGCTGGCAGTACAAAAAAAGAAGCTGCAGATCTCCTTAGGCTGAGTCATGGTGCTTTGGGGCAGGGACCATGCATATCATGGGAATATTTCACAGTTTCTGCTCTGTTTTCAGTGTATGACACCAAAACACCCACCTGATGACATCCTTTCAAGAGCAAAGGCAGCAATTTGCAGAATTCCGCTTCTTAGGGGAAGTGAGAAATTGCTGAGCTGACACCAAGTCCTGCAGTGTCCCTGTCACCTGCAGAGCCACCGCATCCTCGCCACGGTAGCGGGCATTGTGACAAAGGTTCTATGTCAGCTGGGTGTGGCAGCCAGGCGCCCCCTAGGGGATGGGGAGCCTGTCAGCCCCGGGCCTGTCACTGCCTGGTGTCCCTGCTGCCACCAGCCAGGCCTCTGAAAACTTGTCAAACCATGCCCAGACTTGGGGCCAGTTTGGCCCAAAGTCTCCAAGAGACAAGTCGGGAAGAAAGATATGGGACAGAGGGAGAAAGCGAAGGGAGCAGGAGAAAGGGAAGGAAGAATAAAAAGTAGTGTTGGGCTGCAGGAGTGAGATGGAGGAATTGCAAGAAAAGAGGCAGGAAGCAGGAGAGTGAGAGAAAAGGAAAGAAGAGACATGCAGCCAGACGAGGGGTTAGTGAGAGAGGATGGGACAGAGAACAGGATGAGAAGGACATAAGGCAAGGCTAGGACAGGCAAGGACAGGCAAGGCAAGGCTAGGCTGCAGGACATGTTTTTGTTTTATAGTTTCTAGCACATTCGTCTTCAGACTAGGAGGAAAGCCATAAGACCGTATGGATTAGGCCCAAGCAAAAACCCCAGCTACTTGAGACACTTAGACTAAGCCTAAAATACCAAGATCTCTCCATAAGGATGGTTTTTATACTGTACTTCCACAATCTGCTGGCAGTACAAAAAAAGAAGCTGCAGATCTCCTTAGGCTGAGTCATGGTGCTTTGGGGCAGGGACCATGCATATCATGGGAATATTTCACAGTTTCTGCTCTGTTTTCAGTGTATGACACCAAAACACCCACCTGATGACATCCTTTCAAGAGCAAAGGCAGCAATTTGCAGAATTCCGCTTCTTAGGGGAAGTGAGAAATTGCTGAGCTGACACCAAGTCCTGCAGTGTCCCTGTCACCTGCAGAGCCACCGCATCCTCGCCACGGTAGCGGGCATTGTGACAAAGGTTCTATGTCAGCTGGGTGTGGCAGCCAGGCGCCCCCTAGGGGATGGGGAGCCTGTCAGCCCCGGGCCTGTCACTGCCTGGTGTCCCTGCTGCCACCAGCCAGACCTCTGAAAACTTGTCAAACCATGCCCAGACTTGGGGCCAGTTTGGCCCAAAGTCTGCAAGAGACAAGTCGGGAAGAAAGATATGGGACAGAGGGAGAAAGCGAAGGGAGCAGGAGAAAGGGAAGGAAGAATAAAAAGTAGTGTTGGGCTGCAGGACTGAGATGGAGGAATTGCAAGAAAAGAGGCAGGAAGCAGGAGAGTGAGAGAAAAGGAAATTAGAGACATGCAGCCAGACGAGGGGTTAGTGAGAGAGGATGGGACAGAGAACAGGATGAGAAGGACATAAGGCAAGGCTAGGACAGGCAAGGACAGAAAGGCAAGGCTAGGCTGCAGGACATGTTTTTGCTTTATAGTTTCTAGCACATTCGTCTTCAGACTAGGAGGAAAGCCATAAGACCGTATGGATTAGGCCCAAGCAAAAACCCCAGCTACTTGAGACACTTAGACTAAGCCTAAAATACCAAGATCTCTCCATAAGGATGGTTTTTATACTGTACTTCCACAATCTGCTGGCAGTACAAAAAAAGAAGCTGCAGATCTCCTTAGGCTGAGTCATGGTGCTTTGGGGCAGGGACCATGCATATCATGGGAATATTTCACAGTTTCTGCTCTGTTTTCAGTGTATGACACCAAAACACCCACCTGATGACATCCTTTCAAGAGCAAAGGCAGCAATTTGCAGAATTCCGCTTCTTAGGGGAAGTGAGAAATTGCTGAGCTGACACCAAGTCCTGCAGTGTCCCTGTCACCTGCAGAGCCACCGCATCCTCGCCACGGTAGCGGGCATTGTGACAAAGGTTCTATGTCAGCTGGGTGTGGCAGCCAGGCGCCCCCTAGGGGATGGGGAGCCTGTCAGCCCCGGGCCTGTCACTGCCTGGTGTCCCTGCTGCCACCAGCCAGGCCTCTGAAAACTTGTCAAACCATGCCCAGACTTGGGGCCAGTTTGGCCCAAAGTCTCCAAGAGACAAGTCGGGAAGAAAGATATGGGACAGAGGGAGAAAGCGAAGGGAGCAGGAGAAAGGGAAGGAAGAATAAAAAGTAGTGTTGGGCTGCAGGAGTGAGATGGAGGAATTGCAAGAAAAGAGGCAGGAAGCAGGAGAGTGAGAGAAAAGGAAAGAAGAGACATGCAGCCAGACGAGGGGTTAGTGAGAGAGGATGGGACAGAGAACAGGATGAGAAGGACATAAGGCAAGGCTAGGACAGGCAAGGACAGGCAAGGCAAGGCTAGGCTGCAGGACATGTTTTTGTTTTATAGTTTCTAGCACATTCGTCTTCAGACTAGGAGGAAAGCCATAAGACCGTATGGATTAGGCCCAAGCAAAAA
The DNA here is from genome assembly GCF_036013475.1 of Columba livia. Taxonomy (NCBI): domain Eukaryota; kingdom Metazoa; phylum Chordata; class Aves; order Columbiformes; family Columbidae; genus Columba; species Columba livia. The sequence continues at coordinate 4,034,984 of NW_027043008.1, forward strand.
CCCCAGCTACTTGAGACACTTAGACTAAGCCTAAAATACCAAGATCTCTCCATAAGGATGGTTTTTATACTGTACTTCCACAATCTGCTGGCAGTACAAAAAAAGAAGCTGCAGATCTCCTTAGGCTGAGTCATGGTGCTTTGGGGCAGGGACCATGCATATCATGGGAATATTTCACAGTTTCTGCTCTGTTTTCAGTGTATGACACCAAAACACCCACCTGATGACATCCTTTCAAGAGCAAAGGCAGCAATTTGCAGAATTCCGCTTCTTAGGGGAAGTGAGAAATTGCTGAGCCTACACCAAGTCCTGCAGTGTCCCTGTCACCTGCAGAGCCACCGCATCCTCGCCACGGTAGCGGGCATTGTGACAAAGGTTGTATGTCAGCTGGGTGTGGCAGCCAGGCGCCCCCTAGGGGATGGGGAGCCTGTCAGCCCCGGGCCTGTCACTGCCTGGTGTCCCTGCTGCCACCAGCCAGGCCTCTGAAAACTTGTCAAACCATGCCCAGACTTGGGGCCAGTTTGGCCCAAAGTCTGCAAGAGACAAGTCGGGAAGAAATATATGGGACAGAGGGAGAAAGCGAAGGGAGCAGGAGAAAGGGAAGGAAGAATAAAAAGTAGTGTTGGGCTGCAGGAGTGAGATGGAGGAATTGCAAGAAAAGAGGCAGGAAGCAGGAGAGTGAGAGAAAAGGAAAGAAGAGACATGCAGCCAGACGAGGGCTTAGTGAGAGAGGATGGGACAGAGAACAGGATGAGAAGGACATAAGGCAAGGCTAGGACAGGCAAGGACAGGCAAGGCAAGGCTAGGGTGCAGGACATGTTTTTGCTTTATAGTTTCTAGCACATTCGTCTTCAGACTAGGAGGAAAGCCAAAAGACCGTATGGATTAGGCCCAAGCAAAAACCCCAGCTACTTGAGACACTTAGACTAAGCCTAAAATACCAAGATCTCTCCATAAGGATGGTTTTTATACTGTACTTCCACAATCTGCTGGCAGTACAAAAAAAGAAGCTGCAGATCTCCTTAGGCTGAGTCATGGTGCTTTGGGGCAGGGACCATGCATATCATGGGAATATTTCACAGTTTCTGCTCTGTTTTCAGTGTATGACACCAAAACACCCACCTGATGACATCCTTTCAAGAGCAAAGGCAGCAATTTGCAGAATTCCGCTTCTTAGGGGAAGTGAGAAATTGCTGAGCTGACACCAAGTCCTGCAGTGTCCCTGTCACCTGCAGAGCCACCGCATCCTCGCCACGGTAGCGGGCATTGTGACAAAGGTTCTATGTCAGCTGGGTGTGGCAGCCAGGCGCCCCCTAGGGGATGGGGAGCCTGTCAGCCCCGGGCCTGTCACTGCCTGGTGTCCCTGCTGCCACCAGCCAGGCCTCTGAAAACTTGTCAAACCATGCCCAGACTTGGGGCCAGTTTGGCCCAAAGTCTGCAAGAGACAAGTCGGGAAGAAAGATATGGGACAGAGGGAGAAAGCGAAGGGAGCAGGAGAAAGGGAAGGAAGAATAAAAAGTAGTGTTGGGCTGCAGGAGTGAGATGGAGGAATTGCAAGAAAAGAGGCAGGAAGCAGGAGAGTGAGAGAAAAGGAAAGAAGAGACATGCAGCCAGACGAGGGGTTAGTGAGAGAGGATGGGACAGAGAACAGGATGAGAAGGACATAAGGCAAGGCTAGGACAGGCAAGGACAGGCAAGGCAAGGCTAGGGTGCAGGACATGTTTTTGCTTTATAGTTTCTAGCACATTCGTCTTCAGACTAGGAGGAAAGCCAAAAGACCGTATGGATTAGGCCCAAGCAAAAACCCCAGCTACTTGAGACACTTAGGCTAAGCCTAAAATACGAAGATCTCTCCATGAGGATGGTTTTTATACTGTACTTCCACAATCTGCTGGCAGTACAAAAAAATAAGCTGCAGATCTCCTTAGGCTGAGTCATGGTGCTTTGGGGCAGGGACCATGCATATCATGGGAATATTTCACAGTTTCTGCTCTGTTTTCAGTGTATGACACCAAAACACCCACCTGATGACATCCTTTCAAGAGCAAAGGCAGCAATTTGCAGAATTCCGCTTCTTAGGGGAAGTGAGAAATTGCTGAGCTGACACCAAGTCCTGCAGTGTCCCTGTCACCTGCAGAGCCACCGCATCCTCGCCACGGTAGCGGGCATTGTGACAAAGGTTCTATGTCAGCTGGGTGTGGCAGCCAGGCGCCCCCTAGGGGATGGGGAGCCTGTCAGCCCCGGGCCTGTCACTGCCTGGTGTCCCTGCTGCCACCAGCCAGGCCTCTGAAAACTTGTCAAACCATGCCCAGACTTGGGGCCAGTTTGGCCCAAAGTCTGCAAGAGACAAGTCGGGAAGAAAGATATGGGACAGAGGGAGAAAGCGAAGGGAGCAGGAGAAAGGGAAGGAAGAATAAAAAGTAGTGTTGGGCTGCAGGAGTGAGATGGAGGAATTGCAAGAAAAGAGGCAGGAAGCAGGAGAGTGAGAGAAAAGGAAAGAAGAGACATGCAGCCAGACGAGGGCTTAGTGAGAGAGGATGGGACAGAGAACAGGATGAGAAGGACATAAGGCAAGGCTAGGACAGGCAAGGACAGGCAAGGCAAGGCTAGGGTGCAGGACATGTTTTTGCTTTATAGTATCTAGCACATTCGTCTTCAGACTAGGAGGAAAGCCATAAGACCGTATGGATTAGGCCCAAGCAAAAACCCCAGCTACTTGAGACACTTAGACTAAGCCTAAAATACCAAGATCTCTCCATAAGGATGGTTTTTATACTGTACTTCCACAATCTGCTGGCAGTACAAAAAAAGAAGCTGCAGATCTCCTTAGGCTGAGTCATGGTGCTTTGGGGCAGGGACCATGCATATCATGGGAATATTTCACAGTTTCTGCTCTGTTTTCAGTGTATGACACCAAAACACCCACCTGATGACATCCTTTCAAGAGCAAAGGCAGCAATTTGCAGAATTCCGCTTCTTAGGGGAAGTGAGAAATTGCTGAGCTGACACCAAGTCCTGCAGTGTCCCTGTCACCTGCAGAGCCACCGCACCCTCGCCACGGTAGAGGGCATTGTGACAAAGGTTCTATGTCAGCTGGGTGTGGCAGCCAGGCGCCCCCTAGGGGATGGGGAGCCTGTCAGCCCCGGGCCTGTCACTGCCTGGTGTCCCTGCTGCCACCAGCCAGGCCTCTGAAAACTTGTCAAACCATGCGCAGACTTGGGGCCAGTTTGGCCCAAAGTCTCCAAGAGACAAGTTGGGAAGAAAGATATGGGACAGAGGGAGAAAGCGAAGGGAGCAGGAGAAAGGGAAGGAAGAATAAAAAGTAGTGTTGGGCTGCAGGAGTGAGATGGAGGAATTGCAAGAAAAGAGGCAGGAAGCAGGAGAGTGAGAGAAAAGGAAAGAAGAGACATGCAGCCAGACGAGGGGTTAGTGAGAGAGGATGGGACAGAGAACAGGATGAGAAGGACATAAGGCAAGGCTAGGACAGGCAAGGACAGGCAAGGCAAGGCTAGGCTGCAGGACATGTTTTTGCTTTATAGTTTCTAGCACATTCGTCTTCAGACGAGGAGGAAAGCCATAAGACCGTATGGATTAGGCCCAAGCAAAAACCCCAGCTACTTGAGACACTTAGACTAAGCCTAAAATACCAAGATCTCTCCATAAGGATGGTTTTTATACTGTACTTCCACAATCTGCTGGCAGTTACAAAAAAATAAGCTGCAGATCTCCTTAGGCTGAGTCATGGTGCTTTGGGGCAGGGACCATGCATATCATGGGAATATTTCACAGTTTCTGCTCTGTTTTCAGTGTATGACACCAAAACACCCACCTGATGACATCCTTTCAAGAGCAAAGGCAGCAATTTGCAGAATTCCGCTTCTTAGGGGAAGTGAGAAATTGCTGAGCTGACACCAAGTCCTGCAGTGTCCCTGTCACCTGCAGAGCCACCGCATCCTCGCCACGGTAGCGGGCATTGTGACAAAGGTTCTATGTCAGCTGGGTGTGGCAGCCAGGCGCCCCCTAGGGGATGGGGAGCCTGTCAGCCCCGGGCCTGTCACTGCCTGGTGTCCCTGCTGCCACCAGCCAGGCCTCTGAAAACTTGTCAAACCATGCCCAGACTTGGGGCCAGTTTGGCCCAAAGTCTCCAAGAGACAAGTCGGGAAGAAAGATATGGGACAGAGGGAGAAAGCGAAGGGAGCAGGAGAAAGGGAAGGAAGAATAAAAAGTACTGTTGGGCTGCAGTAGTGAGATGGAGGAATTGCAAGAAAAGAGGCAGGAAGCAGGAGAGTGAGAGAAAAGGAAAGAAGAGACATGCAGCCAGACGAGGGGTTAGTGAGAGAGGATGGGACAGAGAACAGGATGAGAAGGACATAAGGCAAGGCTAGGACAGGCAAGGACAGGCAAGGCAAGGCTAGGCTGCAGGACATGTTTTTGTTTTATAGTTTCTAGCACATTCGTCTTCAGACTAGGAGGAAAGCCATAAGACCGTATGGATTAGGCCCAAGCAAAAACCCCAGCTACTTGAGACACTTAGACTAAGCCTAAAATACCAAGATCTCTCCATAAGGATGGTTTTTATACTGTACTTCCACAATCTGCTGGCAGTACAAAAAAATAAGCTGCAGATCTCCTTAGGCTGAGTCATGGTGCTTTGGGGCAGGGACCATGCATATCATGGGAATATTTCACAGTTTCTGCTCTGTTTTCAGTGTATGACACCAAAACACCCACCTGATGACATCCTTTCAAGAGCAAAGGCAGCAATTTGCAGAATTCCGCTTCTTAGGGGAAGTGAGAAATTGCTGAGCTGACACCAAGTCCTGCAGTGTCCCTGTCACCTGCAGAGCCACCGCATCCTCGCCACGGTAGCGGGCATTGTGACAAAGGTTCTATGTCAGCTGGGTGTGGCAGCCAGGCGCCCCCTAGGGGATGGGGAGCCTGTCAGCCCCGGGCCTGTCACTGCCTGGTGTCCCTGCTGCCACCAGCCAGGCCTCTGAAAACTTGTCAAACCATGCCCAGACTTGGGGCCAGTTTGGCCCAAAGTCTGCAAGAGACAAGTCGGGAAGAAAGATATGGGACAGAGGGAGAAAGCGAAGGGAGCAGGAGAAAGGGAAGGAAGAATAAAAAGTAGTGTTGGGCTGCAGGAGTGAGATGGAGGAATTGCAAGAAAAGAGGCAGGAAGCAGGAGAGTGAGAGAAAAGGAAAGAAGAGACATGCAGCCAGACGAGGGGTTAGTGAGAGAGGATGGGACAGAGAACAGGATGAGAAGGACATAAGGCAAGGCTAGGACAGGCAAGGACAGGCAAGGCAAGGCTAGGCTGCAGGACATGTTTTTGTTTTATAGTTTCTAGCACATTCGTCTTCAGACTAGGAGGAAAGCCATAAGACCGTATGGATTAGGCCCAAGCAAAAACCCCAGCTACTTGAGACACTTAGACTAAGCCTAAAATACCAAGATCTCTCCATAAGGATGGTTTTTATACTGTACTTCCACAATCTGCTGGCAGTACAAAAAAAGAAGCTGCAGATCTCCTTAGGCTGAGTCATGGTGCTTTGGGGCAGGGACCATGCATATCATGGGAATATTTCACAGTTTCTGCTCTGTTTTCAGTGTATGACACCAAAACACCCACCTGATGACATCCTTTCAAGAGCAAAGGCAGCAATTTGCAGAATTCCGCTTCTTAGGGGAAGTGAGAAATTGCTGAGCTGACACCAAGTCCTGCAGTGTCCCTGTCACCTGCAGAGCCACCGCATCCTCGCCACGGTAGCGGGCATTGTGACAAAGGTTCTATGTCAGCTGGGTGTGGCAGCCAGGCGCCCCCTAGGGGATGGGGAGCCTGTCAGCCCCGGGCCTGTCACTGCCTGGTGTCCCTGCTGCCACCAGCCAGGCCTCTGAAAACTTGTCAAACCATGCCCAGACTTGGGGCCAGTTTGGCCCAAAGTCTGCAAGAGACAAGTCGGGAAGAAAGATATGGGACAGAGGGAGAAAGCGAAGGGAGCAGGAGAAAGGGAAGGAAGAATAAAAAGTAGTGTTGGGCTGCAGGAGTGAGATGGAGGAATTGCAAGAAAAGAGGCAGGAAGCAGGAGAGTGAGAGAAAAGGAAAGAAGAGACATGCAGCCAGACGAGGGCTTAGTGAGAGAGGATGGGACAGAGAACAGGATGAGAAGGACATAAGGCAAGGCTAGGACAGGCAAGGACAGGCAAGGCAAGGCTAGGGTGCAGGACATGTTTTTGCTTTATAGTATCTAGCACATTCGTCTTCAGACTAGGAGGAAAGCCATAAGACCGTATGGATTAGGCCCAAGCAAAAACCCCAGCTACTTGAGACACTTAGACTAAGCCTAAAATACCAAGATCTCTCCATAAGGATGGTTTTTATACTGTACTTCCACAATCTGCTGGCAGTACAAAAAAAGAAGCTGCAGATCTCCTTAGGCTGAGTCATGGTGCTTTGGGGCAGGGACCATGCATATCATGGGAATATTTCACAGTTTCTGCTCTGTTTTCAGTGTATGACACCAAAACACCCACCTGATGACATCCTTTCAAGAGCAAAGGCAGCAATTTGCAGAATTCCGCTTCTTAGGGGAAGTGAGAAATTGCTGAGCTGACACCAAGTCCTGCAGTGTCCCTGTCACCTGCAGAGCCACCGCACCCTCGCCACGGTAGAGGGCATTGTGACAAAGGTTCTATGTCAGCTGGGTGTGGCAGCCAGGCGCCCCCTAGGGGATGGGGAGCCTGTCAGCCCCGGGCCTGTCACTGCCTGGTGTCCCTGCTGCCACCAGCCAGGCCTCTGAAAACTTGTCAAACCATGCGCAGACTTGGGGCCAGTTTGGCCCAAAGTCTCCAAGAGACAAGTTGGGAAGAAAGATATGGGACAGAGGGAGAAAGCGAAGGGAGCAGGAGAAAGGGAAGGAAGAATAAAAAGTAGTGTTGGGCTGCAGGAGTGAGATGGAGGAATTGCAAGAAAAGAGGCAGGAAGCAGGAGAGTGAGAGAAAAGGAAAGAAGAGACATGCAGCCAGACGAGGGGTTAGTGAGAGAGGATGGGACAGAGAACAGGATGAGAAGGACATAAGGCAAGGCTAGGACAGGCAAGGACAGGCAAGGCAAGGCTAGGCTGCAGGACATGTTTTTGCTTTATAGTTTCTAGCACATTCGTCTTCAGACGAGGAGGAAAGCCATAAGACCGTATGGATTAGGCCCAAGCAAAAACCCCAGCTACTTGAGACACTTAGACTAAGCCTAAAATACGAAGATCTCTCCATGAGGATGGTTTTTATACTGTACTTCCACAATCTGCTGGCAGTTACAAAAAAATAAGCTGCAGATCTCCTTAGGCTGAGTCATGGTGCTTTGGGGCAGGGACCATGCATATCATGGGAATATTTCACAGTTTCTGCTCTGTTTTCAGTGTATGACACCAAAACACCCACCTGATGACATCCTTTCAAGAGCAAAGGCAGCAATTTGCAGAATTCCGCTTCTTAGGGGAAGTGAGAAATTGCTGAGCTGACACCAAGTCCTGCAGTGTCCCTGTCACCTGCAGAGCCACCGCATCCTCGCCACGGTAGCGGGCATTGTGACAAAGGTTCTATGTCAGCTGGGTGTGGCAGCCAGGCGCCCCCTAGGGGATGGGGAGCCTGTCAGCCCCGGGCCTGTCACTGCCTGGTGTCCCTGCTGCCACCAGCCAGGCCTCTGAAAACTTGTCAAACCATGCCCAGACTTGGGGCCAGTTTGGCCCAAAGTCTCCAAGAGACAAGTCGGGAAGAAAGATATGGGACAGAGGGAGAAAGCGAAGGGAGCAGGAGAAAGGGAAGGAAGAATAAAAAGTACTGTTGGGCTGCAGTAGTGAGATGGAGGAATTGCAAGAAAAGAGGCAGGAAGCAGGAGAGTGAGAGAAAAGGAAAGAAGAGACATGCAGCCAGACGAGGGGTTAGTGAGAGAGGATGGGACAGAGAACAGGATGAGAAGGACATAAGGCAAGGCTAGGACAGGCAAGGACAGGCAAGGCAAGGCTAGGCTGCAGGACATGTTTTTGTTTTATAGTTTCTAGCACATTCGTCTTCAGACTAGGAGGAAAGCCATAAGACCGTATGGATTAGGCCCAAGCAAAAACCCCAGCTACTTGAGACACTTAGACTAAGCCTAAAATACCAAGATCTCTCCATAAGGATGGTTTTAATACTGTACTTCCACAATCTGCTGGCAGTACAAAAAAATAAGCTGCAGATCTCCTTAGGCTGAGTCATGGTGCTTTGGGGCAGGGACCATGCATATCATGGGAATATTTCACAGTTTCTGCTCTGTTTTCAGTGTATGACACCAAAACACCCACCTGATGACATCCTTTCAAGAGCAAAGGCAGCAATTTGCAGAATTCCGCTTCTTAGGGGAAGTGAGAAATTGCTGAGCTGACACCAAGTCCTGCAGTGTCCCTGTCACCTGCAGAGCCACCGCATCCTCGCCACGGTAGCGGGCATTGTGACAAAGGTTCTATGTCAGCTGGGTGTGGCAGCCAGGCGCCCCCTAGGGGATGGGGAGCCTGTCAGCCCCGGGCCTGTCACTGCCTGGTGTCCCTGCTGCCACCAGCCAGGCCTCTGAAAACTTGTCAAACCATGCCCAGACTTGGGGCCAGTTTGGCCCAAAGTCTCCAAGAGACAAGTCGGGAAGAAAGATATGGGACAGAGGGAGAAAGCGAAGGGAGCAGGAGAAAGGGAAGGAAGAATAAAAAGTACTGTTGGGCTGCAGTAGTGAGATGGAGGAATTGCAAGAAAAGAGGCAGGAAGCAGGAGAGTGAGAGAAAAGGAAAGAAGAGACATGCAGCCAGACGAGGGGTTAGTGAGAGAGGATGGGACAGAGAACAGGATGAGAAGGACATAAGGCAAGGCTAGGACAGGCAAGGACAGGCAAGGCAAGGCTAGGCTGCAGGACATGTTTTTGTTTTATAGTTTCTAGCACATTCGTCTTCAGACTAGGAGGAAAGCCATAAGACCGTATGGATTAGGCCCAAGCAAAAACCCCAGCTACTTGAGACACTTAGACTAAGCCTAAAATACCAAGATCTCTCCATAAGGATGGTTTTTATACTGTACTTCCACAATCTGCTGGCAGTACAAAAAAAGAAGCTGCAGATCTCCTTAGGCTGAGTCATGGTGCTTTGGGGCAGGGACCATGCATATCATGGGAATATTTCACAGTTTCTGCTCTGTTTTCAGTGTATGACACCAAAACACCCACCTGATGACATCCTTTCAAGAGCAAAGGCAGCAATTTGCAGAATTCCGCTTCTTAGGGGAAGTGAGAAATTGCTGAGCTGACACCAAGTCCTGCAGTGTCCCTGTCACCTGCAGAGCCACCGCATCCTCGCCACGGTAGCGGGCATTGTGACAAAGGTTCTATGTCAGCTGGGTGTGGCAGCCAGGCGCCCCCTAGGGGATGGGGAGCCTGTCAGCCCCGGGCCTGTCACTGCCTGGTGTCCCTGCTGCCACCAGCCAGGCCTCTGAAAACTTGTCAAACCATGCCCAGACTTGGGGCCAGTTTGGACCAATGTCTCCCAGAGACAAGTCGGGAAGAAAGATATGGGACAGAGGGAGAAAGCAAAGGGAGCAGGAGAAAGGGAAGGAAGAATAAAAAGTAGTGTTGGGCTGCAGGAGTGAGATGGAGGAATTGCAAGAAAAGAGGCAGGAAGCAGGAGAGTGAGAGAAAAGGAAAGAAGAGACATGCAGCCAGACGAGGGGTTAGTGAGAGAGGATGGGACAGAGAACAGGATGAGAAGGACATAAGGCAAGGCTAGGACAGGCAAGGACAGGCAAGGCAAGGCTAGGCTGCAGGACATGTTTTTGCTTTATAGTTTCTAGCACATTCGTCTTCAGACTAGGAGGAAAGCCATAAGACCGTATGGATTAGGCCCAAGCAAAAACCCCAGCTACTTGAGACACTTAGACTAAGCCTAAAATACCAAGATCTCTCCATAAGGATGGTTTTTATACTGTACTTCCACAATCTGCTGGCAGTACAAAAAAAGAAGCTGCAGATCTCCTTAGGCTGAGTCATGGTGCTTTGGGGCAGGGACCATGCATATCATGGGAATATTTCACAGTTTCTGCTCTGTTTTCAGTGTATGACACCAAAACACCCACCTGATGACATCCTTTCAAGAGCAAAGGCAGCAATTTGCAGAATTCCGCTTCTTAGGGGAAGTGAGAAATTGCTGAGCCTACACCAAGTCCTGCAGTGTCCCTGTCACCTGCAGAGCCACCGCATCCTCGCCACGGTAGCGGGCATTGTGACAAAGGTTGTATGTCAGCTGGGTGTGGCAGCCAGGCGCCCCCTAGGGGATGGGGAGCCTGTCAGCCCCGGGCCTGTCACTGCCTGGTGTCCCTGCTGCCACCAGCCAGGCCTCTGAAAACTTGTCAAACCATGCCCAGACTTGGGGCCAGTTTGGCCCAAAGTCTGCAAGAGACAAGTCGGGAAGAAAGATATGGGACAGAGGGAGAAAGCGAAGGGAGCAGGAGAAAGGGAAGGAAGAATAAAAAGTAGTGTTGGGCTGCAGGAGTGAGATGGAGGAATTGCAAGAAAAGAGGCAGGAAGCAGGAGAGTGAGAGAAAAGGAAAGAAGAGACATGCAGCCAGACGAGGGCTTAGTGAGAGAGGATGGGACAGAGAACAGGATGAGAAGGACATAAGGCAAGGCTAGGACAGGCAAGGACAGGCAAGGCAAGGCTAGGGTGCAGGACATGTTTTTGCTTTATAGTTTCTAGCACATTCGTCTTCAGACTAGGAGGAAAGCCAAAAGACCGTATGGATTAGGCCCAAGCAAAAACCCCAGCTACTTGAGACACTTAGACTAAGCCTAAAATACCAAGATCTCTCCATAAGGATGGTTTTTATACTGTACTTCCACAATCTGCTGGCAGTACAAAAAAAGAAGCTGCAGATCTCCTTAGGCTGAGTCATGGTGCTTTGGGGCAGGGACCATGCATATCATGGGAATATTTCACAGTTTCTGCTCTGTTTTCAGTGTATGACACCAAAACACCCACCTGATGACATCCTTTCAAGAGCAAAGGCAGCAATTTGCAGAATTCCGCTTCTTAGGGGAAGTGAGAAATTGCTGAGCTGACACCAAGTCCTGCAGTGTCCCTGTCACCTGCAGAGCCACCGCATCCTCGCCACGGTAGCGGGCATTGTGACAAAGGTTCTATGTCAGCTGGGTGTGGCAGCCAGGCGCCCCCTAGGGGATGGGGAGCCTGTCAGCCCCGGGCCTGTCACTGCCTGGTGTCCCTGCTGCCACCAGCCAGGCCTCTGAAAACTTGTCAAACCATGCCCAGACTTGGGGCCAGTTTGGCCCAAAGTCTGCAAGAGACAAGTCGGGAAGAAAGATATGGGACAGAGGGAGAAAGCGAAGGGAGCAGGAGAAAGGGAAGGAAGAATAAAAAGTAGTGTTGGGCTGCAGGAGTGAGATGGAGGAATTGCAAGAAAAGAGGCAGGAAGCAGGAGAGTGAGAGAAAAGGAAAGAAGAGACATGCAGCCAGACGAGGGCTTAGTGAGAGAGGATGGGACAGAGAACAGGATGAGAAGGACATAAGGCAAGGCTAGGACAGGCAAGGACAGGCAAGGCAAGGCTAGGCTGCAGGACATGTTTTTGCTTTATAGTTTCTAGCACATTCGTCTTCAGACTAGGAGGAAAGCCAAAAGACCGTATGGATTAGGCCCAAGCAAAAACCCCAGCTACTTGAGACACTTAGGCTAAGCCTAAAATACGAAGATCTCTCCATGAGGATGGTTTTTATACTGTACTTCCACAATCTGCTGGCAGTACAAAAAAATAAGCTGCAGATCTCCTTAGGCTGAGTCATGGTGCTTTGGGGCAGGGACCATGCATATCATGGGAATATTTCACAGTTTCTGCTCTGTTTTCAGTGTATGACACCAAAACACCCACCTGATGACATCCTTTCAAGAGCAAAGGCAGCAATTTGCAGAATTCCGCTTCTTAGGGGAAGTGAGAAATTGCTGAGCTGACACCAAGTCCTGCAGTGTCCCTGTCACCTGCAGAGCCACCGCATCCTCGCCACGGTAGCGGGCATTGTGACAAAGGTTCTATGTCAGCTGGGTGTGGCAGCCAGGCGCCCCCTAGGGGATGGGGAGCCTGTCAGCCCCGGGCCTGTCACTGCCTGGTGTCCCTGCTGCCACCAGCCAGGCCTCTGAAAACTTGTCAAACCATGCCCAGACTTGGGGCCAGTTTGGCCCAAAGTCTGCAAGAGACAAGTCGGGAAGAAAGATATGGGACAGAGGGAGAAAGCGAAGGGAGCAGGAGAAAGGGAAGGAAGAATAAAAAGTAGTGTTGGGCTGCAGGAGTGAGATGGAGGAATTGCAAGAAAAGAGGCAGGAAGCAGGAGAGTGAGAGAAAAGGAAAGAAGAGACATGCAGCCAGACGAGGGCTTAGTGAGAGAGGATGGGACAGAGAACAGGATGAGAAGGACATAAGGCAAGGCTAGGACAGGCAAGGACAGGCAAGGCAAGGCTAGGGTGCAGGACATGTTTTTGCTTTATAGTATCTAGCACATTCGTCTTCAGACTAGGAGGAAAGCCATAAGACCGTATGGATTAGGCCCAAGCAAAAACCCCAGCTACTTGAGACACTTAGACTAAGCCTAAAATACCAAGATCTCTCCATAAGGATGGTTTTTATACTGTACTTCCACAATCTGCTGGCAGTACAAAAAAAGAAGCTGCAGATCTCCTTAGGCTGAGTCATGGTGCTTTGGGGCAGGGACCATGCATATCATGGGAATATTTCACAGTTTCTGCTCTGTTTTCAGTGTATGACACCAAAACACCCACCTGATGACATCCTTTCAAGAGCAAAGGCAGCAATTTGCAGAATTCCGCTTCTTAGGGGAAGTGAGAAATTGCTGAGCTGACACCAAGTCCTGCAGTGTCCCTGTCACCTGCAGAGCCACCGCACCCTCGCCACGGTAGAGGGCATTGTGACAAAGGTTCTATGTCAGCTGGGTGTGGCAGCCAGGCGCCCCCTAGGGGATGGGGAGCCTGTCAGCCCCGGGCCTGTCACTGCCTGGTGTCCCTGCTGCCACCAGCCAGGCCTCTGAAAACTTGTCAAACCATGCGCAGACTTGGGGCCAGTTTGGCCCAAAGTCTCCAAGAGACAAGTTGGGAAGAAAGATATGGGACAGAGGGAGAAAGCGAAGGGAGCAGGAGAAAGGGAAGGAAGAATAAAAAGTAGTGTTGGGCTGCAGGAGTGAGATGGAGGAATTGCAAGAAAAGAGGCAGGAAGCAGGAGAGTGAGAGAAAAGGAAAGAAGAGACATGCAGCCAGACGAGGGGTTAGTGAGAGAGGATGGGACAGAGAACAGGATGAGAAGGACATAAGGCAAGGCTAGGACAGGCAAGGACAGGCAAGGCAAGGCTAGGCTGCAGGACATGTTTTTGCTTTATAGTTTCTAGCACATTCGTCTTCAGACGAGGAGGAAAGCCATAAGACCGTATGGATTAGGCCCAAGCAAAAACCCCAGCTACTTGAGACACTTAGACTAAGCCTAAAATACGAAGATCTCTCCATGAGGATGGTTTTTATACTGTACTTCCACAATCTGCTGGCAGTTACAAAAAAATAAGCTGCAGATCTCCTTAGGCTGAGTCATGGTGCTTTGGGGCAGGGACCATGCATATCATGGGAATATTTCACAGTTTCTGCTCTGTTTTCAGTGTATGACACCAAAACACCCACCTGATGACATCCTTTCAAGAGCAAAGGCAGCAATTTGCAGAATTCCGCTTCTTAGGGGAAGTGAGAAATTGCTGAGCTGACACCAAGTCCTGCAGTGTCCCTGTCACCTGCAGAGCCACCGCATCCTCGCCACGGTAGCGGGCATTGTGACAAAGGTTCTATGTCAGCTGGGTGTGGCAGCCAGGCGCCCCCTAGGGGATGGGGAGCCTGTCAGCCCCGGGCCTGTCACTGCCTGGTGTCCCTGCTGCCACCAGCCAGGCCTCTGAAAACTTGTCAAACCATGCCCAGACTTGGGGCCAGTTTGGCCCAAAGTCTCCAAGAGACAAGTCGGGAAGAAAGATATGGGACAGAGGGAGAAAGCGAAGGGAGCAGGAGAAAGGGAAGGAAGAATAAAAAGTACTGTTGGGCTGCAGTAGTGAGATGGAGGAATTGCAAGAAAAGAGGCAGGAAGCAGGAGAGTGAGAGAAAAGGAAAGAAGAGACATGCAGCCAGACGAGGGGTTAGTGAGAGAGGATGGGACAGAGAACAGGATGAGAAGGACATAAGGCAAGGCTAGGACAGGCAAGGACAGGCAAGGCAAGGCTAGGCTGCAGGACATGTTTTTGTTTTATAGTTTCTAGCACATTCGTCTTCAGACTAGGAGGAAAGCCATAAGACCGTATGGATTAGGCCCAAGCAAAAACCCCAGCTACTTGAGACACTTAGACTAAGCCTAAAATACCAAGATCTCTCCATAAGGATGGTTTTTATACTGTACTTCCACAATCTGCTGGCAGTACAAAAAAATAAGCTGCAGATCTCCTTAGGCTGAGTCATGGTGCTTTGGGGCAGGGACCATGCATATCATGGGAATATTTCACAGTTTCTGCTCTGTTTTCAGTGTATGACACCAAAACACCCACCTGATGACATCCTTTCAAGAGCAAAGGCAGCAATTTGCAGAATTCCGCTTCTTAGGGGAAGTGAGAAATTGCTGAGCTGACACCAAGTCCTGCAGTGTCCCTGTCACCTGCAGAGCCACCGCATCCTCGCCACGGTAGCGGGCATTGTGACAAAGGTTCTATGTCAGCTGGGTGTGGCAGCCAGGCGCCCCCTAGGGGATGGGGAGCCTGTCAGCCCCGGGCCTGTCACTGCCTGGTGTCCCTGCTGCCACCAGCCAGACCTCTGAAAACTTGTCAAACCATGCCCAGACTTGGGGCCAGTTTGGACCAATGTCTCCCAGAGACAAGTCGGGAAGAAAGATATGGGACAGAGGGAGAAAGCAAAGGGAGCAGGAGAAAGGGAAGGAAGAATAAAAAGTAGTGTTGGGCTGCAGGAGTGAGATGGAGGAATTGCAAGAAAAGAGGCAGGAAGCAGGAGAGTGAGAGAAAAGGAAAGAAGAGACATGCAGCCAGACGAGGGGTTAGTGAGAGAGGATGGGACAGAGAACAGGATGAGAAGGACATAAGGCAAGGCTAGGACAGGCAAGGACAGGCAAGGCAAGGCTAGGCTGCAGGACATGTTTTTGCTTTATAGTTTCTAGCACATTCGTCTTCAGACTAGGAGGAAAGCCATAAGACCGTATGGATTAGGCCCAAGCAAAAACCCCAGCTACTTGAGACACTTAGACTAAGCCTAAAATACCAAGATCTCTCCATAAGGATGGTTTTTATACTGTACTTCCACAATCTGCTGGCAGTACAAAAAAAGAAGCTGCAGATCTCCTTAGGCTGAGTCATGGTGCTTTGGGGCAGGGACCATGCATATCATGGGAATATTTCACAGTTTCTGCTCTGTTTTCAGTGTATGACACCAAAACACCCACCTGATGACATCCTTTCAAGAGCAAAGGCAGCAATTTGCAGAATTCCGCTTCTTAGGGGAAGTGAGAAATTGCTGAGCCTACACCAAGTCCTGCAGTGTCCCTGTCACCTGCAGAGCCACCGCATCCTCGCCACGGTAGCGGGCATTGTGACAAAGGTTGTATGTCAGCTGGGTGTGGCAGCCAGGCGCCCCCTAGGGGATGGGGAGCCTGTCAGCCCCGGGCCTGTCACTGCCTGGTGTCCCTGCTGCCACCAGCCAGGCCTCTGAAAACTTGTCAAAACATGCCCAGACTTGGGGCCAGTTTGGCCCAAAGTCTCCAAGAGACAAGTCGGGAAGAAAGATATGGGACAGAGGGAGAAAGCGAAGGGAGCAGGAGAAAGGGAAGGAAGAATAAAAAGTAGTTTTGGGCTGCAGGAGTGAGATGGAGGAATTGCAAGAAAAGAGGCAGGAAGCAGGAGAGTGAGAGAAAAGGAAAGAAGAGACATGCAGCCAGACGAGGGGTTAGTGAGAGAGGATGGGACAGAGAACAGGATGAGAAGGACATAAGGCAAGGCTAGGACAGGCAAGGACAGGCAAGGCAAGGCTAGGCTGCAGGACATGTTTTTGTTTTATAGTTTCTAGCACATTCGTCTTCAGACTAGGAGGAAAGCCATAAGACCGTATGGATTAGGCCCAAGCAAAAACCCCAGCTACTTGAGACACTTAGACTAAGCCTAAAATACCAAGATCTCTCCATAAGGATGGTTTTTATACTGTACTTCCACAATCTGCTGGCAGTACAAAAAAAGAAGCTGCAGATCTCCTTAGGCTGAGTCATGGTGCTTTGGGGCAGGGACCATGCATATCATGGGAATATTTCACAGTTTCTGCTCTGTTTTCAGTGTATGACACCAAAACACCCACCTGATGACATCCTTTCAAGAGCAAAGGCAGCAATTTGCAGAATTCCGCTTCTTAGGGGAAGTGAGAAATTGCTGAGCTGACACCAAGTCCTGCAGTGTCCCTGTCACCTGCAGAGCCACCGTATCCTCGCCACGGCAGCGGGCATTGTGACAAAGGTTCTATGTCAGCTGGGTGTGGCAGCCAGGCGCCCCCTAGGGGATGGGGAGCCTGTCAGCCCCGGGCCTGTCACTGCCTGGTGTCCCTGCTGCCACCAGCCAGGCCTCTGAAAACTTGTCAAACCATGCCCAGACTTGGGGCCAGTTTGGCCCAATGTCTGCAAGAGACAAGTCGGGAAGAAAGATATGGGACAGAGGGAGAAAGCGAAGGGAGCAGGAGAAAGGGAAGGAAGAATAAAAAGTAGTGTTGGGCTGCAGGAGTGAGATGGAGGAATTGCAAGAAAAGAGGCAGGAAGCAGGAGAGTGAGAGAAAAGGAAAGAAGAGACATGCAGCCAGACGAGGGGTTAGTGAGAGAGGATGGGACAGAGAACAGGATGAGAAGGACATAAGGCAAGGCTAGGACAGGCAAGGACAGGCAAGGCAAGGCTAGGCTGCAGGACATGTTTTTGTTTTATAGTATCTAGCACATTCGTCTTCAGACTAGGAGGAAAGCCATAAGACCGTATGGATTAGGCCCAAGCAAAAACCCCAGCTACTTGAGACACTTAGACTAAGCCTAAAATACCAAGATCTCTCCATAAGGATGGTTTTTATACTGTACTTCCACAATCTGCTGGCAGTACAAAAAAAGAAGCTGCAGATCTCCTTAGGCTGAGTCATGGTGCTTTGGGGCAGGGACCATGCATATCATGGGAATATTTCACAGTTTCTGCTCTGTTTTCAGTGTATGACACCAAAACACCCACCTGATGACATCCTTTCAAGAGCAAAGGCAGCAATTTGCAGAATTCCGCTTCTTAGGGGAAGTGAGAAATTGCTGAGCTGACACCAAGTCCTGCAGTGTCCCTGTCACCTGCAGAGCCACCGCATCCTCGCCACGGTAGCGGGCATTGTGACAAAGGTTCTATGTCAGCTGGGTGTGGCAGCCAGGCGCCCCCTAGGGGATGGGGAGCCTGTCAGCCCCGGGCCTGTCACTGCCTGGTGTCCCTGCTGCCACCAGCCAGGCCTCTGAAAACTTGTCAAACCATGCCCAGACTTGGGGCCAGTTTGGCCCAAAGTCTGCAAGAGACAAGTCGGGAAGAAAGATATGGGACAGAGGGAGAAAGCGAAGGGAGCAGGAGAAAGGGAAGGAAGAATAAAAAGTAGTGTTGGGCTGCAGGAGTGAGATGGAGGAATTGCAAGAAAAGAGGCAGGAAGCAGGAGAGTGAGAGAAAAGGAAAGAAGAGACATGCAGCCAGACGAGGGCTTAGTGAGAGAGGATGGGACAGAGAACAGGATGAGAAGGACATAAGGCAAGGCTAGGACAGGCAAGGACAGGCAAGGCAAGGCTAGGGTGCAGGACATGTTTTTGCTTTATAGTTTCTAGCACATTCGTCTTCAGACTAGGAGGAAAGCCAAAAGACCGTATGGATTAGGCCCAAGCAAAAACCCCAGCTACTTGAGACACTTAGACTAAGCCTAAAATACCAAGATCTCTCCATAAGGATGGTTTTTATACTGTACTTCCACAATCTGCTGGCAGTACAAAAAAAGAAGCTGCAGATCTCCTTAGGCTGAGTCATGGTGCTTTGGGGCAGGGACCATGCATATCATGGGAATATTTCACAGTTTCTGCTCTGTTTTCAGTGTATGACACCAAAACACCCACCTGATGACATCCTTTCAAGAGCAAAGGCAGCAATTTGCAGAATTCCGCTTCTTAGGGGAAGTGAGAAATTGCTGAGCTGACACCAAGTCCTGCAGTGTCCCTGTCACCTGCAGAGCCACCGCATCCTCGCCACGGTAGCGGGCATTGTGACAAAGGTTCTATGTCAGCTGGGTGTGGCAGCCAGGCGCCCCCTAGGGGATGGGGAGCCTGTCAGCCCCGGGCCTGTCACTGCCTGGTGTCCCTGCTGCCACCAGCCAGGCCTCTGAAAACTTGTCAAACCATGCCCAGACTTGGGGCCAGTTTGGCCCAAAGTCTGCAAGAGACAAGTCGGGAAGAAAGATATGGGACAGAGGGAGAAAGCGAAGGGAGCAGGAGAAAGGGAAGGAAGAATAAAAAGTAGTGTTGGGCTGCAGGAGTGAGATGGAGGAATTGCAAGAAAAGAGGCAGGAAGCAGGAGAGTGAGAGAAAAGGAAAGAAGAGACATGCAGCCAGACGAGGGCTT
Source organism: Columba livia (assembly GCF_036013475.1). Classification (NCBI taxonomy): domain Eukaryota; kingdom Metazoa; phylum Chordata; class Aves; order Columbiformes; family Columbidae; genus Columba; species Columba livia. The sequence goes on from NW_027043008.1 coordinate 4,053,749, forward strand.
AGTGAGAGAGGATGGGACAGAGAACAGGATGAGAAGGACATAAGGCAAGGCTAGGACAGGCAAGGACAGGCAAGGCAAGGCTAGGGTGCAGGACATGTTTTTGCTTTATAGTTTCTAGCACATTCGTCTTCAGACTAGGAGGAAAGCCAAAAGACCGTATGGATTAGGCCCAAGCAAAAACCCCAGCTACTTGAGACACTTAGGCTAAGCCTAAAATACGAAGATCTCTCCATGAGGATGGTTTTTATACTGTACTTCCACAATCTGCTGGCAGTACAAAAAAATAAGCTGCAGATCTCCTTAGGCTGAGTCATGGTGCTTTGGGGCAGGGACCATGCATATCATGGGAATATTTCACAGTTTCTGCTCTGTTTTCAGTGTATGACACCAAAACACCCACCTGATGACATCCTTTCAAGAGCAAAGGCAGCAATTTGCAGAATTCCGCTTCTTAGGGGAAGTGAGAAATTGCTGAGCTGACACCAAGTCCTGCAGTGTCCCTGTCACCTGCAGAGCCACCGCATCCTCGCCACGGTAGCGGGCATTGTGACAAAGGTTCTATGTCAGCTGGGTGTGGCAGCCAGGCGCCCCCTAGGGGATGGGGAGCCTGTCAGCCCCGGGCCTGTCACTGCCTGGTGTCCCTGCTGCCACCAGCCAGGCCTCTGAAAACTTGTCAAACCATGCCCAGACTTGGGGCCAGTTTGGCCCAAAGTCTGCAAGAGACAAGTCGGGAAGAAAGATATGGGACAGAGGGAGAAAGCGAAGGGAGCAGGAGAAAGGGAAGGAAGAATAAAAAGTAGTGTTGGGCTGCAGGAGTGAGATGGAGGAATTGCAAGAAAAGAGGCAGGAAGCAGGAGAGTGAGAGAAAAGGAAAGAAGAGACATGCAGCCAGACGAGGGCTTAGTGAGAGAGGATGGGACAGAGAACAGGATGAGAAGGACATAAGGCAAGGCTAGGACAGGCAAGGACAGGCAAGGCAAGGCTAGGGTGCAGGACATGTTTTTGCTTTATAGTATCTAGCACATTCGTCTTCAGACTAGGAGGAAAGCCATAAGACCGTATGGATTAGGCCCAAGCAAAAACCCCAGCTACTTGAGACACTTAGACTAAGCCTAAAATACCAAGATCTCTCCATAAGGATGGTTTTTATACTGTACTTCCACAATCTGCTGGCAGTACAAAAAAAGAAGCTGCAGATCTCCTTAGGCTGAGTCATGGTGCTTTGGGGCAGGGACCATGCATATCATGGGAATATTTCACAGTTTCTGCTCTGTTTTCAGTGTATGACACCAAAACACCCACCTGATGACATCCTTTCAAGAGCAAAGGCAGCAATTTGCAGAATTCCGCTTCTTAGGGGAAGTGAGAAATTGCTGAGCTGACACCAAGTCCTGCAGTGTCCCTGTCACCTGCAGAGCCACCGCACCCTCGCCACGGTAGAGGGCATTGTGACAAAGGTTCTATGTCAGCTGGGTGTGGCAGCCAGGCGCCCCCTAGGGGATGGGGAGCCTGTCAGCCCCGGGCCTGTCACTGCCTGGTGTCCCTGCTGCCACCAGCCAGGCCTCTGAAAACTTGTCAAACCATGCGCAGACTTGGGGCCAGTTTGGCCCAAAGTCTCCAAGAGACAAGTTGGGAAGAAAGATATGGGACAGAGGGAGAAAGCGAAGGGAGCAGGAGAAAGGGAAGGAAGAATAAAAAGTAGTGTTGGGCTGCAGGAGTGAGATGGAGGAATTGCAAGAAAAGAGGCAGGAAGCAGGAGAGTGAGAGAAAAGGAAAGAAGAGACATGCAGCCAGACGAGGGGTTAGTGAGAGAGGATGGGACAGAGAACAGGATGAGAAGGACATAAGGCAAGGCTAGGACAGGCAAGGACAGGCAAGGCAAGGCTAGGCTGCAGGACATGTTTTTGCTTTATAGTTTCTAGCACATTCGTCTTCAGACGAGGAGGAAAGCCATAAGACCGTATGGATTAGGCCCAAGCAAAAACCCCAGCTACTTGAGACACTTAGACTAAGCCTAAAATACGAAGATCTCTCCATGAGGATGGTTTTTATACTGTACTTCCACAATCTGCTGGCAGTTACAAAAAAATAAGCTGCAGATCTCCTTAGGCTGAGTCATGGTGCTTTGGGGCAGGGACCATGCATATCATGGGAATATTTCACAGTTTCTGCTCTGTTTTCAGTGTATGACACCAAAACACCCACCTGATGACATCCTTTCAAGAGCAAAGGCAGCAATTTGCAGAATTCCGCTTCTTAGGGGAAGTGAGAAATTGCTGAGCTGACACCAAGTCCTGCAGTGTCCCTGTCACCTGCAGAGCCACCGCATCCTCGCCACGGTAGAGGGCATTGTGACAAAGGTTCTATGTCAGCTGGGTGTGGCAGCCAGGCGCCCCCTAGGGGATGGGGAGCCTGTCAGCCCCGGGCCTGTCACTGCCTGGTGTCCCTGCTGCCACCAGCCAGGCCTCTGAAAACTTGTCAAACCATGCCCAGACTTGGGGCCAGTTTGGCCCAATGTCTCCCAGAGACAAGTCGGGAAGAAAGATATGGGACAGAGGGAGAGAGCGAAGGGAGCAGGTGAAAGGGAAGGAAGAATAAAAAGTAGTGTTGGGCTGCAGGAGTGAGATGGAGGAATTGCAAGAAAAGAGCAGGAAGCAGGAGAGTGAGAGAAAAGGAAAGAAGAGACATGCAGCCAGACGAGGGCTTAGTGAGAGAGGATGGGACAGAGAACAGGATGGGAAGGAAATAAGGCAAGGCAAGGACAGGCAAGGACATGCAAGGCAAGGCTAGGCTGCAGGACACTTTTTTGCTTTATAGTTTCTAGCACATTTGTGTTCAGACTAGGAGGAAAGCCGTAAGACCGTATGGATTAGGTCCAAGCAAATACCCCAGCTACCTGAGACACTTAGATTAAGCCTAAAATAGGAAGATCTCTCCATAAGGATGGTTTTTATACTGTACTTCCACAATCTGCTGGCAGTACAAAAAAAGAAGCTGCAGATCTCCTTAGGCTGAGTCATGGTGCTTTGGTGCAGGGACCACGCATATCGTGGGAATATTTCACCATTGCTGCTCTGGTTTTTAGTGTATTACACCAAAACACCCACCTGATGACATCCTTTCAAGAGCAAAGGCAGCAATGTGCAGAATTCCGCTTCTTTGGAGAACTGAGAAACTGCTGAGCTGACACCAAGTCCTGCAGTGTCCCTGTCACCTGCAGAGTCACCGCATCCTCACCACGGTAGCAGGCATTGTGACAAAGGTTCTGTGTCACCTGGGAGTGGCAGCCAGACGCCCCCTATGGGATGGGGAGCCTGTCAGCCCCAGGCCTGACACTGCCTGCTGTCCCTGCTGTCACCAGCCTTGCCTCTGAAAACTTGTCAAACCATGGCCAGACATGGGGCCAATTTGGCCCAAAATCTCCAAGAGACAAGTCAGGAAGAAAGATATGGGACAGAGGGAGAGATCGAAGGGAGCAGGAGAAAGGGAAGGAAGAATCAAAAGTAGTGTTGGGCTGCAGGATTGAGATGGAGGAATTGCAAGAAAAGAGGCAGGAAGCAGGAGAGTGAGAGAAAAGGAAAGAAGAGACATGCAGCCAGACGAGGGCTTAGAGAGAGAGGATGGGACAGAGAACAGGATGAGAAGGAAATAAGGCAAGACAAGGACAGGCAAGGACAGGCAAGGCAAGGCTAGGATGCAGGACATTTATTGCTTTACAGTTTCTAGCACATTCGTCTTCAGACTAGGAGGAAAGCCATAAGACCGTATGGATTAGGCCCAAGCAAAAACCCCAGCTACATGAGACACATAGACTAAGCCTAAAATTGGAAGATCTCTCCATAAGGATGGTTTTTATACTGTACTTCCACAATCTGCTGGCAGTACAAATAAAGAAGCTACAGATCTCCTTAGGCTGAGTCATGGTGCTTTGGTGCAGAGACCACGCATATCGTGGGAATATTTCACCATTTCTGCTCTGGTTTTTAGTGTATTACACCAAAACACCCACCTGATGACATCCTTTCAAGAGCAAAGGCAGCAATGTGCAGAATTCCGCATCTTAGGAGAACGGAGAAACTGCTGAGCTAACAGTGTCCCTGTGACCTGTAGAGTCACCGCATCTTCGCCACGGTAGCAGGTATTGTGACAAAGGTTCTATGTCAGCTGGGTGTGGCAGCCAGGCGCCCCCTAGGGGATGGGGAGCCTGTCAGCCCCGGGCCTGTCACTGCCTGCTGTCCCTGCTGTCACCAGCCAGGCCTCTGAAAACTTGTCAAACCATGCCCAGACTTGGGGCCAATTTGGCCCAAAGTCTCCAACAGACAAGTCGGGAAGACAGATATGGGACAGAGGGAGAGAGCGAAGGGAGCAGGAGAAAGGGAAGGAAGAATCAAAAGTAGTATGGGGCTGCAGGAGTGAGATGGATGAATTGCAAGAAAAGAGGCAGGAAGCAGGAGAGTGAGAGCAAAGGAAAGAAGAGACATGCAGCCGGACGATGGCTTAGTGAGAGAGGTTCGGACAGAGAACAGGATGAGAAGGAAATAAGGCAAGGCAAGGACAGGCAAGGACAGGCAATGCAAGGCTAGGCTGCAGGACATTTATGGCTTTAAATTTTCTAGCACATTCGTCTTCAGACTAGGAGGAAAGCCATAAGACGGTATGGATTAGGCCCAAGCAAAAACCCCAGCTACCTGAGACACTTAGACTAAGCCTAAAATACCAAGATCTCTCCATAAGGATGGTTTTTATACTGTACTTCCACAATCTGCTGGCAGTACAAATAAAGAAGCTACAGATCACTTTAGGCTGATTCATGGTGCTTTGGTGCAGGGACCATGCATATAATGGGAATATTTCACCATTTCTGCTCCGGTTTTTAGTGTATTACACCAAAACACCCACCTGATGATATCCTTTCAGGAGCAAAGGGAGCAATTTGCAGAATTCCGCTTCTTAGGAGAACTGAGAAATTGCTGAGCTGACACCGAGTCCTGCAGTGTCCCTGTCACCTGCAGAGTCACCGCAGACTCGCCATGGTAGCAGTCATTGTGACAAAGGCTCTATGTCAGCTGGGTGTGGCAGCCAGGCGCCCCCTAGGGGATGGGGAGCCTGTCAGCCCCGGGCCTGTCACTGCCTGCTGTCCCTGCTGTCACCAGCCAGGCCTCTGAAAACTTGGCAAACCATGCCCAGACTTGGGGCCAATTTGGCCCAAAGTCTCCAACAGACAAGTTGGGAAGAAAGATATGGGACAGAGGGAGAGAGCGAAGGGAGCAGGAGAAAGGGAAGGAAGAATCAAAAGTAGTATGGGGCTGCAGGAGTGAGATGGAGGAATTGCAAGAAAAGAGGCAGGAAGCAGGAGAGTGAGAGAAAAGGAAAGAAGAGACATGCAGCCAGACGAGGGCTAAGTGAGAGAGGATGGGACAGAGAACAGGATGAGAAAGAAATAAGGCAAGGCAAGGACAGGCAAGGACAAGAAGGCAAGGCTACGCTGCAGGACACTTTTTTGCTTTATAGTTTCTAGCACATTCGTCGTCAGACTAGGAGGAAAGCCATAAGACCGTATGGATTAGGCCTGAGCAAAAACCCCAGCTACCTGAGACACTTAGACTAAGCCTAAAATAGGAAGATCTCTCCATAAGGATGGTTTTTATACTGTACTTCCACAATCTGCTGGCAGTACAAAAAAAGAAGCTGCAGATCTCCTTAGGCTGAGTCATGGTGCTTTGGTGCAGAGAGCATACATATCATAAGAATATTTCACCATTTCTGCTCTGGTTTTTAGTATATTACACCAAAACACCCACCTGATGACATCCTTTCAAGGGCAAAGGCAGCAATTTGCAGAATTCCGCTTCTTTGGAGAACTGAGAAATTGCTGAGCTGACACCAAGTCCTGCAGTGTCCATGTGTACCTGCAGAGTCACCGCATCCTCGCCACGGTAGCGGGCATTGTGCCAAAGGTTCTATGTCAGCTGGGTGTGGCAGCCAGGCGCCCCCTAGGGGATGGGGAGCCTGTCAGCCCCGGGCCTGTCACTGCCTGCTGTCCCTGCTATCACCAGCCAGGCCTCTGAAAACTTGTTAAACCATGCCCAGACTTGGGGCCAATTTGGCCCAAAGTCTCCAACAGACAAGTCGGGAAGAAAGATATGGGACAGAGGGAGAGAGCGAAGGGAGCAGGAGAAAGGGAAGGAAGAATAAAAAGTAGTGTTGGGCTGCAGGAGTGAGATGGAGGAATTGCAAGAAAAGAGGCAGGAAGCAGGAGAGTGAGAGAAAAGGAAAGAAGAGACAAGCAGCCAGACGAGGGGTTAGTGAGAGAGGATGGGACAGAGAACAGGATGAGAAGGAAATAAGGCAAGGCAAGGACAGGCAAGGACAGAAAGGCAAGGCTAGGCTGCAGGACACTTTCTTGCTTTATACTTTCTAGCACATTCGTCTTCAGACTAGGAGGAAAGCCATAACACCGTAAGGATTAGGCACAAGCAAAAACCCCAGCTACTTGAGACACATAGACTAAGCCTAAAATAGGAAGATCTCTCCATAAGGATGGTTTTTATACTGTCCTTCCACAATCTGCTGTCAGTACAAATAAAGAAGCTGCAGATCTCCTTAGGCTGAGTCATGGTGCTTTGGTGCAGGGACCATGCATAGGATGGGAATATTTCACCATTTCTGCTCTGGTTTTTAATGTATTACACCAAAACACCCACCTGATGACATCCATTCAAGAGCAAAGGCAGCAATATGCAGAATTCCGCTTCTTTGGAGAACTGAGAAATTGCTGAGCTGACACCAAGTCCTGCAGTGTCCATGTGTACCTGCAGAGTCACCGCATCCTCGCCACGGTAGCGGGCATTGTGCCAAAGGTTCTATGTCAGCTGAGTGTGGCAGCCAGGTGCCCCCTAGGGGATGGGGAGCCTGTCAGCCCCGGGCCTGTCACTGCCTGCTGTCCCTGCTATCACCAGCCAGGCCTCTGAAAACTTGTCAAACCATGCCCAGACTTGGGGCCAATTTGGCCCAAAGTCTCCAACAGACAAGTCGGGAAGACAGATATGGGACAGAGGGAGAGAGCGAAGGGAGCAGGAGAAAGGGAAGGAAGAATAAAAAGTAGTGTTGGGCTGCAGGAGTGAGATGGAGGAATTGTAAGAAAAGAGGCAGGAAGCAGGAGAGTGAGAGAAAAGGAAAGAAGAGACATGCAGCCAGACGAGGGGTTGATGAGTGAGGATAGGACAGAGAACAGGATGAGAAGGAAATAAGGCAAGGCAAGGACAGGCAAGGACAGGCAAGGCAAGGCTAGGCTGCAGGACACTTTTTTGCTTTATAGTTTCTAGCACATTCGTCTTCAGACTAGGAGGAAAGCCATAAGACTGTATGGATTAGCTCCAAGCAAAAACCCCAGCTACCTGAGACGTTTAGACTAAGTTTAAAATAGGAAGATCGCTCCATAAGGATGGTTTTTATACTGTACTGCCACAATCTGCTGGCAGTACAAAAAAAAGAAGCTGCAGATCTCCTTAGGCTGAGTCATGGTGCTTTGGTGCAGGGACCATGCATAGCATGGGAATATTTCACCATTTCTGCTCTGGTTTTTAGTGTATTACACCAAAACACCCACCTGATGACATCCTTTCAAGGGCAAAGGCAGCAATTTGCAGAATTCCGCTTCTTTGGAGAACTGAGAAATTGCTGAGCTGACACCAATTCCTGCAGTGATCCTGTCACCTGCAGAGTCACCGCATCCTCGCCACGGTAGTGGGCATTGTGCCAAAGGTTCTATGTCAGCTGGGTGTGGCAGCCAGGCGCCCCCTAGGGGATGGGGAGCCTGTCAGCCCCGGGCCTGTCACTGCCTGCTGTCCCTGCTGTCACCAGCCAGGCCTCTGAAAACTTGTCAAACCATGCCCAGACTTGGGGCCAATTTGGCCCAAAATCTCCAACGGACAAGTCGTTAAGAAAGATATGGGACAGAGGGAGAGAGCGAAGGGAGCAGGAGAAAGGGAAGGAAGAAAAAAAAGTAGTGTTGGGCTGCAGGAGTGAGATGGAGGAATTGCAAGAAAAGAGGCAGGAAGCAGGAGAGTGAGAGAAAAGGAAAGAAGAGACAAGCAGCCAGACGAGGGGTTAGTGAGAGAGGATGGGACAGAGAACAGGATGAGAAGGAAATAAGGCAAGGCAAGGACAGGCAAGGACAGAAAGGCAAGGCTAGGCTGCAGGACACTTTCTTGCTTTATACTTTCTAGCACATTCGTCTTCAGACTAGGAGGAAAGCCATAACACCGTAAGGATTAGGCACAAGCAAAAACCCCAGCTACTTGAGACACATAGACTAAGCCTAAAATAGGAAGATCTCTCCATAAGGATGGTTTTTATACTGTACTTCCACAATCTGCTGTCAGTACAAATAAAGAAGCTGCAGATCTCCTTAGGCTGAGTCATGGTGCTTTGGTGCAGGGACCATGCATAGGATGGGAATATTTCACCATTTCTGCTCTGGTTTTTAATGTATTACACCAAAACACCCACCTGATGACATCCATTCAAGAGCAAAGGCAGCAATATGCAGAATTCCGCTTCTTTGGAGAACTGAGAAATTGCTGAGCTGACACCAAGTCCCGCAGTGTCCATGTGTACCTGCAGAGTCACCGCATCCTCGCCACGGTAGCGGGCATTGTGCCAAAGGTTCTATGTCAGCTGGGTGTGGCAGCCAGGCGCCCCCTAGGGGATGGGGAGCCTGTCAGCCCCGGGCCTGTCACTGCCTGCTGTCCCTGCTATCACCAGCCAGGCCTCTGAAAACTTGTCAAACCATGCCCAGACTTGGGGCCAATTTGGCCCAAAGTCTCCAACAGACAAGTCGGGAAGACAGATATGGGACAGAGGGAGAGAGCGAAGGGAGCAGGAGAAAGGGAAGGAAGAATAAAAAGTAGTGTTGGGCTGCAGGAGTGAGATGGAGGAATTGTAAGAAAAGAGGCAGGAAGCAGGAGAGTGAGAGAAAAGGAAAGAAGAGACATGCAGCCAGACGAGGGGTTGATGAGTGAGGATAGGACAGAGAACAGGATGAGAAGGAAATAAGGCAAGGCAAGGACAGGCAAGGACAGGCAAGGCAAGGCTAGGCTGCAGGACACTTTTTTGCTTTATAGTTTCTAGCACATTCGTCTTCAGACTAGGAGGAAAGCCATAAGACTGTATGGATTAGCTCCAAGCAAAAACCCCAGCTACCTGAGACGTTTAGACTAAGTTTAAAATAGGAAGATCGCTCCATAAGGATGGTTTTTATACTGTACTGCCACAATCTGCTGGCAGTACAAAAAAAAGAAGCTGCAGATCTCCTTAGGCTGAGTCATGGTGCTTTGGTGCAGGGACCATGCATAGCATGGGAATATTTCACCATTTCTGCTCTGGTTTTTAGTGTATTACACCAAAACACCCACCTGATGACATCCTTTCAAGGGCAAAGGCAGCAATTTGCAGAATTCCGCTTCTTTGGAGAACTGAGAAATTGCTGAGCTGACACCAATTCCTGCAGTGATCCTGTCACCTGCAGAGTCACCGCATCCTCGCCACGGTAGTGGGCATTGTGCCAAAGGTTCTATGTCAGCTGGGTGTGGCAGCCAGGCGCCCCCTAGGGGATGGGGAGCCTGTCAGCCCCGGGCCTGTCACTGCCTGCTGTCCCTGCTATCACCAGCCAGGCCTCTGAAAACTTGTTAAACCATGCCCAGACTTGGGGCCAATTTGGCCCAAAGTCTCCAACAGACAAGTCGGGAAGAAAGATATGGGACAGAGGGAGAGAGCGAAGGGAGCAGGAGAAAGGGAAGGAAGAATAAAAAGTAGTGTTGGGCTGCAGGAGTGAGATGGAGGAATTGCAAGAAAAGAGGCAGGAAGCAGGAGAGTGAGAGAAAAGGAAAGAAGAGACAAGCAGCCAGACGAGGGTTTAGTGAGAGAGGATGGCACAGAGAACAGGATGAGAAGGAAATAAGGCAAGGCAAGGACAGGCAAGGACAGAAAGGCAAGGCTAGGCTGCAGGACACTTTCTTGCTTTATACTTTCTAGCACATTCGTCTTCAGACTAGGAGGAAAGCCATAACACCGTAAGGATTAGGCACAAGCAAAAACCCCAGCTACTTGAGACACATAGACTAAGCCTAAAATAGGAAGATCTCTCCATAAGGATGGTTTTTATACTGTACTTCCACAATCTGCTGTCAGTACAAATAAAGAAGCTGCAGATCTCCTTAGGCTGAGTCATGGTGCTTTGGTGCAGGGACCATGCATAGGATGGGAATATTTCACCATTTCTTCTCTGTTTTTTAGTGTATTACACCAAAACACCCACCTGATGACATACTTTCAAGAGCAAAGGCAGCAATTTGCAGAATTCCGCTTCTTTGGAGAACTGAGAAATTGCTGAGCTGACACCAATTCCTGCAGTGATCCTGTCACCTGCAGAGTCACCGCATCCTCGCCACGGTAGCGGGCATTGTGCCAAAGGTTCTATGTCAGCTGGGTGTGGCAGCCAGGTGCCCCCTAGGGGATGGGGAGCCTGTCAGCCCCGGGCCTGTCACTGCCTGCTGTCCCAGCTGTCGCCAGCCAGGCCTCTGAAAACTTGTCAAACCATGCCCAGACTTGGGGCCAATTTGGCCCAAAGTCTCCAACAGACAAGTCGGGAAGAAAGATATGGGACAGAGGGAGAGAGCGAAGGGAGCAGGAGAAAGGGAAGGAAAAATAAAAAGTAGTGTTGTGCTGCAGGAGTGAGATGGAGGAATTGCAAGAAAAGAGGCAGGAAGCAGGAGAGTGAGAGAAAAGGAAAGAAGAGACATGCAGCCAGACGAGGGCTTAGTGAGAGAGGATGGGACAGAGAACAGGGCTAGAAGGAAATAAGGCAAGGCAAGGACAGGCAAGGACAGGCAAGGCAAGGCTAGGCTGCAGGGCATTTTTTTGCTTTATAGTTTCTAGCACATTCGTCTTCAGACTAGGAGGAAAGCCATAAGACCATATGGATTAGGCCCAAGCAAAAACCCCAGCTACTTGAGACACATAGACTAAGCTTAAAATAGGAAGATCTCTCCATAAGGATGGTTTTTATACTGCACTCCCACAATCTGCTGGCAGTACAAAAAAAGAAGCTGCTGATCCCCTTAGATGACACCAAGTCCTGCAGTGTCCCTGTCACCTGCAGAGTCACCGCATCCTCGCCACGGTAGTGGGCATTGTGACAAAGGTTCTATGTCAGCTGGGTGTGACAGCCAGGCGCCCCCTAGGGGAGGGGGTGCCTGTCAGCCCCGGGCCTGTCACTGCCTGCTGTCCCTGCTGTCACAAGCCAGGCCTCTGAACTCTGGTCAAACCATTCCCAGACTTATGGCCAATTTGGCCCAACGTCTCCAAGAGACAAGTCGGGAAGAAAGATATGGGACAGAGGGAGAAAGCAAAGGGAGCAGGAGAAAGGGAAGGAAGAATAAAAAGTAGTGTTGGTCTGCACGAGTGAGATGGAGGAATTGAAAGAAAAGAGGCAGGAAGCAGGAGAGCCAGAGAAAAGGAAAGGGAATAGGAAAGAAGAGACATGCAGCCAGACGAGGGGTTAGTGAGAGAGGATGGCACAGAGAACAGGATGAGAAGAAAATGAGGCAAGTCAAGGACAGGCGAGGACAGGCAAGACTGCAGGACGTTTTTTTGCTTTATAGTTTCTAGCACATTCGTCTTCAGACGAGGAGGAAAGCCATAAGACCTTATGGATTAGACCCAAGCAAAAACTCCAGCTACTTGAGACACTTAGACTAAGCCTAAAATACGAAGATCTCTCCATAAGGATGGTTTTTATACTGTACTTCTACAATCTGCTGGCAGTAAAAAAAAAGAAACTGCAGATCTCCTTAGGCTGAGTCTTGGTGGTTTGGTGCAGGGATCACAGTATCACATTATCACAGTATGTTTGAGATTGGAAGGGACCTCAAAAGATCATCTAGTCCAATACCCCTGCTGGAGCAGGAATCCCTAAATGAGGTCGCACAGAAACATGTGCAGGCGGGTTTTGAATGTCTCCAGAGAAGGAGACTTTACAACCTCCCTGTGCAGCCTGTTCCAGTGTTCTGTCACCCTTACTGAGAAGTTTTTTCTCAAATTTAAGTGGAACCTCTTGTGTTCCAGCTTTATCCCTTTACCCCTTGTCCTATCATTGTTGGCCACCGAGAAGACCCTGGCTCCATCCTCATGGCACTCACCTTTTCTATATTTATAAACATTTATAAGGTCCCCCCTTAGTCTCCTCTTCTCCAAACTAAAGAGACCCAGCTCCCTCAGCCTTTCTTCATAAGGGAGGTGCTCCACTCCCTTCATCATCTTCGTTGCCCTACGCTGGACCCTCTCCAGCAGTTCCCTGTCCTTCTTGAACTGAAGGTCCCAGAACTGGACACAACATTCCAGTTGGGGTCTCACCAGGGTGGAGTAGAGGGGAAGGAGGACCTCTCTCGATCTACTAACCACCCCCCTCGTAATACATGCCGGGATGCCTTTGGCCTTCCTGGCCACAAGGGCACAGTGCTGGCTCATGGTCATCCTGCTGTCCACCAGGACCCCCAGGTCCCTTTCCTCTACAGTGCTCTCTACTATGTAATTTCCCAACCTATACTGGAACCTGGGGTTGTTCCTGCCCAGATGCAGGACTCTACACTTTCCCTTGTTAAATTTCATTAGGTTATTCCCCGCCCAACTCTCCAGCCTGTCCAAGTCCCACTGGATGGCAGCACAGCCTTCTGGCATGTCAGCCACCCCTCCCAGCTTAGTGTCATCAGCAAACTTGCTGATAGTACACTTTATTCCCTCGTCCAAATCGTTAATGAATATATTGAATAATATTGGCCCCAGTACTGACCCCTGAGGCACTCCACTAGATACTGGCCTCCAACTAGACTCCACACCATTGACTACCACTCTCTGGCTTCTCTCCTTAAGCCAGTTTGCAACCCACCTCACTACTCTATTGTCTAGACCATACCTCCTCAACTTAGCTGTGAGAATGCTGTGGGAGACTGTGTCAAAGGCTTTACTGAAGTCAAGGTAGACCACATCCACCGCTCTGCCATCATCCATCCACCTTGTTACATTCTCATAAAAGGCTATGAGTTTGGTCAAGCATGACTTACCCTTGGTAAAGCCATGCTGACTGCCCCTAATAACCCTCTTATCCTTGATATGCCTTGAGATGGCACCAAGGATAAGCTGTTCCATTACTTTCCCAGGGACAGAGGTGAGGTTGACCGGTCTATAATTACCCGATTCCTCCTTCTTGCCCTTTTTGAAGACTGGAGTGACATTTGCTTTCCTCCAATACTCGGGCACCTCCCCCGTTTCCCAAGACTTGGCAAAGATGTTGGAGAGCAGTCCAGCAATGACTTCAGCCAGCTACCTCAGCACCCATGGATGCATCCCATCTGGACCCACAGATTTATGGATGTCCAGACTATTTCATTGCTCCCTAACCCAGTCCTCATCGACTAAAGAGCAAACTCCTCCATTGACCTGGCTTCATCCGGGGTCTCAGGGGTACAGGACAGCCCAGGGGTACAGGACAGGGCTCCCCAGGACAGCCTCCGGCAGAGTAGACAGAGACAAAGAAGGCATTCAGTAATTCTGCCTTCTCTGTATCTTCTGCCACCAGGGTACCCACCCCATTCATCAGTGGGCCTACATCGCCTCTGGTATTAGTTTTATCTGCTATGTATTTGAAAAAGTTATTTTTGCTGTCCTTGACCCCTCTTACCAGCTGTAATTCTAAGGAGGCGTTGGCTATCCTAGCTGCCTTCCTACATCTTCTAACAGCAGCCTTATATTCTTCCCAAGTGGCCAGCCCCTGTTCCCATGACCTGTAAACTCTCCTCTTCTGCTTGAGCATACCCAACAGATCCCTATTCAACCACGCAGGCCTCCTGTCTCCCTTCCTTGACTTCCTACGTGTGGGGATGCTCTGGTCCTGAGCGTGAAAGAAGCAATCTATGAATGCAATCCAGCTATCTTGGGCCCCTTTACCTTCAAGCAGTCTTGCCCATGGGATTTCCCCCAGCAATTTCTTGAAAAGGCCAAAGTTAGCCCTGCTAAAGTCCAGGGTTGCAATTCTGCTTGCTATTCTGTTCCTGCCATACAAGATGCTGAACTGCACCATCTCGTGGTCACTGCAACCCAGGCAGCCCTCAACCTTTACTGCTTCGACCAGACCCTCCTTGTTAGTGAGGATGAGATCCAGCAGTGCACCTCTCCTAGTCGGCTCCTCCACCATCTGCATGAGGAAGTTCTCATCAATGCACTGGAGGAATATCCTGAACTGTGGCTGGCTGGCTGAATGGTCCTCCCAGCAAACATCAGGGAAGTTAAAATCACTCGCAACAACCAGGGCCTGTGACTGTGAGGCCACTCTCAACTGCCCATAGAAGGCCTCATCAACTTCCTCAGCCTGATCTGGTGGCCTGTAACAGACGCCCACAACAGTGTCACCCCTGCCAGCCTGACCCTTGATCCTGACCCATACACTCTCAACTCGCTCGTCATCCACTCTTGGGCAAAATTTAGTACATTGTAGTTGCTCTCTCACATAGAGAGGAACTCCACCACCATGCCTGGCTGGCCTGTCTTTCCTGAAAAGGGCATAGCCATCCATGACCACATTCCAGTCATGTGAACTGTCCCACTATGTTTCTGTAATTGCCACCAGATCATAATCTCCCGACCGAACATAGGATTCTAACTCCTCCTGCTTATTCCCCATGCTGCGCGCATTGGTGTACAGGCATTTCAGGGAGCGAGCAGAGCACATCAATTTCTCCCTAGGGGCATAGGAGGCCACCTGGTCCTCATCAGTTTTAGAATGCTGCCCGACTGGGACAAGCTCAGCTACAACCCCATCCCCCTTCGAGCCAATCATCTCCTTCTAAAGAAGTGCTGTTTTGTCTTAAGCTTTCAGACTTTTTTCTAATTTTTGGTGCCTGTTTTCTTCTACCTCTCTCAAAATCACTGAGTCGTATATGAACTAGTGGCACATCATGCTGGTGGATGGTGGGGACACGTTGGCCTTCCACTTAGGGAGGTGTAGATGTTGAGACTTTGGGATTTTCTTCTTTTCCCGTGCTGACATAGGACATGAAAAGAATGCCTACTTTTTCCAAGGATTTGTCTGCTCCCTAGGCTGAAACCAAACTGCATGGAGGGGGGAAGAAGTGTGCTAGGGGAGCAAAAGGAGATTGAGAGCTTGCAAGGACCTTGTTAGGGTCCACTCAGTGATGGATTCCTGATGGTTCATTTACGTTCTTCTCGAAGCACAAAATTAAGGCATCGGAAATGCCAAGGGCTTAGAATACAGTCAAACAGTGTTACTTTATTATTTTGCCCGTAAAGCGGCACGCGATAGCGAGAGAGTAAGAAAAAGGGAAAGGAAAAAGAAACAGGGAAAGAAGAAGGAAAAGATGGGAATGAGGACTGGTTTACTAGCAGGTGAGCTCCAAAGGCATCCCTCTGGTGTCCAGTCCCATGGAGTCCTGCCGGTCCTCCATGGTGGTTTGGGATCCTCTGGTGGGGAGATCTCAATGACGTCCAGTCAGGAACTATCTTTATACTTCTTCATCCCCCTCGCTCCCATTGTTTCAGGCCAATCTCCGCCTTTGTTTCTCAATCCGGGCTTAACTGCGCAGGCTCGAAAAGTCTTCACCTCTCTTGCCAGCGCTTGTCTGTGCCTGCATGGCCTGCATTCAGGGGTATCTCTCTGGTCAATTGGGTGGCCTCAGGACCGTTGGCGAGCTTCTGGGCATGCTCTTTTTTGTTATCCTTTGTTTGAGGGAGCGGGTGGGGGACAAGGTGTGACTGAGGCTGCAGGCAAGAATCCATCTTCTGGATGGCAGTGGTTGTCCCTGGGTCAGAGAGACCTGTCTAACAGTCCCTTTTAGGAGGTGGGGGCTAGCTTGGCTGAAGCAGCAAGCAAACTCCACACAGCAGCCATTGTTAGCAGTAGCCTTCCATGTTGGAGACACCTGTTTAACACAATGCTTCTCCTCAAGCCTCTCTCTAAGTCACTGTCAGTCTGTTCTTGGTAGCGATGTTCAGGCAGATACTGGTTTTGGACCGACTCTTACAGACCTGGAGCAGATTCTGAGAGCTTGCTGTTCCAGAAAGGTTTGGCTGGTGCAGCAGCTGAGAGGTAATGGCCAGCTATGATGGGTCCCCAGAGCGATGCTTTGGGACCGGTGGCACGTGCACCTCCCTAACCAGGTAGTAGAATGCACTTAGGGCCCGGTAGAAGGAAGGTGGCAGAGGCAATGCATTGGAGAGCTGGCAGGCTAAAACTGGGAGTTGGATGAGGCCACCTCCTTTAGCAAGTGAGTCACTGAACAGCTCAGAAGTACTGTAAAAGCGCACCTTGAGAGAACCCTGGTTGTCACTAAAGGGGGAAACGGTAGATTCTATTGCTGAAAATGGACTGTGTGGTCTTGTGAATGTGGCTTCAGCCTATTTCTTCAAAGGAGGTTCATACCTACTTAAGAAAACTCATGACGATCATGTTGAAAACCGTCCTGGTGTTGTGAACCACCCCCCCTCGTTTTGGGCTGAAGCGGAAGTGGGGAGCAATGGAAGGAACTGGCCCGAGTCATGTGGCCACGAACTGACCAATAGGGGTATTCCATCCCATTCACGATTTCCTGCCTATAAAAGCAGAGCACGTGGACTGGCTTGCTCTCTTTTTGCATGGGCTGCTCGGCACATGGGTTGTTTTTCATCGGACTGCTTTCCTTCATTCTACTGTTCCTGCAAGCTGAAGTCTCGTGCTGTTTCCGGTTCAACTGTGGGATCCTGCTGGACTTCAGGACTGGTTTTCCAATATTTGTTTCTGTGTTATTTTTGCCCTGTGTTCGTTTTCCTAGTCTTAGTAAACGTTTTCAAGTTTCCCAATTCTCTTTTCCTTTACTTTTCTCTTTTCCTGTCCTCCCCACATCCTAGTGAGAAGGAGGGGGAAGGAGAGAGGGAGGGTTGCTGAAGAGGAATAAAGGGTGAAGGGAAACCATCTGCCACGGTTTGGATTGTCTCCCCACGATCAAACCACGACAGATAATTGGTGGAGAATGCGGGCAAATTCGGGACTTGAGAAATTTTTAGTATTTTGGCACTTATAAGGGCAGGGTCGGACCCTCGTGCTCCTGCGCCCTGCCGTTTCTCTACCGCTATCAGCCTTTGCCTCGGCGGCCATGTGGCGGACTCAGCGTTGTGCAGCGCGGGCACTAGGTGTCGCTGTCTGGCGTGTCTTTGTTTGAGCGCGGCTCGGCACCACGTGGCCACGCGGCAGGCTCAGCGTGGGGTGGCACGGGGAAAAAAACCGGGAGGTTTTTAAAACTGATCAACAGTACCTTTGAATTTTCCTGGCACAGTGTTAACTCATAGGATTACAAGACTTGCAGGTCTGGGTGTTTAGAATATTGAATAGTGGTATTAATGTAGAGGTGAATTACTTTGATTTGAAAAATGCTGTGGTATATTTTCTGTAAGTTATTTGATACCTTTTGCACAAGTATTCCATGTTTTCCCTGGATGTTTCTTGTCAATAGAGTTTTACATTAGATAACGACAAAGAACTGGACCATGCTTATAACGGTACTCTGTGGCTTGGCAGTGGTTTACTTTATGGTAGTGCAACCAATAATGAGTTTCTGCTCCTTTCTGCTGTACCTTGAGAGACCGCCAGGAGAGCTAAATTCCAGTTATGTGTTTGCTAAATGGGCTAGTGAATCTTGGGAAAGTAGGACTCAGCATACTTCTCCCTTCTCATTTGAGCCGATTCGTGATGTTTTTGAACACTTGGAATATTCATGGAGTTTTGAAAGAACTATGATACTGATCTCTGTCCTGACAAATATCTTAGTATTCATATATTTGTTAGGAGAGATTAGGTTAAATCGAAGGCTTGTGTATCTTTTGATCAATGAGAGTTGCACGGTGTCTGGTGAGGCTGGAAAAGGGGCTGCCGTTGTGGCCGCTGTTATAAATAAGAGCCAATAAATCGATTCTGAGTCAATCAATCGATTTTATTTAGCAAGCGGTAATTAAGCAAAACAGCGCTGGGTGACCGGGGGAAGCTCAGTTCCGCCAACAGGCACACCAAATCAACCTTTTGTATGTGCTTATATATGTTATACGCTCGTTTACGTGCTGGGAATTTCCGTCTCTGGAACTTTTGTTATCTGTTGCAACATCCGGGCGCTCTGTTATCTGTAGCACCATCTGGGAGTCCTATTATCTGTGGCACCATCCGGGAGTCCTGTTATTTATGACACCATCCGGTAGTCCTGTTATTTATGGCACCACCTGGTAGTCCTGTTATTTATGGCACCATCTGGGAGTCCTGTTATTTATGGCATTGGCTTTAACTACTACTACAAGATTCTACAAAACATAATCAAACTTGCACAAGCGCAGTTACTGCTTGCAATAATATGCATAATACAATTGAATCCTACTCGATTTGTTCAACATTAACAATTTTGACCATCACTTATTACAGCCGCCACTTCCCCAGTCATAAACACCATGGCTACTCAGGCTCAAGCTTCTTCCTCAAATACGGGGCATTGTTCCTGTTGTAGCAAAAACAAGCCCAGCGATAATGTTAAGCCCATATCGGCATCAGTAGCCGGTTGTAAGAAAGTGACTAAGAAGACTAATCGGGCTGCAGATGATGGCAAGGGGCCACATTCATCCCCCGGGGTGTCAACAGGGGAGGAAGTGACCGTTAGCCGGTCTTTTTCTCCAAGTGAGCTAAGAGAGTTGCGAAAAGAATATACTCATAAAGATGGTGAGAATATGTTAACCTGGATGCTCCGATGCTGGGATGACGAGGCTGACACAAGAGAACTGGAGGGCGGAGAAGCCAAACAGTTGGGATCCCTGTCAAGGGATTCCGCCCTTGATAGGGCAATTGCCAGTGAGCCCAACCCCACGGCCCTCTGGACCCGACTCTTGACAGCCATGAAAACAAGGTTTCGTAACAAGGATGACTGTCAATGCACATCAAGGAAATGGAATGCTACGGAGTGAGGTATCCAGTTCCTGAGAGAGTTAGCTGCACGAGAGATTATCTACTTTGGGCCAGATAGCCAGGAGGGGGTGAATCCAGATAGAGTTGAGTGTACACGGTCTATGTGGCGCAGATTCTCACAGAGTGCACCAGCTCCATATGCTAAGATATTGGCAGGAACATTCGTGTTAACTGGTGGTAGACAAAGTATTAATGACATGACTGAGCGGCTCTGGGAATTTGAGGAAAACCTTTCTGATCCCCTAGGGGCTTATGTCTCTAGGGTGGAGAAACTGAGTGAAACAACTGTTGAATGTTTTGAAAAGCTGTTGAGAAAAATGAAAGCACTCAGGGAACACACACATGACTCTCGATTTGTAGGAACCAATGTTTCAGCTATTAGGAGAAAGCATTTCCAATATCCAGAGAGAGAGAGAAAGCGTTTCCAGTCCCCAGAGAGAGAGAAGGTGTCCCCAGTCTCCAGAGAGAGAGAACACAGGCAGGCCACCATCAGAGGTTTACTGTGGTCCTTCCTTCGTGAGCAGGGAGAAGATATGAGTAAGTGGCACAATAAACCTGCTGGGGAACTTCAAGAACGAGTGCACGAGTTAACAGGGCAGGCTTCTAGGAAAAGGGCTGCCCCGGTTTACAAAAGAGATTCTGGTGCTTGTGAAGGAACCTCTAATTCACACCAAGTGACCGTGGAAGACCGAGATTAGAGGTGCCCTGCCTCCAGCCAGGCAGAGGAAAGAGATAACAGAGTTTACTGGACGGTACAGATAAGATGGGCTGGTACAACACACCCTCAGGAGTACAAGGCTTTGGTGGACACTGCTGCTCAGTGCACAATAATTCCTTCAGACTGTAAGGGGACACAACTCATCAGTATTTTTGGAGTGACTTGGGGAATCCCAAGAGCTGACTGTTGTAGAGGCTGAAGTGAGCCTAACTGGAAAAAAATTGGCAAAAGCATCCCATTGTGACTGGCCCAGGTGTTCCGTGCATCCTTGGCACAGACTACCTTAAGAGAGGGTATTTTAAGGACCCAGAAGGGTATAGGTGGGCATTTGGGATAGCAGCTGTGGACATTGAGAGAATTGAACAGCTGTCTGATTTTCCTGGTCTTTCAGATGGTCCTTCTGTTGTAGGACTGCTGATGGTTGATGATCAGCAGGTGCCAGTTGCTACCACAACGGTGCATTGTCGACAGTATCACACCAATCGGGACTCTTGGATTCCTATTCAGAAATTGATTCATCAACTGGAAAGCCAGGGTGTGATCAGGAAGACTCGCTCACCTTTCAATAGCCCAATTTGGCCAGTGTGTAAGTATAGCGATGAGTGGAGGTTAACTGTAGACTACTGTGGCCTGAAGGGGGAAGGGGGAAAAAGGGTGAAGGGAAACCTTCTCCCATGGTTTTGATTGTCTCCCCACGATCAAACCACGACAAAAACAAAGAATCAGTGTGGTGAGGCTGTCGAGTGGCCCTTGGTTTGTCCTGCAACCAAGCTCTGAATGCGGATTCTTGCAGGTGTAGTGGAGCAGGCAGCAGCGTCTCTGAGCAAAGCTCTGGGGGACGGGGTCCTGTGTGCTGGGGACAGCTTCCCTCGCCATTCTCTGCTCCCTCCTCCTTCAAGCAGGGGCTGCCCCACGCCACGCACAGCCAGTCCCAGCCGGGCCCGGAGGTGGGTGTCTCCGTGACAACCGCCCGGGTTCTGTGACGTCATAACCAGAGGCCATTGTGACATGGGGTCGTCATAGCCAGAGGCCATTGTGACACGGGGGTCCCCGCCCTGACCATGGGGGTATTTAAGGAGCGAGAGTACTGGGGTGCTCACTCCCAGGAGAGCAGCTTCTCAGGAGGCAGCAGCTTCTCAGGAGGCATCATCTCCCCTGGGTGCTCACTGTAGCTCTGTGATAGACGAGACCCAAGATGCCCATTGACGAGGAGGCGAACACCCACTTGTACCAGCCCTTCGGGCTGCCCCGCTTACTCCATAGGCCACAGGGGAGGGACAGGACAGGGCAGGAGGGAGAGGCCGGTGGTTGGACGGGGCCGCAAGCAGCTGCTGCAGTGCCGGGACTGCCGCCTCCATCCCATGTGTCCTGCTCCTCCTCCTGCTCGCAGATCAGTCACAGCCTTGGCCAGCACACCCTCCAGAGCACCTGGGTCACTCCCTTGATCCAGGAGCACTTGCAGGACCACCATAAAGGTCCCCAGGAGGGGTCTGGCTGGCCTCGCAGCACCAACACCGAGGCAGCAGCAGAGGCAGAGTGCCCAGCACCTGCCCCACAGGGCCCCACAGCCGTCGACACGGCTCTGTGGGACACAGCTCAGCGCATCGTCAGTGAGGCCATGCGCAGGGCTGTGGCTGAGATCATGGCAGCTGGCCAGGAACCGGAGGAACAGCAGGACCTGGCCCAGCGCATGGACTTGCAAGACGAGAACAGCAAAGAGGGGTGCCAGGGCGGAGACACCATCCACAGCATCTGGATCAACCCCTCGGTCCAGGAGCACCTCCAGGATGCCCCTGCAGGTCCCCAGGAGGAGTCTGGCTTGCCCAGCTGCACAGACATGGAGGCAGCAGCAGAGGCAGAGCGCCCAGCACCTGCCCAGCACAGCCCCACAGAGGACAGTGTGGACCTGGCAGACATTGTGCAGTACATCATCAGTGAGGCTGTGTGCAGGGCTGAGGCTGAGATCCAGGGACCTGGCCAGCAACCGGTGGAACAGCAGGACCTGGCCCAATGCATGGATGTTCCAGTGGCAGCACCAGCACCTGCAGGACTTGAAGCCATTGAGGCTCATTTGGCAGGAGAGGATGAGGGACAGGCCAGCACAGCCCCTCTCGTCCCAGTTGCAAAGGATGAAGAAGAGAACACGGTTTCTCCAATGTCTGCAGAGCATGGAAGAGAGACCAGTGCAGACATCGCCTGCCCAGCGCATGGCCCAGCTCCACAGCGACGGCCTTCCCGGTTCAGGAGGGCACTCCGGGCTCTGCACAGGGCTTTCCACTGCAGCTGCACCGCAGGACAGCAAGAGGAGTAGAGCCCGGCTGCCAGCGCCACGCGGGTGCCTGCACATGCGGCTGGTCCTGAGCCTGCGCAGGGTCCAGAGGGAGCGTCTGAGGGTGCCAAGCCAGGAATAGGTGCATGGACGGCGACTGCGGCATTCACCTGCCCTGAGGACATGGTGCTGCCAGCCTCTGCTCGGCCTTGGATTGTTTTCAGAAATCAATAAATCCACAGTAAAAAAAAAATGACAGTTTTCCCCCTGTGCTCATCTGTTCCTGCTCCACCTCGGGACAAAGAAGGCTGCAGGAAATCTCTGTCCTCGGGGTGTCCCGGCATTGGTTGCGGGAAGCCCTGGGCTGGTGCTGCCGCAAGCCGGCAGTTTGACCGGATCTCCCTCAAGCTCCCTTCCCACCCGCCTGTCTCCAATTCCAGTCCAGGACTTGGAACATTTGAGATCTATTGCCGACTTGGCCTTCTTGACCTGCACCGTACGGCATCCCCTTCGTCTCACAAGGAACCTCCCTGTTGCGGGGGTGTTTCGGAGCACCTACATTAGCTGATACAGGCGAGACCCTCCAAACCCACATGTGGTCCCTCGCCTCCCCCGAGGGTCTTCCAAGTCATGAAGAGCTGGCTGCTCACTCCCTTGCTGGAAATCTGAGCCATGATCCATCTCTGCACAAGGCTCTGATGCACGAGGCTTCCAGTGTCACGAGAGCACGTTCAGGCCTGAGACACCAGGGAGAAGCGCCGCAAACAGTGCTGGTCTTGACAAGAAATCCACCCACTCAGAGCTTTGTCTCAGGTGTGAGTTACTCTGCCCTGGGTTTCTGGGGCCCAAAAATGGAGGGAGGCTCAGGTATAAACCCAGTTAGCCAAGAGCCGCAGCAGCTGCTGATCCCTGTGTGGCGCATTGCAAACCAGCCATGGCTGTCTGTGGCTGCTGCATGCCCTGGGCTGTTGGGGATTGGCTCAAGGAGCATGGACATGAGTCCACCAAGCAACTGTACGAGCAGAGCCCATTTTAGTTGACATGAGTAGGCCTCAGTTAGCATGAGTCTGGTGTAGCATAGTGGAAAAGTACTGAGCGGTTGCTCTCTGGTCAGCTGAGTGTTTAGATAAACAGGCTGGGGAATTATCTCTAGCAGGGTGAGGAGGTTGCATTCCAGAGAAACCACAAGAAGGTTGAGCTCATTATGTATACTATCCAATCAATAGAAGACGAGTAGGCATAATTATTGTATACTATCCAATTAATAGAAGACGAGTAGGCATAATTACTGTATACTATCCAATTAATAGATGACGAGTATGCATAATTATTGTAAGTCTTATATAAACCAGCTTAGTGCATCAATAAAGTTGAAGTATGCTTTATCACTCATATTGGGTCGGCCGCATTTCTTCCTCCGTCCGCTCGGGTCTGGAACTCTGATGGGACTTTTCTCTGCACTGGGCTGCAGCCTTCGCAGCATCCTCCTCTTCCCCAGCACCCCCGTGCACTGCACAGAACCAGAGCTGATTGCAATGACTGGGGCAGCACCGGGAGCAGCAGCATCTCTCTCCCCAGCCTCCAGTTGCCCTGCGGGGAATTTCTGCCTGGGAAGGGCAGAGTTGTATTGCGATCGGCTGGGGGCTCAGGACAAAGCACAGCACTGCCACGTCCCCGGAGCAGAGCCCTTCTTTTCCTGGCTTGGACTGGTGTATTCCTCCTGCTCACAGTGCAGTCCTTCTTGGGGATGAGGTGACCCCAGCACTTTCAGGGAAATTGGAACATCATGATGGAGTGGATGTGAAACAGCCTCACTTCATGAAAAGCAAAAGGAGTAAAACTGACATAGAACAAAGCAAGTAACTTGCCACAGCTGTCCAACCTGCACTCCTCAGGTGGGAGGTGACCAGCAACATGTTCTGGTGCTGCGGGGCTGTGCTGCAACAAGTCAGTTGGGGCCGTGGCCAGAAAGGTAGTGATGCACATCTAGAGATACCCACATCATTTTGTGGGAAGCATCTGTTTCCTCAGCACGATTTGGAACACTTTTGACACACGGGACTTGCTGGGCCCTAAATCACAGCTGCATTGACTCCTCTAAGCCTCCCAGTTCCAATTCAGCAGGTGCCCAGTTCAAGGTGTTGACTCAGCAATGTGTACTTCTCTTTAATCTGTATTATGTGTTCTCTCTGAAATCAACACTTCCTTCCTAGGAGCAATCTGGGTCCCAGTGTAGGCTACGAAGCCATTGGACTTGTTGACCAACAAGTAATTTGTTACCAACAGTAGTTTGCCAACAGGAGGAGTTCTTGCTAAATTAACAGCAAAAGCCATGCTGAAAAATGCAAGGGAGCAATGAGGGAGGGCTGGAGTCATGCTTGGGAGCTGTGTCCGTGCATGAAGGTTTATGTGTCTCACTGGGTAGTGCCCAGAGAGTGGGTCTGATCACACTGCAGAGCTCCAGGAGACATCGATCTGTTTGCTTCTTTCCTACACCAAGCTTTAAAGGCTGGTTTTGATAGTCAAATGGGATTCAAACGTAACGTTCTTCCAAAAAGGCCTTGGGTAACTCATTTCCCAAAATTCAAACTTCTTTTCCCAGGGAGGCTGAATTTCCTCCATAGCAATCAAATGATCAGGTTTTGCACAGAAGAGTTGCTGTGGTTCCAAGCGTCTTTATTTTGTCTATGCTGCCTTAAAGAAGCAGCTGGTCTGCCTTTTGCTTTTGGTGATGGAAGTTGGGAATGGCCAGCGCTGTGCTTCATGTTAGGATGGTTTCATTCTGGAATTATTGAAACTTAACTTTTGCTGGATGCAACTCCAAGAAAACGCCTCAGCCTCTTCCAGGGCCATGGAAGGAAGGAAACTTTTGAAGGAAACTTTAAAAATTTCAACATTAATTTTAAGAATTTCAACTGGAATTTCAGAACTTGTGATGTGAAATTTAAAAATTTTGACGGGAATTTGAAAAATTTTGTTGGGGATTTTGAAAATTTTAGAAGGAAACTTGAACAATTTCAACATTAAATTTACAAATTTCAACTGGAATTTTAGAAATTTTGACATGAAATTGTAAAAATTTTAACAAAAAATCAAAGAATTTTGGTGGGGATTTAAAAATTTTGAATGGGAACTTTAAAAATTTGAACATTAATTTTAAGAATTTCAACTGGACATTTAGAAATTTTGATGTGAAACTGTAAAAATTTTGATGGGGATTTGGAAAATTTAGTGAGAATTTTAAAAGTTTCAACAGGATTTAAAAATTTTGAGAGGAATTTGAAAGATTTCAATGGGAATTTGAACAATTTGGACAGGAATTCAAAAGTTATGAAGGGAATTTGAAAAATTTCAACATTAATTTTAAGACTCTCAACTGGAATTTTAGAAATTTTGAAGTGAAATTGTAAAAATTTTGACGGATATTTGGAAAAATTCAGTGGGAATTTTATAAGATTCAACAGGATTTTAAAAATTTTGAGAGAACTGGAGAAATTTGAAACACTGTCTAGAGGGGTTTGTAAAACACACGCTGTCCAATGGGGTTTGAGACAGACAGAGTGTCCAATGGGGTTTGAGACACACACTGTCCAAAGGGATTTGAGACATGCACAATGTCCAATGGGGTTTGAGAAACACAGGCTGCCCAATGGGGTTTTTGTCACACAGAGTGTCCAGTGGGGTTTGTGACACACACAGGATATCCAAAGGGGCTTGTGATAAACAAATATTCAAATGGGGTTTATGACACACATATTGTCCAGTGGGTTTTGTGACAACCAAACTGCTAAGTGGGTTTTGTGACACACACACTTTCTAATGGCGTTTGTTTCACACACACTATCCAATGGGGTTTGTGACACACATAATCTATCCAATGGGGTTTATGACAAACACACTGTCTAATGATTTTGTGACACACACAAACGATCCAAAGCAGTTTGAGACACACAGACATTCCAATGGGTTTTGTGATACTCACGATGTCCAATGAGGCTCATGACACACACACTGTCCAGGGTTTTTGACAAACACTGTCCAACGGGGATTGTGACACGCACGCTGTCCAATAGTGTTTGTGACACATAAACACTGTTTAATGGGGTTTGTGACACACACACTGTCCAATGGGGTTTCGTGACACACACACTGTCCATGGGGGTTTGTGAGACACACACGCTGTCCAATGGGGTTTATGACAAACAGACTCTCCAATGGGTTTTGTGACACACACACACACTATCCAATGGTGTTTGTGCCACAGACACGCTGTCCAATGGGATTTCTGACACACACACTTTCCAACAGGGTTTGTTACACACAGGCTGTCCAATGGTGATTGTGACACACAGGCTGTCCAATGGGGTTTATGACACACACACTGTCAAGAGGGGATTGTGACACAGACACTGTCCAATGGGGTTTATGACACACACACTGTCAAGAGGGGATTGTGACACAGACACTGTCCAATGGGGATTGAGACACACACGCTGTCCAATGGGGACTGGGACACACACACTGTGAATTGGGGTTTGTAACAAACACAGTCCAATGGGTATTGTGAACACGCACGCTGTCCAGTGATGATTGTGATACACCAACATGTCCAATGGGGTTTATGGCACACACACTGTCCAATCGTTTTTGTGACACGCACGCTGTCCAAAGGGGTTCGTGACACACACACTGTCCAAGATGGTTTGTGACACTCACAGTCCAAAGGGGTTTGTGACACACACGCTTTCCAATGGCGTTCGTGACACACAGACTGTCCAAGACGGTTTGTGACACACCCTGTCCAATGGGGTTTGTGACACACACGCTGTCCAATGGGGTTCGTGACACACAGACTGTACAGGGGGGATTGTGACACACACACTGTCCAATGGGGTTGGTGAGACACAGGCTGTCCAATGGGCTTTATGACACACTCGCTGACCAATGGGATTTGTGACACACACGCTTCCAAATACGATTGTGACACACAGCCTGTCCAATGGGGTTAATGACACACACACTGTCCAATTGGTTTTGTGACACACACGCTGTCCAATGATGTTTGTGACATACACTCTGTCCAGGAGGGTTTGTGACAGACACACTGTCCAATGTAGTTTATGACAAACACGGTGTCGAATGGGGATTGTGAAACACACGCTCTCCAATGGGTTTATGACACTCACGCTGTTCAATGGGTATTGTGAAACACAGGCAATCCAATGGGTTTATGACACTCATTCTGTCCAATGGCGATTGTGAAACACAGGCTGTCCAATGTGTTTATGACACACAATCTGTCCAATGGTGATCGTGACACACACACTGTGCAGGGGGGTTTGTGACACACACTGTCCAATGGGGATTGTGACACGCACGCTTTCAATGGAGATTGTGACACACACACACTGTCCAATGTGGTTTCTCACACACACAGGCTGTCCAGTGGCGTTCGTGACACACAGACTGTACAGGGCGGTTTTTGAAACACACATTGGCCTCTGGAGTTTGTTACACACATGCTGTCCAATGGGGTTCGTGAGACACACACTGTCCGATGGGGTTCGTGACATACACACGTTCCATGGGGTTTTGTGTACACACACACGCTGTCCAATGGGGACTGTGACACAGACATATTGTCCAATGGGGTTTATGTCACGCACACTGTCCAACGGTGTTTGTGACACATACACTGTCTAATGGGGTTTGTGACACACACAGTGTCCAATGTTCTTTGTGACACACATAGTGTCAAATTGGGTTCGTGACACACACACTGTCAAGGGGGGTTTTTGACACACACTGTCCAATGGGTTTTGTGAAACACACATGCTTTCCAATGTGGTTTGTGACACACAAGCTGTCCAATGGGGATCGTGACACAAACACTGTCCAGGGGGGTTTGTGACACACACGCTGTCCAATGATGATTGTGATACACCAACCTGTCCAATGGAGTTTACGACACACACACTGTCCAATAGGTTTTGTGACACGCACGCTGTCCAATGTTGTTTGTGACACACACTGTGTCCAGGGGGCTTTGTGACACACACACTGTCCAATGTGGTTTCTGACACACACCCTGTTCAATGGGGATCGTGACACAAACACTGTCCAGGGGGGTTTGTGACACACACTCTGTGCAATGGGGTTTGTGACACACACGCTGTCCAATGGGGCTTTGTGACAAACACTGTCCAATGGGTATTGTGACACGCACGCTGTCCAATGATGATTGTGATACACCAACATGTCCAATGGAGTTTACGACACACACACTGTCCAATCGGTTTTGTGACACGCACGCTGTCCAATGTTGTTTGTGACACACACTGTGTCCAGGGGGCTTTGTGACACACACACTGTCCAATGTGGTTTCTGACACACACGCTGTTCAATGGGGTCCGTGACACACACACTGTCCAGGAGGACTTGTGACACACACACTGTCCAATGGGGTTTGTAAAACACATTCTGTACAATGGCTTCATGACACACACTGTCCAATGGGGTTTGTGATAAAGACAGTGTCCAATGGGTATTGTGAAACACACGCTGTCCAATGGGTTTATGACACTCATGCTATCCAATGAGGATTGTGGCACACACACTATCCAGGCTGGTCTGTGACACACACTGTCCTATGTTTTCTGTGACACACAAGCTGTCCAATGGCCTTTGTGACACACACGCTGTCCAAAGGGTTTTGTGACACACACACTGTCTAATGGGGTTTGTGACACGCACACTGTCCAATGGGGTTTTTGACATACACACGGTCCATGGGGGTGTGTCACACACACTGTCCAATGGGGATTGTGACACACACACGCTGTCCAATGGGGTTTATTACACACACACTGTCCAATTGGGATTGTGACACATACACACTATCCAATGGGGTCTGTGACACACATACTCTATCCATTGGGGTTTCTGACACACAAACTTTACGATAGGGTTTGTGATACACACAAGCAGTCCAAACGGGTTTGTGACACACACGCTAAACAAAGGGGTTTTTGACACACACACTGTCCAGACAGCTTTGTGACACACACTGTCCACTGGGGATTGTGACACACTCGCTTTCCAATGGGGATTGTGACACAAAGGCTGTCCAATGGGGTTTATGACACACACACTTTCTAATGGGTTTTGTGACACACACAAATGATCCAATGCAGTTTGAGACACACACGCTGTCCAATGGGGTTTGTGACAGACACGCTGTACAGGGGGGTTTGTGACACACACTGTCCAATGGGATTTGTGAAAAACACTTTGTCCAATGCGGATTCTGACATACACGCTGTCCAGGTGCGTTTAGAACACACACACTGTCCAATGGGGTTCGTGACACACACGCTGTCCAGGGGTGTTTGTGACACACACTGTCCAATGCGGTTCGTCACTCACACGCTTTCCAATGGGGATTGTGAAACAAAGTTGTCCAATGGGGTTCATGACACACACACTGTCCAATGGAGATTGTAACACACACACTGTGTCCAATGGTGCTTCTGACAAACACGCTGTCCATGGGGGTATCTGACACACACAGTCCAATGGGATTTGTGACACACACGCTGTCCAATGGGAAATACGAAACACAGGCTGTCCAATGGGGTTTATGACACACACAATGTCCAATGAGGATTGTGACAAACACACGCTGTCCAACGGGTTTTATGACATACACACTGTACAATGGGGTTTGTGACACACACGCTCTCAAATGGGTTTTGTGACACACACACTGTCTAATGGGGCTTATGACACACACACTGTCCAACGGGGTTTGTGACACACACGCTGTCCAATGGGGTTCGTGACACACACACTGTCCACGGGGGTTTGTGACACACACGCTGTCCAATTTGGATTGTGACACACACACACTGTCCAATGTGGTTTCTGAGACACACGCGCTGTCCAGTGGCGTTCGTGACACACAGACTGTTATGGGCGGTTTTTGCCACACACACTGGCCTACGGGGTTTGTTACATACACACTGTCCAATGGGGTTTGTGACAAACACACGGTCCAACGGGGTTTGTGACACACACACGCTGTCCAAAGGGGATTATGACACAGACACGCTGTCCTATGAGGTATATAACACGCACACTGTCCAGTGGGGATTGTGACATACACGCTGTCCAATGGGGTTTGTGACACACACACTGTCTAATGGGTTTTGTGACACACACACACTATCCAATGCGGTTTGTGACACACACACTGTCCAATGGTGTTTGTGACAAACATTCTGTCCAGGGGGGTTTGTTACAAACACACTGTCCAATGGGGTTCGTGACACACACTGTCCAATGGGGTTTGTGACAAACACGGTGTCCAAAGGGGATTGAGAAACACAGGCTTTGCAATGGGTTTATGACACACAAGTTGTCCAATGGTGATCGTGACACACACACTGTCCAGGGGGGTTTGTGACACACACTGTCCAATGGGGATTGTCGCACACAAGCTGTGCAATGGGGATTGTGACACACACACGCTGTCCAATGGGGTTAAAGACATACACAGTGTCCAATGGGGTTTGTGACACACACACTTTCTAATGGAGTTTGTGACACACGCACACTATCCTATGGGGTTTGTGACACGCGTACTCTATACAATGGGGTTTCTGACACACACTCATTCCAATAGTTTTTGTGATACTCACATGCAGTCCAATGGGGTTTGTTACACACACGCTGTCCAAATAGGATTGTGATACACAGGCTGTCCAATGGGGTTTATGACACACGCACTGTCTAATGGGTTTCGTGACACCCAGACAATATTCAATGTGATTTGTGACACACACACATTCCAATGGGTTTTGTGACACACACATGCATTCCAATGTGGTTTGTGACACACAAGCTGTCCAATGGGGATCGTGAAGCACACACTGTCCAGGGGGCTTTGTGACACACACACTGTCCAATGAGGTTTGTGACTACACAAGCTGTCCAATGGGGTTTGTGACACACATACTATCCATGGGGGTTTTGACAAACACTTTCCAATGGGTATTGTGACATGCACGCTGTCCATGGGGATTGTGACACACCAATGTTTTAAAATGGGGTTCGTGACACACACACTGCCCAGGAAGGTTTGTGACACACACTGTCCAATGGGGTTTGTGACACACACACTGTCCGGGAAGTTTTGTGAAACACACTGTCCAATGGGGTTTGTGACACACACACTATCCAATGGGGTTCGTGACACACACACTGTCTAATGGGGTTTGTGACACACACACTGTCCAATAGGGTTTGTGTCACACACTCTGTCCAATGGGGTTTGTGAAATGCACGCTGTCCAATGGGGATTTGGACACACACACTGTCCAATGGGGTTTGTGAAACACAGGCTTTCCAATGGGGTTTGTGACACACACGCTGTCCAATGGGGATTGTGACACACAAACGCTGTCCAATCAGGTTTATGACACACACACTGTCTAATGGGATTTGTGACACACACAAAATATTCAATGCAGTTTTTGACACACACATGCTTTCCAATGTGGTTTGTGACACACAAACTGTCCAATGCTGATCGTGACACACACACTGTCCAGGGGGGTTTGTGACAGAGACACGGTCCAGGAGGGTTTGTGACACACTCTGTCCAATGGGGTTTATGACACACACACTGTCCAATGGCGTTTGTGACGCAAGGACTGTACAGGGGGGTTTGTGACACACACACTATCCAATGGGGTTTGTGACACACGCACTGTCCAAGGTTTTTTGTGACACACACACTGTCTAATGTGGTTTCTGACACACACACTGTCTAATGGGTTTCTTGACATACACACGGTCCATGGGGGTGTGTCACAAACACTGTCCAATGGGGATTGTGAAACACAGGCTGTCCAATGGGTTTTATTACTCAGACACTGTCCAATGGGGTTTTTGACATACAAACGGTCCATGAGGGTGTGTCAGACACACTGTCCAATGTGGATTATGACACATACACACTATCCAATGGGGTTTGTGAAACACATACTATATCCAATGGGGTTTCTGACACACACACTCTCCGATACGGTTTGTGATACACACAAGCAGTCCAAACGGGTTTGTGACACACACGCTAAACAAAGGGGTTTTTGACACACACACTGTCCAGGCAGCTTTGTGACACACACTGCCCAATGGTGTTTGTGACATACACGCTGTCAAATGGGGTTTGTGACACATACACTCTGTTCAATGGGACTTGTGACACACACGCTGTCTAATGCGGTTCGTGACACACACGCTGTCTAGTTGGGTTTGTGACACACACACTGTCCAATGCGGTTTGTGAAACACACACTGTCTATTGGGGTTTGTGACACCCACACGCTGTCCAATAGGGTTTGTGACACACACACTGTCCATTGGGGTTTGTGACACCCACTCTGTCAAATGTGGTTTGTGAAACACACACTGTCCAGGGGAGTTTGTGTCACACAGGCTGTCCAGAAGGGTTTGTGACACACACACTGTCCAATGTGGTTTGTGACACACACACTGTCCCATGGTGTTTGTGACACACACACTGTCCAACGGTGTTTTTGACACACAGGCTGTCCAATGGGTTTTCTGACACACGCTGTCCAGGGGGTTTGTGACATACTATCCAGGGGGTTTGTGACACACACTTTCTAATGGGTTTTGTGACATACACAGTGTCCACAGGGGTTTGCAACACACACGCTGTCCAATGGGGCTTCTGACACACCCGCTGTCCAACGGGGTTTGTGACCCACACGCTGTCCAGGGGGTTTGTGACACACTCACTATCCTGGTGGGTATGTGACACACACGCTGTCCAATGGGGTTTGTCACACACACTCTGTCCAATGCTGTTTGTGACACACACACTGTCCAGGGGGTTTTGTGACACACACACTGTCCAATGGGTTTTGTGACACACACACTCTGTCCAATGGGGCTTGTGACACACATGCTGTCCAATGGGGTTCGTGACACACACGCTGTCCAGTGGGGTTTGTGACACACACACTGTCCCATGGGGTTTTTGACAAACACAGTGTCCACAGGTGTTTGTGACACACACGCTGTCCAATGAGGATTGAGACACACATACTCTGTCCAACGGGGCTTGTGATCCACACGCTGTCCAATGGGGTCTGTGATACACACGCTATCCTGGGGGTCTGTGACACACACACCATCCAGGGCAGTTTGTGACACACACAATGTCCAAAGGGGTTTCTCACACCCACTCTGTCCAATGGGGTTTGTGACACACACACTGTCCAGTGGTTTTGTGACACACACACTGTCCAATGGGGTTCGTCTCACAAGCTGTCTAATGGGGTTTGTGACACACACACTCTGTCCAATGGCGCTTCTGACACACATGCTGTCCAGTGGGGTTCGTGACACATACGCTCTCCAGTGGGTTTTGTGACACACACACTCTGTCCAATGGGCTTGTAACACACACGCTTTCCAATGGTGTTTGTGACACACACTCTGTCCCATGCCGTTTGTGACAGACACACTTTCCATTGGGGATTATGACACACACACGATGTCCAATGGGGTCTGTGATACACACGCTATCCTGGGGGTCTGTGACACACACACCATCCAGGGCAGTTTGTGACACACACAATGTCCAAAGGGGTTTCTCACACCCACTCTGTCCAATGGGGTTTGTGACACACACACTGTCCAGTGGTTTTGTGACACACACACTGTCCAATGGGGTTCGTCTCACATGCTGTCCAATGCGGTTTGTGAATCACATGCTGTCCACTGGGGATTGTGACACACATACTGCCCAATGGGGTTTGTGACACACACACTGTCCAATGGCGTTCGTGACACACACAGTGTCCACGGGGGTTTGTAACACACAAGCTGTCCAATGGGGTTTGCGACACACACACTCTCCAATGGGTATTGTTACACACACACGCTGTCCAATGGGGTTTGTGACACACACACTGTCCAATAGGGTTTGTGACACACACGCTGTCCAATGCGGTTTGTGACACACACACTCTGTCCCATGGGGTTTGTGACAGACACACTGTCCATTGGGGATTGTGACACACACACACTGTCCAACGGGGTTTGTGACACACAAACTGTCCAAAGGGCATTGTGACACACACGATGTCCAATGGGGTTTGTGACACGCACACTGTCCATGGGTTTTTGTGACACACACGCTGACCAGTGGGGTTTGTGACACAGACACTGTCCACTGGAGATTGTGACACACACACTGTCCAGGGGGGTTTGTGACAAACACACTGTCTAATGGCGTTCGTGACAGACAGTTTCCAGAGGGGTTTGTGACACACATGCTGTCCAATGGGGTTTGTGACACACACACTCTCCAATGGGTATTGTTATACACACACGCTGTCCAATGGGGTTTGTGACACACACATGCTGTCCAATGGGGTTTGTGACACAGACACTATCCAATGAGGATTGTGACAAACACACGCTGTCCAACGGGTATTATGACACACACACTGTCTAATGGTGTTTATGCACATTGTTGCACATTGTGCAACGGGGTTTGTGACACACACGCTGTCCGATGGGGTTCGTGACACACACACTGTCCAGGGGGGTTTGTGACACACACTTTCCAATGGGGATTGTGACACGCACACTGTTAAATGGGGATTGTGACACACACACACTGTCCAATGTGGTTTCTGAGACACACGCGCTGTCCAGTGGCGTTCGTGACACACAGAGTGTGATGGGCGGTTTTTGCCACACACACTGGCCTACGGGGTTTGTTACACACACACTGTCCAATGGGGTTCGTGACATACACACGGTCCAACGGGGTTTGTGACACACACACGCTGTCCAAAGGTGATTATGACACAGACACGCTGTCCTATGAGGTATATAACACGCACACTGTTCAATGGGGTTTGTGAAACACAGGCTGTCCAATGGGGTTTATGACACCCAGACTGTCCGAAGGGGTTTGTGGCACACACTGTCGAATGGGGATTGTGCCACGCACACTGTCCAGTGGGGATTGTGACATACACGCTGTCCAATGGGGTTTGTGACAAACATTCTGTCCATGGGGGTTTGTTACAAACACACTGTCCAATGGGGTTCATGACACACACTGTCCAATGGGGTTTGTGACAAACACGGTGTCCAATGGGGATTGAGAAACACAGGCTTTGCAATGGGTTTATGACACACAAGTTGTCCAATGGTGATCATGGCACACACACTGTCCAGGGGGGTTTGTGACACACACTGTCCAATGGGGATTATCGCACGCACGCTGTGCAATAGGGATTGTGACACACACACGCTGTCCAATGGGGTTAAAGACATACACAGTGTCCAATGGGGTTTGTGACACACACACTTTCTAATGGGGTTTGTGACACACGCACACAATCCTATGGGGTTTGTGACACGCGTATTCTATACAATGGGGTTTCTGACACACACTCATTCCAATAGTTTTTGTGATACTCACATGCAGTCCAATGGGGTTTGTGACACACACGCTGTCCAAATACGATTGTGACACACACGCTGTCCAATGGGGTTTGTGACACACAGACATGCTGTCCAATGGGTTTTGTGACACACACATGCAGTCCAATGGGGTTTGTGACACACACACTGTCTAAAGGGGTTTGTGACTCACCTGCTGTCCAATGGGGTTTGTGACACTCACACTGTCCATGGGTGTTTGTGACACACACAGTGTCCACAGTGGTTTGTGACACACACGCTGTCCACTGGAGATTGTGACACACACACTGTCCAGGGGGGTTTGTGACAAACACAATGTCTAATGGCGTTCGTGACAGACAGTTTCCAGAGGGGTTTGTGACACACACGCAGTCCAATGGGGTTTGTGACACACACATGCTGTCCAATGGGGTTTGTGACACACACACTGTCCAAAGGGGTTTGTGACTCAGCCGCTGTCCAATGGGGTTTTATGACACTCACACTGTCCATGGGTGTTTGTGACACACACGTGTCCAGTGGGCTATATGAAACACACACTGTCCAATGGGGTTTGAGAATCACATGCTGTCCACTAGGGATTGTGACACACATACTGCCCAATGGGGTTTGTGACACACACACTGTCCAACGGCGTTTGTGACACATAGAGTGTCCACGGGGGTTTGTAACACACACGCTGTCCAAAGGGGTTTGTGACACACACACTGTCCAATGGGTATTGTTACACACACTCTCTGTCCCATGGGGTTTGTGACAGACACACTGTCCATTGGGGATTGTGACACACACACACGCTGTCCAAATGAGTTTGTGTCACACACATTGTCCACAGGGGTTTGTGACACACACGTTGTCCAATGGGGTTTGTGACACACACACTGTCCAATGGGTATTGTTATACACACACGCTGTCCAATGGGGTTTGTGACACGCACATTCTATCCAATGCGGTTTGTGACACACACACTGTCCAAAAGGGTTTGTGACTCACCCGCTGTCCAATGGGGTTTGTGACACACACGTGTCCAGTGGGCTATATGACGCACGCACTGTCCAATGGGATTTGTGAATCATATGCTGTCCACTGGGGATTGTGACACACATACTGCCCAAAGGGGTTTGTGACACACACACTGTCCAATGGCGTTCGTGACAGACTCAGTGTCCACGGGGGTTTGTAACACACACGCTGTCCAAAGGGGTTTGTGACACGCACACTGTCCAATGGGTATTGTTACACACACTCTCTGTCCCATGGGGTTTGTGACAGACACACTGTCCATTGGGGATTGTGACACACACACACGCTGTCCAATGGGGTTTGTGACACACACACTGTCCAATGGCGTTCGTGACACACACAGTGTCCACGGGGGTTTGTAACACACAAGCTGTCCAATGGGGTTTGCGACACACACACTCTCCAATGGGTATTGTTAGACACACACGCTGTCCAATGGGGTTTGTGACACACACACTGTCCAATAGGGTTTGTGACACACACGCTGTCCAATGCGGTTTGTGACACACACACTCTGTCCCATGGGGTTTGTGACAGACACACTGTCCATTGGGGATTGTGACACACACACACTGTCCAACGGGGTTTGTGACACACAAACTGTCCAAAGGGCATTGTGACACACACGATGTCCAATGGGGTTTGTGACACGCACACTGTCCATGGGTTTTTGTGACACACACGCTGACCAGTGGGGTTTGTGACACAGACACTGTCCACTGGAGATTGTGACACACACACTGTCCAGGGGGGTTTGTGACAAACACACTGTCTAATGGCGTTCGTGACAGACAGTTTCCAGAGGGGTTTGTGACACACATGCTGTCCAATGGGGTTTGTGACACACACACTCTCCAATGGGTATTGTTATACACACACGCTGTCCAATGGGGTTTGTGACACACACATGCTGTCCAATGGGGTTTGTGACACAGACACTATCCAATGAGGATTGTGACAAACACACGCTGTCCAACGGGTATTATGACACACACACTGTCTAATGGTGTTTATGCACATTGTTGCACATTGTGCAACGGGGTTTGTGACACACACGCTGTCCGATGGGGTTCGTGACACACACACTGTCCAGGGGGGTTTGTGACACACACTTTCCAATGGGGATTGTGACACGCACACTGTTAAATGGGGATTGTGACACACACACACTGTCCAATGGGGTTTCTGAGACACACGCGCTGTCCAGTGGCGTTCGTGACACACAGAGTGTGATGGGCGGTTTTTGCCACACACACTGGCCTACGGGGTTTGTTACACACACACTGTCCAATGGGGTTCGTGACATACACACGGTCCAACGGGGTTTGTGACACACACACGCTGTCCAAAGGTGATTATGACACAGACACGCTGTCCTATGAGGTATATAACACGCACACTGTTCAATGGGGTTTGTGAAACACAGGCTGTCCAATGGGGTTTATGACACCCAGACTGTCCGAAGGGGTTTGTGGCACACACTGTCGAATGGGGATTGTGCCACGCACACTGTCCAGTGGGGATTGTGACATACACGCTGTCCAATGGGGTTTGTGACAAACATTCTGTCCATGGGGGTTTGTTACAAACACACTGTCCAATGGGGTTCATGACACACACTGTCCAATGGGGTTTGTGACAAACACGGTGTCCAATGGGGATTGAGAAACACAGGCTTTGCAATGGGTTTATGACACACAAGTTGTCCAATGGTGATCATGGCACACACACTGTCCAGGGGGGTTTGTGACACACACTGTCCAATGGGGATTATCGCACGCACGCTGTGCAATAGGGATTGTGACACACACACGCTGTCCAATGGGGTTAAAGACATACACAGTGTCCAATGGGGTTTGTGACACACACACTTTCTAATGGGGTTTGTGACACACGCACACAATCCTATGGGGTTTGTGACACGCGTATTCTATACAATGGGGTTTCTGACACACACTCATTCCAATAGTTTTTGTGATACTCACATGCAGTCCAATGGGGTTTGTGACACACACGCTGTCCAAATACGATTGTGACACACACGCTGTCCAATGGGGTTTGTGACACACAGACATGCTGTCCAATGGGTTTTGTGACACACACATGCAGTCCAATGGGGTTTGTGACACACACACTGTCTAAAGGGGTTTGTGACTCACCTGCTGTCCAATGGGGTTTGTGACACTCACACTGTCCATGGGTGTTTGTGACACACACAGTGTCCACAGTGGTTTGTGACACACACGCTGTCCACTGGAGATTGTGACACACACACTGTCCAGGGGGGTTTGTGACAAACACAATGTCTAATGGCGTTCGTGACAGACAGTTTCCAGAGGGGTTTGTGACACACACGCAGTCCAATGGGGTTTGTGACACACACATGCTGTCCAATGGGGTTTGTGACACACACACTGTCCAAAGGGGTTTGTGACTCAGCCGCTGTCCAATGGGGTTTTATGACACTCACACTGTCCATGGGTGTTTGTGACACACACGTGTCCAGTGGGCTATATGAAACACACACTGTCCAATGGGGTTTGAGAATCACATGCTGTCCACTAGGGATTGTGACACACATACTGCCCAATGGGGTTTGTGACACACACACTGTCCAACGGCGTTTGTGACACATAGAGTGTCCACGGGGGTTTGTAACACACACGCTGTCCAAAGGGGTTTGTGACACACACACTGTCCAATGGGTATTGTTACACACACTCTCTGTCCCATGGGGTTTGTGACAGACACACTGTCCATTGGGGATTGTGACACACACACACGCTGTCCAAATGAGTTTGTGTCACACACATTGTCCACAGGGGTTTGTGACACACACGTTGTCCAATGGGGTTTGTGACACACACACTGTCCAATGGGTATTGTTATACACACACGCTGTCCAATGGGGTTTGTGACACGCACATTCTATCCAATGCGGTTTGTGACACACACACTGTCCAAAAGGGTTTGTGACTCACCCGCTGTCCAATGGGGTTTGTGACACACACGTGTCCAGTGGGCTATATGACGCACGCACTGTCCAATGGGATTTGTGAATCATATGCTGTCCACTGGGGATTGTGACACACATACTGCCCAAAGGGGTTTGTGACACACACACTGTCCAATGGCGTTCGTGACAGACACAGTGTCCACGGGGGTTTGTAACACACACGCTGTCCAAAGGGGTTTGTGACACGCACACTGTCCAATGGGTATTGTTACACACACTCTCTGTCCCATGGGGTTTGTGACAGACACACTGTCCATTGGGGATTGTGACACACACACACGCTGTCCAATGGGGTTTGTGACACACACACTGTCCAACGGGTATTGTTGCACACGCTCTCTGTCCCATGGGGTTTGTGACAGACACACTGTCCAATGGGTATTGTTAGACACACACGCTGTCCAATGGGGTTTGTGACACACACACTGTCCAATAGGTTTTGTGACACACACACTGTCCAAAGCGGTTTGTGGGACACACACTCTGTCCCATGGGGTTTGTGACAAACACGCTGTCCAATGGGGATTGTGACACACACACTGTGTCCAATGGGTCATGTGACTCACACGCTGTCCAGTGGGGTTTGTGACACACACGCGCCATCCAATGGGTTTTGTGAAACACACACTGTCCAATGGGGATTGTGACACACACACGCTGTCCAATGGGGTTCGTGACACACGCGCTGTCCATTGTGTTTAGTGACACACACACTGTCCAATGGGGTTTGTGACACACACACGCTTTCCAACGGTGTTTGTGATACACATGCTCTCCAATAGGTTTTGTGACACACACGCTGTCCAATAGGGTCTGTGACACACATACACTATCCAATGGGGTTTGTGACACACACACTCTGTCCAATGGCGCTTGTGACACACACGCTGTGCAGTGGGGTTTGTGACACACACACAGTCCAATGGCGTTCATGACAGACAGTGTCCACGGGGGGTTGTGACACACACGCTGTCCAATGGGGTTTGTTACACACACGCTGTCCAATGGGTATTGTTACACACACACGCTGTCCAGTGCGGTTTGTGACACACACACTATGTCCCATGGGGTTTGTGACACACAAACAGTCCAATGAGGATTGTGTCACACACACTCTGTCCAGTGTTTCTTGTGACACACATGCTGTCCAATAGGGTTTGTGACATTCACATGCTATCCGGTGGGGTTTGTGACACACACATGATCTCCAATGGGTTTTGTGAAACACACACTGTCCAATGGGGATTGTGACACACACACGCTGTCCAATGTTGTTTGTGACACACACGCTGTCCAATGGGGTTTCTGACACACAGGATGGCCAATGGGGTTTGAGACACGTACACTGTACAATGGGGATTGTGACACACACACTCTGTCCAATGGTGTTTGTGACACGCATGTTCTCCAATAGGGTATGTGACACACACACTCTATCCAATGGGGTTTGTGACACACACACTCTGTCCAATGGCGCTTCTGACACATAATCTGTCCAGTGGGGTTCGTGACACATACGCTGTCCAGTGGGTTTTGTGACACACACACTCTGTCCAATGGGCTTGTAACACACACTTTCCAATGGTGTTTGTGACACACACTCTGTCCAATGGGGTTTGTGACAGACACACTTTCCATTGGGGATTATGACACACACACGCTGTTCAATAGGGTTTATGATACACAAACTGTCCAAAGGGGTTTGTGACACACACGATGTCCAATGGGGTTTCTGACACGCACAATGTCGATGGGTTTTTGTGACACACACGCTGACCAGTGGGGTTTGTGACCCAGACACTGTCCAATGGAGTTTGTGACACACACATTGTCCACAGGGGTTTGTGACACACACGTTGTCCAAAGGGGTTTGTGACACACACACTGTCCAATGGGTATTGTTATACACACACGCTGTCCAATGGGGTTTGTGACACGCACATTCTATCCAATGCGGTTTGTGACATGCACACTGTCCAAAAGGGTTTGTGACTCACACGCTGACCAGTGGGGTTTGTGACACACACGTGTCCAGTGGGCTATATGACGCACACACTGTCCAATGGGATTTGTGAATCACATGCTGTCCACTGGGGATTGTGACACACATACTGCCCAATGGGGTTTGTGACACACACACTGTCCAATGGCGTTCGTGACAGACACAGTGTCCACGGGGGTTTGTAACACACACGCTGTCCAAAGGGGTTTGTGACACACACACTGTCCAATGGGTATTGTTACACACACAAGCTATCCTATGGGGTTTGTGACACACACACTGTCTAATAGGGTTTGTGACACACACACTGTCTAAGGCGGTTTGTGACACACACACTCTGTCCCATGGGGTTTGTGACAGACACAGTGTCCACTGGGGATTCTGACACACACAAACTGTCCAATGGTGTTTGTGACACACACACTGTCCAAAGGGCATTGTGACACACACGATGTCCAGTGGGGTTTGTGACACGCACGGTGTCCATGGGTTTTTTCACAGACACGCTGACCAGTGGGGATTGTGACACAGACACTGTCCAATGGAGTTTGTGACACACACAGTGTCCACAGTGGTTTGTGACACACACGCTGTCCACTGGGGTTTGTGACACACACATGCTCTCCAATGGGGTTTGTGACACGCACACTGTCCAAAGGGGTTTGTGACTCACCCGCTGTCCAATGGGGTTTGTGACACTCACACTGTCCGTGGGTGTTTGTGACACACATGTGTCCAGTCGGCTATATGACACACACACTGTGCAATGGGGTTTGTGAATCACATGCTGTCCACTGGGGTTTGTGACTCACGTACTGCCCAATGGGTTTTTCGACACACACACTCTCCAATGGGTATTGTTACACACACATGCTGTCCAATGGGGTTTCTGACACACACACTGTCCAACAGGGTTTGTGACAAACACGCTGTCCAATGCGGTTTGTGACACACACACTCTGTCCCATGGGGTTTGTGACAGACACACTGTCCATTGGGGATTGTGACACACACACACTGTCCAATGGGGTTTGTGACACACAAACTGCCCAAAGGGCATTGTGACACACACGCTGTCCAATGCGGTTTGTGACACACACACTCTGTCCCATGGGGTTTGTGACAGACACACTGTCCATTGGGGATTTTGAAACACACACAATGTCCAATGGGGTTTGTGACACACAAACTGCCCAAAGGCCATTGTGACACACACGATATCCAATGGGGTTTGTGACACACACACTGTCCATGGGTTTTTGTGACACTCACGCTGACCAGTGGGGTTTGTGACACAGACACTGTCCAATGGAGTTTGTGACACACACAGTGTCCATAGTGGTTTGTGACACACACGCTGTGCACTGGAGATTGTGACACACACACTGTCTAATGGCGTTCGTGACAGACAGTTTCCACAGGGGTTTGTGACACACACGCTGTCCAATGGGGTTTGTGACACACACACTGTCCAATCTGTATTGTTATACACACACGCTCTCCAATGGGATTTGTGATACACACGTGCTGTCCAATGGAGTTTGTGACACACACACTGTCCAATGGGTATTGTTACACACACGCTGTCCAATGGGAATTGTGACACACACGCTGTGCAATGGGGTTCGTGACACACACACTGTCTAATGGGGTTTATGACACACACACTGTCCAACGGGGTTTGTGACACACACGCTGTCCAATGGGGTTTGTCACAAACACGGTGTCCAATGGGGATTGAGAAACACAGGCTTTGCAATGGGTTTATGACACACAAGTTGTCCAATGGTGATCGTGACACACACACTGTCCAGGGGGGTTTGTGACACACACTGTCCAATGGGGATTGCCGCCCGCACGCTGTGCAATGGGGACTGTGACACACACACGCTGTCCAATGGGGTTAAAGACATACACAGTGTCCAATGGGGTTTGTGACACACACACTTTCTAATGGGGTTTGTGACACACGCACACTATCCTATGGGGTTTGTGACACGCGTACTCTATAGAATGGGTTTTCTGACACACACTCATTCCAATAGTTTTTGTGATACTCACATGCAGTCCAATGGGGTTTGTGACACACACGCTGTCCAAATAGAATTGTGACACACACGCTGTCCAATGGGTTTTGTGACACAGACACTGTCCAATGGAGTTTGTGACACACACAGTGTCCACAGTGGTTTGTGACACACACGCTGTCCACTGGAGATTGTGACAAACACACTGCCTAATGATGTTCGTGACAGACAGTTTCCACAGGGGTTTGTGACACACACGCTGTCCAACGGGGTTTGTGACACACACACTGTCCAATGGGTATTGTTATAAGCACACGCTGTCCAATGGGGTTTGTGACACACACATGCTGTCCAATGGGGTTTGTGACACACACACTGTCCAAAGGGGTTTGTGATTCACCCGCTGTCCAATAGGGTTTGTGACACTCACGCTGTCCAGTGGCGTTTGTGACACACACGTGTCCAGTGGGCTATATGACACACACACTGTCCAATGGGGTTTGTGAATAACATTCTGTGCACTGGGGATTGTGACACACATGCTGCCCAATGAGTATTGTTACACACACACGCTGTCCAATGGGGTTTGTGACACCCAAACTGTCCAATAGGGTTTGTGACACACACACTCTGTCCCATGGGGTTTGTGACAGACACACTGTCCATTGGGGATTGTGACACACACACACTGTCCAATGTTGTTTGTGACACACACACTGTCCAAAGGGCATTGTGACACACACGATGTCCAATGGGGTTTGTGACACAGACACTGTCCACTGGAGTTTGTAACACACACAGTGTCCACAGTGGTTTGTGACACACACGCTGTCCACTGGAAATTGTGACACACACACTGCCCAGGGGGGTTTTGTGACAAACACACTGTCTAAGGGCGTTCGTGACAGACAGTTTCCAGAGGGGTTTGTGACACACATGCTGTCCAATGGGGTTTGTGACACACACACTGTCCAATGGGTATTGTTATACACACACGCTGTCCAATGGGGTTTGTGACACACACATGCTGTCCAATGGGGTTTGTGACACACACACTGTCCAATGAGGATTGTGACAATCACACACTGTCCAACGGGTTTTATGACACACACACTGTACAATGG
This sequence comes from Columba livia, assembly GCF_036013475.1. Taxonomy (NCBI): domain Eukaryota; kingdom Metazoa; phylum Chordata; class Aves; order Columbiformes; family Columbidae; genus Columba; species Columba livia. The sequence continues at coordinate 4,098,510 of NW_027043008.1, forward strand.
GGTGTGTGACACACAGGCTCTCAAATGGGTTTTGTGACACACACACTGTCTAATGGGGTTTATGACACACACACTGTCCAACGTGTTTTGTGACACACATGCTGTCCAATGGGGTTCGTGACACACACACTGTCCAGGGGGGTTTGTGACACACACTGTCCAATGGGGATTGTGACACGCACACTGTTAAATGGGGATTGTGACACACACACACTGTCCAATGTAGTTTCAGAGACACACGTGCTGTCCAGTGGCGTTCGTGACGCACAGACTGTGATGACCGGTTTTTGCCACACACACTGGCCTACGGGGTTTGTTACACACACACTCTCCAATGGGGTTCGTGACATACACACGGTCCAATGGGTATTGTTACACACACACGCTGTCCAAAGGTGTTTGTGACACACAAACTGTCCAATAGTGTTTGTGACACACACGCTGTCCAAGGCGGTTTGTGACACACACACTGTCCATTGGGGTTTGTGACAAACAAACACTGTCCAATGGGCTTTGTGACACACAAACTGCCCAAAGGGCATTGTGACACACACGATATCCAATGGGGTTTGTGACACGCACACTGTCCATGGGTTTTTGTGACACACACGCTGACCAGTGGGGTTTGTGACACAGACACTGTCCAATGGAGTTTGTGACACACACAGTGTCCTCAGTGGTTTGTGACACACACGCTGTCCACTGGAGATTGTGATACACACACTGTCCAGGGGGGTTTGTGACAAACACACTGTCTAATGGCGTTCGTGACAGACAGTTTCCAGAGGGGTTTGTGACACACACGCAGTCCAATGGGTTTTGTGACACACAAACTGTCCAATGTGTATTGTTATACACACACGCTGTCCAATGGGGTTTGTGACACACACATGCTGTCCAATGGGGTTTGTGACACACACACTGTCCAAAGGGGTTTGTGATTCACCCGCTGTCCAATAGGGTTTGTGACACTCACGCTGTCCAGTGGCGTTTGTGACACACACGTGTCCAGTGGGCTATATGACACACACACTGTCCAATGGGGTTTGTGAATCACATGCTGTCCACTGGGGATTGTGACACACATACTGCCCAATGGGGTTTGTGACACACATACTGTCCAATGGCGTTCTTGACACATACGATGTCCAGTGGGTTTTGTGACACACACACTCTGTCCAATGGGCTTGTGACACACACGTTGTCCAATGCTGTTTGTGACACACACTCTGTCCCATGGGGTTTGTGACACACACACTGTCCAATGGGGTATACCACACACACTCTGTCAAATGGGGTTTCTGACATGGAAACTTTCCAATGGGGTTTGTGACACACACACCGTCCAATGGGGTCTGTAACACACACACGCTGTCCAATGGGGTTTGTGACACACACTGTCCAATGGGGTTTGCAACACGCGCACTCTATCCAATGCGTTTTGTGACACATAGACTTTCCAATGGGGTTTGTAACACACACGATGTCCAATGGCGTTTGTGACACAAGCTCTGTCCAATGCGGTTTGTGACACACACTCTGTCCCATGGGGTTTGTGACACACACACTGTCCAATGGGGTATACCACACACACTCTGTCAAATGGGGTTTCTGACATGGAAACTTTCCAATGGGGTTTGTGACACACACACCGTCCAATGGGGTCTGTAACACACACACGCTGTCCAATGGGGTTTGTGACACACACTGTCCAATGGGGTTTGCAACACGCGCACTCTATCCAATGCGTTTTGTGACACATAGACTTTCCAATGGGGTTTGTAACACACACGATGTCCAATGGCGTTTGTGACACAAGCTCTGTCCAATGCGGTTTGTGACACACACACTGTCCTATGGGGTTTGTGACAGACACGCTGTCCAATGGATATTGTGACACACACACTCTGTCCAATGGCGCTTGTGACACACGCGCTGTCCAAAGGGGTTTGTTCACACACGCTGTACAGTGCGTTTTATGACACACATGCTGTCCAATAGGGGTTGTGACACACACACACTATACAATGGGGTTTGTGACACATACATTTTCCATTGGTGTTTGTGACACACATGCACTGTCCAATGGGTTTTGTGACACACATGCTGTCCAATGGGGATTGTGACACACACAGGCTGTCCAATGGTATTTGTAACACGCATGCTGTCCAATGGGTCTTGTGACAAACACGCTGTCCAATAGGGTTTGTGACACACACACTGTCCCATGGGTTTTGTGACACACACACTGTCCAAAGGGTATTGTGACACACGCACATTGTCCAATGGGGTTTGTGACACACACACTGTCCAATCGGTATTGTGACACACACTCTGTCCAATGGGGTTCGTGACATAAACGCTGTCCAGTGGGGTTTGTGACACACACAGTGTCCACTAGGATTTGTGGCACACACCCTCTATCCAATGGAGTTTGTGACACACACACTTTCTAATGGGGTTTGTGACGCACAAGCTATCCAATGGGTTTTGTGACACACACACTGTCCAATGGGGTTTGATACACACACACGCTGTCCAATGGTGATTTTGATACACATGCTGTCAAATGGGGTTTGTGACACACACATGCTGTCCAATGGGGTTCGTGACACACACGCTGCCAAGTGGGTTTTGTGACACACACACTGTCCAATAGGGTTTGTGACACACAAACTCAATCCAATGGGGTCTGTGACACATACACTTTACAATGGGGTTTGTGACACACACACTCTGTCCAATGGGGCGTGTGACACACACACTGTCCAAAGGGGTTTGTGACACACACGCTTTCCAATTGGGTTTCTGACACGCACACTGTGCAGGGGTGTTTGTGACACATATTCTGTCCAGAGGTGTTACTGACACACACGCTGTCCAATGGGGTTTGTGACTACACACAATGTCCAAAGGGTTTGTGAAACACACACACCGTCCAACGGGGTTTCTCACACACACTCTGTCCAATGGGGTTTGTGACACACACGCTGTCCAATGTGGATTGTGACAAACACGCTGTACAATGGGGTTTGTGACACATACACGCTGTCCAATGCGCTTTTGACACACACGCTGTCCCGTGGGGTCCATGACACAGACTCTGTCCAGTGAGGTTTGTGATACACACACTGTCCAACCGGGTTTGTGACACACATGCTGTCCAATGGGGACTGTGACACACACACTCTGTCCAATGGTGTTTGTAACACGCATGCTCTCCAATAGGTTTTGTGACACATCACTGACCAATATCATTTGTGACACACACACACTGTCCAATGGGGTTTCTGACACATACGCTGTCCAATGGGGATTGTGACACACACAGGCTGTCCAATATTGTTTGTAACACGCGTGCTGTCCAATGGGTTTTGTGACACACACGCTGTCCAATAGGGTTTGTGACACACACACGCTGTCCATTGGCTTTTGTGACACACACACTTCGTCCAATGGCTTTGTGACTCACACGCTGTCCAATGGTGTTTGTGAACACACACTCTGTCAAATGGGGTTTGCAACACGCACACTGTCCAAAAGGGTTTGTGACTCACATGCTGTCCGATGGGGTTTGTGACAAGCACACTGTCCATGGGTGTTTGTCACACACACGTGTTCAGTGGGGTATAGGACACACACACTGTCCAATGGGGTTTGTGAAACACACGCTGTCCACTGGGGATTGTGACACACATACTGCCCAAAGGGGTTTGTGACACACACACTCTCCAATGGGGTTTTTGACACACACGCTGTCCAATGCGGTTTGTGACACACACGCTCTGTCCCATGGGGTTCATGACACAGACGCTGTCCAGTGGGGTTCATGACACACACTCTGTCCAGTGGGGTTTGTGACACACACCCTGTCCAATGGGGTTCGTGAGGCACACTCTCTCCAATGGAGATTCTGAGAAACGCACGCTGTCTATGTCCAATGGGGTTTGACACACATAATCTCTCCAATGGGGTTTAAGACACACACACTCTGTCCAATGGTATTGTGACAAACGCACTGTAAATTGGGGTTTGTGACACACACACGCTATCCTATGCGGTTTGTGACACATACACTTTCCAATGGGGTTTGTGACACACACACTCTGTCCAATGGGGCTTGTGACACACACACTGTCCAAAGGGGTTTGTGACACACACGCTTTCCAATTGCGTTTCTGACACGCACACTGTCCACTGCGTTTTATGACAAACGCTGTCCAATAGGGGTTGTGACACACACACTCTATACAATGGGGTTTGTGACACATACACTTTACAAAGGGGTTTTTGACACACACACTCTGTCCAATGGGGCATGTGACACACACACTGTCCAAAGGGGTTTGTGACACACATGCTTTCTAATTGGGTTTCTGACACGCACACTGTGCAGGGGTGTTTGTGACACAAACTCTATCCAGAGGGGTTTGTGACACACACACTCTCATATGGGGTTTGTGACACACACGCTGTCCAATGGTGATTTTGATGCACACACTGTCCAGGGCGGTTTGTGACACAAACAATGTGCCAAGGGTTTGTGACAGACACACTGTCCAACGGGGTTTCTCACACACACTCTGTCCAAATGAGTTTGTGACACACACTCTGTCCAATGGGGATTGTGACAAACACGCTGTCCAATGGGGATTGTGACACACACACGCTGTCCAATGGTGTTTGTAACACGCATGCTCTCCAATAGGTTTTGTGACACATACACTCTCCAATGGCATTTGTGACACACACACACTATACAATGGGTTTTGTGACACACACACTCTGTCCACTAGCGCTTGTGAAGCACACACTGTCCAATGGGGTTCGTGACACATACGCTGTCCAGTGGGTTTTGTGACACAAACACTCTGTCCAATGGGCTTGTGACACACACGCTGTCCAATGGTGTTTGTGACACACACTCTGTCCCATGGGGTTTGTGACATACATACTGTCCAACAAGAATTGTGACACACACGATGTCCAATGGGGTTTGTGACACGCACACTGTACATGGGTGTTTGTGACACACACGCTGTCCAGAGGGGTTTGTGACACACACACTCTCCAATGGGGTTTGTGAGACACGCTGTCCAATGATGATTTTGATGCACACACTGTCCAGGGCGGTTTGTGACACAAACAATGTGCAAAGGATTTGTGACAGACACACGCGCTTTCCAATGGGGATTGTGACACACTCATGCTGTCCAATGGGGTTCGTGACACACACGCTGCCCAGTGGGTTTTGTGACACACACACTGTCCAATAGGGTTTGTGACACACAAACTCTATACAATGGGGTTTGTGACACATACACTTTACAATGGGGTTTTTGACACACAAACTCTGTCTAATGGGGCTTGTGACACACACACTGTCCAAAGGGGTTTGTGACACGCACGCTTTCCAATTGGGTTTCTGACACGCACACTGGACAGGGGTGTTTGTGACACAAACTCTGTCTAGAGGGGTTTGTGACACACACACTCTCCAATGGGGTTTGTGAAACACACGCTGTCCAATGGTGATTTTGATGCTCACACTGTCCAGGGGGGTTTGTGACACACACAATGTGCAAAGGGTTTGTGACAGACACACTGTCCAACGGGGTTTCTCACACACACTCTGTCCAATGGGGTTTGTGACACACACTCTATCCAATGCGGTTTGTCACACACACTCTGTCCAAATCAGTTTGTGACACACACTCTGTCCAATGCGGATTGTGACAAACACGATGTACAATGGGTGTTGTGACACACACACTCTGTCCAATGGGCTTGTGACACACACGCTGTCCAGTGGGGTTCATGACACACAATCTGTCCAGGGGGGTTTGTGACACACACACTGTCCAACGCTGTTTGTGACACACACGCTGTCCAATGGGGATTGTGACACACACATGCTGTCCAATGGTGTTTGTGACACGCATGCTGTCCAATGGGTTCTGTGACACACAAACTGTCCAGGGGATTTTGTGACACAGACGCTGTCCAAATGGGTTTGTGACACACACACTCTGTCCAATGGGGTTCGTGACACACACGCTGTCCAGTTGGTTTTGTGACACACACAGTGTCCAACAGGGTTTGTGACACACACTCGCTATCCAATGGGGTCTGTGACACATACACTATCCAATGGCCTTCGTGTCACACACAGTGTCCACTGGGGTTTGTTACACACACGCTGTCCAATGGAGTTTGTGACACACACACTCTGTCCAGTTGGCTTGTGACAAACACGCTGTACAATGGGGTTTGTGACACACAGACTCTATCCAATGGGGTTTGCGAAACACACAAGCTATCCAATGCGGTTTGTGACACATACATTTTCCAATGGGGTTTGAGAAACACGCACTCTGTCCAAAGGGCTTGTGACACACACGCTGTCCAGTGGCGTTTGTGACACACACTCTGTCCAGTGGGGTTTGTGACACACACACTCTGTCCAATGGATCTTGTGAGACACACGCTGTCCAATGGTATTCATGATACGCACGCTGTCCAGTGGGGTTTGTGACACACACACTGTCCAATGGGGATTGTGACACACACACGCTGACCAATGCTGTTTGTGACACACACGCTGTCCAATGGGGTTTGTGACACACACGCTTTCCAATGGGGATTGTGACACACACACTGTCCAAAGGGTTTGTGACACACACACTGTCCAACAGGGTTTCTCACACACACTGTCCAATGGAGTTTGTGACACGCACGCTGTCCAATGGGGTTTGTGACTCACACGCTGTCCAATAGGGATTGTGACACACACACTGTCCAATTATGTTTGTGACCGACACACGCTGTCCCATGGGATTTGTGATACGCATGCTGTGCAAAGGGGTTTGTGAAACACACACTCTCTCCAATAGGGTTTGTGACAAACACACTGTACAATGGGGTATATCACACACATGCTGTCCAAAGGTGTTTGTGACACGCATGCTGCTCAATGGGTTTTGTGACACACAAACTGTCCAGGGGATTTTGTGACACAGACGCTGTCCATGTGGGTTTGTGACACACACACACTGTCCAATGGGGTTAGTGACACACACACTGTCCAATGGCGTTCGTGTCACACACTGTGTCCACGGCGGTTTCTGACACACACGCTATTCAGTGCATTTTTCTGACACACGCACTCTATCCAATGGGCTTGTGACACACACGCTGTCCAATGGGGATTGTGACAAACATGTTGTACAATGGGGTTTGTGACACACACACTCTGAACAATGGGCTTGTGACAAACACGCTGTACAATGGGTTTTTTGACACACACACGCTATCCAATGCCGTTTGTGTCACATACACTTTCCAGTGGGGTTTGTGACACACACGCTGTCCAGTGGGTTTTGTGACACACACACTCTGTCCAATGGGCTTGTGACACACACGCTGTCCAATGTGGCTTGTGACACACACGCTGTCCAACCGGAATTGTGACTACACACACGCTGTCCAGTGGGGTTTGTGACACACACATTGTTCAAAGGGGTTTGTGACACACACGCTGTCCAATGTTGTGTGTGACACACACTCAATGTCCAATGGGGATTGTGACACACACACGCTATCCAGTGGGGTTTATGAAAACACACTTTCCAATGGGATTTGTGACACACACACTCTGTCCAATAGGGTTTGTGACACACACACTGTCCAATTTGGTTTTGAAACACACGCTGTCCACTGGGGATTGTGACACACACACTGTCCATGGGTGTTTGTGACACACACGCTGTCCAGAGGGTTTTGTGACACACACACTGTCCAATTTGGTTTTGACACACACACTGTCCACTGGGGATTGTGACACACACACTCTGTACAATGGGTCTTGTGACACACACGCTTTCCAATGGGGTTTGTGAACACACATGCTTTCCCCTGGGTTTTGTGACACACACACTCTGTCCAATGGGCTTGTGACACACACGCTGTCCAATGGTGTTTGTGACACACACACAGTCCAATGGGGATTGTGACACACACACGATGTCCAATGGGGATTGTGACACACACACTGCCCAAAGGTTTTGTGACACACACGCTTTCCAATGGGGTTCGTGACACGGACACTGTCCATGAGTGTTTGTGACAAACACGCTGTCCAGTGGGGTTTTGACACACATGCTGTCCACTGGGGATTGTGACACAGACACTGTCCAGGGGAGTTTCTGACACACACACGCTGTCCAATGGGTATTGTTACACACACACGTTGTCCAATAGGGTTTGTGATACACACACTCTGTCCAATGGAGTTCGTGACACATAGGCTGTCCAGTGGGTTTTGTGACACACACACTCTGTCCAATGGGCTTCTGACATACACGCTGTCTAATGGTGTTTGTGAGACACACTCTGTCCGATGTGGTTTGAGACACACACCCGCTGTCCAATGGGGTTTCTGACAAACACGCTGTACAATGGGGTGTGTGACACACAGACTCTGTCCAGTGGGGTTTGTGACACACACGCTGTCCAATGGGGATTGTAATAAACATGCTGTCCAATAGGGTTTGTGACATACACACTCTGTCTAATGGGTCTTGTGATACACTCGCTCTCCAATGGGGTTCGTGACACACACGCTGTCCGGTGGGTTTTGAGACACACACAATGTCCAATAGTATTTCTGACACACACACGCTATCCAATGGGGTATGTGACACACACACTGTCCAATGGGGATTGTGACACACACACGTTGTCCTATGGTGTTAATAACACACACGCTGTAACATGGGGTTTATGACAGAGACACTGTCCAGTGGGGATTGTGACATACAAACTGTCCAAAAGGGTTTCTGACACACAAACGCTATACAATGGGGTTTGTGACACGCACACTTTCTCATGGGGTTTGTGACACACACACACGATCCAATGGGTTTTCTAACACTCTAACTTTCCTCTTGGGATTTTCACACACACACACTCTGTTCACTGGTGTTTGTGACACACACGCTGTGCAATGGGGTTTGTGACACAGAAGCTGTCCAATGGGGATTGTGACATACACATGCTATCCAATGGGGTTTGTGACACGCACACTTTCCAATTGGTTTTGTGACACACACACTTTCCAATGGATATATGACACACACATGCTGTCCCATGGGGTTTGTGACACACACGCTGACCAACTGGGTTTGTTACAAACACATTGTCCAATGGGGTTCGTGACACACACGCTATCCAATGGGGTTTGTGACAAAAACACTTTCCAGTGGGGTTTGTGACACAAAAACGCTGTCCCTTGGGGTTTGTGACACACATGCTGAACAATTGGGTTTGTTACACAAACACTGTCTAATGGGGTTTGTGACACAAACACGCTGTCCAATGGGGATTCTGACACACACACGCTGTCCAAGGCAGTTTGTGACACACACAATCTGTCCAGTAGGGTTTTTGACACAGACGCTGTCCAGTGGGGATTGTGACACACACGCTGTCCAGTGGGGATTGTGACACACACACTCTGTCCAATTGTTCGTGTGACACACATGCTGTCCAATGGGGTTCGTGACACACACTCTGTCCAGTGGGGTATGTGACAAATACACTGTCCAATAGGGTTTGTGACACACACACGCTATCCAATGGGGTTTGTGAACACACTCTTTCTAATGGGGTTTGTGACACACACGCTATCCAATCAGTTTTCTGACACGCACACTTTCCTATGGGGATTGTGACACACACACTCTGTCCACTGGTGTTTGTGACACACACGCTGTGCAAAGGGGTTTGTGATACAGACGCTGTCCAATGGGGACTGTGACATTCACACGCTATCCCATGGGGATTGTAACACAGACGCTGTCCAATGGGGATTGTGACATACACATGCTGTCCCATGGGGTTTGTGACACACGCGCTGAGCAGGAGGGTTTGTGACACACACACGTTGTCGAATGGGCTTGTGACACACACGCTGTCCAACAGTGTTTGTGAAAACACTCTGTCACATGGGGTTCGTGACACACCCGCTGTCCAATGGAGTTTGTGACACACACACGCTGTCTAATGGGGTTTATGACACACACGCTGTCCATTGAGGTGTGTGACATACACACTCAGTCCAATGGGGTTTGTGACACACACACTGTCCATTGGGGATTGTGACAATACACACGCTGTCCAATGGGGTTTGTGACACACACACTGACAAGGAGGGTTTGTGACACACACACGCTGTCTAATGGGGTCTGTGACACACACAATCTGTCCAACGGGGTTAGTGACACACACGCTGTCCAATGGGGATTGTTACACAGACGCTGTCCAATGGGTGTTGTGACACACACACGTTATCCAATGGGGTTTATGACACACACACTGTCCAATGGGGTTTGTGACACAGACAATCTGTCCAATACGGTTTGTGACACACACGCTGTCCAATGGGGATTGTGACACACACGCTGTCCAATGGGGTTCGTGACACACACGCTCTCCAGTGGGGTTTGTGACACATACACTGTCCATTAGGGTTTGTGACACACACACGCTATCCAATGGGGTTTGTGAAACACACTCTTTCTAGTGGGGTTTCTGACAGACACGCTATCCAATCGGTTTTCTGACACACACACTTTCCTATGGGGATTGTGACACACATAATCTGTCCACTGGTGTTAGTGAAACACAAGCTGTGCAAAGGGGTTTGTGACACAAACACTGTCCCATGGGGTTTGTGACACACACGCTGACCAATTGGATTTGTTGCACACACACTGTACAATGGTGTTTGTGACATGCTGCCAAATGGGTTTTGTGACACAAACTCAGTCCAATGGGCTTGTGACACACACGCTGTCCAATGGGGTTTGTGACACACACTCTGACCATGAGGGTTTGTGACACACACACACCATCCAATGGGCTTGTGACACACACAATGTCCAATAGTTTTTGTGACACACACGCTGTCCAATGCGATGTGTGACACACACACCATGTCCAATGGGGTTTATGAGACAAAGGCTGTGCAATGGGGATTGTGACAAACAAGCTGTCCAATGGGGTGTGTGACACACACACACTGTCCAATGGTGTTTGTGACACACACGCTGTCAAATGGGGTTTGTGACACACACAGAGTGCAATGAAGATTGTAACACACACACGATATTCAATGGTGTTTGTGACACGCATGCTGGCCAATGGTTTTTGTGACACACGCTCTGTCCAATGGGGATTGTGACACATACACTTTCCAGTGGGGTTTGTGACACACACACTCTGTCCAATGGGGTTTATGACACACAAACTGTCCAAGTGGGTGTGTGACACACACACTCTGTCCAAGGGGGTTTGTGACACACACGCTTTCCAATGGGGATTGTGACAACAACGCTGTCCAATGGGGTTTGTGAGACAGACACTCTGTCCAAAGGGTCTTGTGACACACACGCTGCCCAAAGGTGTTCGTGACACACAAGTTGTCGAGTGGGGTTTGTGACACACACACGGTCCAATAGGGTTTGTGCACCACACACCGTATCCAAAGGGGTTTGTGACATACACACGATGTGCAATGGTGTTTGTGACACGCATGCTGTCCAATGGGTTTTGTGACACACACGCTGTCCAATGGGGTTCGTGACACACACGCTGTCCAGTGGGGTTTGTGACACACACACTATCCAATAGTGCTTGTGACACACACTCTGTCCCATGGTGTTTGTGACACACACACTGTCCAATGGGGATTGTGACACACACACTCTGTCCTATGGGGTTTGTGACACACACACTGTCCTAAGTGGTTTGTGACACGCACACTGTCCAATGGGGTTTCTGACACACACAATCTGTCCAATGGGGTTTGTGACACACACGCTGTCCAATGGGGATTGTGACATACACACTATCCAATAGGGTTTGTGACACACACACGCTATCCAAAGGGGTTTGTGACACGCACACTTTCTAAAGGGGTTTGTGACACACACATGCTATCCAATGCGGTTTGTGACACACACACTTTCCAGTGGGGTTTGTGACACACAGACGTTGTGCCATTGGGTTTTAACACACACGCTGACCAATGGGGTTTGTTACACACACACTGTCTAATGGGGTTTGTGACATACACACGCTATCCAATGGGTTTTGTGACACGCACACTTTCCGATGGGGTTTGTGATATACACACTTTCCAAAGGGTTTTGTGACACACACAGGCTGTCCCATGGGGTTTGTGACACACACGCTGACCAATTGGTTTTGTTACACAAACACTGTCCAATCGTTTTTGTGACACGCTGTCAAATGGGTTTTGTGACACCAACTCTGTCCAATGGGCTTGTGACACACACGCTGTCCAGTGGTGTTTCTGACACACACACTGAGCAGGAGGGTATGTGACACACACACGCTGTCCAATAGTGTTTGTGAAACAAACTCTGTCGCATGGGGTTTGTGACACACACACACAATCTCACACACTCACATCTCACAATGGAGATTGTGACACACACACGATGTCCCATGGTGATTGTGACACGCATGCTGTCCAATGCGGATTGTAACACACACGCTGTCCAATGGGGATTGTGACACACACAATGTGCAATGGGGTTTGTAACACACACACGATGTCCAATGGCGTTTGTGACACGGATGCTGTCCAAAGGGGTTTTTGACACACACACTTTCAATGGGGTTTGTGACACACACTCTTTCCAATGGGGTTTGTGGACACACATACACTGTCCAATGGTGTTTGTGAAACACACGCTGTCCAATGGGGTTTGTGCCACACACGCTGACCAATTGGGTTTGTTAAACACACACTGTCTAATGGGTTTTGTGACACATACACGTTGACCAAAGTTGTTTGTGACACGCATGCTATCCAATCGCTTTTGTGACACACACGTTGACCAATAGGATTTGGGACACACAAACTGTCCAACAGTGTTTGTGAAACACATTCTGTCCCATCGGGTTTGTGACACACACACTTTCCAATGGGGATTGTGACACACACACGCTGTCCAATGGGGTTTGTGACACACATAATGTCCAAAGGGGTTTGTGACACACACTTGGACCAATGCGGTTTGTGACACACACACACTGTCCAATGGGGTTTGTGACACACATAATGTCCAAAGGGGTTTGTGAGACACACACTTTCCAATTGGTATTGAGACACACACACGCTGTCCAAAGGGGTTTGTGACACACACGCTGTGTAATGGGGTTTGTGACATATACACGCTATCCCATGGGGTTCGTGACACAGACATTGTCCAAAGGGATTGTGACATACACACGCTATACAATGGGGTTTGTGACACGCACACTTTCCAATGGGGTTTGTGACACACACTCTCCAATGGGTTTTGTGACACTCACACGCTGTCCCATGGGGTTTGTGACACACACACTGACCAGGAGGTTTTGTGACACACACACGCTGTCGAATGGGCTTGTGACACACACGCTGTCCAATAGTGTTTGAGAAACACACTCTGTCGCATGGGGTTTGTGGCACACACACTGTCCAATGTAGATTGTGACACACACATGCTATCCAATGGGGTTTGTGACACGCATGCTGTCCAATGGGTTCTGTGACAAACGCTCAGTCCAGGAGGGTTTGTGACCCCCACTCTTTCCACAGAAATTGCGACACACACACTGTCCAACGGGGATTGTGACACACACACTGTCCAATGGGCTTCCTGACACACACACTGTCTGAAGGGGTTTGTGACATACACGCTGACCAATGGGGTTTGTGACACACACACACTGTCCAATGGGGATTGTGAAACACACACGCTGTCCAGTTGGGTTTATGACACACACGCTGTCCAGTGGGGTGTGTGTCATACACACTTTATCCAGTGGGTTTTGTGACACACACGCTGTCCAATGCGGATTGTGACAAACACGCTGTCCGATGGTGTTTGTGACACGCATGCTGTCCAATGGGTTCTGTGACAAACGCTCAGTCCAGGAGGGTTTGTTACCCCCACTCTTTCCACAGAAATTGCGACACACACACTGTCCAATGGGGATTGTGACACACACACTGTCCAATGGGCTTCCTGACACACACACTGTCCGAAGGGGTTTGTGACAAAAACGCTGTCCAATGGGGTTTGTGACACGCACACACTGTCAAATGGGGATTGTGAAAAACACACACTGTCCAATGGGGTTTATGACACACACGCTGTCCTATGGGGTGTGTGTCATACACACTCTATCCAGTGGGTTTTGTGACACACACGCTGACCAACTGGGTTTGTTACAAACACGCTGTCCGATGGGGTTTGTGACACACACACACTGTCCAATGGTGTTGGTGACACACACACTGTCCAATTGGGTTTGTGACACACACACTGTCCAGTGGGTTTTTGTAACATATACACTCTGTCCAATGGGGATTGTGATACACACGCTGTCCAACGGGGTTCGTGACACACACTGTGTCCAATGGGGATTGTGACACAAACACGCTTTCCAATGGTGTTTGTGACACAAACACTGTCCAATCGGTTTTGTAACACACACACTGTCCAGGGCGGTCTGTGACACACACGCTGTCCAGTGGGGTTTGTCACACACTCTGTCCAATGGTGCTTGTGACACACACGCTGTACAATGGGGTTTATGACACACACGCTGTACAATGGGGTTTGTGACACACACACTTTCCAAAAGGGTTTGTGACACACACACTGACCAGGAGGGTTTTTGACACACACACTCTGTCCAATGCGTATTGTGAAACACACGCTGTCCAATAGTGTTTGTGAAACACATTCTGTCCCATGGGGTTTGTGACACACACACACTGTCCAATGGGGTTTGTGACACACACGCTGTGCACTGGGGTGTGTGACACACACACACTGTCCAATGGGGTTTATGACACACACGCTGTCCAATGGGGTGTGTGACATGCACACTCTGTCCAATGAGGTTTGTGACACATACGCTGTCCAATGGTTATTGTGACAAAAACGCTGTCCAATGGGGTTTATGACACACACACACTGTCCAATAGAGTTTGTGACACACACGCTGTCAAATGGGGTTTGTGACACACACACTGTGAAATTAGGATTGTGACACACACACTCTGTCCAAATGTTTTTGTGACACGCATGCTGTCCAATGGGTTTTGTGACACACGCTCTGTCCATGGGGGTTTGCGACACCCACTCTTTACAATGGTAATTGTGACCATACTCTTTCCAATGGTAATTGTGACACACACAGTGTCCAATGGGGCTTGTTACACACACTCTGTCCAATGGGGACTGTGACACACACACACTGTCCAATGGTGTTTGTAACACACACACTCTGTCCAATGGTGCTTGTGACACACACGCTGTCCAGTGGGTTTTGAGACACACACACTCTGTCCAATGGGATTGTGACACACACGCAGTCCAATAGTGTTTGTGACTACACACGCTATCCAATGGGGTTTCTGACATACACACACTATTCAATGGGGTTTGTGACACACACGCTGTCCAATGGGGATTGTGACACAGACACTGTCCAATGGGGACTGTGACATACACGATATCCAAAAGGTTTTGTGACACGCACACTTTCTAAAGGGGTTTGTGACATACACACGATATCCAATGGGGTTTGTGTCACAAACGCTGTCCAATAGAGATTGTGACAAACACTCTGTCCAATGGGGTTTGTGATACACAAACGCTGTCCAATGGGGATTGTGACACACACACTTTCTCCCATGGGGTTTGTGACACTCACACTGTCAAACGGAGACTGTGACACACACACGCTGTCCATTGGGGTTTGTGACACACCCGCTGTCCATTGAGGTTTGTGACACACACAATCTGTCCAATGTGGTTTGGGACACACACGCTGTCCAATGGGGATTGTGAAACACCCGCTGTCCAATGGGTTTTGTGACACACACCCTGTCCAATGGGTTTCGTGACATACACACTGTCCAGTGGGGTTTGTTGCACACACACTGTCCAGTAGGGTTTGTGACACACACACGCTATCCAAGGGGGTTTCTGCCACACCCATTTTCTAATGGGGTTTGTGACACACACGATATACAAAGGGTTTTGTGACACACACAGTGTCCAATCGGGATTGTGACACACACACGCTGTCCAATGGGGTTTGTGACACAGACGTTGTCCAACGGGTATTGTGACACACACGCTGGTCAATGGTGTTTGTGACACACGCACTGTCTAATAGATTTTGTGACACATACACTGTCCTATGGGGATTGTGACACACACACTCTGTCCAATGGTGTTTGTGACACACATGCTGTGCAATAGGGTTTGTGACACAGACACTGTCCAATGGGATTGCGATATACACACGCTGTCCCATGGGGTTTGTGACAAAGATGCTGTCCAATGGGGACTGTGACATACACACGCTATCCAATGGGGTTTGTGACACGCACACTTTCCAATGGGGTTTGTGACACGCTGTCAAATGGGTTTTGTGACACAAACTCTGTCCAATGAGCTTGTGAAACACATGCTGTCCAATCGCATTTGTGACACACACACTGACCAGGAGCGTTTGTGACACACTCACACAGTCCAATGGGATTGTGACACACAAGCTGTCCAATAGTGTTTTTCAAACACACTCTGTTCCATGGGGTTTGTGACACACACACACAGTCAAATGGAGACTGTGACACACACACGCTGTCCAATGGGGTTTGTGACACACACGCTGTCTAATGGGGTTCGTGACACAGACGCTGTCGTGTGGGGTTTGTTATACACACACTTTCAAATGGGGTTTGTGACACACACGCAATACAATGGGTTTTGTAACACACACACTGTCCAATGGGATTGTGACACACACACGATGTCCAATGGTGTTTGTGACACACATGCTGTCCAATGGGGTTTGTGACACAGACGATGTCCAATGGGGATTGTGACAAACACGCTGCCCAATGGGGTTTGTGTCACACACACTGTCCAATAGGGTTTGTGACACACACACGCTATCCAATGGGTTTTGTGACACATACACTGTCCTATGGGGTTTGTGAAACACAGACACTGTCCAATGGGGATTGTGACACACACACGCTGTCCAATGGGGTTTGTGACACAGATGTTGTCCAATGGGGATTGTGACAAACACGCTGGTCAATGGTGTTTGTGACACACGCACCGTCCAATATGGTTTTTGACACACACACGTTATCCAACGGGTTTTGTGACACATACACTGTCCTATGGGGATTGTGACACACACACTCTGTCCAATGGTGTTTGTGATACACATGCTGTGCAATGGGGTTTGTGACACAGACACTGTCCAATTGGATTGTGATATACACACGCTGTCCCATGGGTTTTGTGACACAGACGCTGTCCAATGGGGACTGCGACATACACACGCTATGCAATGGGGTTTGTGACACGCACACTTTCCAATGGGGTTTGTGACACGCTGTCAAATGGGTTTTGTGACACAAACTCTGTCCAATGAGCTTGTGACACACACTCTGTCCAATGGCATTTGTGACACACACACTGACCAGGAGCGTTTGTGACAACCTCACGCTGTCCAATGGGCTTGTGATAAACAAGCTGTCCAATAGTGTTTGTCAAACACACTCTGTTCCCTGGTGTTTGTGACACACACACTGTCCAATGGAGATTGTGAAAGACACACGCTGTCCAATGGTATTTGTGACACATACGCTGTCCAATGGGGTTTGTGACACAAACGCTGTCCAATGGGGATTGTGACATGCACACTATCCAATAGGGTTTGTGACACGCACAAGCTATCCAAAGGGGTTTGTGACACACACACGCTATCTAATGGGGTTTGTGACACACAAACTGTCCATAGGGGGTTGTGACACACACGCTGACCAATGGGGTTTGTTACACAAACACTGTTTAATGGGATTTGTGGCACACACACGCTGTCCAATGGTGTTTGTGACATACACGCTGTGCAATGGGGTTTGTGAAATTCACACGCTGTCCCATGGGGTTTCTGACACAGACATTGTCCAATGGGGATTGTAACATACACACGCTATGCAATGGGGTTTGTGACACGCACACTTTCCAAAGGTGTTTGTGACACACACACTTTCCAATGGGTTTTGTGACACACACACACTATCCTATGGTGTTTGTGACACACACGCTGACCAATTGGGTTTGTTACACACACACTGTCCAATGGTGTTTATGACAAGCTGTCAAATGGGTTTTGTGACACAAACTCTGTCCAATAGACTTGTGACACACACGCTGTCCAATGGGGTTCGTGACACACACGCTGTCCAGTGGGGTTTGTGACACACAGACTGTCCAGTGGGGTTTGTGACACACAGACTTTCTAATGGGGATTGTGACACGCACACGCTGCCCAATGGGTTTGTCATACCCACTCTGTCCAATGGGGTTTGTGACACAGACGCTGTGTAATGGGGATTGTGACATACACACTATCCAATACGGTTTTGTGACACACACACGCTATCAAATGGGGTTTGTCACACACACTCTGTCCAATGGAGTTTTGTTGCACACACACTGTCCAATGGGGATTGTGACACACACGTTATCCAATGGGATTTGTCACACAAACACTTTCCAGTGGGGTTTGTGACACACACACGCTGTCCCATTGGGTTTGTGTCACACACGCTTACCAATTGGGTTTGTTAAACACACACTGTCTAATGTGGTTTGTGACTCACACACGCTGACCAAAGGTGTTTGTGACACGCATGCTATCCAATGGCTTTTGTGACACACACGCTGTCCAATAGGGTTTGGGACACACAAACTGTCCAATAGTGTTTGTGAAACACATTCTGTCCCATCGGGTTTGTGACACACACACTGTCCAATGATGATTGTGACAAACACGCTGTCCAATGGGGTTTGTGACACACACTCTGTCCAATGGGGTTTGTGACACACAAACACAGTCCAATGGGGAATATGACACACACACGCTGTCCAATGGGGTTTGTGACACAGACGTTGTCCAATGGGGATTGTGACACACACGCTGGTCAATGGTGTTTGTGACACACGCACTGTCCAATAGGGTTTGTGACACACACATGCTATCCAACGGGTTTTGTGACACATACACTGTCCTATGGGGATTGTGACACAGACACTCTGTCCAATGGTGTTTGTGACACACATGCTGTGTAATGGGGTTTGTGACACAGACACGGTCCAATGGGATTGCGATATACACACGCTGTCCCATGGGGTTTGTGACACACACACTTTCCAATGGGGTTTGTGACACGCTGTCTAATGGGTTTTGTGACACAAACTCTATCCAATGCGCTTGTGAAACACACGCTGTCCAATGGCATTTGTGACACACACACTGACCAGGAGCGTTTGTGACACATTCACGCAGTCCAATGGGCTTGTGACACACAAGCTGTCCAATAGTGTTTTTCAAACACACTCTGTTCCATGGGGTTTGTGACACACACACTGTCAAATAGAGATTGTGACACACACACGCTGTCCAACGGGGTTTGTGACACAGACACTGTCCAAAGAGGTTTGTGACACAGACGCTGTCCAATGGGGTTAGTGAGACACACACACTGTCCAATGGGAATTGTGACACACACACGCTGTCCAAAGAGGTTAATGACACACACGGTGTTATGGGGTTTGTGACACACACACTCTGTCCAATGGGGTTTGTGACAGACACGCTGTCCTATGGGGATTGTGACAAACTCGCCTTCGAGTGGGTTTTGTGACACACACACTCTATGCAGTGGGTCTTGTGACACACACGCTGTCTAATGGGGTTCGTGACACATACGCCATCGAGTGGGGTTTGTGAAACACACTTTGAAATGGGGTTTGTGACACGTACGCTATACAATGGGTTTTGTAACACACACACTGTCCAATGGGGATTGTGACACACACACGATGTCCAATGGTGTTTGTGACACACATGCTGTCCAATGGGGTTTGTGACACAGACGATGCCCAATGGGGATTGTGACAAACACGCTGGTCAATGGTGTTTGTGACACACGCACTGTCCAATAGGGTTTGTCACACACACACAGAATCCAATGGGTTTTGTGACACATACACTGTCCTATGGGGATTGTGACACACACACTCTGTCCAATGGAGATTGTGACACACACACGCTGTCCAATGGGGTTTATAACACACACACGCTGTACAATGGAGTTTATGACACACACGCTGTACAATGGGGTTTGTGACACACACACGCTATCCAATGGGGTTTGTGACACACACACTGTCCAGTGGGGTTTGTGATACAGACACTGTGCAATGGGGATTGTGACATACACACTGTCCAACAGGGTTTGTGACACACACACGCTATCCAATGGGATTTGTGACATGCACAATTTCTCATGGGGTTTGTGACACACACACTATCCGATGGGGATTGTGACACACACACAATGTCCAGTGGTGTTTGTGACACACACACTGTCCAATGGGGTTTGTGACACAGATGCTGTCCAATGGGGAATGAGACATACACACTACCCAAAAGGGTTTGTGACACGCACACTTTCTAAAGGGGTTTGTGACATACACACGATATCCAATGGGGTTTTTGTCATACACGCTGTCCAATAGGGATTGTGACAAACACGCTGTCCAATGGGGTTTGTGACACACACGCTGTCCAATGACGTTTGTGACACACACAATCTGTCCAATGTGGTTTGTGAAACACATGCTGTCCAATGTGGATTGTGAAACACACGCTGTCCAATGGGTTTCGTGACAGACACACTGTCCATTGGGATTTGTGGCACAGACACTGTCCAATAGGGTTTGTGACACACACACGCAATCCAATGGGGTTTGTGACACACTCACTTTCTAATGGGGTTTGTGACACACACACTATACAACGGGTTTTGTGACACACACACTGTCCAATGGGGATTGTGACACACACACGCTGTCCAATGGGGTTTGTGACACAGACGTTGTCTAATGGGGATTGTGACACAGACACTGTCCAATGGGATTGCGATATACACACGCTGTCCCATGGGGTTTGTGACACAGAAGCTGTCCAATGGGGACTGTGACATACACACGCTATCCAATGGGGTTTGTGACACGCACACTTTCTAATGGTATTTGTGACACGCTGTCAAATGGGTTTTGTGACACAAACTCTGTCCAATGAGCTTGTGACACACACGCTGTCCAATGGCATTTGTGACACACACACTGTCCAGGAGCATTTGTGACACACTCACGCTGTCCAATGGGCTTGGACACACAAGCTGTCCAATAGTGTTTGTCAAACACACTCTGTTCCATGGGGTTTGTGACACAGACACTGTCCAAAGAGGTTTGTGACACACACGCTGTCCAATGGGGTTTGTGACACACACACACTATCCAATGGGAATTGTGACACACACACGCTGTCCAAAGGGGTTAATGACACACACGCTGTCCAATGTTGTTTGTGACACACACACGGTATCCAATTGTTTTTGAGACACGGATGCTGTCCAATGGAGTTTGTGACACACACACTGTCCAAAGTGGTTTGTGACACACACTCGGTCCAATGGGGTTTGTCACACACACTCTGTCCTATGGGGTTTGTGAGACACACGCTGTCCAATGGGGATTGTGACAAACACGTTGTACAATGGGGTTTGTGACACACACACTCTGTCCAACGGTGTTTGTGACACACATGCTGTGCAATGGGGTTTGTGACACAGACACTGTCCAATGGGATTGCGATATACACACGCTGTCCAATGGGGATTGTGACACATACAATCTGTCCAATGGGGTTGGTGAGACACACTCTGTCCAGTGGGGTTTGTGACACACAAACTGTCAAATAGGGTTTGTGACTCACACTCGCTATACAATGGGGTTTGTGACACATACACTTTCCAATGTGGTTTGAGACACACACACTCTGTCCAATGGTGCTTGTGACACACACGCTGTTTAAAGGGGTTCGTGACACACACGTTGTCCAGTGGGTTTTCAGACACACACACTCTGTCCAATGGGCTTGTGACACACACTCTCTCCAATGGTGTTTCTGACACACTCACGCTGCCCATTGGGGTTCGTGACACACTTTGTCCAGTGGGTTTTGTCACATACACGCTCTCTAATGAGGTTTGTGACACACACACTCTGTCCAATGGGTCTTGTGACACACACGCTGTCCAATGGGTTTCGTGACACACACGCTGTGCAGTGGGGTTTGTGACACACATACTGTCCAATAGAGTTTGTGACACACACACGCTATACAATGGGCTTTGTGACTTACTTATGGGGTTTGAGACACACACGCTATACAATGGGTTTTGTGACACACACGCTTTCGAGTGGGGTTTGTGACACACACAATGTCCAATAGGGTTTGTGAGACACACGCTGTCCAATGGGGATTGTGACAAACACGCTGTACTAGTGGGTTTGTGACACACACACTCTGTCCAATGGGTATTGTGACACACATGCTGTCTAACGGGGTTCGTGACACAAACTCTGTCCAGTGGGGTTTGTGACACACACATTGTCCAATGGTGTTTGTGACACACACGCTGTCCAATGGGGGTTGTGACACACACAGGCTGTCCAACGGCTATTGTGACAGTCACACGCTGTCCAATGGGGTTTATGACACGCACGCTGTACAATGGGGTGTGTGACACACACACTGTGTTCAATGGGGTTTGTGACACACATACTGTCCAGTGGAGATTATGACAAACACGCTGTCCAATGGGGTTCGTGACACAAATGCTGTCCAGTTGGGTTTGTTACACACACACTGTCCAATGGGTACTGTGACACACACACACTGTCCAATGGGGTTTATGACACACCCGGTGTCCATTGGGGTTTATGACACACACAATGTGTCTAATGGGGATTGTGACACACACACTGTTCAATGGTTTTTCTGACACACACACTGTCCAACGGGGTTTGTGACACACACACTCTGTCCAATGGGTCTTGTGACACAAATGCTGTCCAATGGTGTTCCTGACACACACTCTGTCCAGTGGGGTTTGTGACACACACACTGTCCAATAGGGTTTGTGAAACACACACTCTATACAATGGGCATTGTGATACACACCCTTACAAATGGGTTTTGTGACACACACGCTTTCCAATGGGATTTGTGACACACATGCTGTCCAGTGGGGTGTGTGAAATACACACTCTATCCAGTGCGGTTTGTGGCACACGCTGTCCAATGAGGATTGTGGCACACACGCTGTCAAATGGGGTTTTGACACACACACTGTGCAATGAGGATTGTGACACACACACGCTGTCCAATGGTGTTTGTGACACGCATGATGTCCAATGGGTTTTGTGACACGCACGCTGTCCAATGGGTTTTGTGACACACGCTCTGACCAGGAGGGTTTGTGACCCGCACTCTTTGCATTGAAATTGCGACACACACACTGTATAATGGGGATTGTGACACACACACTGTCAAATGGGCTTCCTGACACACACACTGTCCAAAGGGGTTTGTGACAAACAGACTGTCCAATGGGGTTTGTGACAAACAGGCTGTCCAATGGGGTTTGTGACACACACACATTGTCCAATGGGGATTGTGAAAAACACACGCTGTCCAATGCGGTTTATGACACACACACTGTCCAATGGTTTTTTGTAACATATACACTCTGTCCAATGGGGCTTCTGACACATACGCTGTCCAATGGGGTTCGTGACACACACACTGCCAATAGGGTTTGTGGCACACACACTGTCCGAAGTGGATTGTGACACACACACTGTCCAATTGGGTTTGTGACACACACACTGTCCAAATTGGTTTGTGAGAAACACGCTGTCCAATGGGGTTTGTGACACACAAACTCTGTCCAATGGTGATTGTGAAACACACACAGTGTCCAATGGGGTTGTGACACACACGCTGTCCAATGGAGATTGTGACACACACACGCTGTCCCATGGTGTTTGTGACACGCATGCTGTCCAATGGTTTTTGTGAAACACACGCTGTCCAATGGGGATTGTGACACACAAACGCTGTCCAATGGGGATTGTGACACACACACTGTCCAATGGGGTTTATGACACACACTGTGTACAATGGGTCTTGTGACACAAACACGCTGTCCAATAGTGTTTGTGACACACACGCTGTCCAATCGGTTTTGTGACACACACACTGTCCAGTGGGCTTTGTCACACACAGAATTTCCAATGGGTTTTGTGACACACTAATGCTGTCCAATGGGGTTTGTGACACACACGCTGTCCAATGGTGTTTGTGACACACTCACTGACCAGGAGGGTTTGTGACACACACACGCTGTATAATGACCTGTGACACACACGGTGTCCAATGGGGTTCGTGACACACTTTGTAGAGTGGGTTTTGTCACACACACGCTGTCCAATGAGGTTTGTGACACACACACTCTGTCCAATGGGTCGTGTGACACAAACGCTGTCCAATGGGGTTCGTGACACAAACGCTGTCCAGTAGCGTTTGTGACACACACACGATCCCATGGGTTTGTGATACACACGTTGACCAATTGGGTTTGTTACACACACACTGTCCAATGGTGTTTGTGACACGCATACTGTCCAAAGGGTTTTCTGACACACACGCTGTCCAATGGGGTGCATGACATACACTCTGTCCAGTGGTGCTTGTAACACACACGCTGTGAAAAAGGGGTTCGTGAACACATACGCTGTCCAGTGATTTTTCTGACACACACAATTTCCAATGGGGTTTGTGACACACATGCTGTCCAATGGGGTTTGTGATACACACACACTGTCCAATGGGTATTTTGACACACACACGCTGTCCAATGGGTTTTATGACACCCACGGAGTCCAATGGGGATTGTGACACACACAAACTGTCCAATGGGGATTGTGACACACACGCTGTCCAATGGGGTTTGTCACACACAAGCTGTCCAATGGGGTTTGTGACACACACAGTGTCCAGTGGGGTTTGTTACATACACATGCTGTCCCATGGGGTTTGTGACACACACGCTGACCAGTTGGTTTAGTTACACACACACTGTCCAAAGGGGTTTGTGACACACATGTGGTCCAACGGGGATTGTGACACACACACGCTATCCAATGCTGCTTGTAACAAACACTCTGTCCAATGGGGATTATGGAACACACACTATCCCATGGGGTTTGTGACACACACTCTGTCCAATGGGGTTTGTGGACACACATACTCTGTCCAATGGTGTTTGTAACACACACATTGTCCAATGGGGAGTGTGAGAAACACACTGTTAAATGGGGTTTGTGACATGCATGTTGTCCAATGGGTTTTGTGACACACACACTGTGCGATAGGGTTTGTGACACACACACACTGTCCAGTGGGGATTGTGACACACACACGCTGTCCAATGGGGTTTATGACACATGGTGTCGAATGGGGTTTGTGACTCACACAATCTGTCCAATGGGGATTGTGACATACAGGCTGTCCAATGGGGTTTGTCACACATACGCTGTCCAACGGGCATTGTGACACACACGCTGTTCAATGGTTTTTGTGACACAAACACAATCCAATGGGGTTTGTGACACACACACTCTGTCCAATGGGTCTTGTGACACACTTGATGTCCAATGGTGTTTGTGACAGACACACTGTCCAGTGGGGTTTGTGACACACACACTGTCCAATAGGGTTTGTGACACATACACGCTATCCAATGGGGTTTGTGACACACACGATATAAAAGGGTTTTGTGACACACACAATGTCCAAAGGAGATTGTGACACACACACGATGTCCAATGGTGTTTGTGACACACACTCCTTGCAATGGGGTTTGTGTCACAGGATCTGTCCAATGTGGATTGTGACATACACACTGTCCAATAGGTTTTGTGACACACATGCTATCCAAAGTGGTTTGTGACACTCGCAGTTTATAATGTGTTTGTGACTACAGACACTCTATCCAGTGGGGTTTGTGACACACACACGCTGTCCCATGGGTTATGTGACACACACGCATGCCTATAGGGTTTGTTACACACACACTGTCCAATGCTGTTTCTGACACGCATGCTGTCCAATGGGTTTTGTGACACACACACTGTCCAATAGGGTTTGTGACGCACACACACTGTCCAATGGTGACTGTGAGACACACACAATGTACAATGGGTATTGTGAGACACACACGCTGTCCAATGGGGTTTCTGACACACACAATCTGTCCAATCGGGTTTGTGACATTCACGCTGTCCAATGGGGATTGTGACACACACGCTGACCAATTGGTTTTGTTATACACACACTGTCCAATGGTGTTTCTAACTCACATGCTGTCTTATGGGTTTTGTGCAACGCACTCTGTCCAATGGGCTTGTGACACACACGTTGTCCATTGGGGCTTGTGACACACACACTGGCCAATGGTGCTTGTGACACACACTCTGTCAAATGGGGTTTGTGACACACATGCTGTCCAATGGGGATTGTGAAACATACACGCTGTCCAATGGGGTTGGTGACACACACTCTGTCCAGTGGGGTTTGTGACACACACACTGTCCAATGGGGTTTGTGACGCGTACACTTTCCAATGTGGTTTGAGACACACACACTCTGTCCAACGGTGCTTGTGACACACACGCTGTCCAAAGGGGTTTGTGACACACACGCTGTCCATTGGTTTTTCTGAAACACACACTCTATCCAATGGGCTTGTGACAAACACTCTCTCCAATGGTGTTTGTGACACTCGCTATCCAATAGGGTTTGTGACACACACAATCTGTCCAATGGGGATTGTGACACACACGCTGTCCAATGGGGTTTGTCACACAGACGCTGTTCAATGGGGATTGTGACACACGCACTCTGTCCAATGGGTCTTGTGACACACATGCTGTCCAATGTGATTTGTGACACACACTGTCCAATGCGTTTTCTGACACACATGCTGTCCAATCGGTATTGTGACACACACAATCTATCCAATGGGCTTGTGACAAAAAAGCTGTACAATGGAGTTTGTGACACACACACGCTATCCAATGCGGTTAGTGAAAACGTAGAACTTTCCAATGGGGTTTGAGACACACACACTGTCCAATGGGGATTGTGACACACACGCTGTCCAATGCGGTTCGTGACATACTTTGTCCAGTGGGTTTTGTCACACACACCCTGTCCAATGGGGTTTGTGACACGCACACTCTGTCCAATGGGTCTTGTGACACACACTCTGTTCAATGGGGTTCGTGACACAAACGCTGTCCAGTGGGGTTTGGAAACACACACTATCCAATAGGGTTTGTGACACACACACGCTGTCCCATGGAGTTTGTAACACACACGCTAACTAACTGGGTTTGTTACACACACACTGTCCAATGTTGTTTGTGACAAGCATGCTTTCCAATGGATTTTGTGACACACACACTGTACAATAGGGTTTGTGTCGCACACACACTGTCCAATGGGGATTGTGATACACACGATCTGTGCAATGGGGATTGTGACACACACACGCTGTCCAATGGGGTTTGTCACACACACGCTGTCCAACGGGGATCGTGACACACACGGTGTCCAATGGTTTTTGTGACACACACACTGTACAATGGGGTTTTTGACACAAACTCTGTCTAATTGGTCTTGTGACACACATGCTGACCAATGGTGTTCGTGACACAAACGTGTCCAGTGGGGTTTGTGACACACACACTGTCCAATAGGAATTGTGACACACACACGAAATACAATGGGGTTTGTGACACACACACTTTCTAATGGGGTTTCTGACACAGAAGCTATACAAAGGGTTTTGTGACACACACACTGTCCAATGGGGATTGTGACACACACGCTTTACAATGGGGTTTGTGACACAGACGCTGTCCAATGGGGATTGTGACATACACACTGTCCAATAGGGTTTGTGACACACACACCCTATCCAAAGTGGTTTGTGACACGTACACATTATAATGGGGTTGGTGACACACACACACTGTCCAATGGGTTTGTGACACACACACTTTCCAATGGGGTTTGTGACACACACGCTATCCAATGGGGTTTGTGATACACACACACTGTCCAATGGGTATTGTGATACAAACACGCTGTCCAATGGGGTTTATGACACACACACGTTATCCAATGCGGTTTGTGACACACACATGTACTAATGGTGTTTGTGACACACAAGCTATTCAAAGGGTTTTGTGACACACACACTGTCCAACGGGGATTGTGACACACACACGATGTCCAATGGTGTTTGTGACACACACGCTGTGCAATGGAGTTTGTGACACAGACGTTGTCCAAAGTGGATTGTGACACACACACTCTGCAATGGTACTTGTGACACAAACTCTGTCAAATGGGGTTTGTGACACACACACTGACCAGGGTGGTTTGTGACACACACAGGCTTTTCAATGAGGTATGTGAAACACAATGTCCAATGGGGTTTCTGAAACACACACTTTCCAATGGGGATTTTGACACACACACTCTGTCCAATGGGCTTCTGACAAACAAGCTGTACAATGGAATTTGTGACACACACACGCTATCCAATGCGGTTTGTGACACGTAGTACTTTCCAGTGGGGTTTGTGACACACACGCTGTCCAATGGGGTTTGTGACACAAACTCTTTCCAATGGGGTTTCTGACACACACACTGTCCAATGGGGTTTGTGACACACTTTGTCCAGTGGCTTTTGTCACACACACGCTGTCCAATGGGGTTTGTGACACACACACTCTTCAATGGGGTTTGTCACACACACTCTGTCCAATGGTTTTTGTGACACACACGCTTTCCAACGGGGATTGTGACACACACACGCTGTCCAATGGCGTTTGTGACATGGATGCTGTTCAATGGGGATTGTGACACACAAACTGTCCATTAGTGTTTGTGACACACACGCTGTCCAATGGGGTTTGTGGACACCCACACAATGTCCAATGGTGTTAGTGACACACACGCTGTCCAATGGAGATTGTGACACAAATGCTGTCCAATGGGGTTCGAGACACACACTCTGTCCAATGGGGATTGCGACACACACATGCTGTCCAATGGTATTTCTGACACACATGCTGTCCAATCGATTCTGTTACACACACACTGTCCACGGGGGTTTGTGACACACACACTGTCCAGTGGGTTTTGTCACACACACTCTGTCCACCGGGATTGTGACACACACACGCTGTCCAATGGAGTTTATGACGCACTCGGTGTCCAATGGGGTTTGTGGAAAACACAATCTGTCCAATGGGGTTTGTGACACACACGCTGTCCAATGGGGATTGTCACACACACGCTGTCCAATGGGGATTGTGACACACAGGCTGTCCAATGGTTTTTGTGACACGCACACTGTCCAACGGGGATTGTGACACACACACTCTGTCCAATGGTGTTTGTGACACACACTCTGTGCATTGGGGTTTGTGACACAGACGCTGTCCAATCGGGTTTCTGACACACACACTTTCCAATGGGTTTTGTGACACACACACACTGTCTAATGGGGTTTATCACACAAACACTTTACAAAGGGGTTTTGTGACACACACTCTGTTCAATGGGCTTGTGACGGACACACTGTCCAATGGGGTTCGTGACAAACACTCTGTCCAGTGGGGTTTGTGACACACACACTGTCCAATTGGGTTTGTGACACACACGCTTTCCAATGGGGATTGTGACACATACACGCTCTCCAATGTGGTTCGTGACACACACTCTGTCCAGTGGGGTTTGTGAAACACACATGCTGTCCCATGGGGTACGTGACACACACACTCTGTCCAATCGTGTTTATGACACACACGCTGAGCAATGGTGTGTGTGAGACCCACAGGCTGTCCCATGGGGTTGGTGACACACACACGGTATCCAGTGGGCTTTTTGACACATACACTTTCCAAAGGGTTTTGTGACACACACGCTCTGTCCAAAGGTGCTTGTGACACACACGCTGTCCAAAGGGATTCGTGACACACACGCTGTGCAGTGGGTTTTATGACACACACACTCTGTCCAATGGGCTTGTGACACACACGCTCTTCAATAGCGTTTGTGAAACACACATTCTCCAATGCGGTTTGTGATACACAAGCTGTCCAATGGGGTTTGTGACACACACACACTGTGCAATGGGTATTGTGACACACACACGCTGTCCAATGGGGTTTATGACACACACGCTGACCAATGGTGTGTGTGAGACACACACTCTGTCCAATGGTTCTTGTGACACATACGCTGTCCAATGGTGTTTGTCACAAACATACTCTGTCCAGTGGCGTTTGTGACACACACGCTGTCAAATGGGGTTTGTGAAATACACACTGTGCACTGATGATTGTGACACACACAGGCTGTCCAATGGTGTTTGTGACACGCATGCTGTCCAATGCGTTTTGTGACACACGCACTGTCCATGGGGGTTTCTGATGGCCACTCTGTCCAATGGGGTTCTGACACACACTCTTTCCAATAGGGTTTGTGACACACACACACTGTTCAACGGGGTTTGTGACGCACACACATTCCAATGGGGTTTGTGACACACACGCTGTCCAATGGGGTTTGTGACACACACACTCTGTCCAATAGTTCTTGTGACACACACGCTGTCCAGTGGGGTTTGTGACACACACACTGTACAATACGGTTTGTGACACACACACACTATTCAATGCAGTTTCTGAAACAGACACTTCATAATGGGGTTTGTTACACACACGCTATCCAATCGTTCTTGTGACACACACACTGTCCAATTGGGATTGTGACACACTCACTCTGTCCAATGGTGTTTTTGACACACACGATGTGATACAGTCGCTGTTCAATGGGGATTGTGACACGCTGTCCAATGGGGTTTGTGACACACACACACTGTCCAATGGGTATTGTGACACACACACGCTGTCTCATGGTTTTGTGACTCACATGCTGACCAATTGGATTTGTTACACACACACTGTCCAATGGTGTTTGTGACACGCACGCTGTCCAATGGGTTTTGTGACACACACACTGACCAGGAGGGTTTGTGACACACACACGCTGTCCAATGGGGTTTGTGACACACACACTCTCCAGTGGTGTTTGTGACACACACGCTGTCAAATGGTCTTTATGACACACACACTCTGTCCAGTGGGGTTTGTGACACACAGTCTGTCCAATGAGCTTCTGACACACACGCTGTCCAATGGGGTTTATGACACACACGCTGTCCAAGGGGGTTTGTGACACAGACACTCTGTCCAATGGGGTTCGTGACACACGAGCTGTCCAGCGGGGTTTGTGACACACACACTGCCCAATAGAGTTTGTGACACACACACGCTATACAATGGGGTTTGAGAAACACACACTTTCTAATGGGATTTGTGACACACACGCTATCCAATAGGTTTTGTGCCACACACACTGTCCAATGGTGATTGTGACACACACACTCTGTCCAATGGTGTTTGTGACACGCATGCTGTGCAATGGATTTTGTGACACACGCACTGTCAATGGGGGGTTGTGACCCCAATCTCTCCAGTGGGGTTTGTGACACACACACTGTGCATTGGGGTTTGTGACACAGACGCTGTCCATTGGGCACTGTGACATAAACATGCTGTCCCATGGGGTTTGTGACACAGACGCTGTCCAATGGGGATTGTGACATAAACACACTATACAATAGAGTTTGTGACACACACGCTATCCAATGGGGTTTGTGACACACACGCTGTCCAATGGGATTTGCGACACACACTGTCCAATGGGGTTTCTGAGACACATGCTGTCCAATGGGGATTGTGACACATATGCTGTCCAAAGGGGTTTATGACACACACACTGTCCAATGGGAATTGTGACAAACACACTGTCCAATGGGGTTTGTGACACACACGCTGTCCAATGGGGATTGTGACACATTCACGCTGTCCAATGGGGTTCATGACAAACACTCTCTCCAGTGGGTTTAGTTTCACACACACGCTGTCCCATGGTCTTTGTGACACACAAAGCTATCCAATGGGTTTTCTGAAACACACACTTTCTTATGGGGTTTGTGAACACACACGCTATGCAATCGGTTTTGTGACACACACACTGTCCAATGGGGATTATGACACACACAAGGTATCCGATGGGGTTTGTGACATGCACAATTTCCAATGGGTTTTGTGACAAACACTCTGTCCAATGGGATTGTGACAAACATGGTGTCCAATGGGGTTTGTGACACAGACACTGACCAGGAGGGTTTGTGACACACACACGCTGTCCATTGGGGTTTGTGACACACACACTGACCAGTGGGGTTTGTGACACACACAGGCTGTCCAATGGTGTTTGTGACAAACACGCTGTGCATTGGGGTTTGTGAACACAGACGGTGTCCAATGGTGACTGCGACATACACACGCTGTCCCATGGGGTTTGTGACACAGACGCTGTCCAATGGAGATTGTGACATACATACACTATACAATGGGGTTTGTGACACGCACACTTTCCAAAGGGATTTGTGGCACCCAGACTTTCCAATGTGGTTTATGACACACACACGCTGACCCATGGGGTTTCTGACACACACGCCAACCGATTGGGTTTTTTGCACACACACTGTCCAATGGTGTTTGTGACACGCATGCTGTCCAATGGGGTTTGTGACACACACACTGACCAGGAGTGTTTGTGACACACACGCTGTCCAATGGGGTTTGTGGACACCCACACAATGTCCAATGGTGTTTGTGACACACACGCTGTCCAATGGGGATTGTGACGCACACGCTGTCCAACGGGGTTTGTGACACACAAAATCTGTCCAATGGGGTTTGGGACACACACGCTGTCCCATGGGGATTGTGACACACACACGCTGTCCAATGGGGATTGTTACACATACACGCTGTCCAATGGGGTTCGTGACACTCACTCTGTCCGGAGCGTTTAGTTTCACACACACGCTGTCCCATGGGGTTTGTGACACACAAAAGCTATCCAATGGGGTTTGTGACACAAACACTCTGTCGGATGGCGTTTGTGACGCACACGTTGTCATATGGGGTCTGTGATACATACACTGTGCAATGAGGATTGTGACACACACATGCTGTCCAATCGTGTTTGTGACACGCATGCTGTCCAATGGATTTTGTGACACTCGCACTGTCAATGGAGGTTTGTGACCCCCACTCTCTCCATTGGGGTTTGTGACACACACACTGTCCAATGAGGTTTGTGACACACACACTTTCCAAATGAGTTTGTGACACACAGACTCTGTTCCATGGGGTTTGTGACACACAAACTTTCCAACGGTGTTTCTGACACACACACTGTCCAATGGGGTTTGTGACACACACACGCTGTCCAACGGGTATTGTGACACACACACGCTGTCCAACAGAGTTTGTGACACACACGCTGTACAATGGGGTTTGTGACACACACGCTGTCCAATGGTGTTTGTGACACACACGCTGTCAAATGGCGTTTGTGACACACACTCTGTCCATTGGGCTTGTGACACACACTCTGTTCAATGGCGTTTGTGACACACACTCTGACCAGGGGAGTTTCTGACAAACACACTCTGTCCAATGGAGCTTCTGACACACAAACTGATCAATGGGGTTTGTGACACACACGCTGTCAAATGGGGTCTGTGACACACAC
Organism: Columba livia; assembly: GCF_036013475.1. Classification (NCBI taxonomy): domain Eukaryota; kingdom Metazoa; phylum Chordata; class Aves; order Columbiformes; family Columbidae; genus Columba; species Columba livia. Next base: position 4,132,356 of record NW_027043008.1, read on the forward strand.
ACTGGCCAGGGGGGTTTGTGACACACACTGTCCAATGGGGTTTCTGACACATACGCTGTCCAATGGGGATTGTGACACACACGCTGTTAAATGGGGTCTGTGACACACACACTCTGTCCAATGGGCTTGTGACACAGACACTCTCCAGTAGTGTTTGTGACACACACGCTATCCAATGGGGTTTGTGACACACACGCTGTCCAATGGGATTTGTGACACACACTGTCCAATGGGGTTTCTGAGACACACGCTGTCCAATGGGGATTGTGACACACATGCTGTCCAATGGGGTTTATGACACACACACTGTCCAATGGGGTTTGTGACCAACACACTGTCTAGGGGGGTTTGTGACGCACACACTGTCCCATTGGGTTTGTGACACATACACTCTGTCCATTGGGTTTTGTGAAACACACTCTGTCCATTGGGCTTGTGACACACATGCTGTCCAACGGCATTTGTGACACACACACTGTCCAATGGTGTATGTGACACACAGGCTGTCAAACGGGGTTTGTGACACACACACTGACCTGGGGGGTTTGTGACACACACAGGTTGTCCAGTGGGGTTTGTGACTACACACGCTGTCCAATGGGGATTGTGACACACATGCTGTCCAATGGGGTTTATGACACACACACTCTGTCCAATGGGGATTGTGACAAACACGCTGTCCAGGGGGATTTGTGACGCACACGCTGTCTAATGGGGTTTGTTACACGCGCATTGTCCAATGGGGATTGTGACACAAACAGTCACCAATAGGGAGTGTGACACACACAATGTCCATGACGGTTTGTGACACACACACACTGTGCAATGGGGTTTGTGATACACACACACTGTCCCATGGGGATTGTGACACACACACGCTGTCCAATGGGGTTTGTCACATACACTCTGTCCAATGGGGTTTGTGACACACACGCTGTCCTATGGGGATTGTGACAAACACGCTGTACAATGTGGTTTGTGACACACACACTCTGTCCAATGGGCTTGTGACACACACACTGTCCAATGGGGTTCGTGGCACATACTCTGTCCAGTGGGGTTTCTGACACACATTGTGACACACACGATGTCAAATGGGGTTTGCGACACACACACTGATCAGCGGGGTTTGTGACACACACAGGCTGTCCAATGGTGTTTGTGACACACACGCTGTGCATTGGGGTTTGTGACACAGACGCTGGCCAATGTGACTGTGACATACAAACGCTGTGCCATGTGGTTTGTGACACAAACGTCGTCCAATGGGGTTTGTGACACACACACTTTCCAGTGGGGTTTGTGACACACAAAAGCTGTCCCATGGGCTTTGTGACACACAAACTTTCCAATGGGGTTATTGACACACCCACTGTCCAATGTGGTTTGAGACACACACATGCTATCCAATGGAATTGTGAAACACACACGCTGTCCAATGGGGTTTATGACAGACCCACTGTCCAAGGGGGTTGGTGACACACACACTGCCCAATAGAGTTTGTGACACACACACGTTATACAATGGAGTATGTGAAACACACACTTTCTAATGGGGTTTTTGACACACACGGTGTCCAACGGGGATTGTGACACATAGACGCTGTCCAATGGGGTTCGTGACACACACTCTGTGCAGTGGGGTTTGTGACACACACACGCTGTCCCATGGGGTTTGTGAAACAGACGCTGTCCTATGGAGATTGTGACATACACACACTGTACAATGGGGTTTGTGACACGCACACTTTCCAATGGGGTTTGTGACACACACACTTTCCTATGGGGTTTGTGACACAGACACGCTGTCTCATGGGGTTTGTGACACACAGGCCGACCAGTTGGGTTTGTTACACACACTGTCCGATGGTGTTTGTGACACGCATGCTGTCCAATGGCTATTGTGACACACACACGCTGTCCAATGCAGTTTATGACACACACGCAGTCCAATGGTGTTTGTGACACACACACTCTGTCCAATGGTTCTTGTGACACACACGCTGTCCAATGGGGTTTGTGAAACCCACAATCTTTCAAATGGGGTTCGTGACACACACGCTGTCCAGTGGGGTTTGTAACACGCACACTGTCCAATAGGGTTTGTGACACACACGCTTTCCAATGGGGTTTCTGAAACACACACTTTCTAATGGGGTTTGTGACACACACGCTATCCAATCGGTTTTGTGACACACACACTGTCCAATGAGGATTGTGACACACACACTCTGTCCAATGTTGTTTGTGACACACACGATGTCAAATGGGGTTTGTGACACACACACTGATCAGCGGGGTTTGTGACACACACAGGCTGTCCAATGGTGTTTGTGACACACACGCTGTGCCATGGGGTTTGTGACACAAACGCCGTCCAATAGGGTTAGTGACACACACGCTTTTCAATGGGATTTGTGACACACACATTTTCTAATATGGTTTGTGACGCACACTCTATCCAGTGGAGTCTGTGACACACACACTGTCCAATAGGGTTTGTGACACACACACGCTATCCAATGGGGTTTCTGAAACACACACTTTCTAATGGGGTTTGTGACACGCACACTATGCAATCCGTTTTGTGACAAACACACTGTCCAATGGCGTTTGTGACACACACAGTGTCCAATGGGGTTCGTGCCACACACTCTGTCCAATGGAGTTTGTATCACACAGTATGTCCAACTCTGTTTGTCACACAATCACGCAGTCCAATGGGGATTGTGACACACACACGTTGTCCAATGGGGTTTTTGACACACACACATTCTCCAATGGTGTTTGTGATACGCATGCTGTCCAAGGGTGTTTGTGAAACACACGCTGTCCAATGGGGTTTTTGACACACACTCTGTCCAAAGGGGTTTGTGGACACACACACTCTGTCCAAAGGTTTTTGTGACACAGACACTGTGCAATAGGGCTTGTGACATGCTACATGCTATACAATGGGGTTTGTGACACGCACACTTTCTCATGGGGCTTGTGACACACATGCTATCCAATGGGTTTTGTGAAACACACACTCTCCAATGGGGTTTGTGACACACAAACTCTGTACCATGGGTTTTGTAAACACACGCAGACCTATTCGGTTTGTGACACACACACTGTCCAATGGTGTTTGTGACACACACACACTGTCCAATGGGGATTGTGACACAAACGCTGTCCAATGGGTTTTGTGACACACACTTTCTAATGGGGTTTGTGACACACACACTGTCCGATAGGGTTTGTGACACACACACACTATCCAAAGGGGTTTCTCAAACACACACTTTCTAATGGGGTTTGTGACACACACGCTGTGCATTGGGGTTTGTGACACAGTTGCTGTCCAATGGGGATTGTGACACACACACTGTCCAATGGGGTTTGTGACACACACACACTGTCCAATGGGGATTGTGACACACACACTCTGTCCAATGGTGTTTGTGACACACACGCTGACCAATTGGGTTCGTTACACACACACTGTCAAATGGGGTTTGTGACACACACTCTGTCCATTGGGCTTGTGACACGCACGCTGTCCAATGGGTGTTTGTGAAACACACAATCTGTCCAATGGGGTTCGTGACACACATTTTCTAATGGGGTTTGTGACACACACACTGTCCGATAGGGTTTGTGACACACACACGCTATCCCAAGGGGTTTCTCAAACACACACTTTCTAATGGGGTTTGTGACACACACGCTGTGCATCGGGTTTGTGACACAGTTGCTGTCCAATGGGGATTGTGACACACACACTGTCCAATGGAGTTTGTGACACACACACTCTGTCCAATGGGGATTGTGACACACACACTCTGTCCAATGGTGTTTGTGACACACACGCTGACCAATTGGGTTCGTTACACACACACTGTCAAATGGGGTTTGTGACACACACTCTGTCCATTGGGCTTGTGACACAAATGCTGTTCAATGGCATTTGTGACACACACTCTGACCAGGGGAGTTTGTGACACACACACGCTGTCCAATGGAGTTTGTGACACACACACTCATCAATGGTGTTTGTGACACACACGCTGTCAAATGGGGTTTGTGACACAGACACTGGCCAGGGAGGTTTGTTACACACACTGTCCAATGAGGTTTCTGACACACACACTGTCCAATGGGGATTGTGACACACATGCAGCCCAATGGGTTTTGTCACACACACTCTTTCCAATGGCGTTTGTAACACACACTCTGTCCAGAGGAGTTTGTGACACACACACTCTGTCCAAAGGGCTTGTGACACACACACTGTCGAATGGAGTTCATGACACACACGCTGTCCAATGGGGCTTGTGACACACATGCTCTACAATAGTGTTTGTAACACACACGCTATCCAGTGGATTTTGTGATACACACACTGTCCAATGGGGTTTGTGACACACACACACTGTCCAATGGGTTTTAAGACACACACTCTGTACAATGGGGTGTGTGACACACACACTCTGTCCTAATGGGGTTTGTGACAAACACACTGTACAATGGGGATTGAGACAAACAGGCTGTCCAATGGAGTTTGTGACACACACGCTGTCCAATGGGGATTGTGACACACACGCTGTCCAATGGCTTTTGTCACACACACTCTTTCCAATGGAGTTTGTGACACACACACTGTCCAATGGGGGTTGTGACACTCACACGCTGTCCAATGGGGTTTAAGACACACACGCTGTAAATTCGGGTGTGTGACACACACACTCTGTCCAATGGAGCTTGTGACAAACACGCTGTCCAATGGGGTTTGTGACACACACACTGTCCAGTAGTGTTTGTGACACACACACGCTATCCAATGGGGTTTGTGACACACACACTTTCCAATGGGGTTTGTGACACACACACCGTACAAAGGGGTTTGTGAAACACACACTTTCTAATGGGGTTTGTCACACACACGCTATCCAGTCGGTTTTGTGAACACGCACACTGTCCAATGGGGATTTTCACACACACACTCTGTCCAGTGGTGTTTGTGACACACACGCTGTGCATTGGGGTTTGTGACACAGACGCTGTCCAATGGGGATTGTGACATAGACACACTATACAATGGGGTTTGTGACACGCACACTTTCCAATGGGATTTCTGACACACACACTTTCCAATGGGGTTTGTGACACACACGCCGACCAACTGGGTTTGCTACAAACACACTGTCCAATGGTGTTTGTGACACGCATGCTGTCCAATGGGTTTTGTGACACACACTCTGTCCATTGTGCTTGTGACACACACGCTGTCCAATGGGGTTTGTGACACACACACTTTCCAACGGTGTTTGTGACACACACGCTTTCAAATGGGGTTTGTGACACACACACTGACCTGGGGGGTTTGTGACACACACAGGCTGTCCAATGGGGTTTTTGACACACACACTGTCCAATGGGACTTGTGACACACACTGTCCAATGGGGTTTCTGAGACACACGTTGTCTAATGGGGATTGTGACACACATGCTGTCCAATGGGGTTTATGACACACACACTGTCCAATGGGGTTTGTGACATACACACTGTCCAGGGGGGTTTGTGACACACACGCTGAACAATGGGGTTTGTGACACACACAATCTGTCCATGGGGGTTTGTGACACACACACGCTGTCCCATGGGGTTTGTGACACACAAACGCTATCCAGTGGGTTTTGTGACACACACACTCTGTCCAATGGGCTTGTGACTCACACACAGAATCACAGAATCACAGAATCACAGAATCACAGAATCACAGAATCGACTGGGTTGGAAAAGACCTCAGAGATCATTGAGTCCAACCCTTGGTCCAACTCTTGTCTGTTTACTAGATCATGGCACTAAGTGCCATGTCCAATCTCAGTTTAAAAACCTCCAGGGACGTCGAGTCCACTACCTTCCTGTGCAGGCCATTCCAATGCCTGATCACTCTCTCTGTAAAGAATTTCTTTCTAATATCCAGCCTAAATTTCCCCTGGTAGAGTTTAAGCCCATGCCCCCTTGTCCTATTGCTAACTGCCTGGGAGAAGAGACCAATCCCCACCTGGCTATAACTTCCCTTCAGGTAGTTATAGAGAGTGATGAGGTCACCTCTAAGCCTCCCCTTCTCTAGACTAAACAACCCCAGCTCCCTCAGCCTCTCCTCATAGGTCTTATGTTCAAGTCCCTTCACCAGTCGTGTTGCTCTTCTCTGGACCCGCTCCAGCACTTCAATGTCTTTCCTGAACTGAGGGGCCCAGAACTGAACACAATACTCCAGGTGTGGCCTCACCAATGCAGAGTACAGGGGAAGGATCACTTCCCTTGTCCTGCTGACCACGCTGTTTTTGATAGAGGACAGGATACCATTTGCCTTCTTGGCCACCTGGGCACACTGTTGGCTCATGTTGAGCTTCCTGTCAATTAGTACCCCCAGGTCCCTTTCTGTCTGACTGCTCTCCAGCCACTCTGCGCCCAGCCTGTAGCGCTGCAGGGGGTTGTTGTGACCAAAGTGCAGCACCCGCCATTTGGCCTTATTGAACTTCATCCCATTGGAATCAGCCCATTTTTCCAGTCTATCCAGATCCCTCTGCAGAGCCCTCCTGCCTTCCAGCAGGTCGACACTCCCTCCCAACTTGGTGTCATCAGCAAATTTGCTGATGATGGTCTCAATCCCCTCATCGAAATCATCAATAAAGATGTTAAACAGGACTGGACCCAACACTGACCCCTGGGAAACACCACTAGTGACTGGCCGCCAGCTGGATGCAGCCCCATTCACCAGCACTCTCTGGGCCCGGCCCTCCAGCCAGTTCTTAACCCAGCATAGAGTAAACTTGTCCAAGCCATGGGCTACCAGCTTTTGCAAGAGTATATTATGGGAGACAGTGTCAAAGACCTTGCTGAAGTCCAGATAGACCACATCCACAGCTTTCCCCTCATCCACCAGGTGAGTCACCTGATCATAAAAGGAGATAAGGTTGGTCAGACAGGACCAGCCCCTCCTAAACCCATGCTGGCTGGGTCTGATCCCTTGTCCATCGTGAAGGTGCTGTGTGATTCCATACAGGATGATCTGCTCCATAACCCTGCCAGGCACCGAGGTCAGGCTGACAGGCCTGTAGTTGCCAGGGTCAGCTCACACTGTCCAATGGGGTTCGTGGCGCAGACTCTGTCCAATGGGGTTTGTGACACACACACTGTCCAATGAGGATTGTGACACATACACGCTGTCCAATGGGGTTCGTGACACACAGTGTGTGCAATGGGGTTTCTGACACACACACGCTGTCCCATGGGGTTTGTGACACAGACGCTGTCCAATGGGGATTGTGACATACACACACTATACAATGGGTTTTGTGACACACACTCAGTCCATTGGGATTGTGACACACACGCTGTCCAATGGGGTTTGTGACACACACACAGACCAGGAGGGTTTGTGACACACACACACAGACCAGGAGGGTTTGTGACACACACACGCTGTCCAATGGGGTTTGTGACACACACACTGTCCAATGGTGTTTGTGACACACACACTTGACCTGGGGGGTTTGTGACACACACAGGCTGTCCAATGGGGTTTGTGACACACACACGCTGTCCCATGGGGTTTGTGACACACACGCCGACCAATTGGTTTTGTTACACACACACAGTCCAATGGAGTTTGTGACACACATGCTGTCCAATGGGTTTTGTGACACACACTCTGTCCATTGGCTTTTGACACACACACTGTCCAATGGGGTTTGTGACACAACCTCTGACCAGGAGGGTTTGTGACACACACACGCTGTCCAATGGGGTTTGTGACACACACGCTGTCAAATGGGGTTTCTGACACACACACTGAACTGGGGGGTTTGTGACACACACTGGCTGTCCAATGGGGTTTGTGACACACACGCTGTCCAATGGGTTTGTGACACACGCACTGTCCATGGGGGTTTCTGACCCCCACTCTTTCCAATGGCGTTTGAGACACACACACTTTCCAATAGGGTTTGTGACACACACACTGTCCAATGGGGTTTGTGAGGCACACACATTCCAATGGGGTTTGTGACGCACACGCTGTCCAATGGGGTTTGTGACACACACACTGTCCAATGGGTATTGTGAAACACACACGCTGTCCAATGCGGTTTATGACACACACTCTGTCCAATGGAGTTTTTGACACACACACTCTGTCCAATGCTTCTTGTGACACACACACTGTCCAATGGGGATTGTGACACACACACTGTGTCCAAAGTTGTTTGTGGCAAACACGCTGTGCATTGGGGTTTGTGACACAGACGCTGTCCAATGGGGATTGTGACACACACACGCTGTCCCATGGGGTTTGTGACACACACGCCGACCAATTGGGTTTGTTGCACACACACTCTCCAATGGTGTTTGTGAAACGCATGCTGTCCAATGGGGTTTGTATCACACACACTGACCAGGAGGGTTTGTGACACACATACGCTGTCCAATGGGGTTTGTGACACACACACTGTCCAATCGTGTTTGTGAGACACACACACTGTCCAATGGGTATTGTGACACACACACTGACCAGGGTTGTTTGTGATACACACAGGCTGTCCAATGGGGTTTGTGACACACACGCTGTCCAATGGCATTTGTGACTCACACTGTCCAGTGGGGTTTCTGACAAACATGCTGTCCAATGGGGTTTATGAGACACACACTCTGTTCAATTGGGTTTGTGACAAACAAACTGTCCAGGGGGGTTTGTGACGCACACTCTGTGCAATGGGGTTTGTGACACGCACACTGTCCAATGCGAATTGTGACACAGACGCTGTCCAGGAGGGTTTGTGACACACACACTGTCCAATGGGTTTTGTGACACACACACTCTGTCCAATGGTTCTTGTGACAAACACAGGCTGTCCGATGTTGTTTGTGACACGCATGCTGTCCAATGGTTTTCGTGACACACGCACTGTCCATGGGGGTGTCTGACCCCCACTCTGTCCAATGGGGTTTGTGACACACACCCTTTCCAATAGGGTTTGTGACACACACACACACTGTCCAATGGGGTTTGTGACACACACACGCTGTTCCATGGGGTTTGTGACACACACACTTTCCAACGGGGTTTCTGACACACACACTGTTCAATGGGGTCTGTGAAACAAACACTCTGTCCAATGGGGTTCGTGACACGCACGCTGTCCAATAGAGTTTGTGACACACACACACTATAAAATGGGGTTTGTGAAACACACACTTTCTAATGGGGTTCGTGACACACTCTATCCAATCGGTTTTGTTACACACACACTGTCAAATGGGGTTTATGACACACACTCTGTCCATTGGGCTTGTGACACACACGCTGTTCAATGGCGTTTGTGACACACACTCTGACCAGGGGATTTTGTGACACACACACGCTGTCCAATGGAGTTTGTGACACACACGCTGTCAAATGGGGTTTGTGACGCAGACACTGGCCAGGTGGGTTTGTGACACACACTGTCCAATGGGGTTTCTGACACACACACTGTCCAATGGGGATTGTGACACACATGCAGTCCAATGGGTTTTGTCACACACACTCTTTCCAATGGCGTTTGTAGACACACACTCTGTCCAGAGGGGTTTGGGACACACACACTCTGTCCAATGGGCTTGTGACACACACACTGTCCAATGGAGTTCATGATACACAGGCTGTCCAATGGGGCTGGTGACACACACTCTGTCCAGTGGGTTTAGTGACACACACACACTGTCCAATGGGGCTTGTGACACACATGCTCTCCAATAGTGTTTGTGACACACACGCTATCCAGTGGGGTTTGTGGCACACACACTGTCCAATGGGGTTTGTGACACACACTCACTGTCCTAATGGGGTTTGTGACAAACACGCTGTACAATGGTCTTGTGACACACACACTGTCCAATGGAGTTCATGACACACGGGATGTCCAGAGGGGTTTGAAACACACACACTGTCCAATGGGGTTTGTGACACACACGCTGTCCAAAGGGATTGTGACACATACACGCTGTCCATTGGGGTTCGTGACACACACTCTGTCCAGTGGGTTTAGTGACACACACACACTGTCCCATTGGGTTTGTGACACACAGACGCTATCCAATGGGCTTGTGACACACACGCTCTCCAATAGTGTTTGTGACACACACACACTATCCAATGGGGTTTGTGAAACTCACACGCTGTCCAATGGTGTTTAAGACACACACGCTGTACAATCGGGTGTGTGACACACACACTCTGTCCAATGGTGTTTGTGACACACACACTGACCAGGAGGGTTTGTGACACACACACGCTGTCCAATGGGGTTTGTGACACACACGCTGTCAAATGGTGTTTGTGACACACACACTGTCCAATGGCATTTGTGACACACACGATGACAAATGGGTTTTGTGACACACACACTGTCCAATGGCGTTTGTGACACACACGTTGTCAAATGGGTTTTGTGAGACACACAGTATGCAATGAAAGTTGTGACACACACAGGCTGTCCGATGGTATTTGTGACTCGCATGCTGTCCAATGGGTTTTGTGACACACGCACTGTCCATGGGGGTTTCTGACCCCCACTCTGTCCAATGCGGTTTGTGACACACACACTGACCAGGAGGGTTTGTGACACACACACGCTGTCCAATGGGGTTTGTGACACACACTCTGCCCAACGGTGTTTGTGACACACACGCTGTCAAATGGTGTTTGTGACACACACACTGTCCAATGACGTTTGTGACACACACGTTGTCAAATGGGTTTTGTGACACACACACTGTGCAATGAGGATTGTGACACACACAGGCTGTCCAATGGTGTTTGTGACATGTATGCTGTCCAATGGGTTTTGTCACACACGCACTGTCCACGGGGGTTTCTGACCCCCACTCTGTCCAATGGGGTCTGACCTCCACTCTCTCCAATGGGGTTTATGACACACACACACTGTCCAATGGGGTTTGTGAGGCACACACATTCCAATGGGGTTTGTGACGCACACGCTGTCCAATGGGGTTTGTGACACACACACTGTCCAATGGGTATTGTGAAACACACACGCTGTCCAATGCGGTTTATGACACACACTCTGTCCAATGGAGTTTTTGACACACACACTCTGTCCAATGCTTCTTGTGACACACACACTGTCCAATGGGGATTGCGACACACACACTGTGTCCAAAGTTGTTTGTGGCAAACACGCTGTGCATTGGGGTTTGTGACACAGACGCTGTCCAATGGGGATTGTGACACACACACGCTGTCCTATGGGGTTTCTGACACACACACTGAACAGGAGGGTTTGTGACACACACACGCTGTCCCATGGGGTTTGTGACACACACGCCGACCAATTGGGTTTGTAGCACACACACTCTCCAATGGTATTTGTGAAACGCATGCTGTCCAATGGGGTTTGTATCACACACACTGACCAGGAGGGTTTGTGACACACATACGCTGTCCAATGGGGTTTGTGACACACACACTGTCCAGTCGTGTTTGTGAGACACACACACTGTCCAATGGGTATTGTGACACACACACTCTGTCCAATGGTTCTTGTGACAAACACAGGCTGTCCGATGTTGTTTGTGACACGCATGCTGTCCAATGGTTTTCGTGACACACGCACTGTCCATGGGGGTGTCTGACCCCCACTCTGTCCAATGGGGTTTGTGACACACACCCTTTCCAATAGGGTTTGTGACACACACACACACTGTCCAATGGGGTTTGTGACACACAGACGCTGTCCATTGGGGTTTGTGACACACACACCGACCAATTGGGTCTGTTGCACACACACTGTCCGATGGTGTTTGTGACACGCATGCTGTCCAATGGGGTTTGTATCACATACACTGACCAGGAGGGTTTGTGACATACATACGCTGTCCAATGGCGTTTGTGACACACACACTGTCCAATCGTGTTTGTGACACACACACACTGTCCAATGGGGTTTGTGACACGCACACTGTCCAATGGGGATTGTGACACAGACGCTGTCCAGGAGGGTTTGTGACACACACACTGTCCAATGGGGTTTGTGACACACACACACTGTCCAATGGGGTTTGTGAGGCACACACATTCCAATGGGGTTTGTGACGAACACGCTGTCTAATGGTGTTTGTGACACACACACTCTGTACAATGGCTCTTGTGACACACACACTGTCCAATGGGATTTGTGAAACACACATTTTGTAATGTGGTCTGTGACACACACTGTATCCAATGGGTTTTGTGACACACAAACTGTCCAATGGGGTTTGTGATGCACAAGCTGTCCAAAGGGCTTTGTGACACACACACTCTGTCCAATGGGGTTTGTCACAAACAGACTGTACAATGGGGATTGTGACACACACACTTTCCAGTGGGGTTTGTGACACACACACACTGTCCAATGGGGTTTGTGACACACACACTTTCCAATGGGATTTGTGACACACACATTCTCTAATATGGTTTGTGACGCACACTCTATCCAGTGGGGTTTGTGACACACACACTGTCCAATGCTGTTTGTCACACACACACTCTGTCCTATGGCGTTTGTGACACACACGCTGTCAAATGGGGTCTGTGACACACACACTGTGCAATGAGGATTGTAACACACACATGCTGTCCAATGGTGTTTCTGACACACATGCTGTCCAATGGATTTTGTGACACACGCACTGACAATGGAGGTTTGTGACCCCCACTCTCACGAGTGGGGTTTGTGACACTCACACTGTCCAATGAGGTTTGTGACACACACACTTTCCAATTGGGTTTGTGACACACACACTCTGTTCCATGAGGTTTGTGACACACACACTTTCCAACGGGGTTTCTGACACACACACTGTTCAATATGGTTTGTGACACACACACGCTGTCCAATGGGGTTTATGACACACACGCTGTCCGAGGGGGTTTGTGACACAAACACTCTGTCCAATGGGGTTCGTGACACGCACGCTGTCCAATAGAGTTTGTGACACACACACACTATACAATGGGGTTTGTGAAACACACACTTTCTAATGGGGTTCGTGACACACTCTATCCAATCGGTTTTGTGACACACACACTGTCCCCTGGGGATTGTGACACACACACTCTGTCCAATGGTGTTTGTGACACACACGCTGACCAAATGGGTTTGTTACACACACACTGTCAAATGGGGTTTATGACACACACTCTGTCCATTGGGCTTGTGACACACACGCTGTTCAATGGCGTTTGTGACACACACTCTGACCAGGGGAGTTTGTGACACACACACGCTGTCCAATGGAGTTTGTGACACACACGCTGTCAAATGGGGTTTGTGACGCAGACACTGGCCAGGTGGGTTTGTGACACACACTGTCCAATGGGGTTTCTGACACACACACTGTCCAATGGGGATTGTGACACACATGCAGTCCAATGGGTTTTGTCACACACACTCTTTCCAATGGCGTTTGTAGACACACACTCTGTCCAGAGGGGTTTGGGACACACACACTCTGTCCAATGGGCTTGTGACACACACACTGTCCAATGGAGTTCATGATACACAGGCTGTCCAATGGGGTTGGTGACACACACTCTGTCCAGTGGGTTTAGTGACACACACACACTGTCCAATGGGGCTTGTGACACACATGCTCTCCAATAGTGTTTGTGACACACACGCTATCCAGTGGGGTTTGTGGCACACACGCTGTCCAATGGGGTTTGTGACACACACTCACTGTCCTAATGGGGTTTGTGACAAACACGCTGTACAATGGTCTTGTGACACACACACTGTCCAATGGAGTTCATGACACACGGGATGTCCAGAGGGGTTTGAAACACACACACTGTCCAATGGGGTTTGTGACACACACGCTGTCCAAAGGGATTGTGACACATACACGCTGTCCATTGGGGTTCGTGACACACACTCTGTCCAGTGGGTTTAGTGACACACACACACTGTCCCATTGGGTTTGTGACACACAGACGCTATCCAATGGGCTTGTGACACACACGCTCTCCAATAGTGTTTGTGACACACACACACTATCCAATGGGGTTTGTGAAACTCACACGCTGTCCAATGGTGTTTAAGACACACACGCTGTACAATCGGGTGTGTGACACACACACTCTGTCCAATGGTGTTTGTGACACACACACTGACCAGGAGGGTTTGTGACACACACACGCTGTCCAATGGGGTTTGTGACACACACGCTGTCAAATGGTGTTTGTGACACACACACTGTCCAATGGCGTTTGTGACACACACGTTGACAAATGGGTTTTGTGACACACACACTGTCCAATGGCGTTTGTGACACACACGTTGTCAAATGGGTTTTGTGAGACACACAGTATGCAATGAAAGTTGTGACACACACAGGCTGTCCGATGGTATTTGTGACTCGCATGCTGTCCAATGGGTTTTGTGACACACGCACTGTCCATGGGGGTTTCTGACCCCCACTCTGTCCAATGCGGTTTGTGACACACACACTGACCAGGAGGGTTTGTGACACACACACGCTGTCCAATGGGGTTTGTGACACACACTCTGTCCAACGGTGTTTGTGACACACATGCTGTCAAATGGTGTTTGTGACACACACACTGTCCAATGACGTTTGTGACACACACGTTGTCAAATGGGTTTTGTGACACACACACTGTGCAATGAGGATTGTGACACACACAGGCTGTCCAATGGTGTTTGTGACATGCATGCTGTCCAATGGGTTTTGTCACACACGCACTGTCCATGGGGGTTTCTGACCCCCACTCTGTCCAATGGGGTTTCTGACCTCCACTCTCTCCAATGGGGTTTATGACACACACACACTGTCCAATGGGGTTTGTGAGGCACACACATTCCAATGGGGTTTGTGACGCACACGCTGTCCAATGGGGTTTGTGACACACACACTGTCCAATGGGTATTGTGAAACACACACGCTGTCCAATGCGGTTTATGACACACACTCTGTCCAATGGAGTTTTTGACACACACACTCTGTCCAATGCTTCTTGTGACACACACACTGTCCAATGGGGATTGTGACACACACACTGTGTCCAAAGTTGTTTGTGTCAAACACGCTGTGCATTGGGGTTTGTGACACAGACGCTGTCCAATGGGGATTGTGACACACACACGCTGTCCCATGGGGTTTGTGACACACACGCCGACCAATTGGGTTTGTTGCACACACACTCTCCAATGGTGTTTGTGAAACGCATGCTGTCCAATGGGGTTTGTATCACACACACTGACCAGGAGGGTTTGTGACACACATACGCTGTCCAATGGGGTTTGTGACACACACACTGTCCAATCGTGTTTGTGAGACACACACACTGTCCAATGGGTATTGTGACACACACACTGACCAGGGTTGTTTGTGATACACACAGGCTGTCCAATGGGGTTTGTGACACACACGCTGTCCAATGGCATTTGTGACTCACACTGTCCAGTGGGGTTTCTGACAAACATGCTGTCCAATGGGGTTTATGAGACACACACTCTGTTCAATTGGGTTTGTGACAAACAAACTGTCCAGGGGGGTTTGTGACACACACTCTGTGCAATGGGGTTTGTGACACGCACACTGTCCAATGCGAATTGTGACACAGACGCTGTCCAGGAGGGTTTGTGACACACACACGCTGTCCAATGGGGTTTGTGACACACACTCTGCCCAACGGTGTTTGTGACACACACGCTGTCAAATGGTGTTTGTGACACACACACTGTCCAATGACGTTTGTGACACACACGTTGTCAAATGGGTTTTGTGACACACACACTGTGCAATGAGGATTGTGACACACACAGGCTGTCCAATGGTGTTTGTGACATGCATGCTGTCCAATGGGTTTTGTCACACACGCACTGTCCATGGGGGTTTCTGACCCCCACTCTGTCCAATGGGGTTTCTGACCTCCACTCTCTCCAATGGGGTTTATGACACACACACACTGTCCAATGGGGTTTGTGAGGCACACACATTCCAATGGGGTTTGTGACGCACACGCTGTCCAATGGGGTTTGTGACACACACACTGTCCAATGGGTATTGTGAAACACACACGCTGTCCAATGCGGTTTATGACACACACTCTGTCCAATGGAGTTTTTGACACACACACTCTGTCCAATGCTTCTTGTGACACACACACTGTCCAATGGGGATTGTGACACACACACTGTGTCCAAAGTTGTTTGTGTCAAACACGCTGTGCATTGGGGTTTGTGACACAGACGCTGTCCAATGGGGATTGTGACACACACACGCTGTCCCATGGGGTTTGTGACACACACGCCGACCAATTGGGTTTGTTGCACACACACTCTCCAATGGTGTTTGTGAAACGCATGCTGTCCAATGGGGTTTGTATCACACACACTGACCAGGAGGGTTTGTGACACACATACGCTGTCCAATGGGGTTTGTGACACACACACTGTCCAATCGTGTTTGTGAGACACACACACTGTCCAATGGGTATTGTGACACACACACTGACCAGGGTTGTTTGTGATACACACAGGCTGTCCAATGGGGTTTGTGACACACACGCTGTCCAATGGCATTTGTGACTCACACTGTCCAGTGGGGTTTCTGACAAACATGCTGTCCAATGGGGTTTATGAGACACACACTCTGTTCAATTGGGTTTGTGACAAACAAACTGTCCAGGGGGGTTTGTGACACACACTCTGTGCAATGGGGTTTGTGACACGCACACTGTCCAATGCGAATTGTGACACAGACGCTGTCCAGGAGGGTTTGTGACACACACACGCTGTCCAATGGGGTTTGTGACACACACTCTGCCCAACGGTGTTTGTGACACACACGCTGTCAAATGGTGTTTGTGACACACACACTGTCCAATGACGTTTGTGACACACACGTTGTCAAATGGGTTTTGTGACACACACACTGTGCAATGAGGATTGTGACACACACAGGCTGTCCAATGGTGTTTGTGACATGCATGCTGTCCAATGGGTTTTGTCACACACGCACTGTCCATGGGGGTTTCTGACCCCCACTCTGTCCAATGGGGTTTCTGACCTCCACTCTCTCCAATGGGGTTTATGACACACACACACTGTCCAATGGGGTTTGTGAGGCACACACATTCCAATGGGGTTTGTGACGCACACGCTGTCCAATGGGGTTTGTGACACACACACTGTCCAATGGGTATTGTGAAACACACACGCTGTCCAATGCGGTTTATGACACACACTCTGTCCAATGGAGTTTTTGACACACACACTCTGTCCAATGCTTCTTGTGACACACACACTGTCCAATGGGGATTGTGACACACACACTGTGTCCAAAGTTGTTTGTGTCAAACACGCTGTGCATTGGGGTTTGTGACACAGACGCTGTCCAATGGGGATTGTGACACACACACGCTGTCCCATGGGGTTTGTGACACACACGCCGACCAATTGGGTTTGTTGCACACACACTCTCCAATGGTGTTTGTGAAACGCATGCTGTCCAATGGGGTTTGTATCACACACACTGACCAGGAGGGTTTGTGACACACATACGCTGTCCAATGGGGTTTGTGACACACACACTGTCCAATCGTGTTTGTGAGACACACACACTGTCCAATGGGTATTGTGACACACACACTGACCAGGGTTGTTTGTGATACACACAGGCTGTCCAATGGGGTTTGTGACACACACGCTGTCCAATGGCATTTGTGACTCACACTGTCCAGTGGGGTTTCTGACAAACATGCTGTCCAATGGGGTTTATGAGACACACACTCTGTTCAATTGGGTTTGTGACAAACAAACTGTCCAGGGGGGTTTGTGACACACACTCTGTGCAATGGGGTTTGTGACACGCACACTGTCCAATGCGAATTGTGACACAGACGCTGTCCAGGAGGGTTTGTGACACACACACGCTGTCCAATGGGGTTTGTGACACACACTCTGCCCAACGGTGTTTGTGACACACACGCTGTCAAATGGTGTTTGTGACACACACACTGTCCAATGACGTTTGTGACACACACGTTGTCAAATGGGTTTTGTGACACACACACTGTGCAATGAGGATTGTGACACACACAGGCTGTCCAATGGTGTTTGTGACATGCATGCTGTCCAATGGGTTTTGTCACACACGCACTGTCCATGGGGGTTTCTGACCCCCACTCTGTCCAATGGGGTTTCTGACCTCCACTCTCTCCAATGGGGTTTATGACACACACACACTGTCCAATGGGGTTTGTGAGGCACACACATTCCAATGGGGTTTGTGACGCACACGCTGTCCAATGGGGTTTGTGACACACACACTGTCCAATGGGTATTGTGAAACACACACGCTGTCCAATGCGGTTTATGACACACACTCTGTCCAATGGAGTTTTTGACACACACACTCTGTCCAATGCTTCTTGTGACACACACACTGTCCAATGGGGATTGTGACACACACACTGTGTCCAAAGTTGTTTGTGGCAAACACGCTGTGCATTGGGGTTTGTGACACAGACGCTGTCCAATGGGGATTGTGACACACACACGCTGTCCCATGGGGTTTGTGACACACACGCCGACCAATTGGGTTTGTTGCACACACACTCTCCAATGGTGTTTGTGAAACGCATGCTGTCCAATGGGGTTTGTATCACACACACTGACCAGGAGGGTTTGTGACACACATACGCTGTCCAATGGGGTTTGTGACACACACACTGTCCAATCGTGTTTGTGAGACACACACACTGTCCAATGGGTATTGTGACACACACACTGACCAGGGTTGTTTGTGATACACACAGGCTGTCCAATGGGGTTTGTGACACACACGCTGTCCAATGGCATTTGTGACTCACACTGTCCAGTGGGGTTTCTGACAAACATGCTGTCCAATGGGTTTTATGACACACACACTCTGTTCAATTGGGTTTGTGACAAACAAACTGTCCAGGGGGGTTTGTGACGCACACTCTGTGCAATGGGGTATGTGACACGCACACTGTCCAATGCGAATTGTGACACAGACGCTGTCCAGGAGGGTTTGTGACACACACACTGTCCAATGGGTATTGTGACACACACACTCTGTCCAATGGTTCTTGTGACAAACACAGGCTGTCCGATGTTGTTTGTGACACGCATGCTGTCCAATGGTTTTCGTGACACACGCACTGTCCATGGGGGTGTCTGACCCCCACTCTGTCCAATGGGGTTTGTGACACACACCCTTTCCAATAGGGTTTGTGACACACACACACACTGTCCAATGGGGTTTGTGACACACACACACACTGTCCAATGGGGTTTGTGACACACAGACGCTGTCCATTGGGGTTTGTGACACACACACCGACCAATTGGGTCTGTTGCACACACACTGTCCGATGGTGTTTGTGACACGCATGCTGTCCAATGGGGTTTGTATCACATACACTGACCAGGAGGGTTTGTGACATACATACGCTGTCCAATGGCGTTTGTGACACACACACTGTCCAATCGTGTTTGTGACACACACACACTGTCCAATGGGGTTTGTGACACGCACACTGTCCAATGGGGATTGTGACACAGACGCTGTCCAGGAGGGTTTGTGACACACACACTGTCCAATGGGGTTTGTGACACACACACACTGTCCAATGGGGTTTGTGAGGCACACACATTCCAATGGGGTTTGTGACGAACACGCTGTCCAATGGTGTTTGTGACACACACACTCTGTCCAATGGCTCTTGTGACACACACACTGTCCAATGGGATTTGTGAAACACACATTTTGTAATGTGGTCTGTGACACACACTGTATCCAATGGGTTTTGTGACACACAAACTGTCCAATGGGGTTTGTGATGCACAAGCTGTCCAAAGGGCTTTGTGACACACACACTCTGTCCAATGGGGTTTGTCACAAACAGACTGTACAATGGGGATTGTGACACACACACTTTCCAGTGGGGTTTGTGACACACACACACTGTCCAATGGGGTTTGTGACACACACACTTTCCAATGGGATTTGTGACACACATTCTCTAATATGGTTTGTGACGCACACTCTATCCAGTGGGGTTTGTGACACACACACTGTCCAAAAGGGTTTGTGACACACACACGCTATCCAATGGTTTTTCTGAAACACACACTTTCTAATGGGGTTTGTGATACACAAGATATCCGATCGGTTTTGTGACATACGCACTGTCCAATGGCATTTGTGACACACACACACACTGTCCAATGGGGTTTGTGACACACAATCTGTCCAATGGAGTTTGTGTCACACACTCTATCCAATGGTGTTTGTCACACAATCACACAGTGCAATGGGGGTTGTGACACAAACACGCTGTCCAATGGGGTTTTTGACACACACACATTCTCCAATGCTGTTTGTGACACGCATGCTGTCCCATGGTGTTTGTGAAACACACACTGTCCAATGGGGATTGTGACACACACACGCTATCCAATGGTGTTTGTGACACGGATGCTGTCCAACGGGGTTTGTGACACACACTCTGTCCAATGTGGTTTGTGACACACACACTGTCCAATAGGGTTTGTGACATGCTACATGCTATACAATGGTGTTTGTGTCACGCCCACTTTCTGCAGAGAAAAGTCCCATCAGAGTTCCAGACCCGAGCGGACGGAGGAAGAAATGCGGCCGACCCAATATGAGTGATAAAGCATACTTCAACTTTATTGCCCGAGATAGTGTGCATTTATACCAAATACCATAATTATGCATACTTGTCTCTATCTAATAGGCTAAGCACATTTACTTACTCCACCTTCTTGGGTTTAGCTAGCTATGCGTATCCCACATTCTTCTGACTCTTATCTCTTCAAAAATATCCTGACCCTGCCTTAGTTAGTACTTTTCCGTTCCCCCCTTTCCCACGGCCTAATAGACAAGCTAACTAAGGCCTACTTATGTCAACTAAAATGGGCTCTGCTCGTACAGTTGCTTGGTGGACTCATGTCTGTGCTCCTTGAGCCAATCCCCGACATCTCCCCCTTTTTCTTTTTTTTAATGAGCAGAGCCTGCCCAAGTGTCTGCTCTAAAATTTTCTTAATACATGATATAGCACAACTCAAGCATATTAATACAACTACTACTATGATTAAGAGAGCCAGAGCACTCTGCAAAAGCCCTTTTACCCATCCTCCTAGTCCAAACCAGTTCATGAGGCCCTCTAAGCCAAAGAGGCCCACATCCTCTCTGATCTTCTGTGAATGGTCCGTAAGTTGTTTAATCTCCTCGTGGATGGATCTCGACTTATTCTGTAAATCCATAAAAGTGTTTTTCTCGTCTTGCTCTTTTGTGATCTATTATCATAGATACATTGGGCGTTAAGAGAGTTAATAGTCCCAAAATACACAGTCCTCCAACAGCGTTAGAAGGAATTCCTGGTCAGGCTCTATCTTCACAGATCAAGAATACACCATACAGGAGGTTTTAGGGTCACTGTCAATGACATCCCTTGCATTCTTCTGTGAAGCATTACACCGTCGAGTTTCATTTCTGTAGTCACCAAGAGTAGCATTAACATTTTGTAGTTTTGTCCATTCATGTTCTTGTATACTGTTCTGACACTTTTCACAAACCGGCTGAATACAAGCATCCATGGGCATAGATGCCAGCAATTCCAGTTCCTGTGGTTCGATGTCTGCTTCCAGGTGGCAATTAATCCAAAGTGCCGTGTTAGTATTATTACAGTTCGTTGCAATGCCTCTGCATCTACCACTATTTGAAACAGTCGTGTGATGCTGCTGTAGTCATCAAGGAAGACACCAACCAAGCATGTGTGGAACGTTTTTTCCAGAGACATCGTAGTTAGGCATATAGATAGTCAGTCATGTTGGCTAAAGTAATCCACATGTTAGTCTTTGTCTGTGCAGGCATCCAAAACACAGCAGCTGCAACAATCATTGTCAGGAAGATAACACAGGTTTCACGTTTCGTGCTGGCAACCATTGCAGCTCTTGATCTGTAAAAACACAAGAATAACCTCTCCCCCAGGTTATCAATTGGTGTGGCCTTTTCCATTGAACGTTAACTAGTGATTTGACCATAACTAATGTAGGTTCTTTCTGATTTAGCATGGTTTTGGGTCATAGTTACAAAGTGTTTCATAGACAAATCTGTAAGTCCAATCAAATGCAGTCATCCTGTAAAGTTGTCATAAATTCATCCCTCAAAGTTTCTAACTCCATTTTGGCTGTCATATTTATTGGATATTGTTTTCCCTTACCGGATTGAAGTCCTGTTTCAGATTTCTCAGTGTAGTATTTGCTTTATCAAAAACATTGGCTGTTAATACTAGTGGAAATACAGCATTCAAAAGTTCCTTGAAGATTTCTCACTTGCACAAGCAGATCTGCACCATCCAAGCACCTTCTTGTAGGATATGCAACTAAACAGAATTCTCAGAAAACGTTATTTGAGCTTACAATTTACTTAACAAATCCTGACCCAAGAGAGGTATAGGACTTTTAGGCAAATACAAGAATTCATGTATTAAAACTTTGTTCCAAATCTGGCATTCCGTTTGTCTCAAAAAACGGCCTTTCTTTCGTTGTCTCCCATGCCCTCAAAACTAGCATGGTGAATTTACTAAGAAGTCTCGTACAATTAATTACCATAGGATAAGTCTATCAATAAATTTTTTGTTTAATTGTCCAGTTTCATTAGAACTACGGGTCTGCTCAGGATGCCTTTAAACTTCACCCTCGGACTGCTCCATTCTATTACATCGCTGCAGTGGGGGGAGAGAGAACCCCCCTTTCACTGCTTTAAAAGCGGGCAGCCAGGTTTTTCCAGTTGTTTTTTCTTTCTGTGCAGTGTAGATATAACCAAGGTCACGCAGCTGGCACACTGGCTGGTACGAAGTAGGAGGCTCTGGGAAACTTCTCAGTTACAATGAGCTGCACACAGGCCTGGGATATTTTGCTCTTTTGTTTTCCCATTTCATTCCAGCCATAATACACTTTATATGCAATTTCAAGTAGCTCAGCAATAGTCACATTCCTTAGCTCCATTTACCTTTTACAATTTAGAGATGTCAAAAAACAGTATAAACCAGTATAATAAACATAAATCCATTATTCTATTTTCCTAGATCCAAATCAGTTCACATTCCAGCAACCTTTAAATACAACTTCATAACTTCATACAATACCCCAAGTTCACATCTATCATAGTATTTTAACAATTTAAATGCTTTTCTAACAATATAAGCGATTACTTTAATGTGTAAGGATGCATCCTAAGGGGGAGCAAGGTGGAATTTTAGCAGTGGAACCGGTTCCCATTGTAATTATCTCCCCAAACAAGATTCTTTTGGTACTGAATATGAATATACAAACTAAAATACTGAGCTCAGATACGAAAACCATATACCAAGTTCAAATAAGCAGATGGATCACACTTACACCAATTTAAGACAATATCTCAATTTTTTGCATTGCACCTTGAACCGCTCACTGCTCAGCCAGGTGGAGATACCTCTGGGTCTCCCTGACAAAATGGGTCAGTGCGCGCTGGAGGCCCATTTGGCATTCCCCCCCCCCCGCAGCAAGCTGGACTGGGCAAGGCTTTTTTTTTTTTTTTTTTTTTTGAGTGTCTCATCTGGTGTGCTACAACTGTTATTCTAAAACCATGATTCTTCACTTGATGTGCATACAAAAAGGCCAAATTTAGTGCACCGAGATGAGAGACAGCCTGTCACAGAGTTGCGCAAGTCTGGATATTGGAATAAAGCTAGTACTCTAGGAAAAAATATAACAGCTACTACACATAAAATCTTAACATCACGTTCACGCAGTAAGGAACTAAATTACTCATGATCTTTTGTACTATCACAAAACGCACCTTTTGAGTCAACCGATTCTCATGATTTAACAGTCTGTGAACTTACTGTACCATATAACAAAGACCTACCAAAATTGCAACATGCTTAAACAGATACCCACAAAGAAAACAGGCTAATAAGGAAAACATTGTGCAGACTTCAGCAAGTTTACTGTGACCTGTGTGTTATCAGTTAACTCTCTCTCAGCTGTCTGAAATGATTTAATGATCTCTTGTAGGGATTTATTTTGTCTTACTTTTCTCACCCTAAAACCAACATTAATTGCAACAAGGTGTTATACTTCAAGATTCTATTCCCCGGACACTTTTCCCAATCATTTAACTTATACAGCAGCCACCATTAATTACAATATTTTACAAGATTTTCTTTCCTCATATTTCCAAGTGCTTCCCTATGTTTTGAAACACCTCCCAATACCGATTTTTTATGAACACGACTGAAAACAGTAATTTCTGACCCCATGGAAAAGCACAGGGCTGCTTGCAGCGTGAGTGGGAAAAGTGGAGAGAAAGTTTTATGGTGCACTTATACCACAAAGAAACAATTCTAACAACAACCAGTAAAACAATTAACTCACATTCCTGACAAGCTGCTTGACTTTCAGAGAGGCAATAAACAGCAGCACATAATATGCACTGTAAAACTCGCAAATAACATGTTGATAGCAAACTTTAGCATTCTCTACTGCCAATTCCAAAACCAGTGCTTCCTTAACTTCTAAGTTTTATACCCTGAGTCCCCAGGAGCACCACCTTTCCCGTCACGATTATCATGACCACATTGCCGACTATCAGATTCACTTGCTGTTAGCTGATCTAATCTGTCACACAGTTCTGTTGTCCAGTTCTATTTTCAGTGACTTCTTCTGTTCTCTTGTGGAAGTTAGAGGGTTAAAATGCAGGAAAAGCAGATTGGTAAAATTGGTAAAAGAACTGATAGTACACTTGTTTACGACTTTAGCATTCTCAGCTTTCACAGGTTCTTTGAGTAAGTTGTCTGACACCAATCCTCTGGACTTGCTGTTCTCACCCAAAGTTCAAGTTTTGAGTCACTAATGCTCGTAACAGTCTTTTCAGGTTTTAATTGCTTCACTGTAGTATTTATCAGTTTCCAGATGGTTACAAGGCCGAGAATATATCTTTCGCGGTGACTAATTGCCTTCCACAACACAGTTCCCATCTTTTTCCAAGTCTCTATTTGAAAAACTCCTGACAGGTCAGCAGGATACCTATTGCCTCTGCACCAAGTTAATAGTCTTTTAAGGTTCTTCCCTGATAACGCAGATATGCCCATTTCCATCGGCGGAGCGGAAGGCTCCATTTTGCCGAGTTTCTGTGAAGCTACCGCAGCTAAATTCTTTTCCACTTTATGACGCTTAATATTATTAATTACTTCCCTCCACGGTTTCATCAGTTTCTTAGCTGTTTTATCCTCGTCTATGACCATATCCCACAACACATCCCCCAATTTCCTCCACTCTCCTTCATCAAACAATAAATCAGGATCCTGAAAACACCCCTTAGTTTTCCCCGTTGCTACTAGACCAGCTAGCTGTTTAACGCAACTATAATTAACCCCTCGCTTTTCTAAAAAGCTTTGTAATAAATCTAGGGCTACTTCTAAATCCATTTCTCTGTTATTCATCATTTTAATCCGTTTCTCCGTTATTTATCACTTTTAATCCGTTTCTCTGTTATTTATCACTTTTAATCCGTTTCTCTGTTATCTATCACTTTTAATCCGTTTCTCTGTTATCTATCACTTTTAATCCGTTTCTCTGTTATCTATTTCTCCGTTATTCATCATTTTTAATCCATTTCACCGTTATTCATCACTATAGTACGGTACCTCTTGCTAAATTAAGAGACCTCTTGCAGCCCTTGTTTCCTGTAGCCCAGCACTGGCGAACTTCAGTCGGTTCAGGCTTCGGAGTCGACACACCGCAGCACAGTGTTCGGTCGCTCTTGCCCGCCGGTCGCTGCTCTCCCGGCGCCTTTTGCTTCTATCCGCCGCTTCGGATCCCCGGTTCGGGCGCCAATTGCAGAGAAAAGTCCCATCAGAGTTCCAGACCCGAGTGGACGGAGGAAGAAATGCGGCCGACCCAATATGAGTGATAAAGCATACTTCAACTTTATTGCCCGAGATAGCGTGCATTTATACCAAATACCATAATTATGCATACTTGTCTCTATCTAATAGGCTAAGCACATTTACTTACTCCACCTTCTTGGGTTTAGCTAGCTATGCGTATCCCACATTCTTCTGACTCTTATCTCTTCAAAAATATCCTGACCCTGCCTTAGTTAGTACTTTTCAGTTCCCCCCTTTCCCACGGCCTAATAGACAAGCTAACTAAGGCCTACTTATGTCAACTAAAATGGGCTCTGCTCGTACAGTTGCTTGGTGGACTCATGTCTGTGCTCCTTGAGCCAATCCCCAACAACTTTCTTATGGTGTTTGTGACACACACACACTGTCCAATCGGTATTGTGACACACACACGCTGTCCCATGGTGTTTGTGACACAGATGCTGTCCAATGGAGATTGTGACATACACACGCTATCCAATGGGTTTTTTGACACGCACACTTTCCAATGGGGTTTGTGACACACACGCTGTCCCATGGGGTTTGTGACAAACACGCTGTACAATTGGGTTTCTTGCACACACTCTGTCCAATGGTGTTTGTGACACGCATACTGTACAATGGGTTTTGTGACACACACTCTGTCCATGGGGCTTGTGACAAACACGCTGTCCAATGGAATTTATGACACACACGCTGTCCAATGGTGTGTGTGAGACACACACTCTGTCCAATGGTTCTTGTGACACATACGCTGTCCAATGGTGTTTGTCAAAAACACACTCTCTCCAATGGCGTTTGTGACACACAGGTTGTCAAATGGGTTTTGTGACACACACAGTGTGCAATGAGGATTGTGACACACACAGGCTGTCCGATGGTGTTTGTGAACACGCATGCTGTCCAATGGGGTTTGTGACACACACACTGACCAGGAGGGTTTGTGACACAAACACGCTGTCCAATGGGGTTTGTGACACACACACTGACCAGGAGGGTTTGTGACACACACACGCTGTCCAATGGGGTTTGTGACACACACGCTGTCAAATGGGTTTTGTGACACACACACTGTGCAATGAGGATTGTGAAACACTCAGGCTGTTCAATGGTGTTTGTGACACGCATGCTGTCCAATGGGTTTTGACACACACGCACTGTCCATGGGGGTTTCTGACCTCCACTCTGTCCAATGGTGTTTGTGACACACACACACTGTCCAATGGGGTTTGTGAGGCACACACATTCCAATGGGGTTTGTGACGCACACGCTGTCCAATGGGTATTGTGACACACACACGCTGTCCAATTGGTATTGTGAAACACACACGCTGTCCAATGCGGTTTATGACACACACTCTGTCCAATGGAGTTTTTGACAAACACACTCTGTCCAATGGTTCTTGTGACACACACACTCTGTCCAATGTTGTTTGTGACACACACGCTGTTCATTGGGGTTTGTGACACAGACGCTGTCCAATGGGGATTGAGAAATACGCTGTCCCATGTGGTTTGTGACACACACACGCTGTCCCATGGGGTTTGTGACACACACGCCGACCAATAGGGTTTCTTGCACACACACTGTCCAATGGTGTTTGTGACATACACACTGACCAGGAGGGTTTGTGACACACACACGCTGTCCAATGGGGTTTGTGACACACACTCTGTCCAATGGTGTTTGTGACACACACGCTGTCAAATGGGGTTTGTGACACACACATTGTCCAATGGCGCTTGTGACACACACGTTGTCAAATGGTTTTTGTGACACACACACTGTGCAATGAGGATTGTGACACACAGAGTCTGTCAAATGGTGTTTGTGACACGCATGCTGTCCAGTGGGTTTTGTCACACACGCACTGTCCATGAGGGTTTCTGACCCCCACTCTGTCCAATGGGGTTTGTGACACACACCTTTTCCAATAGGGTTTGTGACACACACACACATTTTCCAATGGGGTTTGTGAGGCACACACATTCCAATGGGTTTTGTGACGCACACACTATCCAATGGTGTTTGTGACACACACACACTGTCCAATGGGTATTGTGAAACACACACGCTGTCCAATGCGGTTTATGACACACACTCTGTCCAAAGGAGTTTTTGACACACACACTCTGTCCAATGTTGTTTGTGACACACACGCTGTGCATTGGGGTTTGTGACACAGACGCTGTCCAATGGGGATTGTGACATACACACGCTGTCCCATGGGGTTTGTGAAACACACACTGAACAGGAGGGTTTGTGACACACATACGCTGTCCAATGGAGTTTGTGACACACACAATGTCCAATCGCGTTTGTGACACACACACACTGTCCAATGGCTATTGTGCCACACACACTGACCAGGGGGGTTTGTGATACACACAGGCTGTACAATGGGGTTTGTGACACACACGCTGTCCAATTGCATTTCTGACACACACTGTCCAATGGTGTTTGTGACACGCATGCTGTCCAATGGGGTTTGTGACACACACACTGACCAGGGGCATTTGTGATACACACAGACTGTCCAATGGGGTTTGTGACACACACGCTGTCCAATGGCATTTGTGACACACACTGTCCAATGGGGTTTCTGACACACATGCTGTCCAATGGGGTTTATGACACAAACACTCTGTCCAATGGGGTTTGTGACAAACAAACTGTCCAGGGGGGTTTGTCACGCACACGCTGTCCAATGGAGTTTGTGACACACACACTGTCCAATGGGGTTTGTGACACACACACACTGTCCAATGCGGTTTATGACACACACACTGTCCAATGGAGTTTGTGTCACACACACTGTCCAATGGTGTTTGTCACACAATCACACAGTTCAATGGGGGTTGTGACACACACACGCTGTCCCATGGGGTTTTTGACACACACAAATTCTCCAATGGTGTTTGTGACACGCATGCTGTCCAATGGGTTTTGTGACACACACTCTGTCCATTGGGCTTGTGACACACACGCTGTACAATGGGGTTTGTGACACACACAATGACCAGGAGGTTTTGTGACACACACACGCTGTCCAAAGGGTTTGTGACACACACACTGTCCAATGGTGTTTGTGACACACACACACTGTCCAATTGGGATTTTGACACATACACGCTGTCCACTTGGGTTTATGACACACACGCTGTCCAATGGGTTTTGTGACACACACAATCTGTCCAATAGACATCATGAAACACACTCTGTCCAATGGGTTTTGTGCAGCACACGCTGTCTAATGGGGTTTGTGACACGCCCACTGTTCAATGGGGATTGTGACACAGACGCTGTCCATTGGGCTTGTGACACACACACTGTCCAATGGGGATTGTGACACACACAATGTCCATGAAGGTTTGTGAAACACACACTGTCCAGTGGGGTTTCTGACACACACACACTGTCCAATGGTGATTGTGGCACACACGCGCTGTCCAATGTGGATTGTCACACACACTCTGTTAAATGGGGTTTGTGACACACACACTTTCCAATGGGGTTTGTGACACACACGCTGACCAATTGGATTTGTTACACACACACTGTCCAATGGTGTTTGTGACACGGCTGCTGTCCAATGGGTTTTGTGACACATACTCTGTCCATTGGGCTTGTGACATACACGCTGTCCAATGGGGTTTGTGACACATACAATGTCAATGACGGTTTGTGACACACACACTGTCCAATGGGGTTTGTGACACACACACATTGTTCAATGGGGATTGTGACACATACACGCTGTCCAATGTGGTTTGTCACACACACTCTGTTCAATGAGGTTTGTGATACACACGCTGTCCAATGGGGATTGTGACAAACACGCTGTACAATGGGGTTTGTGACACACACACTGTCCAATGGGGTTCGTGACACATACACTTTAAAAAGGGATTTGTGACACACACACTCTCTCCAATGGTGCTTGTGACACATACGCAGTCCAAAGGGGTTCGTGACACACACGCTCTCCAATAGTGTTTGTGAAACACAGACTTTCCAGTGGGGTTTGTGACACACACGCTGTCCAATGGGTATTGTGACACACACACTCTGTCCAATGGGGTTTGTGACAAACGCACAGTCCATGGGGTGTGTGACGCACACGCTGTCACATGGGGTTTGTGACACACATACTGTCCAAGGGGGATTGTGACACAGACACTGTCCATGAGGGTTTGTGACACGCACACTGTCCAATGGGGTTTGTCACTACACATGCTCACCAATGGGGATTGTGACACACACAATGTCCATGACTGTTTGTGACACACACACTGTCCAATGGGGTTTGTGAAACACACACGCTGTCCAGTGGGGATTGTGACACACACACGCTGTCCAATGGGGTTTGTCACACACACGCTATCCAATGGGGTTTGTGAAACACACGCTGTCCAATGGGGATTGTGACAAACACGCTGTCCAATGGGGTTAGTGACACACACAGTGACCAGGAGGGGTTGTGACACACACTCTGTCCAATGGAGTTCGTGTCACGCACTCTGTCCAGTGGGGTTTGTGATAACCACACGCTGTCCCTTGTGACACACACACGGTATCCAATGGCGTTTGTGACACATACACTTTCCAAAGGGGTTTGTGACACACACACTCTGTCCAATGGTGCTTGTGACACATACGCAGTCCAAAGGGGTTCGTGACACACATGCTGTCCACTGGGTTTTTTGAAACACACACTCTGTACAATGGGCTTCTGACACACACGATCACCAATACGGTTTGTGAACAACACACTTTCCAGTGGGGTTTTTGACACACATGCTTTCCAATGGGTATTGTGACACACACCCTCTGTACAATGGGGTTTGTGACACACACAGTGACCAGGAGGGTTTGTGACACACACACGCTGTCCAATGGGGTTTGTGACACACACACTGTCCAATGGTGTTTGTGACACACAAGCTGTCAAATGGGGTTTGTGACACACAGACTGACCAGGGGGGTTTGTGACACACACAGGCTGTCCAATGGGGTTTGTGACAAACAAACTGTTCCAGGCGGTATGTGACGCACACGGTGTCCATTGGGGTTTGTGACACGCACACTGTCCAATGAGGATTGTGACACAGTAGCTGTCCAGGAGGGTTTGTGACACATACACTCTCCAATGGGGTTTGTGACATACATGCTAACTAATAGGGATTGTGACACACACAATGTCCAATGGAGTTTGTAACTACCACACACTCTCCAGTGGGAATTGTGACACACACACGCTGTCCAATTGGGTTTGTGACACACACACTGTCCAATGGTGTTTGTGACACACACGCTGTCCAATGGGATTTTTTACACACAATTTCCAATGGCGTTTTTGACACACTCGCTGTCCAAAGGGGATTGTGACACACTTGCTGTACAATAGGGTTTATGACACACACACTTTGTCTAATGGGGTTTGTGACAAACACACTGTCCAGGGCGGTTTCTTATGCACACGCTGTCTAATGGGGTTTGTGACACGCATACTGTCCAATGGGGATTGTAACACAGACGCTGTCCAGGAGGGTTTGTGACACACACACTGTCCGATGGGGTTTGTGACACACACGCTCACCAATGGGGATTGTGACACACACATTTTCCATGACGGTTTGTGAAACACACACTGTCCATTGGGGTTTGTGACACACACACACTGTCCAATGTGGATTGTGACACACACACCCTGTCCAATGGGGATTGTGAAACACAAACACTGTCTAATGGCGTTTGTGACACGGATGCTGTCCAATGGCGTTTGTGACACACACACTGTCCAATGGGGTTTGTGACACACACTCTTTCCAATGGGGTTTCCGACACACACTTCGTCCAATGGCGTTTGTGACACACACACTGTCCAATGGGGTTTGTGACACACACGTTGTCTAATCGGGATTGTGACAAACACGCTGTCCATTGGGGTTTGTGCCACACAAACTGTCCAATGGGGACTGTGACATGCACACGCAGTCCAATGGGGTTCGTGATACACTCTGTCCAGGGGGTTTGTCACACACACGCTGTCAAATGGGGTTTGTGACACACAAACTGTCCAATGGGCTTTGTCAAACACTCTCTGTCCAATGGGGATTGTGACAAACACGCTGTACAATGGTGTTTGTGACACACACACTCTATCCAATGGGCTTGTTATAAACAAGCTGTAGAATGGAGTTTATGACACACACATGCTATCCACTGCAGTTTGTGACACCTACTATTTCCAATGGGGTTTGTCACAAACACACTGTCCTATGGGGTTTGTGAAACAGACACTGTCCCATGGGGGTTGTGACAAACACATTGTCCGATGCCCTTTGAGACACACACACTGTCCAATAGGGTTTGTGACACACACACGCTATCCAATGGGTTTTGTGACACATACACTGTCCAGTGGGTTTTGTGACACACACACTCTGTCCAATGGGGTTTGTGAGACACAGACACTGTCCAATGGCAATTGTGACACACACACGCTGTCTAATGGGGTTTATGACACACACGTTGTCCAATGGGTCTTGTGACACACACAATCTGTCCAATGGGGATTGTGACACTCACGCTGTCCAATGGGGTTTGTGACACACACACTCTGTCCAATGGATCTTGTGACACACTCGCTGTCCAATGGGTTTCTTGACACATTCTGTGAAATGGGGATTGTGACACACGCTGTCCAATGGTTTTGAGACACACACGTTGTCCATTTGGGTTCGTGACACACACGCTGTCCAGTGGGGTTTGTGACACACACACACTGTCCAAGGGTGTTTGTGACACACACTCTGCCCCATGGGGTTTGTGACACACACACTGTCCAATGGGGATTGTGATACACACACGCTCTCCAAAGGGGTTTGTGACACAGACGCTGTCAAATGGGGATTGTGACATACACACTATCCAATAGGGTGTGTGACACACACACACTATCCAAAGGGGTTTGTGACACGTACACTTTCTAAAGGGGTTTGTGACACACACACGCTATCCAATGGGGTTTGTGACACACACACTTTCCAGTGGTATTTGTGACACACACACGCTGTCCCATGAGGTTTGTGACAAACACGCTGACCAACAGGTTTTGTTACACACACACTGTCTAATAGGCTTTGGGACACACACACGCTCTCCAGTGGGTTTTGTGACACATACACTGTCCAGTGGGTTTTGTGACACACACAATCTTTTCAATGGGCTTGTGACACACACGCTGTCCAATGGGGATTGTGACACACACGCTGTCCAGTGGGGATTTGGACACACAGACGATGTCCAATGGTGTTTGTGACACACACTCTGTCCAAGGGGCTTGTG
This sequence comes from Columba livia, assembly GCF_036013475.1. Taxonomy (NCBI): domain Eukaryota; kingdom Metazoa; phylum Chordata; class Aves; order Columbiformes; family Columbidae; genus Columba; species Columba livia. The sequence continues at coordinate 4,165,752 of NW_027043008.1, forward strand.
ACACACACGCTGTCCAATTGGCAGTGTGACACACACACTGACCAGGAGACTTTGTGACACACACACGCTGTCCAATGGGGTTCGTGTCACACACAAGCTGTCCAATGGGGATTGTGACACACATTCTGTCCAATCGGGTTTATGACACACACACTCAGTCCAATGGGGTTTGTGACAAACACACTATCCAGGGGGATTTGTAACACACACACTGTCCAATTGGGTTTCTGACACACATGCTGTCCAATGGGGATTGTGACACACACACGCTGTCCAATGGAGTTTGTCACAAACACACTGTAAAATGGGGATTGTGACACAGACACTGTCCAATGGTGTTTGTCACACACACACTCTGTCCAATGGCGTTTGTGACACACACGATGTCAAATGGGTTTGTGACACACTCACAGTGCAATGAGGATTGTGACATACACACGCTGTACAATGGTGTTTGTGACACGCTTGCTTTCCAATTGGTTTTGTGACACACGTACTGTCCAGTGGGGTTTGTCAGACACACGGTCTCCAATGGGGTTTTGTAACACACACACTCGGTCACATGGGGGTTGTGACACACACGCTGTCCAACGGGGTTTGTGACACAAACTCTGTCCCATGGGATTTGTGACACACACACTGTCCAATGGGTATTGTGACACACAAACTCTGTCCAATGGGTTTTGTGACACACACACTGTCCATTGGTGTTTGAGACACACACTCTGTCCAGTGGGGTTTGTGACACACACACTATCCAATGGGGTTTGTGACACACACGCTGTCTACTGGGGATTGTGACACACACACTGTCCAGGGGGGGTTGTTACACACACACTGTCCAATGGCGTTCGTGATACACACAGTACCCACGAGGTTTGTGACACACATGCTGTCCAATGCGGTTTGTAACACACACACTCTGTCCAGTGCGGCTTGTGACACATATTCTGTCCAGTGGGCTTTGTAACACACACTGTCCAATGGGGATTGTGACATACACACGCTATTTAATGGGGTTTATGACACACACGTTGTCCAATGGGGTTTGTGACACACACAATCTGTCCAATGGGGATTGTGACACACACGCTGTCCAATGGGGTTTGTGACACACACACTCTGTCCAATGGATCTTCTGACACACACGCTGTCCAATGGGTTTTGTGACACACACGTTGTGCAATAGGGTTCGTGACACACACGCTGTCCAGTGGGGTTTGAGACACAAACACTGTCCAATAGGGTTTGTGACGCACACCCGCTATCCAACGGGGTTTGTGACACACACACTTTCTAATGGGGTTTGTGACACACACACTCTGTACAGCAGATCCTGTGACGCACACGTTGTCCAATGGGTTTTTTGTCACACACGCTGTCCAAAGGGGATTGTGACACACACACTGTCCAATGGGTTTTTTGATACGCACGTTGTCCAATTTGGTTCGTGACACACACGCTGTCCAGTGGGGTATGTGACACACACACTGTCCAATACGGTTTGTGATAAACACACGCTATCCATGGGGTTTGTGACACACACACTTTCCCGTGGGGTTTGTGACACACACGCTGTCCCATGGGGTGTCTAACAAACATGCTGACAAATAGGGTTTGTTACACACACACTGTCTAATAGGCTTTGGGACACACACGCTCTCCAATGGGTTTTGTGACACATACACTGTCCAGTGGGTTTTGTGACACACACACTCTTTCCAATGTGCTTGTGACACACACGCTTTCCAATGGGGATTGTGACACACTCGCTGTCCAGTGGGGTTTGTGAAACACACACTGTCCAATAGTGTTTGTGACACACACTCTGTCCCATGGGGTTTGTGATACACACACTGTTCAATGGGGATTGTGACACTACACACGCTCTCCAATGGGGTTTGTGACAAACACACTTTCAAATGGTTTTTGTGACACACACACCCTGTCCCATGGGTTTTCTGACACACACTCTGACCAGTTGGGTTTGTTACACACACACTGTCCAATGGTTTTTGCGACACGCATGCTGTCCAATGGTTTTTGTGACACACACTCTATCCAATGGGCTTGTGACACACACGCTGTCCAATGGGTTTTGTGACACACACACTGACCAGGAGGGTTTGTGACACACACACGCTGTCCAATGGGGTTCGTGTCACACACACGCTGTCCAATGGGGATTGTGACACACATGCTGTCCAATGGGTTTTGTGACACACACAATGACGAGGAGGGTTTGTGACACATACACGCCGTCCAATGGGGTTCGTGTCACACACACACTGTCCAATGGGGATTGTGACACACATTCTGTCCAATGGGGTTTATCACACACACACTCTGTCCAATGGCGTTTGTGACACACACGCTGTCAAATTGGTTTGTGACACACTCACAGTGCAATGAGGATTGTGACATACACACGCTATACAATGGTGTTTGTGACACGCATGCTGTCCAATGGGTTTTGTGACACACGTACTGTCCAGTGGGGCTTGTGACACACACACTGTCCAGTGGGTTTTGTAACACACACTGTCCAATAGGGTTTGTGACACACACACGCTATCCAATGGGTTTTGTGACACATACACTGTCCAGTGCGTTTTGTGACACACACACTGTCCAATGGGGATTCTGACACACACTCTGTCCAATGGGTTTTGTGACACGCACGTTGTCCAATAGGGTTTGTGACACACACACGCTATACAACGGGGTTTGTGACACACACACAATCTAATGGGGTTTGTGACACACACAATCTGTCCAATGGGTGTTGTGACACACACGCTGTCCAATAGGGTTCATGACAGACACGCTGTCCTGTGGGGTTTGTGACACACACACTTTTTAATGGGGTTTGTGACACATATGCTATACAAAGAGTTTTGTGACACACACACGATGTCCAATAGTGTTTGTGACACACACGCTCTAAAAATGGGGTTTGTGACACAGACGCTGTCCAATGGGGATTGTGACATCACATTATCCAATAGGGTATGTGACACACACACGCTATCCAAAGGGATTTGTGACACGCACAGTTTCTAAAGGGGTTTGTGACACACACACGTTATCCAATGTGGTTTGTGACACACACACTTTCCAGTGGGGTTTGTGACACACACACGCTGTCCCATGGGGTTTGTGACACACATGCTGACCAATTGGGTTTGTTACACACACACTGTCTAATGGGGTTTGTGACACACACACGCTGTCCAATGGTGTTTGTGACACGCATGCTGTCCAATGGTTTTTGTGACACACAAACTGTCCACTAGGCTTTGGGACACACACACGCTATCCAATGTGTTTTGTGACACTTACACTGTCCAGTGGGTTTTGTGACACACACACTCTTTCCAATGGGCTTGTGACACACACGTTGTCCAAAGGGGTTTGTGACACACACGCTGTCCAATGGGGTTTGTGAAACATACATCCTGTCCAATGGGGATTGTGACACACACACGTTGTCCAATGGGTTTATGACACACACAATCTGTCCAATGGGGTTTGTGACACACACGCTGTCTAATGGGGATTCTGACACCCACGCTGTCCGATGGGGATTGTGACACACACAGTCTGTCCAATGGTACTTCTGACATACACGCTGTCCAATGGGGTTCGTGACACACACGCTGTCCTACGGGGATTGTGACATACACACGCTATCCAATGGGGTTTGTGACACCCACACTTTCCAATGGGTTCTGTGACACACACATGCTGTACCATGGGGTTTGTGACACACGCGCTGACCAAATGGGTTTGGTACACACACACTGTCCAATGGTGTTTGTGACAGGCAGTTAAATGGGTTTTGTGACATAAACTCTGTCCAATGGGCTAGTGACACACACGCTGTCCAATGGGGTTTGTGACACACACACTGACCAGGAGGGTTTGTGACACACACACGCTGTCCAATGGGCTTCTGACACACACGCTGTCCAATAGTGTTTGTGAAACACACTCTGTCCCATGGGGTTTGTGACACACACATTGTCCAATGTAGATTGTGACACACACACGCTGTCCAACGGGGTTTGTGAAACACACTGTCCAAAGTGGTTTGTGACACGCTTGCTGTCCAATGGGTTTTGTGACACACGCTCTGTCCAGAGGTGTTTGTGACCCAAACTCTTTCCTATGGTAATTGACACACACCCTGTTCAATGGGGTTTATGACACACATGCTGTCCAATGGGGGTTGTGACAAACACGCTGTCCAGTGGGGTTTGTGAAACACACCAGTTCCAATGAGATTTGTGACACGCACACATTGCCCAATGGGTTTGTCATACCCACTCTGTCCAATGGGTTTTTGTAACACACACACTCTGTCCAATGGGGTTGTGACACATACGCTGTCCAATGGGGTTCGTGACACACACACTGCCAATAGGGTTTGTGACACAAACACTGTCCAAAGTGGATTGTGACATACACACTGTCCAATGGGGTTTGGAACACAAACACTGTCCAAAGGGGTTTGTGACAAACACGCTGTCCAATGAGATTTGTGACACACACTCTGTCCAATGGAGATTGTGACACACACACGCTGTCCCATGGTGTTTGTGACACGCATGCTGTCCAACGTTTTTTTTGACACACACGCTGTCCAATTTGGATTGTGACATACACACGCTGTCCAATGGCGTTTGAGACACGGATGCTGTCCAAGGGGGTTTTTCACTCACACTCTGTCCAATGGGGTTTGTGACACACATGTTTTCCAATGGATATTGTGACAAACAAGCTGTCCAGTGGGGTTTGTGCCACACAAACTTTCCAATGGAGACTGTGGCATGCACACGCAGTCCAATGGGGTTCGTGACACACTCTGTCCAGTAGGGTTTGTCACACACACGCTGTCCAATGGGCTTTGTCACACACACTCTGTCCAATGGGGCTTGTGACACACACTCTGTCCAATTGGGTTTGTCATACACACTATGTCCAATGGGGTTTGTGACACAGACGTTGTCCAATGGGGATTGTGACAAACACGCTGTACAATGGGGTTTGTGACACACACACTCTATCCAATGCGGTTGTGACAAACAAGCTGTAGAATGGAGTTTATGACAAACACATGCTATCCAATGCAGTTTGTGACACGTACACTTTCCAAGGGGGTTTGTGACACACGCACTGTCCAATGGGGTTTGTGACACAGACGCTGTCCCTTGGGGATTGTGACAAACACGTTGTCCAACGCCCTTTGTGACACACACACTGTGCAATAGGGTTTGTGACACACACATGCTATCCAATGGTTTTTGTTGCACATACACTGTCCATGGGTTTTGTGACACACACACTCTGTCAATGTGGTCTGTGAGACACACACGCTGTCTAATGGGGTTTATGACACACACGTTGCCCAACGGGGCTTGTGACACTCACAATCTGTCCAATGGGGATTGTGACACACACGCTGTCCAATGTGTTTTTTGACACACACACTCTGTCCAATGGGGATTGTGACACACACGCTGTCCCATGGGTTTTGTGATACGCACGTTGTCCAATGGGGTTCGTGACAGACACGCTGTCCAGTGCGGTATGTGACACACTCACTGTCCAATAGGGTTTGTTACAAACACACGCTATCCAATGGAGTTTGTGACACACACATGTTTTAATGGGGTTTGTGACACAGACGCTGTATAATGGGGTTTGTGACACACACACGATATCCAATGGTGTTTGTGACACACACGCTGTCCAATGGGGTTTGTGACACAGACGCTGTCCAATGGGGATTGTGACATACACACTATCCAATAGGGTTTCTGACACACACACATGCTATCCAAAGGGGTATGTGACAAACACACTTTCCAGTGGAGTTTATGACACACACACGCTGTCCCATCGGGTTTGTAACAAACACGCTGACCAGTGGGGTTAGTGACACACACCCTGTCCAATACTGTATGTGACACACACTCTGTCCCCTGGGGTTTGTTGCACACACACTGTCCAACGGGGATTGCGACACACAACCGCTCTCCAATGGGGATTGTGACACACACGCTGTCCAGTGGGGTTTGTGACACACACACTGTCCAATAGTGTTTGTGACACACACTGTGTCCCATGGGGTTTGTGACACACACACTGTCCAATGGGGATTGTGACACACACACGCTGCCCCATGGGTTTTCTGACACACACTCTGACCAGCTGTGTTTGTTACAGACACACTGTCCAAAGGTGTTTGAGACACGCATGCTGTCCAATGTTTTTTGTGACACACACTCTGTCCAATGGGTTTTGTGACACACGCACTGTCCAGTGGGGTTTGTCAGACACACGGTCTCCAATGGGATTTGTAACACACACACACGGTCAAATGGGTGTTGTGACACACACGCTGTCCAACGGGGTTTGTGACCCAAACTCTTTCCCACGGGACTTGTAACACACACACTGTCCAATGGGGATTGTGACACACAAACTCTGTCCAGTGGGGTTTGTGACACACACACTATCCAATGGGGTTTGTGACACACACGCTGTCTACTGGGGATTGTGACACACACACTGTCCAAAGGGGTTTGGAACACACACACTGTCCAATGGGGATTAAGACACACAAACGCTGTCCAGTGGGGTTTGTGACACACACACTGTCCAAAGGGGTTTCTGACACACACGCTGTCCAATGGTGATTGTGACACACACACTCTGTCCAATGTGGATTGTGACACCCACACTGTCCAAAGGGTTTTGTGACACATACGATGTCCAATGGGGTTTGTAACACACACACTGAACAATGGGGTTTGTGACACACTCAGTGTCCAGGGGGGTTTGTGACACACACGCTGTCCACTGTGGATTGTGACACACACATTGTCTGGGGGTGTTTGTGACACACAAACTGTCCAATGTCGTTCGTGACACACACAGTGTCCATTGGGGTTTGTGACACACACGCTGTCCAATGGGGTTTGTGACACACACACTGTCCATTGGGGTTTCTGACACACACTCTGTCCAAAGGGGTTTGTCACACACAATCTGTCCAATGGGGTTTGTGACACACACGCTGTCCAATGGGTATTGTAACACAAACTCTGTCCAATGGGGTTTGTGACACACTCACTCTGCAATGTGTATTGTGACACACACACGCTGTCCAATGGGGTTTGTGCTACACAGGCTCTTCAATGGGTTTGTGACACACACACTGTCCAATGGGGTTTCTGACATGAACACTGTCCATGGGTGTTTGTGACACACACGTTGTCCAGTGGGGTTTGTGACACAGACTCTGTCCAGTGGGGCTGGTAAACACGCGATGTCCAATGGGTTTTGTGACACAAACTCTGTCCAATGGGGTTTGTGACACACACACGGTATCCAATGGGGTTTGTGACACATACATTTCCAATGGGGTTTGTACACACACAATCTGTCCAATGTGCTTGTGACACACACGCTGTCCAATGGTGTTTGTGACACACACACTTTCCAAAGGTGTTTGTGACACACACGCTGTCCCATGGTGTTTGTGACACACACACTGTCCAATGGGTATTGTGACACACACATGTTGACCAATGGGATTTGTGACACACACACTGACAAGGAGCGTTTGTGACAAACACACGCTGTCCAATGGGGCTGTGACGCTCACACTGTCCAATGGTGTTTGTGACACACTCTGTCAAATGGCGTTTGTGACAAACACACAGACCAGGGGGTTTGTGACACACACAGGCTGTCCAATGGGGTTTGTGACACACGTGCTGTCCAATGGGATTTGTGACACACACACTGTCCAATGGGGTTTCTGACAGACACTCTTTCCAATGGGGTTTGTGACACACACGCTGTCCAGTGGGGTTTGTGACAAACAAGCTGTCCAATGGGGTTTCTGACACATACTCTTTCCAATGGGGCTTGTGAGACACACGCTGTCCAATGGGAATTGTGACACACGTGCGGTCCAATGGGAATTGTGACAAACACGCTGTCCAAAGGGGTTTGTGACACTCACAATCTGTCCAATGGGGTTTGTGACACACACGCTGTCCAATGGGGATTGGGACACACACACTTTCTAATGGGGTTTGCGACACACACGGTATACAATGGGTTTTGTGACACACACACTGTCCAATGGGGACTGTGACACACACACGATGTCCAAGGGTGTTTGTGACACACACGCTGGCCAATGGGGTTTGTGACACAGATGCTGTCCCATGGGGATTTTGACAAACACGCTATCCAATGGGGTTTGTGACACACACACTGTCCAATAGGGTTTGTGACACACACGTGCTATCCAATGGGTTTTGTGACTCATACACTGTCCAATGGGTTTTGTGACACACACACTGTCCAATGGGGTTTGTGAGACATACACACTGTCCAATGGTGATTGTGACACACACACACTGTCTAATGGGGTTTATGACACACACGTTATCCAATGGGGTTTGTGACACGCACACTTTCCAAAGGTGTTTGTGACACACACTCTGTCCAATGGGGCTTGTGACACACACTCTTTCCAATGGGTTTTGTTATACACACTCTGACCATTGGGCTTGTGACACACACGCTGTCCAATAGTGTTTGTGAAACACACTCTGTCCCATGGGTTTCGTGACACACACACTCTGTCCAATGGGCTTGTGACACTCATGCTGTCCAATGAAGACTGTGACACACACGCTGTCCAAAGGGGTTTGTGAAACACACACACTGTCCAAAGGGGTTTGTGACACACACACTCTGTCCAATGGGATTTGTGACACACACGCTGTCCAATGGCGTTTGTGAAACAAACAATGTCCAATGGAGTTTGTGACACACACACTGTCCAATGCGGTTTGAGACACACACACTCTGGCCAATGGGCTAGTGACACACATGCTGTCCAATAGTGTTTGTGAAACACACTCTGTCCCATGGGGTTTGTGACACACAGGCAGTCCAATGGAGACTGTGACACACACAAGCTGTCCAATGGGGTTTATGAGAAACACACGCTGTCCAATGGGGATTGTGACTAACACGCTGTCCAATGGGGTTTGTGACACACACGCTGTCCAATGGGGATTGTGACAAACACGCTGTCCAATGGGGTTTGTGACACACACACTCAGTCCAATGGTGTTTGTGACACACATGATGTCCAATTGGGTTTGTGACAGACACACTATCCAATAGGGTTTGTGACACACACTCGCTATCCAAAGGGGTTTGTGACACGAACACTTTTTAAAGGGGTTTGTGACACACACGCTCTATATATTGGGTTTTGTGACACACACACTTTCCATTGGCGTTTGTGACACACAAACGCTGTCCCATGGGGTTTGTGACACACACGCTGACCAATAGGGTTTTTTACACACACACAGTCTAATGGGGTTTGTGACACACACTTTATCCACTGGGGTTCGTGACACACACGCTGTCCCGTGGGGTTTGTGACACACACACTATCCAGTGGGGTTTCTGACACACATGCTGTGCAATGGGGGTTGGGACACGCGCACGCTGCCCAATGGCTTTGTCACACCCACTCTCTCCAATGGGGTTTGTGACAAACACACGCTATCCAATGCTGTTTTTAACACACACGCTGTCCAATGGGGTTTGTGACACACACACTGTCCAATGGGTTTTTGTAACACACACACTCTGTCCAATGGGATTGTGGGACATACGCTGTCCAACAGGGTTCGTGACACACACACAGAAAATAGGGTTTGTGACACACAGTGTCCAATGTGGATTGTGACACACACACTGTCCAATGGGGTTTGTAACACACACACTGTCCAAAGGGGTTTGTGACAAACACGTAGACCAATGGGTTTTGTGACACACACACTCTGTCCAATGGGGATTGTGAAACACACATACTCTCCAATTAGGTTTGTGACACACACGCTGTCCAATGGAGATTGTGACACACACATGCTGTCCAATAGGGTTTGTGACACACACACACTGTCCAAAGGGGATTCTGACACACACACGGTTTCTAATGGAGTTTATGACACACACGTTGTGCAATGGGGTTTGTGACACACACACGCTATCCATTGGGGTTTGTGACACACAGACTTTCTAATGGGGTTTGTGACACACACACTCTGTCCAATGGCTATTTTGACTCACACGTTGTCCAATTGGGTTTCTGACACACATGCTGTCCAATGGGGGTTGTGACACACATGGTGTCCAATGGACTTCGTGACACACATGCTGTCCAGTGTGGTTTGTTACACACACACTATCCAGTGGGTTTTGTGACACACACCCTTTCCAATGGGGTTTGTGACACGCACACGCTGCCTAATGGGTATGTCACACTTACTCTGTCCACTGAGGTTTGTGACAAACACACACTGTCCAATGCTGTTTGTAACACACATGCTGTCCAATGGGGTTTGTGACACACACACTCTATACAATGGGGATTGTGACATACATGCTGTCCAATATGGTTTGTGTCACACACTATGTCCCAAGGGGTTTGTGACACACACGCTGTCCAGTGGATTTTGTGACATACACACTCTGTCCAATGGTCTTGTGACAAACACGCTGTCCAATGGGGATTGTGACACATGCGCTGTCCAATGGGGTTTGTGACACACACACTTTGTCGAACGGTGATTGTGACACGCATTCTGTCCAATGGTTTTTGTGACACACACGCTGTCCAATGGGGATAGTGACACACACACGCTGTCCAATGGGGTTTATGACACACACGCTGTACAATGGGGATTGTGACAAACGCGCTATACAATGGGTTTTGTGACACACAGAGTGTCCAATGGGTTTTGTGACACGCACACTTTCTCATGGGGTTTGTTGCACACACACGCTATCCAATGGGGTTTGTGACACACACACTTACCAATGGGGTTTGTGAAACACACACGCTCTCCCATGGGGTTTGTGACACACACGCTGACCAATTGGTTTTGTAACACAGACAATCTGTCCAATGGGGATTGTGACACACACGCTGTCCAATGGGGATTGTGACACTCACACTCTGTCCAATGGATCTTGTGACACACACGCTGTCCAATGGGTTTTGTGACACACACGATGTCCAATGGGGATTGTGACATCACGCTGTCCAATGGGTTTTGTGACACACACGTTCTCCAATGGGTTTTGTGATACACACGCTGTCCAGTGTTGTTTGTGACACACACACTGTCCAATATGGTTTGTGACACACACATGCTATCCAATGGGGTTTGTGACACACACAGTTTCTAACGGGGTTTGTGACTCACACGCTATACAAAGGGTTCTGTGACACACACACTGTCCAATGGGGATTGTGACACACACACGATGGCCAATGGTGTTTGTGACATACACACTATCCAATAGGTTTTGTGACACACATATGCTATCCAAAGGGGTTTATGACACGCACACTTTCTAAAGGGGTTTGTGACACACACATGCTGTCCCATGGGGTTTGTGACACACACGCTGAACAATAGCGTTTGTTACACACACAGTGTCTAATGGGGTTTGTGAGACACACACGCTGTAAAATGGGGTTTCTGACACACATGTCCAATGGGGGTTGTGACAAACACGCTGTCCAATGGGGTTCGTGACACACACTGTCCAATTGGTTTTTTAACACACACACTCTGTCCAATGGGGATTGTTGCACATACGCTGTCCAACGGCGTTCGTTGCACACACACTGCCTATAGGGTTTGTGATACACACACTCTCCAAAGTGGATTGTGACACACACACTGTCCAATGGTGTTTGTGAAACACACACTGTCCAATGGAGATTGTGACACACACACACTGTCCAAAGGGGTTTGTGACACACAAACTGTCCAAAGGGGTTTGTGACAAACACACAGTCCAATAGGGTTTGTGACACACAGACTCTGTCCAATGGGGATTGTGAAACACACACACTGTCCAATGGGTTTGTGACACACACGCTGTCCAATGGAGACTGTGACACACACACGCTCTCCCATGGTGTTTGTGATACGCATGCTGTCCAATGGTTTTTGTGACACACACGCTTTCCAATTGGGATTGTGAAATAAACACGCGCTCCAATTGCGTTTCTGACATGGATGCTACATAATGGGGTTTGTGACACACACTGTCCAATGGGGTTTGGAACACAAACTCTTTCCAGTGGGGTTTGTGACACACATTCTGTCCAGTGGGGTTTGCCACACACACACTGTACAATGGGGTTTGTGACACACACACGCTGTCCAGTGAGTTTTGTAAAAAAAGACACTATGTCCAATGGACCTGTGACACACACGTTGTCCAATAGTGTTTGTGACACACACGCTATCCAATGGGATTTCTGAAGCACACACTTTCCAAATGGGTTTGTGACACACACGCTTTCCAATGGGTTTTTTGACACACACACACTGTCCAATGGGGATTGTGACATACACACGCTGTCCAACGGGATTCATTACACACACTCTGTACAATAGGGTGTGTGACTACACACGCTGTCCAATGGAATTGTGACAACCACGCTGTCCAATGGGGTTTGTGACACACACACGCATTCCAGTGGGGTTTGTGACACACACACTTTCTAATGGGGTTTGTGACAAACACGCTACAGAATGGGTTTTGTGACACACACACTGACCAATGGGGATGGTGACACACACGCGATGTTCAATGGTGTTTGTGACACACATGCTGTCCAATGGGGTTTGTGACACAGACACTAAACAATGGGGATTGTGACATACACACTGTCCAATAGCGTTTGTGACACACAGACGCTATCCAGTGGGGTTTGTGACAGGCCAACATACTCATGGGGTTTGTGACACACACACGCTATCCAATGGGTTTTGTGACATGCAGACTTTCCAATGGGGTTTGTGACACACACACACTGTCCAATGTGGTGTGTGACACACAAACTCTGTCCAGTGGGGTTTGTGACACACACGCTGTCCAATTGGTCTTTTGACACACACGCGGTCCAATGGGGTTCGTGAATCATACGCTGTTGATCTGGGTTTGTGACACACACTGTGTCCAGTGGGGTTTGTCACACACGCTCTGTCCAACGGGGATTGTGACACACACTCGCTGTCCAATGGGGTTTGTGACACACCCACTGTCCAATGGGGTTTGTGACACACATAAAGTCCAATGCGGTTTCTCACAAACACTCTGTCCAATGGGGTTCGTGACACAAACTCTGTCCAGTTGGGTTTGTGACACGCACACTGTCCAATGGGTTTGTGACACACACGCTGTCCAATGGGGACACTGACACATACACGCTGTGTAATGGGGTTCGTGACACACACTCTGTCCAGAGTGGTTTGTGACACACACACTGTCCAACAGGGTTTGGGACACACACTCGCTATCCAATGGGGCTTGTGACACATACACTTTCCAATGCGGTTTGAGACACACACACTCTGTACAATAGGGATTGTGACATACAAGCTGTCCAATAGGCTTTATGACACACACGCTCTCCAACAGGGCTTGTGACACACACACTGTCCAGTGGGGTTTGTGTCACACAAACTCTGTCCAATGGGTCTTGTGACACACATGGTGTCCAATGGTGTTCGTGACACACACGCTGTCCTGTGGGGTTTGTGACACACACACTGTACAATAGAGTTTGTGACACAAACACGCTATCCAATGGGGTTTGTGACACATATATTTTACAATAGGGTTTGTGAAAAACACACACTTTCCAATGAGGTTTGTGACACACATGCTGTCCAATGCTGTTTGTCAAACACACGCTGTCCAATGGGGATTGTGACACACACGATATCCAGTGGGGTTAGTGACACACACACTGTCCAATAGGGTTTGTGACACACACACGCTATCCAGTGGGGTTTGCGACACGCACACTTTCCAATGGGGTTTGTAACACACACACGCTTTAACATGTGGTTTGTGACTACACACGCTGACCAATTGGGTTTGTTACACACACACTTTCTAATGGGGTTTGTGACGCACAAGCTGTCCAATGGGGTTTGTCAAACACTCGCTGTCCAACAGGGATTGTGACACACACACTGTCCGAAGGGGTTTGTGACACACAAACTCTGTCCAATGGCTCTTGTGAAACACATGCTGTCCAATGGTGTTCGTGACACACACGCTGTCCATTGGGGTTTGTGAAACACACACTGTCCAATAGGCTTTGTGACACACACACGCTATCCAATGGTGTTTGTGACACACACACTGTGTCCAATGGGGTTTGTGACACACTACACGCTATCCAATGGGGATTGTGACACACAGGCTGTCCAATGGGCTTTGTGACACACACAGTCCGTCCAATGGTGTTTGTGACACACACTGTGTCCAGTGGGGTTTTTCACACACACTCTGTCCAACGGGGATTGTGACACACACTCGCTGTCCAATGGGGTTTGTGACACACATATAGTCCAATGGGGTTTCTCACACACACTCTGTCCAATGGGGTTCATGACACAAACTCTGTCCAGTTGGGTTTGTGAAACACACACTGTCCAATGGGTTTGTGACACACATTCTGTCCAAAGGGGATAGTGACACATACACGCTGTGCAATGGGGTTTGTGACACACACTCTATCCAGTGCGGTTTGTGACACACACACTGTCCAACAGGGTTTGTGACACACACTCGCTATCCAATGGGGTTTCTGACACATACACTTTCCAACGTGGTTTGAGACACACACACTCTGTCCAATAGGGATTGTGACACACAAGCTGTCCAATGGGGTTTATGACACACACGCTGTCCAATGGTGTTTGTCACACACATGCTGTCCAATGGGGTTTGTGACACACACACTGTCAAATGGGGTTTGTGTCACACAAACTCTGTCCAATTGGTCTTCTGACACACATGGTGTCCAATGGTATTCGTGACACACATGCTGTCCTGTGGGGTTTGTGACACACACACTGTACAATAGGGTTTGTGACACAAACACGCTATCCAATGGGGTTTGTGACACAAACATTTTCCAATGGGGTTTGTGAAAAACACACACTTTCCAATGAGGTTTGTGACACACACGCTGTCCAATGGGGTTTGTGACACACACACACTGTCCAATGGGGTTTGTCACAAACACACTGTAACAATGGGGATTGTGACACACACAGAGTCCAATGCTGTTTGTCACACACACACTCTGTCCAATGGGTCTTGTGACACACACGCTGTCCAATTGGTTTCGTGACACAAACGCTGTCGAGTGGGGTTTGTGAAACACACACTGTCCAGTAGGGTTTGTAATATACATGCTATCCAATGGGGTTTGTGACACACACTTTCTAATGGGGTTTGTGACACATACGCTATAAAATGGTTTTGTGACACACACACTGTCCAATGGGGCTTGTGACACACACACGATTTCCAATGGTGTTTGTGAAACACCCGCTGTCCAATGGGGTTTGTAACACAGATGCTGTACAATGGCGATTGTGACATACACACTGTCCAATAGGGTTTGTGACACGCATGCTGTCCAGTGGGTTTTGTTAAACACACACTCTGTGCTATGGGGTTTGTCACACACACATTCTGTCCTATGGGGTTTGTGACACATCACGCTGTCCAATGGGTTTTGCGACATACACACACTGTCCAGTGGGGTTTGTGACACACACAATCTGTGTAATGGGGATTGTGACACACAGGCTGTCCAATGGGGTTTGTGTCACACACAGTCTGTACAATGGTGTTTGTGACACACACGCTGTCCAATGGCGACTGTGACACACAAGCTGCCCAGTGGGGTTTTTGATACACACACTGTCCAATGGGGTGGGAGACACACACACGCTATCCAATGGGATTTGTGACACACACATTTTCTAATGTTGTTTGTGACACACACTCTATCCAATGGGTTTTGTGACACAGACACTGTCTAATGGGGATTGTGACGCGGAGATGCTGTCCAATGGTGTTTGTGACACACACGTTGTCCAATGGGGCTTGTGACACACACGCTGTCTAATGGGGTTCATGACACAAACGCTGTCCGGTGGGGATTGTGACACACACACTATTCAATAGGGTTTGTGACACACACAAGCTGTCCTATGGGGTTTGTGACACACACGTTGACCATTTGGGTTTGTTACACACACAGTGTCCAATGGGGATTGTGACACACACACGCTGTCCAATGGGGTTTATGACACACACTGTCCAATGGGGTTTGTCACACAAACGCGGTCCAACGGGGATTGTGACACACACACTGTCCAATGGTTTTTGTGACACACACACTGTCCAATGGGGCTTGTGACACACAAACTCGGTCCAATGGTTCTTGTGACACACATGCTGTCCAATGGTGTTCGTGACACACACTCTGTCCAGTGGGGTTTGTGATACACACACTGTCCAATAGGGTTTGTGACACACACACGCTATCCAATGGGGTTTGTAACACACACACACTGTCCAATGGGTATTGTGACACACACATGCTGTCCAATGTGGTTTATGACACACACACTGTCCAATGGTGTTTCTGATTCTCATGCTATCTAATAGGTTTTGTGCCACACACTCTGTCCAATGGGATTGTGACACACTCGCTGTCCATTGTAGTTTTTGACACACACACTGACCAGTAGGGTTTGTGATACACACACTGACCGGGGGCGTTTCTGACACACACAGGCTGTTCAATGGGGTTTGTGACACACACGCTGTCCAATGGAGATTGTGACATACACACTCTGTCCAATGGGGTTTGTGACACACACGCTGTCCAATGGAGATTGTGACACACAGACTCTGTCCAATGGGGTTTGTCAGAAACACACAGTACGATAGGGATTGTGACACACTGTCCAATGGTGTTTGTGATACACAGAGTACCCACGGGGGTTTGTGACACAGAGGCTGTCCAATGGGGATTGTGACATAAACATTGTCAAAGAGGGTTTGTGACACACACACGCTATCTAATGTGGTTTGTGTCACATGCACTTTCCAGTGGGGTTTCTGACACACACTCTGACCAATAGGGTTTGTGACACAGACACTTCCCAATGGGGATGTAACACACACAATGTGCAATTAGGATTGTGAGACACATATGCTGTCTAATGGTGTTTGTGACACACACGCTGCCCAATCGGTTTTGTGACACACACACTGTCCAGGGGCGTTTGTGACACGCCCACTGTCCAATGGGGTTTGTGACACACACATTGTCCAATGCGTTTTGTCACAAACACAAGCTGTCAAATGGTGTTTGTCACACACACGCTGTCAGATCGGGTTGTGACACGAACTCTCTCCAAAGGGGTTTGTGCCACACACACTGTCCAGTGGGGACTGTGACAAGCACACGCTGTCCAATGGGTATGTGAAACACACACTCTGTCCAATGGTGATCGTGACACACACAATGTCCAGGAGGGTTTGTGAAACACACACTGTCCAATGGGGTTTTTGACACACACACTCACCAATGGGGATTGTGACACACACAATGTGCATGACGGTTTGTGACACACACACTGTCCAGTGGGGTTTATGACACGCACACTGTCCAATGAGGTTTCTAACAAACACTATGTCCAATGGGGTTTGTGACACACACAGTTTCCAATGGGGGTTGTGACACACACACTCTGAACAATGGGCTTGTGACACACACGCTGTCCAATGGGGTGTCTCACAAACACGCTGTCCAATGGGGTGTCTCACCAACACTCTGTCCAATGGGGATAGTGACAAACACGCTGTACAATGGGGTTTGTGACACACACATGCGTCCAATGGGTATTGTGATACACACGCTGTCCAATGGTATTTCTGACACGGATGCTGTTCAATGGGGATTGTGAAACACATGCTGTCCAATGGGTCTTGTGACACACATGCTGTCCAATGGGGATTGTGACACACACGCTGTCCCATGGTGTTTTATGACACACACTCTGTCCAATTGGGTGTGTGACACACACACTCTCTTCAGTGGTGTTTGTGACACACACACTGTCTAAAGGGGCTTGTGACACACACACGATATCCAATAGTGTTTGTGACACACTCGCTGTCCAATGGGGTTTGTGATACATACGCTGTCCAACGGGGATTGTGACACACACACGCTGTCAAATGGGGTTTGTGAAATACACGCTGTCCAATGGGGTTTGTGACACACACAATCTGTAAAATCGGGTTTGTGACACAAACGCTGTCCAATGGTACTTGTGACACACACGCTGTCCAATGGGATTTGTGACACACACAATCTGTCCAATGTACTTGTGACACACACGCTGTCCAATGGTACTTGTGACACACACGCTGTCCAATGGGGTTCGTGATACACACTCTGTCGAGCTGAGTTTGTGACACACACACTGTGCAATAGGGTTTGTGAAACACATACTTTATAATGGGGTTTCTGACACACACGCTATCCAATCGGTTTTGTGAAACACACACTTTCCAATGGGGATTGTGACACACACACTCTGTCTAATGGTGTTTGTGACACACATGCTGTGCAATGGGGTTTGTGACACAGACACTGTCCAATGGGGGTTACGACATACACACGCTATCCAATGGGGTTTGTGACAAGCATAGTTTCCAAAGGGTTTTGTGACACACACACTGTCCCATGGTGTTTGTGACACACATGCTGTGCAAAGGGGTTTGTAACACAGACGATGTCCAATGGGTATTGTGGCAAACAGCCTGTTCGATGGGGTTTGTGACAGAAACACTGTCCAATAGGGTTTGTGACACACACACGCTATCCAATGGGTTTTGTGACACATACACTGTCCTATGCGGTTTGTGACACAAACACACTGTCCAATGGGTATTGTGACACGCACATGCTGTCTAATGGGGTTTGTGACACACACGCTGTCCAATGGGGTTTGAGACACACACAATCTGTCCAATGGGGATTGTGACACACACGCTGTCCAATGGGTATTGTGACACACACGCTGTCCAATGGGGTTTGTGAAACACAAAATCTGTCCAATGGGTCTTGTGACACACACGCTATCCAATGTGGTTTGTGACACGCACACTTTCTAAAGGGGTTTGTGACACAAACACTTTCGAATGGGGTTTGTGACACACACACTCTGTCCAATGATTCTTGTAACACACACGCTGTCCAATGGGGTTTGTGGCACACATGCTGTCCCATGGGGTTTGTGACACAGACGCTGTCCAATGGGGATTGTGACACACACACGCTATCCAATGGGGTTTGTGACATGCACACTTTCCAAAGGGTTTTGTGACACACACACTGTCCCATGGTGTTTGTGACACACACACGCTATCCAGTGGGTTTTGTGACACATACACTGTCCTATGGGGTTTGTGACACACACACGATGTCTGATGATATTTATGACACACTCGCTGTCCAATGGGGTTTTGTGATACAGACGCTATCCAATGGGGATTGTGACACACACACGCTGTCCAATGGGGTTTGTGACACACACAATCAGTCCAATCGGGTTTGTGACACAGTCGCTGTCCAATGGAAATTGTGACACACGCGCTGTCCAATGGGATTTGTGACACACACATTCTGTCCAATGGTACTTGTGACACACAGGCTGTCCAATGGGGTTCGTGACACACACTCTCCAGAAGGGTTTGTGACACACACACTGTCCAATAGGGTTTGTGACACACACACGCTATCCAATGGCGTTTGTGACACACACACTGTCTAATGGGGATTGTGACACACAAACGATGTCCAATGGTGTTTGTGACACACTCGCTGTCCAGTGGGGTTTGTATACAGACGCTGTCCAATGGGGATTGTGACACACACACGCTGTCCAATGAGGTTTGTGAAATACATGCAGTCCAATGGGGTTTGTGACACACACAATCTGTCCAATGGGGATTGTGACACACATACTGTCCAATGGGGTTTGTGAAACGCACACTCTGTCTAATGGTACTTGTGACACACTCGCTGTCCAAAGGGGTTCGTGATACACACGCTGTAGATTGGAGTTTGTGACACACACACTGTCCAATAGGGTTTGTGAAACACACACGCAATCCAATGGGGTTTGTGAAACACACACTTTCTAATGGGCTTTCTGACACACACGCCATCCAATCGGTTTTGTGACACATGCACTTTCCAATGTTTATTGTGACACACAAACTCTGTCCAATGGTGTTTGTGACACACATGCTGTGCAGTGGGGTTTGTGACACAGACACTATCCAATGGAGATTGCGATATACACACGCTGTCCCATGGGGTTTGTGACATAGACGCTGTCCAATGGGGATTGTGACATACACACGCTATCCAGTGGGGTTTGTGACATGCACACTTTCCAAAGGGTTTTGTGACACACACACTCTCTAATGGGGATTGTGACACACAAACGATGTCCAATGGTGTTTGTGACACACTCGCTGTCCAGTGGGGTTTGTATACAGACGCTTTCCAATGGGGATTGTGACACACACACGCTGTCCAATGAGGTTTGTGAAATACATGCAGTCCAATGGGGTTTGTGACACACACAATCTGTCCAATGGGGATTGTGACACACATACTGTCCAATGGGGTTTGTGAAACGCACACTCTGTCTAATGGTACTTGTGACACACTCGCTGTCCAAAGGGGTTCGTGATACACACGCTGTAGATTGGAGTTTGTGACACACACACTGTCCAATAGGGTTTGTGAAACACACCCGCAGTCCAATGGGGTTTGTGAAACACACACTTTCTAATGGGCTTTCTGACACACACGCCATCCAATCGGTTTTGTGACACACGCACTTTCCAATGTTTACTGTGACACACAAACTCTGTCCAATGGTGTTTGTGACACACATGCTGTGCAATGGGGTTTGTGACACAGACACTGTCCAATGGGGATTGCAATATACACACGCTGTCCCATGGGGTTTGTGACATAGACGCTGTCCAATGGGGATTGTGACATACACACGCTATCCAGTGGGGTTTGTGACATGCACACTTTCCAAAGGGTTTTGTGACACACACACTGTCCAATGGAGTTTGTGACACACATTCTGTCCGATGGGGTTTGTGACAAAGACGATATCCGATTGCCTTTGTGACACACACACTGTCCAATGGGGATTGTGACACACACACGCTGTCTAATGGGGTTTATGACACACACGCTGTCCAATGGGGTTTGTTACACACACAATCTGTCCAATGGGGTTTGTGACACAAATGCTGTCCAATTGGGAATGGGACACACACGCTGTCCTATGGGGTTTGTGACACACGCACTCTGTCCAATGGTACCTGTGACACACACGTTGTTTAATGGGGTTCGTGATACACACGCTGTCGAGTGGGGATTGTGACACACAAACTGTCCAATAGGGTTTGTGAAACACACACACTATGCAATGGGGTTTGTGAAACACACACTGTCCAATGGGGATTGTGACACACACACGATGTCCAATGGAATTTGTGACACACATGCTGTCCAATGGTGTTTGTGACACACACGCTGTGCAACGGGGTTTGAGACACAGACACTGTCCAATGGGGATTGTGACATATACACGCTGTCCCTTGGGGTTTGTGACACAGACGCTGTCCAATGGGGATTGTGACATACACACGCTATCCAATGGGGTTTGTGACACGCACACTTTCCAATGGGGTTAGTGACACACACACTTTACAACGGGTTTTGTGAAACACACATGCTGTCCCATGGGGTTTGTGACACACATGCTGACCAAATGGGTTAGTTACACACACATTGTGCAATGGAGTTTGTGACACGCTGTCAAATAGGTTTTGTGACACAAACTCTGTCCAATGAGCTTGTGACACGCACGCTGTCCAATGGGATTTTTGAAACACACACTGACCTGGAGGATTTGTGACACACACACACTGTCCAATGAATTTTATAACACACACACTGTCCAAAGAGGTTTGTTACACACACGCTGTCCAATGGGGTTTGTGACACACACACACTGTCCAATGGGTTTTGTGACACACACACGCTGTCCCATGGGGTTTATGACACACACTCTGTCCAATGGGGTGTGTGACATACACACTCTCTTCAATGGTGTTTGTGACACACACGTTGTCCAATGGGGTTTGTGACACAGACGGTGTCCAATGTGGATTGCGACATACACAGTATCCAACAGGGTTTGTGACACACACAAGCTATCCAAAAGGGTTTGTGACATGCAGACTTCCTAAAGGGGTTTGTGACACACACACGCTATCCAATGGGGTTTATGACACACACACTTTCCAGTGGGGTTTGCTACACACACACGCTGTCCCATGGGGTTTGTGACGCACACGCTGACCAATTGTGTTTGTTACACAGACACTGTCTAATGGGATTTGTGACACACACACGCTGTCCAATGGCGTTTGTGACATGCGTGCTGCCCAATGGCTTTTGTGACACACACACGATATCCAATGGGTTTTGTGACACATACACTGTCCAATGGGGTTTGTGACACACACACACTGTCCAATGGGGATTGTGACACACACACGCTGTCCAATGGTGTTTGTGACACACACAATCTGTCCAATGGGGATTGTGACACACACGCTGTCCAATGGGTATTGTGACACACGCGCTGTCCAATGGGGTTCGTGACACGCACTCTGTGTCCAACAGTACTTGTGACACACATGATGTCCAATGGGATTCGTGACACACATGATGTCCAATGGGGTTTTTGATACACACACTCTGTACAATGGTACTTGTGACACACACGCTATACAATCGGTTTTATGACACACACACTGTCCAATGGGGAATGTGACACACACACGATGTCCAATGGTGTTTGTGACACACACGCTGTCCAATGGCTTTTGTGACACACACTCTGTCCAATGGGGATTGTGACACACACACGATGTCCAATGGTGTTTGTGACACACACATGATGTCCTATGGGATTTGTGACAAACACATTGTCCATGGGGTTTGTTACACACACGCTGTCCAATAGAGATTGCGACACACCCACGCTGTCCAATGCTGTTCGTAACACACACGCTGTCAATGGGGATTGTGACACACACGCTGTCCAATGGTGTTTCTGACACAGATGCTGTTCAATGGGGATTGTGACACACACGCTGTCCAATGGGGTTTGTGACACGCACACTCTGTCCAATGGGTCTTGTGACACACACGCTGTCCAATGGGGTTTATGACACACACTCTGTCCAAAGGGGTGTGTGACACACACACTCTCTTCAAAGGTGTTTGTGACACACACACTATCTAATGGGGCCTGTGACACACACACGATGTCCAATGGTGTTTGTGACACACTCGCTGTCCAATGGGGTTTGTGATACAGACGCTGTCCAATGGGGATTGTGACACAAACACGTTGTCAAATGGGGTTTGTGACACACACACTGTCCAATGGGGTTTGTGACACACACAATCTGTCCAATCGGGTTTGTGACACAAACGCTGTCCAATGGAGATTGTGACACACACGCTGTTAAGTGGGATTTGTGACACACACAATCTGTCCAATGGTACTTGTGACACACACGCTGTCCAATGGGGTTCGTGATACACACTCTGTCTAGTGGAGTTTGTGACACACACGCTGTGCAATAGGATTTGTGAAAAACACACGCTATACAATGGGGTTTGTGAAACACACACTTACTAATGGGGTTTCTGACACACACGCTATCCAATCGGTTTTGTGACACACACACTTTCCAATGGGGATCGTGACACATACACTCTGTCCAATGGTGTTTGTGACACACACGCTGTGCAATGAGTTTTGTGACACAGACACTGTCCAATGGGGATTACGACATACACACGCTGTCCCATGGGGTTTGTGACACAGACGCTGTCCAATGGGGATTGTGACACACACACACTATCCAATGGGGTTTGTGACATGCACACTTTCCAAAGGGTTTTGTGACACACACACTGTCCCATGGTGTTTGTGACACATATGCTGTCCAATAGGGTTTGTGACACAGACGATGTCCAATGGGGATTGTGACAAACAGGCTGTTCGATGGGGTTTGTGATAGAAACACTGTCTAATAGGGTTTGTGACACACACACGCTATCCAATGGGTTTTGTGACACATACACTGTCCTATGGGGTTTGTGACACACACCCACTGTCCAAAGGGGATTGTGACACACACATGCTGTCTAACGAGGTTTGTGACACACACACTGTCCAATGGGGTTTGAGACACACACAATTTTTCCAATGGGGATTGTGACACACACGCTATCCAATGGGTCTTGTGACACACACGCTATCCAATGGGGTTTGTGACACACACGCTGTCTACTGGGGATTGTGACACACACACTGTCCAGGGGGGGTTGTTACACACACACTGTCCAATGGCGTTCGTGATACACACTTTCTAAAGGGGTTTGTGACACAAACACTTTCAAATGGGGTTTGTGACACACACACTCTGTCCAATGATTCTTGTAACACACACGCTGTCCAATGGGGTTTGTGGCACACACGCTGTCCAATGGGGATTGTGACACACACGCTGTCCAATGGTGTTTCTGACACGGATGCTGTTCAATGGGGATTGTGACACACACGCTGTCCAATGGGGTTTGTGACACGCACACTCTGTCCAATGGGTCTTGTGACACACACACTGTCCAATGGGATTGTGACACACACGCTGTCCCATGGGGTTTATGACACACACTCTGTCCAATGGGGTTTGTGACATGCAGACTTTCCAAAGGGTTTTGTGACACACACACTGTCCCATGGTGTTTGTGACACACACGCTGTCCAATGGGGTTCGTGACACACACTCTGTCCAGTGGGGTTTGTAACACACACACTGTCCAATAGGGTTTGTGATACACACTCGCTATCTAATGAGTTTTGCGACGCACACACTTTCCAATGGGTCTGAGACACACACACTCTGTCCAATGGTGATTGTGACACAAACGCAGTCCAAAGGGTTTCGTGGCACACACGCTGTCCAGTGCATGACACACACACGCTATCCAATGGGGTTTGTGACATGCACACTTTCCAAAGGGTTTTGTGACACACACACTGTCCCATGGTGTTTGTGACACATATGCTGTCCAATAGGGTTTGTGACACAGACGATGTCCAATGGGGATTGTGACAAACTGGCTGTTCGATGGGGTTTGTGACAGAAACACTGTCCAATAGGGTTTGTGACACACACACTCTGTCCAATAGGCTTGTGACACACACGCTCTCCAATAGTGTTTGTGACAAACACGCTATCCAATAGTGTTTGTGACACACCCACTGTCCAAAGGGGTTTGTGACACACCCGCTGTCCAATGGGGTTTGTGACACACACAATCTGTCCAATGGGGATTGTGACACACACGCTGTCCAATGGGTCTTGTGACACACACACTGTCCAATGGGGATTCAGACAGACACACTGACTAGGAGTGTTTGTGACACACACACGCTGTCCAAAGTGGTTTGTGAAAAACATGCTGTCCAAAGGAAATTGTGACACACACTGTCCAATGGGGTTTATGAGAAACACACACTGTCCAATGGGGTTTGTGGCACACACACTGTCCAGGGGGTTCTGTGACGCATACCCTGTCCAATGGGGTTCGTGACACACACGCTGTCCAAAGGGGATTGTGACACACACACTCTGTCCAATGAGGTTTGTCACAAACACACTGTACAATGGGGATTGTGACACACACACAGTCCAATGCTGTTTGTCACACACTGTCCAATTGTTTTGTCACACACACACTCTGTAAAATGTCGTTTATGACACACACGCGTTCAAATGGGGTTTGTGACACACACACTCTGCAATGATGATTGTGACACACACACGCAGTCCAATGGTGTTTGTGACACGCATGCTGTCCAATGGTTTTTGTGACACATGCACTGTCCATAGGGGTTTGTGACCCCCACTCTATCCAGTAGCGTTTGTGACACACACATTTTCCAGTGGGGTTTGTGACACACACGCTGTCCACTGGGGTGTGTGACACACACACACTGTCCGATGGGGTTCGTGACACACACGCTGTTGAATGGGGTTTTTGACACACACACGCTATCCAGTTTGGTTTGTGTCACACACTTTCTAATGGGGTTTGTGACACACACGCTATACAATGGGTTTTGTGACACACACACACTGTCCAATAGGGATTGTGACACACACATGATGTCCAATGGGGTTTGTGACACACACAATGTCCAAAGGGGTTTGTGACACACACGCTGTCCAATGCTGTTTGTAACACACACGCTATCCAATGGGAAATGTGACACACACGCTGTCCAATGGTGTTCGTGACTACAAACGCTGTCCAATGGGGTTTGTTGAACACACTCTGTCCAATGGGTTTTTTGGAAACACACACACAGTCCAATGGTGTTTGTGACACACACGCTGTCCAATGGGGATTATGACAAACACGCTGTCCAGTGGGGTTTGTCACACACACTCTGTCCAATGGGGATTGTGACACACTCACGCTGCCAATGGGATTTGTGACACACACACTGTCCTATGGGGATTGTGACACACACACGATGTCCAATGGTGTTTGTAACACAGACGATGTCCAATGGGGATTGTGACAAACACGCTGTCCGATGGGGTTTGTGACACACACACTGTCCAATAGAGTTTGTGACACACACACGCTATCCAATGGGTTTTGTGACACATAAACTGTCCTATGGAGTTTGTGACAAACACACACTGTCCAATGGGTAATGCGACACATACACGCTGTCTAATGGGATTTATGACACACACACTGTCCAATGGGGTTTGTGACACACACAATCTGTCCAATGGGGATTGTGACACACACGCTGTCCCATGGGGTTTGTGACAAAAAAACTGTCCACTGGGCTTTGTGACGCACACGCTGTCCAACTGGGTTTGTCACAAACACACTGTGCAATGGCGATTGTGACACACACACTGTCCAATGGTGTTTCTCACAGACATACTCTCTCCAATGGCGTTTGTGACACACATGCTGTTAAATGGGGTTTGTGACACACACACTGTCCAATGGGGTTTGTGACACACACACTCTGTCCAATGGGTCTTGTGACACACACACGCTCTCCAATGGTGTTTGTGACACGCATGCTGTTCAATGGGTTTTGTGACACACGCACTGTCCAAAGGGGTTTGTAACAAACACACGATGTCCTATGGGGTTTGTGATACGCACACTTTCCAATGGGGTTTGTGACACACCCTCTGTCCAATGTGGTTTGTGACACACATGCTGTCCAATGGGGATCGTGACACACACGCTGTCCAGGGGGTTTGTGACACACACACTGTCCAATACCGTTTGTGACACACACGCTCTGTCTAATGGGGTTCTTGACAAACACACTGTACAGCGCGGTTTGTGACGCACACGCTGTCTAATGGGGTTTGTGACACATACACTATGTCCAATGGGTTTTATGACACACACGCTGACCAATTGGGTTTGTTACACACTCTGTCCAATGGTGTCTGTGAACACGCATACTGTCCAATGGGTTTTGTGACACACACTCTGTCAAATGGTCTTGTGATACACACGCTGTCCAATGAGGTTTGTGACAGACACACTTGCCAGGAGGGTTTGGGACGCACACACGCTCTCCAATGGGGTTTGTGACACACACAGTCTGTTCAATGATGTTTGTGACACACACTCTGTCCAATTGGTTTTGTGACAAACACACTCTCCAGGGGGGTTTGTGACGCACATGCTGTCCAATGGGGTTTGTGACACACACACTGACCTGGAGGTTTTGTTTGTCACAAAAACACTGTACAATGGCGATTGTGAAACAGACACTGTCCAATGGTGTTTGTCACACACACACTCTGTCCAGTCGCCTTTGTGACACACACACTGTCCAATGGGGTTCGTGACACACGCACTCTGTCAAATTGTTCTTGTGACATACACACAGTCCAATGGAGTTTGTGACACACACACACTGTCCAATGGGTATTGTGACACACACACGCTGTCCAATGGGGTTTAAGACATACACGCTATTCCACGGGGTTTGAAAAACGCACACTCTGTCCAATGGTTCTTGTGACACACACACACTATCCAATGGGGTTTGTGAAACACACACTTTCTAATGGGGTTTGTGACACACACGCTATCCCATTGGTTTTGTGACACACACACTGTCCAATGGAGATTGTGACACACACACTCTGTCCAATGGTGTTTTTGACCCACACTTTGTGCTTTGGGTTTTGTGAAACAGACGCTGTCCAATGGGGATTGTGACATACATACTCTTTCCAAAGGGGTTTGTGACACACACACGCTATCCAACGGGGTTTGTGACACACACACACTTTCCAATGGGGTTTCTGACACACACACGCTGTCCCATGGTGTTTGTGACACACACGCTGACCACTTGTGTTTGTTACACACACATTGTCCAATGGTGTTTGTGACATGCATGGTGACCAATGGGTTTTGTAACACACCTCTGTCCAATGGGATTGTGACACACATACTGACCAGGGGGGTTTGTGACACACACAGGCTGTCCAATGGCGTTTGTGACACACATGCTGTCCAATGGGGTTTATGACACACTCATTCTGTCCAGTGGGGTTTGTGACAAACACACTGTCCAATGGGGTTTGTGACACACACACACTCTGTCCAGCGGTTCTTCTGACACACAGGCTTGCCAATAGGGTTTGTGAAACACACAATCTGTCCATTGGGGTTCGTGACACACACGCTGTCCAGTGGGGTTTGTGAAACACGCACTGTCCAATAAGGTTTGTGACACACACATTAACCAGGAGGGTTTGTGACACACACACGCTGTCCAAAGGGGTTTGTGACAGAGACACTGTCCAATGGTGTTTGTGAAACACACGCAGTCAAATGGGGTTTGTGACACACACACTGACCAGGGGGTTTGTGACTCACACAGGCTGTTCAATGGGGTTTGTGACACACATGCTGTCCAACGGGATTTGTGACACACTCTCCAAAGGGGTTTATGACACACACACTCTGTCCAACGGTGTTAGTGACAAACACGCTGTCGAGGGGGGTTTGTGAGGCACACGCTATCCAATGGGGTTTGTGACAAAAACATGCTGTCCAATGGTGTTTGTGAAACACACAATCTGTCCAATGGGGTTCGTGACACACACGCTGTGCGGTGGGGTTTCTGACACACACACGTTCCAATAGTGTTTGTGACACACTCGCTGTCCAATGGGATTTGTGATACTGACGCTGTCCAATGGGGATTGTGACACACACACGCTTTCAAATGGGGTTTGTGAAACACACGCTGTCCAATGGGGTTTCTGACACATACGCTGTCCGATGGGGATTGTGGCACACAAGCTGTCCAATGGGGTTTATGCCACACACACTCTGTCCAATGGGGTTTGTGACAAACGCACTGTCCAGGGGGGTTTGCGACGGACACGCTGTCCAATGGGGTTTGTGACACACACGCTGTCCAATGGGGATTGTGACACACATGCTGTCCAATGGGGACTGTGACACACACACGCTGTCCAATGGGGTTTGTCACAAACACACTGTACAATGGCGATTGTGACACACACACTGTCCAATGGTATTTGTCACACAAACACTCTGTCCAATGGCGTTTGTGACACACACGCTGTCCAGTGGGGTTTGTGACACACACAATCTGTCAAATGGTTGTTGTGACACACACGCTGTCCAAAGGGGTATTGTGACACACACACACTGTCCAATGGGTATTGTGACACACACACGCTGTCCAATGGGGTTTAAGACACAGACGATGTCCAATGAGGTTTATGACAGGCCCACTCTGTCCAATGGCTCTTGTGTCACATGAGCTGTCCAATCGGGTTTGTGAAACACACAATCTGTCCAATGGAGTTCATGACACACACGCTGTCCTGTGGGGTTTGTGACACACACACTGTCTAATAGGGTTTGTGACACACCCACACTATCCAATGGGGTTTGTGAAACACACGCTTTCTAATGGGGTTTGTGACACATACGCTATCCCATCGCTTTTGTGACACACACACGTTCCATTAGGGTTTGTGACACACACTTGCTATCCAGGGGTGTTTGTGACACACACACTTTCTAATGGGGTTTGTGACACACTTGCTATCCAATCAGTTTTGTGACACACACACTTTCCAATGGGGTTTTATGACACACACATGCTGTAAAAGGGATTTTGTGACACACACGATGACCAATTGGGTTTGTTACACACACACTGTCCAATGGTGTTTGTGACACGCATGCTGTCCAATGGGTGTTGTGACACTCACTCTGTCCAATGGGCTTGTGACACACTCGCTGTCCAATGGAGTTTGGGACACACACACTGACCAGGAGGGTTTGCGACACACACAGGCTGACCAATGGGGTTTGTGACACACACGCTGTCCATTTGGATTTGTGACACACTGTCCAATGGGGTTTGTGACACACACACTGTCCAATGGGGTTTGTGACACACGCTCTGTTCAAAGGGGATTGTGACACACACGCTGTCCAGTGGTGTTTGTAGACACACACACCCTGTCCAATGGGTCTTGTGACACACTCGCTGTCCGATGCGGTTCGTGACACACACGCTGTCCAGTGGGGTTTGTCAGACACACTCTGTACAATGGGGATTGTGATCACAAACATGCTGCCCAATGGGGTTTGTGACACACAAACGCTGTCCAATGGTGTTTGTGACACGCATGCTGTCCAATGGGTTTTGTGACTAAAAAACACTATGCAATGGGGTTTGAGACACACACGCTGTCCAATGGGGATTGTGACACACATGCTGTCCAATGGGGTTTATGACACACACACTCTGTCCAATGGGGTTTGTGACAAACACACTTTCCAGGAGGGTTTGTGACGCACACGCTGTCCAATGGGGTTTGGAACACACACACTGTCCAATGGGGATTGAGACACACACGATGTCCAATGGCGTCTGTGACACACACGCTGTCAAATAGGGTTTGTGACACACACACTGTGCAATTAGGATTGTGAAACACAGACGCTGTCCAATGGTGTTTGTGACGTGCATGGTCTCCAATGGGTTTTGTGACACACGCCCTGTCCATGGGGGTTTGTGACCTCCACTCTGTCCAGTGTGGTTTGTGACACAGTGTCGAATGGGGTTTGAGACACACACACTTTGTAACAGGGTTTGTGACACACACACGCTCTCCAATGGGGTTTGTGACACACACAATCTGTCCAATGGGGTTTGTGACTCACACGCTGTCCAATGGGGTTTATGACACTCATGCTGCCCAATGGGGATTGTGACACACACGCTGTCCAATGGGGTTTTTGACACACACACGCTGTCCAATGCTTCTTGTGACACAGACGATGTCCAATGGGTTTGTGAAACACACAATCTGTCCAATGGGGTTCGTGACACACATGCTGTCCAGTGGGGTTTGTGACTCACACACACTGTGCAATAGGGTTTGTGACACACACTTTATCCAATGGGGTTTGTGACACACACACTCTCCAATGGGGTTTGTGGCACACACACGCTGTCCAAGGGATTTTGTGACACACACGATGACCAATTGGATTTGTTACACACACACTGTCCAATGGTGTTTGTAACACGCATGCTGTCCAATGGGTGTTGTGACTCTCACTCTGTTCAATGGGCTTGTGCGACACTCGCTGTCCAATGGAGTTTTATGACACACACACTGAACAGGAGGGTTTGTGACACACACACGCTGTCCAATGGGGTTTGTGACACACACACTGTCCAATGAAGTTTGTGAAATACACGCTGTCAAATGGGATTTGTGACACACACACTGACAAGGGGGGTTTGTGACACACACAGGCTGACCAATGGGGTTTGTGTCACACACGCTATCCAATGGGATTTGTGACACACACTGTCCAATGGTGTTTGTGAGAAACACACTGTCCAATGGGGTTTGTGACAAATACACTGTCCGGGGGGTTTGTGACGCACACGCTGTCCATTGGGGTTTGTGACAAACAAACACTATGCAATGGGGTTTGTGACACACACATTTTCCAATGGGGTTTCAGAAACGCACGCTGTAAAATGGGGTTTGTGACACACACTCTGTCCAATGGGGGTGGTGCCACACACACGCGGTCCAATGGGGTTTGTGACACACACACTGTCCAATGGGGTTTGTGACACACGCTCTGTTCAATGGGGATTGTGACACACACGCTGTCCAACGGTGTTTGTGACACACACACCCTGTAAAATGCGGTTCGTGACACACTCGCTGACCAGTGGCGTTTGTCAGACACACTCTGTCCAATGGGGATTGTGATCACAAACATGCTGCCCATTGGGGTTTGTGACACACAAACGCTTTCCAATGGTTTTTGTGACACGCATGCTGTCCAATGTGTTTTGTGACACACACACTGTCCAGGGGGGTTTGTGACACACATGCTGTCCAATGGGGTTTGTGACACACACACTCTGTCCAAAGGGGTTCTGACACACACACTGTCCAATGGGGTTAGTGACATACACGCTGTCCAGTGGGGTTTGTGATAAACACACTGTCCAATGGGGTTTATGCCACACACACTGTCCAGGAGGGTTTGTGACACACACACTCTATCCAATGGGGTTTATGAAACTCACACTGTCCAATGGGGTCTGTGACACACACACTGTCCAGGGGGGTTTGTGACACACCCACTGTCCAATGAGTTTTGTCACACACACTCTGTCCAATAGGGATTGTGACACACACACAGTATGCAATGGTGTTTGTGAAACGCATGCTTTCCAATGGGTTTTGTAACACACACACTGTGCAGGGGGGTTTGTGACACACACACTGTCCGATGGGGATTGTGACACACACACTCTATCCAATGGGGTTTATGACACACACACTTTCCAGTGTGTTTTCTGACACACACGTTGTCCAATGGGTTCTGTGACACACAAAATCTGTCCAGTGGAGCTTGTGACACACAGGCTGTCCAATGGGCAATGTGACACACAAACGCTGTCCAATGGTGTTTGTGACACAAACACTCAGTCCAACGGGGTTTTTGACAAACAAACTGTCCAGTGTGATTTGTGATAAACACGCTGTCCAATGGGGATTCTGTCACACACACGCTATCCAATGGGGTTTGTGACAAGCACACTGTCCAATGGGATTTGTGACAGCCACTCTGTCCTATAGGGTTTGTGACACACACACGTTCCAATGGAGATTCTGACACAGACACGCTGTCCAATGCAGTTTGTGACACACACACTGTACAATGGGGTTCGTGACACACACGCTGTCCAGTGGTGTTTGTGACACACACACTGTCTAATAGGGTTTGTGACACACACACACTATCCAATGGGGCTCGTGAAACACACACTTTCTAATGGGGTTTGTGACACACACTCCATCCCATTGTTTTTGTGAAACAGACGCTGTCCAATGGGGATTGTGACATACATACTCCATCCAATGGGGTTTGTGATACGCTCACTTTCCAGTGGGGTTTGTGAAACACACACTTTCCAATGGCGGTTTGTGACACACACACGCTGTCCCATGGTGTTTGTGACACACACACTGACCAATTGGATTTGTTACACACACATTGTCCAATGGTGTTTGTGACACACATGCTGACCAATGGGTTTTGTAACACACCTCTGTCCAATGGGATTGTGACACACTCGCTGTCCATTGGGGTTTGTGACACACACTGTCCAATAGGGTTTGTGACACACACACGATGTCCAATGAGGTTTGTGACACGCGCACTTTCCAAAGGGGTTTGTGACACACACACTTTCCAATTGGGTTTGCGACACACACACTGTCCAATGGCGTTTGTAACACGCATGCTGTCTAATGGGATTTGTGACACACACATTAACCGGGAGGGTTTGTGACACACACACTGTCCAATGGTGTTTGTGAAACACACGCTGTCAAATGGGGTTTGTGACACACACACTGACCAGAGGGGTTTGTGACTCACACAGGCTGTTCAATGGGGTTCGTGACACACACGCTGTCCAATGGGATTTGTGACAAAAACATGCTGTCCAATTGTGTTTGTGAAACACACAATCTGTCCAATGGGGTTCGTGACACACACGCTGTACAGTGGGGTTTCTGACACACACACGTTCCAATAGGGTTTGTGACACACACACGCTATCCAGTGGGTTTTGTGACACACACACTTTCTAATGGGGTTTGTGACACACTTGCTATCCAATCAGTTTTGTGACACACACACTGTCCAATGGGGTTTGTGACACACACACTCTCCAATGGGGTATTATGACACACACACGATGTAAAAGGGATTTTGTGACACACAGGATGACCAATTGGGTTTGTTACACACACACTGTCCAATGGTGTTTGTAACACGTATGCTGTCCAATGGGTGTTGTGACACTCACTCTGTCCAATGGGCTTGTGCGACACTCGCTGTCCAATGGAGTTAGTGACACACACACTGACCAGGAGGGTTTATGACACACAGACGCTGTCCAATGGGGTTTGTGACACACACACTGTCCAATGGTGTTTGTGACACACACGCTGTCAAATGGGATTTGTGACATACACACTGACAAGGGGGGTTTGTGACACACACAGGCTGACCAATGGGATTTGTGACACACACGCTGTCCAATGGGATTTGTGACACACACTTTCCAATGGTGTTTGTGAGAAATACACCGTCCAATGGGGTTTGTGACAAACACACTGTCCGGGGGGATTTGTGACGCACACGCTGTCCAATGGGGTTTGTGACAAACAAACACTATGCAATGGGGTTTGTGACACACACATTTTCAATTGGGGGTGGTGCCACACACACGCTGTCCAATGGGTTTTGTGACACACACGCTGTCCAATGGTGTTTGTGACACAACACACCCTGTCCAATGGGGCTTGTGACACACTCGCTGTCCAATGCGGTTTGTGACACACACGCTGTCCAGTGGGGTTTGTCAGACACACTCTGTCCAATGGGGATTGTGATCACAAACATGCTGCCCAATGGGGTTTGTGACACACAAACGCTGTCCAATGGTGTTTGTGACACGCATGCTGTCCAAAGGGTTTTGTGACACACACACTGTCCAGGGGGGTTTGTGACACACATGCTGTCCAATGGGGTTTGTGACACACACACTCTGTCCAAAGGGGTACTGACACACACACTGTCCAATGGGGTTCGTGACATACACGCTGTCCAATTGGGTTTGTGATAAACACACTGTCCAATGGGGTTTGTGCCACACACACTGTCCAGGGGGGTTTGTGACACACACACTCTATCTAATGGGGTTTATGAAACACACACTGTCCAATGGGGTCTTTGACACACACACTGTCCAGGGGGGTTTGTGACAAACACACTGTCCAATGAGTTTTGTCACACACACTCTGTGCAATGGGGATTGTGACACACACACAGTATCCAATGGTGTTTGTGAAACGCTTGCTTTCCAATGGGTTTCGTAACACACACACTGTCCAATGGGGTTTGTGACACACACACTCTATCCAACGGGGTTTATGACACACACACTTTCCAGTGTGGTTTCTGGCACACACGCTGTCCAATGGGTTTTGTGACACACAAATTCTGTCCAGTGGAGCTTGTGACACACAGGCTGTCCAATGGGCATTGTGACACACACACGCTATTAAATGGTGTTTGTGACACGCCTGCTGTCCAATGGGTATTGTGACACACATGCTGTCCAATGGTGTTTGTGACACAAACACTCAGTCCAACGGGGTTTTTGACAAACAAACTGTCCAGTGTGATTTGTGATAAACACGCTGTCCAATGGGGCTTCTGACACACACACGCTATCCAATGGGGTTTGTGACAAGCACACTGTCCAATGGGATTTGTGACAGCCACTCTGTCCAATGGGGTTTGTGACAAACAGGCTGTCCGAGGGGGTTTGTGACCCACACACTTTCCAATGGGGATTCTGACACAGACACGCTTTCCAATGGGCTTGTGCGACACTCGCTGTACAATGGAGTTTGTGACACACACACTGACCATTAGGGTTTGTGACACACACACGCTGTCCAATGGGTTTTGTGACACACACACGGTCCAATGGGGTTCGTGACACACACGCTGTCCAGTGGTGTTTGTGACACACACACAGTCCAATAGGGTTTGTGACACACACTACGCTATCCAATGCGGTTTGTGACACACACACTTTCAAAAGGGGTTTATTGCAACACACTGTCCAATGGGGACTGTGACACACACGCTGTCCAGTGGGGTTTGTGACACACACGCTGTCCACTGGGTTTTGTGACACACACTCTGTCCAATGGGGTTTGTGAGACACACGCTGTCCAGGTGAGTTTTTGGCACACACAGTGTCGAATTGTTATAGTGACACACACGCTGTCAAATGGGTAATGTGAAAAACAGACTCTCCAGGGGTGTTTGTGACACAAACACTGTCCAGTGGGGGTTGTGACACACACGATGTCCAATTGGGCTTGTGACGCACACACTCTGTCCAATGGGGTTTGTGACACACAGAGTCTGTCCAATGGGGATTGTGAACACACACTCTGTCAAGTGGGGTTTGTGACACACACACTGTCCAGGGGGGTTTGTGACGCACATGCTGTCCAATGGTGATTGTGACACACACACTGTCCAATGGGGTCTTTGAAACAGATACTCTCCAGGGGTGATTGTGATACACACACTGTCCAATAGGGTCTGTGACACACACGCTGTCCAGAGGTGTTTGTGACACACACACTGTCCAATGGGGTTTGCGACACACACACTATCCAATGGGTTTTGTGACACGCACACTATCCAGTGGGGTTTGTGACACATGCTGTCCAATGGGGTTTGTGAAACACACACTTTCCAATGGGGTTTGTTACAAACATTCTGTCCAGTGGGGATTGTGACAAGCACACTGTCCAGGGGGCTTTGTGGCACACAAGCTGTCAAATGGGGTTTGTGACACACACACAGTCCAGGGGGGTTTGTGACACACACACTGTCCAATGGGATGTGTCACAGACACTCTCCAATGGGGATTGTGACACACACAGGCTTTCCAATGGGGTTTGTGACACACACACTGTTCCATAGGATTTGTGACACCCAAATGCTATCCAGTGGGGTTTGTGACACATACACTTTCCGACTTGTTTTATGACGCACACACTCTGTCCAATGGCGCTGGCGAGACGCACACTTCCCAATGGGGATTGTGAGACACACACGCTGTCCAAACGGGTTTGTGACACACATACTGTACAGATTGGGTTTGTTACACACATGCTGTCCAATGGGGATTTTGACACGCACACTGTCTAGGGGGTTTTGTTCCATACCGCTGCCCAATGGGGTTTGTGACACACATGCTGTCCAATGGGGTTTGTGAGACACACACTGTCCAATGGGAATTGTGACACACACAGGCTGTCCAATGGGGTTTGTGAAACACACACTGTCTAATTGGGTTTGTGACACACACGCTGTCCAATGGGGATTGTGACACGCACACGGTCCAGGGGGGTTTGTGACACAGAAGGTGTCAAATGGGGCTTGTGACACACACACTGTCCAGGGGGTTTGTGACACGCACACTGTCCAATAGGGTTTGTGACACACACATGTTATCCAAAGGGGTTTGTGACACACATGCTGTCCAATGGGGCTTTTGATACGCACACTGTCTATGGGGTTTTGTTACATACCGCTGTCCAATGGGGTTTGTGACACACACGCTGACCAATGGAGTTTGTGAGACACACGCTGTCCAGGTGAGTTTTTGACAAACATAATGTCGAATGGAGTTTGTGACACACACGCTGTCCAATGGGTTTGTGACAAACAGGCTGTCCAAGGGGGTTTGTGACCCACACACTGTCTAATGGGGGTTGTGACACACACGCTGTCCAATGGGGATACTGACACGCACACTGTCCAGGGGTGTTTGTGACACACACATTGTCCAATTGTGTTTGTGACACACACACTGGTCAGTGGGGTTTGTGACGCATGCGCTGTCCAATGGGGTTTGTGACAAACACGCTGTCCAGGTGAGTTTGTTAGACACAAAATGTCCAATGGGGTTTTTGACACAGAAAATTTCTGGAGGTGTTTGTGACACACACGCTGTGCAGAGGGGTTTGTGACACACACACTGTCCAATGGATATTGTGAAACACAAATGCTGTCCCATTGGGATTGGGACACGCATCGTGTCCATTGGGGTTTCTGACACACAAACTGTGTCCAATGGGGTATGTGACACACACGCCGTCCAATGCGGTTTGTGACACCCACAGGCTATCCAATGGGGTTTGTGACACATACACTTTCCAACTGGTTTTGTGACACATACGCTGTCCAATGTGTTTTGTGACACACACGCTGTCTAATGGTGTTTGTGACACACACACGCTGTCCAATGGGAATTGTGACACACACACGTTGTCCAATGGGGTTTGTCACACACACAAGCTGTCCAATGGGATTTGTCACACACACTCTGTTTAATGCGCATTGTGACATACACGCGCTGTCCAATGGGGTTTGTGACACAGAGGCTGTCCAATGGGTATTGTGACACACACACTCTGTTCAATGGTGTTTGTGACACAAACACTCTGTCCAATGGGGTTTTTGACACACACATTCTGTCCAATGGGGCTTGTAACACACAGGCTGTCTAATAAGGTTTGTGACACACACAAGCTATCCAATGGGGTTTGTGACACACACACTTTCCAATGGGGATTATGACAAACACACGCTGTCCGATGGGGATTGAGACACACACACTCTTTCAAATGGGGCTTGTGACACACACGCTGTCCAATGGGGTTCGTGATACACACGCTGTCCTGTGGCGTTTCTGACACACACACTTTCCAATAGGGTTTGTGACACACACACGCTATCCAATGGGTATTGTGACACACACACTGTCCAGGGGGGTTTGTGACACACAAACACTGTCTAATGGGGATAGTGACACACACAAGATTGAATGGGATTTGCGACACACACGCTATCCAATGGAATTTGTGAACACGGATGCTGTCCAATGGGGTTTGTGACACACCACACATAATCTTTCCGATGGGTTTGTGGTACAGACGCTGTCCAATGGGGTTCGTGACACACAGGGCTATATAGTATGGTTTGTGACACACACACTGTCCAATATGGTTTGTGACAAACAAACACTATCCAAAGAGGTTTGTGACACACAAATTTTCCAATGGCGTTTCTGAAACGCACGCTGTCAAATGGGGTTTGTGACACACACTCTGTCCAATGGGGTTTGTGACACGCGCTCTGTTCAATGGGGATTGTGACAAACACGCACTTTCCAATGGTGCTTGTGACACGCATGATGTCCAATAGGTTTTGTGACACACACACTCTGTCCAATGGGGGTTGTGACACACACGCTGTCCAATGGTGTTTGTGACACAAACACTCTGTCCAACGCGGTTTTTTACAAACAAACTTTCCAGGGTGATTTGTGACACACACGCTGTACAATGGGGTTTGTGACACACACACAATCTCAAATGGAGTTTGTGACACACACATTGTCCAACG
This sequence comes from Columba livia, assembly GCF_036013475.1. Taxonomy (NCBI): domain Eukaryota; kingdom Metazoa; phylum Chordata; class Aves; order Columbiformes; family Columbidae; genus Columba; species Columba livia. The sequence goes on from NW_027043008.1 coordinate 4,205,569, forward strand.
GTGTTTGTGCCACACACGCTGTCCAATGGGGATTGTGACACACACACGCTGTCCAATGGTGTTTGTGACACGCAAGCTGTCCGAAGGGATTTGTGACATACACACTGTCCAGGGTGGTTTGTGACACACACGCGGTCCAATGGAGTTTGTGACACTCACACTCTGTCCAACGGGGGTAGTGACACACACCCTATCAATGGGGTTTGTGACACAGACGCTGTCCAGTGGGGTTTTTGACACACAAACTGTCCAGTAGGGTTTGTGACACACATATGCTCTCCAATGGGGTTCGTGACACACAATCTCTCCAATGGGGATTGAGACACACACCCGCTGTCCTGTGAGGTTTGTGACACACACACTTTCCAATGTGTTTTGTGACACACACACTGCCCAATGGGGTTTCTGATGCACACAATCTGTCCAAGGTGCTTGTGACACACACTCTCACAAGTGGGGTTTGTGACACACACACTGTCAAATGGGGATTGCGCCACACAAGCCGTCCAATGCGGTTTTTGCCACACACACTGTCCAGCGGGTTTTGTTACACACACGCTGTCCAATGGGGTTTGTGACACACACGCTATCCAGTTGGGTTTGTGACACACACTCTGCCCAATGGATTTTGCGACACACACACCGTCCAGTGGGGTTTGTGACACACACACTGTCCAATAGGTTTTGTGACACACACGTGCTATCCAATGGGATTTGTGACACATACACTTTCCAATGGGGTTTGTGACGCACACACTCTGTCCAATGGGGTTTTTAACACACACTGTCCAATGGGGATTGTGATACACACACGCTGTCCAATGAGGTTTGTGACACACACACTGTCCAATGGGGTTTGTTACACACACACTTCCCAATGTGTTTAGTGGTACACACACACTGTCCAATGGGGTTTGTGACGCACGCATTATCCAAAGGGGATTGTGAAACACACAGGCTGTCCAATGGGGTTTATGACACACACGCTGTCAAATGGGGATTGTGACATGCACAGTATCCGGGAGGGTTTGTGACACACACACTCTCTCCAACGGGGCTTGTGATAGACACACTGTCCAATGGGGTTTGTGAAACACAGACTGTGCAGGGTTGTTTTTGACACACGAGCTGTCAAATGGGGTTTGTGACACACACACTGTCCAGGGGGGTTTTTGACACACACACTGTCCAATGGGGTGTGTCACACACACGCTGTCCAAAGGGGATTGTGACACAGACACGCTGTCCAATGGTGTTTGTGACACGCATGCTGTCCAAAGGGATTTGTGACATACACACTGTCCAGGGTGGTTTGTGACACACACACTGCCCAATGGGGATTGTTACACACACGCTGTCCAATGGGGTTTTTGACACAGATGCTGTCCTGTGGGGTTTCTGACACACAAACTGTCCAATGGGGTTTGTAACACACATGCTATCCGGTGTGGTTTGTGACACACAAACTTGCCAATGTGTTCTGTGACACATACACTGTCCAATGAGCTTTGTGACGCACACACTCTGTCCAATGGGGATTGTGACACGCACACTGTCCAGGGAGGTTTGTGACATACACGCTGTCCAATGGGGTTTGTGACACAGAGAATCTACAGGGGTGTTTGTGTCACACACGCTTTCCAGTGCAGTTTGTGACACACACACTGCCAAGTTTGGATTTTGACACACACACGCTGTCCAATGGGGTACGTGCCACACTCACTTTCCCATGGGGTTTGTGACACACTCACGATGTCCAATGGTGTTTGTGATAAACACGATGTCCTGTGGGGTTTGTTACACACACTCTGTCCAATGGTGTTTGTGACACGCATGTTGTCCAAATGGTTTTGTAACACACACACTGTCCAGGGGGTTTGTGACACACACACTGTATAATGGGGTTTGTGACACACACACTGTTCAGTGGTGGTTGTGACACACCCATGCTATCCAATCCACACTTTCCAATGTGTTTTGTGATACACACATACTATCCAATGGGGTTTGTGAGACATACACTTTCCAATGGGGTTTGTGACGCACACACTCTGTCCAATGGTACTTGTGACACACACTCTGTCAAATGAGGTTTTTAACACACACACTGTCCAATGGGGATTGCACCACACAAGCCGTCCAATGCGGTTTTTGCCACACACACTGTCCAGCGGGGTTTGTTACACACACGCTGTCCATTGGGAATTGTGACACGCACACTGTCCAATGGTGTTTGTGACTACACACGCTGTCCATTGGGGTTTGTGAAACACACGCTATCCAGTTGAGTTTGTGACACACACTCTGTACAATGGATTTTGTGACACACACACTGTCCAGTTGGGTTTGTGACACACACACTGTCCAATAGGTTTTGTGACACACAAGTGCTATCCAATGGGATTTGTGACACATACACTTTCCAATGGGGTTTGTGACACACACACTCTGTCCAATGGGGTTTTTAATACACTCATACTGTCCAATGGGGATTGTGATACACACAGAGTCCAATAGGGTGTGCGACACACAAGCTGTCCAAAGGAGTTTGTGACACGGATGCTGTCCAATGGTGTTGGTGACACACACACTCAGTCCAGTGGGGTTTGTGTCACATACACTGTCTAATACCGTTTGTGACACACATACGCAATCCAATGGGAATTGTGACACACACAATTTCCAATGGGGTTTGTGACACACACACTGTCCAATGGGGTTTTTGACACACACATGCGGTCCAAAGGGGTTTGTGACACACACATTTTCCAATGGGTATTGTACAACACACACGCTGTCCAATGGGGTTTGAGACACACAGACTGTCCAAAGGGGTTTGTGACACACACTCTGTCCAATGGGGATTGTTACACACACATGTTTTCCAATGGTGTTTGTGACACACACACTGTCCAAAGAGGTTAATGACACACACACTCTGTCCAATGGGGCTTGTGACACACACGCTGTCCAATGGGGATCGTGACACACACGCTTTCCTGTGTGGTTAGTGACTACACACACTGTCCAATAGGGTTTGTTAAACACACATGCTATCCAACGGGGTTTGTGACACACAAACTTTCCGATGAGTTTTGTGACACAGACACGCTATCTAATGGCTTTTGTAACACATACACTTTCCAATGGGGTTTGTGACACATACACTTTCCAATGGGGTTTGTGACGCACACAATCTGTCCAATGGGACTTGTGACACACACTCTGTCCAATGGGGTTTGTGACACAAAAAAATTCCCAGTGGGGTTTGTGACACACACACCCTGTCCAAAAGGTCTTGTGACACACACTCTGTCCAATGGGGTTTGTGACATAAAAAATTTCCAATGGGGTTTGTGAAACACACACTGTCCAATGGGGATTGTGACACACACACGCTGTCCAATGGGGTTTGTGACACTCACGCTGTCCAATGGTTTTTGTTACACACACCATCTGTCCAATGGGGCTTGTGACACATACGGTGTCCAATAGGGTTGTTGACACAAACGCTGTCCAGTGGGGATTGTGACACACACACTGTCCAATGGGTTTTGTGACACACACACTCTGTCCAATGGGGCTTGTGACACAAACGCTGTCCAATTGGGTTCGTGACACACATGCTGTCGAGTGGGCTTTGTGACGCACACACATTGTCCAAAAGGTTTTGTGACACACACATGCTATCCAATGGTGTTTGTGACACACACATTTTCCAATGTGTTTTGTGGCACACAAACGCTATCCAATGGGGTTTTTGTCACGTACAATTTCCAAAGGGGATTTTGACACACAAAGTGTCCAATTGGGTTTTTGACACACTCACACTGTCCAATGGGGATTGTGACACACACAAAGTCCAATAGGGTTTGCGACACACAAGCTGTCCAAAGGAGTTTGTGAAACGGATGCTGTCCAATGGTGTTGGTGACACAGACACTCAGTCCAGGGGGGTTTGTGTCACACACACCGACTAATACGGTTTGTGACACACATACGCAATCCAATGGGGATTGTGACACACACAATTTCCAATGGGGTTTGTGACACACACACTGTCCAATGGGGTTTGTGACACACACATGCTGTCCAAAGGGGTTTGTGACACACACACTTTCCAATGCGTATCGTGACACACACACGCTGTCCAATGGGGTTTGTGACACACATGCTGTCCAATGGGGATTGTGACACACACGCAGTCCAATGGGGATTGTGACACACACACTGTCCAATACGGTTTGTGACACACACACGCTATCCAATGGGGATTGTGACACACACAGTTTCCAATGGGGTTTGTGACTCACACAGTGTCCATTGGGGTTTGTGACACACACATGCTGTCCAAAGGGGTTTGTCACGCGCAATCTATCCAGTGGGGATTGTGACACACACACTCTGTCCAATAGGGTTTTTGGCACACACACTTTCCAATGGGTGTTGTGACACACACACGCTCTCCAATGGGGATTGTGACACAAACGCTGTCCATTGGGGATTGTGACACAAACGCTGTCCAATTGGGTTTGTGACACACACACTGTCCAAAGGGGTTTGTGACACGCACATTGTCCAATAGGGTTCGTGAGACACACACGCTATCCAATGGGGATTGTGACACACAGACTTTCTAATGGGGTTTGTGACACACACACTTTCCTGTAGGGTTTGTGACACACACAAGCTCTCCACTGGGGTTTGTGACACACACTCTGTCCAAGGGTGTTTGTCACACACACTGTCCATTGGGGTTTGTGACACACACACTGTCCCGTGTGGTTTGTGACACACACATGCTGTCCAATGGGGTTTGTCATGGAAACTCTGTCCAATGGGGCTTGTGACACACAGGCTGTCCAGTGGGGTTCGTGACACACACGCTTTCCAGTGGGGTTTGTGACTACACAAACTGTCCAATAGGGTTTGTAACACACACATGCTATCCTTTGGGGTTTGTGACACAAGCACTTTCCAATTAGTTTTGTGACACAAACACGCTATCCAATGGCGTTTATAACACATACACTTTCCAATGGGGTTAGTGACGCACACACTCTGTCCAAAGGGGCTTGTGACACACACTCTGTCCAATGCATTTGTGACACAAAAAGTTTCCAATGTGGTTTGTGACACACACACTGTCCAATGTTGATTGTGACACACACATGCTGTCCAATGGGGTTTGTGACACACATGCTGTCCAATGGGGTTTGTTACACACACACTGTCCAAAGGGGCTTGTGACACATAGGCTGTCCAATGGGGTTGTTGACACAAACGCTGTCCAGTGGGGCTTGTGACACACACACTGCCCAATGGGGTTTGTGACACGCACACTGTCCTATGGGGATTGTGACACAAACAGTGTACAGGGGGGGTTGTGACACACAGTCTTTCCAATGGGTTGTGTGACCCGCACGCTGTCCAATGGAGTTTATGACACACACACCCAGTCCAGGCGGGTTTGTGACACGCACACTGGCCAATGGGGTTTGTTACACACACGCTATCCAATGGGAATCTTGACACACACATTTTCCAATGGGGTTTCTGACACACACGATGTCAAATGGGGTTTGTGACACACACACTGTCCAGGGGGTTTTGTGACACACACACTGTCCAAAGGGGTTTGTGACACACACACTGTCCCGTGGGGTTTGTGACACACACATGCTGTCCAATGGGGTTTGTCACGGACACTCTGTCCAATGGGGATTGTGACACACACACGATTTCCGATGGGTTTTGTGACACACACACTGTCCAGGGCAGTTTGTGACACACACACTTTCCAATGGGTATTGTAACACACACGCACGCTGTCCAATGGGGTTTGTGACACACACACTGTCCAATGGGGATTGTGACACACACGCTGTTCAATGGAGTTCGTGACACACACACTCTGTCCAATGGAGCTTGTGACACACATGCTGTCCAGTGGGGTATGTGACACACACACTGTACAGGGGTGTTTATGTTTATGACTCACAGTCTGTCCAATGGGGTGTGTGACACACACACTGTCCAATGGGGATTGTGACACACACCGTGTCTAACGGTGTTAGTGACATGCATGCTCTCCAATGGAGTTTGTGACACACAAACTGTCCCATAGGTTTTGTGACACACACACGTTATCCAGTGGGGATTGTGACACACACATTTTCCAATGGGGTTTGTGACACACACAGTGTCCAATCGGGTTTGTGACACACACACGATGTACAATGGGGTTTGTGACACACACACTCTGTCCAATAGGGTTTTTGACACACACACTTTCACAGTATCACAGTATGTTTGGGATTGGAAGGGACCTCAAAAGATCATCTAGTCCAATCCCCCTGCTGGAGCAGGAACACCTAGGTGAGGTCGCACAGGAACATGTCCAGGCGGGTTTTGAATGTCTCCAGAGAAGGAGACTCCACAACCTCCCTGGGCAGCCTGTTCCAGTGCTCTGTTACCCTCACTGAGAAGAAGTTTTTTCTCAAATTTAAGCGTAACCTCTTGTGTTCCAGCTTGATTCCATTACCCCTTGTCCTATCATTGTTGGCCACCGAGAAGAGCCTGGCTCCATCCTCATGGCACTCACCCTTTATATATTTATAAACATTAATGAGGTCCCCCCTTAGTCTCCTCTTCTCCAAACCAAAGAGCCCCAGCTCCCTCAGCCTTTCTTCATAAGGGAGGTGCTCCACTCCCTTAATCATCTTGGTTGCCCTACGCTGGATCCTCTCCAGCAGTTCCCTGTCCTTCTTGAACTGAGGGGCCCAGAACTGGACACAATATTCCAGATGTGGTCTCACCAGGGCGGAGTAGAGGGGAAGGAGAACCTCTCTCGATCTACTAGCCACTCCCCTTCTAATACACCCCAGGATGCCATTGGCCTTCCTGGCCACAAGGGCACAGTGCTGGCTCATGGTCATCCTGTTGTCCACCAGGACGCCCAGGTCCCTTTCCCCTACACTGCTCTCTAATATGTAATTTCCCAACCTATACTGGAACCTGGGGTTGTTCCTGCCCAGATGCAGGACTCTACACTTTCCCTTGTTAAATTTCATCAGGTTATTCCCCGCCCAACTCTCCAGCCTGTCCAGGTCCCGCTGGATGGCAGTACAGCCTTCTGGTGTGTCAGCCACACCTCCCAGCTTAGTGTCATCAGCAAACTTGCTGATAGTACACTCCATTCCCTCGTCCAAATCGTTAATGAATATATTGAATAATATTGGCCCCAGCACTGACCCCTGGGGCACTCCACTAGATACTGGCCTCCAACTAGACTCCGCACCATTGACTACCACTCTCTGGCTTCTCTCCTTAAGCCAGTTTGCAACCCACCTCACTAGTCTATTGTCTAGACCACACTTCCTCAACTTAGCTGTGAGGATGCTGTGGGAGACTGTGTCAAAGGCTTTACTGAAGTCAAGGTAAACCACATCCACCACTCTGCCATCATCCATCCACCTTGTTACATTCTCATAAAAGGCTATGAGTTTGGTCAAGCATGACTTACCCTTGGTAAAGCCATGCTGACTGCCCCTAATAACCCTCTTATCCTTGATATGCCTTGAGATGGCACCAAGGATTAGCTGTTCCATTACTTTCCCAGGGACAGAGGTGAGGCTGACCTGTCTATAATTACCCGGGTCCTCCTTCTTGCCCTTTTTGAAGACCGGAGTGACATTTGCTTTCCTCCAATCCTCGGGCACCTCCCCCGTTTCCCAAGACTTGGCAAAGATGATGGAGAGCGGTCCAGCAATGACTTCAGCCAGCTCCCTCAGCACCTGCGGATGCATCCCATCTGGACCCATGGATTTATGGATGTCCAGACTATTTAATTGCTTCCTAACCCAGTCCTCATCAACTAAAGCAAACTCCTCCATTGACCTGGCTTCATCCGGGGTCTCAGGGGTACAGGGCTCCCCAGGACAGCCTCCGGCAGAGTAGACTGAGACAAAGAATGCATTCAGTAATTCTGCCTTCTCTGTATCTTCTGCCACCAGGGCACCCACCCCGTTCATTAGTGGGCCTACATTGCCTCTGGTATTAGTTTTATCAGCTATGTATTTGTAAAAGTTCTTTTTGCTGTCCTTGACCCCTCTCGACAGCTGTAATTCTAAGGAGGCCTTGGCTATCCTAGCTGCCTTCCTACATCCTCTAACAGCAGCCTTATATTCTTCCCAAGTGGCCAGCCCCTGCTTCCACGACCTGTAAACTCTCCTTTTCTGCTTGAGCATACCCAACAGATCCCTATTCAACCACGCAGGCCTCCTGGCTCCCTTCCTTGACTTCCTTCGTGTGGGGATGCTCTGATCCTGAGCGTGGAAGAAGCAATCTCTGAATGCAATCCAGCTATCTTGGGCCCCTTTTCCTTCAAGCAGTCTTGCCCATGGGATTTCCCCCAGCAATTGCTTGAAAAGGCCAAAGTTAGCCCTGCTAAAGTCCAGGGTTGCAATTCTGCTTGCTATTCTGTTCCTGCCACCCAAGATGCTGAACTCCACCATCTCGTGGTCACTGCAACCCAGGCAGCCCTCAACCTTTACTGCTTCGACCAGACCCTCCTTGTTAGTGAGGATGAGATCCAGCAGTGCACCTCTCCTAGTCAGCTCCTCCACCATCTGCATGAGGAAGTTCTCATCAATGCACTGGAGGAATATCCTGAACTGTGGCTGGCTGGCTGAATGGTCCTTCCAGCAAACATCAGGGAAGTTAAAATCACCCACAACAACCAGGGCCTGTGACTGTGAGGCCACTCTCAACTGCCCATAGAAGGCCTCATCAACTTCCTCAGCCTGATCTGGTGGCCTGTAACAGACGCCCACAACAGTGTCACCCCTGCCAGCCTGCCCCTTGATCCTGACCCATACACTCTCAACTCGCTCGTCATCCACTCCTGGGCAGAATTTAGTACATTGTAGTTGCTCTCTCACATAGAGGGCAACTCCACCACCACGCCTGGCTGGCCTGTCTTTCCTGAAAAGGGCATAGCCATCCATGACCACATTCCAGTCATGTGAACTGTCCCACCATGTTTCCGTAATTGCCACCAGATCATAATCTCCCGACCGAACATAGGATTCTAACTCCTCCTGCTTATTCCCCATGCTGCGCGCATTGGTGTACAGGCATTTCAGGGAGCGAGCAGAGCACACCAATTTCTCCCTAGGGGCACAGGAGGCCACCCGGTCCTCATCAGTTTTAGAACACTGCCCCACTGGGACAAGCCCAGCTACAACCCCATCCCCCTTCGAGCCTAGTTTAAAGCTCTCCAAATGAGCCCAGCTAATTCCTGCCCCAGCATCCTTTTGCCCCTGCGAGATAAACCTTTCCCGCTTGACACTGTCCGGACTGGTGACTTATAAAACCAACCATTATCAAAAAATCCAAAACCCTGCCTGTAGCACCAGTCTTGGAGCCAATCATTTAGACACTGAACTTTCCTATTGCATCCCACATCGTTACTTGAAGATGGAAGGAGTGAAGAGAAGATCACTTGAGCCCCTGAGTCTTTCACCATCCTTCCCAAGACCTTGAAATTGTTCTTCATTCCCCTCAGACTACGGGAAGCAGCTTTCTCCCCATCTGTCTGGAAGACCAGCAGCGGGTAGTAGTCTGTCGGGTGCACCAGTTTGGGGAGCTCTCTAGCAATATCCTTGATCCGGGCTCCAGGTAGACTACAAACTTCCCTAAGATGAGGGTCAACCCTGCATATTGGGCCCTCTGTTCCTTTCAGAAGGGAATTTCCTATTACAATCACCCTTCTCTCTTTCTTATCAGAGGCAGTCTTAAGTTGTGAAGTCAACCGCCTCTTCCTATGTGATCTTGTAGGCAGTTTTGGCACCACCTCCTCACCTACCTCTTTTTCAAGATCCAGGGCCTCAAACCTATTACGGAGGGGCACCTGGGGAGACAAAGCAGGCAGGGAGGGGGGCTGCCCATGACACCGAACCGGAATACACTTCCAACCCTCGTCGTCTTTTAGGTCCCCTACCTCTGCCTGACAGCAACAAGGGCAGGGCCGTCTCCGGACTTCCGCCTCTGTCCGAGAGGGCAGGAGGTCCATCTCCTTTTGGGGGGTACCTCCCTGGGACCTTTCCGACTGGCACGTCAGTGTCTTACTCCACCAGTCGATCTCCCTTTCACACTCCCTGATGGTCCTCAACATCTCAACCTCCTCCTTAAGTTTCACAACCATGTCGAGCAGGTCTTGCACCTGCTCACACCTCACACAGGTGGAGTGCTGGCCTCCCACCCCCGGCAGCAGCAGGCTCTGGCACTCCCTGCAGCCGGAGACCTGAACAGCCACCGTTCGGGACAGAACCTCCTCAGTCTGCATAGCCACAGTCTGTTTCAGACAAGCTCTCCTGGAGGCGACCATGGTCGTCAGCACACTGGGATGCTGGCAATAAGTTAGAGGGGCTGACAAGCGACAACTGCTCTCTGCACCCTGCTACTCAAGGTACCACACCTGCTGCTGCAGCACAGTGTGGATGGGACTCACCCGCTACACAAGCTGGTTGCTCCTCCCTACACCTGGTGGGCAGCTAGTCGCTGCCCTCCCAAAGGATGTTTCAAGGCAAGGGGAGAGGGTGTGGCCGCCGTCACCGTGGGAACGCCCCCCGCCATGTCAGCCGCTCTCTCGCAATGGCTGCCGGGGCTGCGGCGATTGGGACTCGACGGGAATGACGCTGTCCCTGTACGTTTCCCTCTGAGCTTCCTAATCTCAGATGAACCTCGTGGTCGGCTGAACCCCGCCAGCTCGGCTCTCGCTGGGCTGGCTCCGATCAGCTGACTGGATGCTAGTATCGAGTTTCAGCCGCTTTTAAACCGCCCGCCGTCACCGTGGGAACGCCCCCCGCCACGTCAGCCGCTCTCTCGCAATGGCTGCCGGGGCTGCAGGGATTGGGACTCAACGGGAATCACGCTGTCCCTGTACGTTTCCCTCTGAGCTTCCTAATCTCGGATGAACCTCGTGGTCGGATGAACCCCGCCGGCTCGGCTCTCGCTGGGCTGGCTCCGATCAGCTGACTGGATGGGTATTGTGACAAACACACGCTGTCCAATGGGGTTTGTGACACACACACTGTCCAATGGGGATTGTGACACAAACGCTGTCCAATGAGATTTGTGACACACACACTGTCCAAAGGGGTTTGTGACACGCACTTTGTCCAATAGGGTTCGTGAGACACACACGCTATCCAATGGGGATTGTGACACACACACTTTCTAATGGGGTTTGTGACACACACACTTTCCTATGGGGTTTGTGACACACACACGCTCTCCACTGGGGTTTGTGACACACAATCTGTCCAAGGGTGTTTGTCACACACACTCTGTCCAATGGGGATTGTGACACACACACGCTTTCCAATGGGGTTTGTGACACACACACTGTCCAATGAGGTTAGTGACACACACACTCTGTCCAATGGGGATTCTGACACACAGGCTGTCCAATGAGGTTCGTGACACACATGCTTTCCTGTGGGGTTTGTGACTACAAACACTGTCCAATAGGGTTTGTGACACACACATGCTATCCATTGGGGTTTGTGACACAAACACTTTCCAATGAGTTTTGTGCAACACACAGGATATCCAATGGCGTTTATAACACATACACTTTCCAATGGGTTTTGTGACGCACACACTCTGTCCAAAGGGGCTTGTGACACAAACTCTGTCCAATGCGTTTGTGACACAAAAAATTTCCAATGGGGTTTGTGACACACACACTGTCCAATGGGGATTCTGACACACACACGCTGTCCAATGGGGTTTGTGACACCCACTTTGTCCAATGGGGTTTGTGACACACACGCTGTCCAACGGGGTTTGTTACACACACACTCTGTCCAATGGGGCTTGTGACACATACGCTGTCCAATGGGGTTGTTGACACAAAAGCTGTCCAGTGGGGTTTGCGACACACACACACTGTCCAATGAGGAATGTGACACAAACAGTGTATAGGGGGGTTTGTGACACACAGTCTGTCCAAAGGGGTGTGTGACACGCACGCTGTCCAATGGAGTTTGTGACACGGATGCTGTCCAATGGGGTTTATGACACACATACCCAGTCCAGGGGGTTTGTGACACACACACTGACCAATGGGGTTTGTTACACACACACGCTATCAAATGGGAATCTTGACACACACATTTTCCAATGGGCTTTCTGACACACTCGCTGTCAAATGGTGTTTGTGACACACACACTGTCTAGGGGGTTTTGTGACACACACACTGTCCAATGGGGTTTGTGACACACACACTGTCCCATGGGGTTTGTGATAGACACATGCTGACCAATGGGGTTTGCAACGCACACTCTGTAAATGGGGATTGTGACACACACAGTGTCCAATGGGTATTGTAACACACACGCACGCTGTCCAATGGGGTTTGTGACACACACGCTGTCCAATGGAGTTCGTGACACACACACTCTGTCCAGTGGAGCTTGTGACACAAATGCTGTCCAGTGGGGTTCGTGACACACACGCTGTCCAGTGGGTTTTGTGACACACACACTGTCCAATAGGGTTTGTGACAAACACAAGCTATCCAATGGGGATTATGACACACACACTGTACAGGGGGGCTTGTGACTCACAGTCTGTCCAATGGGGTGTGTGACACACACGCTGTCCATTGGGGATTGTGACACACACGCAGTTCAATGGGGCTTGTGACATACACACTCCGTCCAATAGGTTTTGTGACACACACACACTATCCAATGGGGATTCTGACACACAGACTTTCTAATGGGGTTTGTGACACACACACTTTCCTATGGGTTTTTGTGACACACACACACACTGTCCAATGGGGTTTGTGACACCTACTCTGTCCAAGGGTGTTTGTCACACACACTCTGTCCAATGGAGATTGTGACACACACACACTGTCCAATGGGGTTTGTGACACACACGCTGTCCAGTGGGGTTTGTGACACACACATGTTATCCAATGGGGTTTGTGACACATACACTTTCCAATCGGGTTTGTGACGCACACACTCTGTCCAAAGGGGCTTGTGACACACACTCTGTCCAACGGGTTTTGTGACAAACACGCTGTCCAGTGGGGTTTGTGACTACACACACTGTCCAATAGGGTTTGTGACAGACACACGCTATCCAATGGGGTTTGTGACACATACACTTTCCAATGGGGTTTGTGACGCACACACTCTGTCCAAAGGGGCTTGTGACACCCATTCTGTCTAATGGGGTTTGTGATACACACAATCTGTCCAATGGGGATTGTGACACATACGCTGTCCAATGGGGTTGGGGACACAAAGGCTGTCCAGTGGTGTTTGTGACAAACACACTGTCAAATAGGGTTTGTAAAACACACACTGTCCAGTGGGGATTGTGACAAACAAACTGTACAGGGGGGTTTATCCAACATCTGTCCAACGGCATTTTTGACACACACACTGTCCAATGGGGATTGTGACACACAGACACTGTCCAATGGGGATTGTGACACACACAATGTCCAATGGGGTTTGCGGCACACACACTGTCCAATGTATTTTGTGACACGGATGCTGTCCAATGGGGTTTGTGACACACACACACAGTCCAGGGGGGTATGTGGCACTCACACTGGCCAATGGGGTTTATGACACAGACGCTGTACAATGGAGTTTGTGACACAGCACACACACTCTTTCCACTGGGTTTGTTACACACACGCTATCCAATGGGGTTTGTGACACACAAAATTTCCAATGGGGTTTGTGACATACAAACTGTACAATGGGGATTGTGACACACACACGCTATTCAATGGGCTTTGTGACACGTACGCTGTCCAATGGGGTTGCTGACACAAACGCTTTCCAGTGGGGTTTGTGACACACACACTGTCCAATGGGGTTTGTGACAGACACACTGTCTAACGGGGATTGTGACACAAACAATGTACAGGGGGGTTTGTGATACGCAGTCTGTCCAATTGGGTGTGTGACACACACACTTTCCAATGAGTTTCGAGACACACACACGCTATCCAATGGCGTTTGTAACACATACACTATACAATGGGGTTTGTGACGCACACAGTCTGTCCAAAGGGGTTTGTGACACACACTATCTGTCCAATGGGCTTGTGACACACACGCTGTCCAAAAGGAGTCGTGGCACACATGCTGTCCAGTGGGTTTTGTGACACACACACTCTGTCCAATGGGCTTGTGACACACACTATCCAATAGTGTTTGTGACACACACGCTGTCCAATGGGGTTTCTGACACACACACACGGTCCAATGGGGATTGTGACACACAAACCGTGTCCAATGGGTATTATGACACACACGCTGTCCAATGGGGATTGTGACAAACACTCTGTCCCGTGGCGTTCATGACACACTCGCTGTCGAGTGGGGTTTGTGACACACACAATGTGCAATAGTGTTTGTGACACACACACTTTCTAATGGGATTTGTGACACACACGGCATGCAGTGGTCTTTGTGACACACACACTGTCCAAAGGGGATTGTGACACACACACGATGTCCAATGGTGTTTGTGAAACATACGATGTCCAATGGGGTTTGTGACACAGACACTGTCCAATGGGGATTGTGACATACACACTGTCCAATAGGGTTTGTGACACACACAGGCTATCCAATAGGGTTTGTGACACGCACACTTTCTCATGGGGTTTGTGACACACACACGCTATCCAATGGGGTTTGTGACACACACACTACCAATGGGGTTTGTGACACAGACACACAGTCCAATGGGGATTGTGACACACACACGCTGTCCAGTGGGGTTTGTGACAAACACGCTGTCCAACTGGGTGTGTGACACACACACTCTGTCCAATGGGGCTTGTGACACACACACGCTGTCCAGTGGGGTTTGTGACAAACACGCTGTCCAACTGGGTGTGTGACACACACACTCTGTCCAATGGGGCTTGTGACACACATGCTGTCCAATGGGGATTGTGACAAACACGCTGTCCCATGGGGTTCGTGACACACACGATGTTGAGTGGGGTTTGTGACACACACACTGTGCAATAGGGTTCGTGACACAGACACTGTCCAATGGGGATTGTGACATACAGACTGTCCAATAGGGTTTGTGACACACACACGCTATCCAATGGGGTTTGTGACACGCACACTCGGTCAAATGGGGTTTGTGACATACACACTGTCCAGTGGGATTTGTGACACACACACTTTCCAATGGGGTTTGTGACAGAGACACAGTCCAATGGGGTGTGTGACACACACACTCTGTCCAATGGGGTTTGTGGATACACACACGCTGTCCCATGGGGTTTGTGACCCCCACGCTGTCCAACGGGGTTTGTGACACACACTCTGTCCAACAGGGATTGTGACACACACACACTGTCCAATGGGGACTGTGACACACACAGTGTCCAATGGGGTTTGTGACACACACTCTGTCCATTGGAGTTTGTGACACACTCACTGTGCAATGGGTTTTGTCACACACACACGCTGTCCAATGGTGTTTGTAACACACACGCTGTCCAACGGGGCTTGTGACACACACGCTGAACAATTGGGTTTGTGAACACACACACTTTCCAAAGGGGTTTGTGACACAAACACGCTGTCCCACAGGGTTTGTGAAACACACACTGTCCAATAGGGTTTGTGACACACACAGTCTGTCCAATGGGGATTGTGACACACACAGTCTGTCCAATGGGTCTTGTGCACACACGCTGTCCAATGGGTTTTGTAACACACACGCTGTCCAATGAGGTTTGTGCCACACACGCTGTCCAATAGTGTTTGTGACACACACGCTGTCCAATAGGGTTTGTGACACAAACACGCTATCCAATGGGATTTGTGATACGCACACTGTCCAGTGGGATTTGTCACACACACTTTCCAATGGGGTTTGTGACACGAACACGCTGCCCAATGGTTTTGTCACACCCACTCTGTCCAATGGGGTTTATGACAAACACACGCTGTCCAATGCTGTTTGTAACACACACACTGCCAATAGGGTTTGTGACACACACACTGTCCAAAGGGGATTGTGACACACACACACTGTCCAAAGGGAATGTGACACACACACTGTCCAATGGGGTTTGTGACACACACTCTGTCCAATGGGGTTTGTGACACACACACTTTGTCCAATGGAGATTGGGACACACACACGATATCCAATGGTGTTTGTGACAAGAATGCTGTCCAATGGTTTTTGTGACAGACACGCTGTGCAATGGGGATTGTGACACACACACGCTGTGCAATGCTGTTTGTGACACGGATGCTGTCCAATGGGGTTTGTGACACAGACACTGTCCAATGTGGTGTGTGACACACACATTCTGTCCAATGGGGTTTGTGGACACACACACACTGTTCAATGGTGTTTGTGACACACGCGCTGGCCAACGGGTATTGTGACACACACGCTGTCCAACGAGGTGTGTGACACACACTCTGTCCAAGGGGTTTGTGATACACACACTGTCCATTGGGGTTTGTGACACACACTCAGTCCAGGGGGGTTTGTGGCACACACACTGTCCCATGGGTTTTGTCACACACACACGCTGTCCAATGGTGTTTGTAACACACAAGATGTCCAATGGGGTTTCTGACACACACACTGTCCCATGGGTTTTGTGACACACACGTTGTCCAATGGAGATTGTGACACACACACTGTACAATAGGGTTTGTGACAGACACACTCTGTACAATGGGCTTGTGACAGACACACTGTCCAATGGGGTTTCTGACACACATGCTGTCCAATGGGGATTGTGACACACTACGCTGTCCAATGGGGTTTGTGACACACACACTGTGCAATTGGCATTGTGACACACACACGCTGTCCAACGGTGTTAGTGACACGCATACTGTCCAATTGGATTTGTGACACACGCACTTTCCAATGGGCTTTGAGAGGCACACGATGCCCAGTGGGATTTGTGACACATATAAACGGTCAAATGGGTGTTGTGACACACACGCTGTCCAATGGGGTTCGTGACATAAACGCTGTCCAGTGGGGTTATTGACACACACAGTGTCCAGTGGGGTTTGTGACACACACACTCTGCCCAATGGGTTTGTCACACCCATTCTGTCCAATGGGGTTTGTAACAAACACACGTTGTCCAATGCTGTTTGTAACACACACGCTGTCCAATGGGGTTTCTGACACACACACTGTCCAATGTGTTTTTGTAACACACACACTCGTCCAATGGGGCTTGTGACATATACGCTGTCCAACGGGGTTCGAGACAGACACACTGCCAATAGGGTTTGTGACACACACATTGTCCAAAGGGGATTGTGACACACACACTGTCCAATGGGTTTTGTCACACACAGTCTGTCCAATGGGGTTTCTAACACACACGCTATCCAATGGGGATTGTGACAAACACGCTGTACAATGGGGTTTGTGACACACACCCGCTGTCCAATGGGCTTGTGACACACGCACTGTCCTGTGGGTTTTGTGACACACACATTCTGTCCAATGGTTTTTGAGACACACACGCTGTCCAATGGGCTTTGTGACTCAGACGCTGTCCAATGGGGATTGTGAAATACACACTATCCAAAAGGGTTTGTAACACATACACGCTATCCAATGGGGCCTGTGACACACACACTTTCCAGTGGGGTTTGTGACACACACACGCTGTCCAATGGGGTTTGTGACACACACGCTGACCAATTCAGTTTGTTACACACACACTGTCTAATGGGGTTTGTGACACACACACGCTGTCCAATGTTGTTTGTGACACGCATGCTGCCAATGGCTTTTGTGACACACACACTGTCCAATAGGGTTTGTGAGACACACACGCTATCCAATGGCATTTGTGACACATACACTGCACAGTGGGTTTGGTGACACACACACTCTGTCCAATGGGCTTGTGACACACATGCTGTCCAATAGTGTTTGTGACACACACACTGTGTAATGGGGATTATGACACACAGACCATGTCCAAAGGTGTTTGTGACACACACTCTGTCCCGTAGTGTTTTTTGACACACACACTGTCCAATGGGGATTGTAACACACACATGCTGTGAAATGGGGTTTATGACACATACGCTGTCCAATGGGGTTTGTGACAAAAACAATCAGTCCAATGGGGCTTGTGACACACACACTGTCCAATGGGGATTGTGACACACACGCTGTCCAATGGGGTTTGTGACACACACACTCTGTCCAATGGTACTTGTGACACACAAGCTGTCCAATGGGGTTCGTGACACATACGCTGTCCAGTGGGGTTTGTAACACACACGCTATCCAATCGGATTTGTGACACACAGACTTTCTAATGGGGATTGTGACACACACACTCTGTCCAATGGTGTTTGTGACACACACACTGTGCAATGGGGTTTCACACACAGGCTCTGTCCAATGGGGATTGTGACATATACACACTATCCAATGGGGTTTGTGACACACACACTTTCCAATGGGGTTTGAGACACACACACTATCCAGGTGGTTTTGTGACTGACACACGCTCTCCCATGGGGTTTGTGACACACAAGCTGACCAATTGGGTTTGTGACACACACGATGTACAATGGGGTTTGTGACACGCACACTGTCCATGTGTATTTGTAACACACACGCTGTCCAGCGGGGTTTGTGACACACACACATTCCAATGGGGATTGTGACACACAAGCTGTCCAATGGAGATTGTGACATGCATGCTGTCCAATGGGTTTTGTGACACACGCAGTGTCCAATGGGGTTTGTGAGACACACTCTGTCCAATGGGTTTTGTGACACACACACTCGGTCAAATGGGGGCTGTGACACACACGCTGACCAATGGGGTTCGTGACACAAACGGTGCCGAGTGGGGTTTGTGACACACACACTATCCAATGCTGTTTGTAACACACACGCGGTCCAATGGGGTTTGTGACACACACACTCTCTAAAGGGGTTTGTGACTCACACGCTGTCCAATGGGGATTGTGACAAACACTCAGTCCCATGGAGTTCATGACACACTCGCTGTCGAGTGGGGTTTGTGACACACGCACTGTCCAATAGTGTTTGTGACACAGACACTTTATAATGTGGTTTGTGACACACACGCCATGCAGTGGTTTTTGTGACACACACACTGTCCAAAGGGGATTGTGACACACACAAGATGTCCAATGGTGTTTGTGAAACCTACGATGTCCAATTGGGTTTGTGACACAGACACTGTCCAATGGGGATTGTGACATACACACTGTCCAATAGGGTTTGTGACACACACAGGCTATCCAATAGGGTTTGTTACACGCACACTTTCTCATGGGGTTTGTGACACACACACGCTATCCAATAGGTTTTGTGATACACACACTTTCCAATGGGGTTTGACACACACACACACAGTCCAATGGGGATTGTGGCACACACACGCTGTCCAGTGGTGTTTATGACACACACGCTGTCCAACTGAGTGTGTGACACACACACTCTGTCCAATGGGGTTTGTGGACACACACTCTGTCCAACAGGGATTGTGACACACACATACTGTCCAATGGGGACTGTGACACACACACTGTCCATTGGGGTTTGTGACACACTCACTGTCCAATGAGTTTTGTCACACACACACGCTATCCAATGATGTTTGTAACACACACGCTGTCCAATGGGGCTTGTGACATACACGCTGAACAATTGGGCTTGTGACACACACACCTTCCAATGGGGTTTGCGACACAAATACGCTGTCCCACGGGGTTTGTGACACACACACTGTCCAATAGGGTTTGTGACACACACAGTCTGTCCAATGGGGATTGTGACACACAACACGCTGTCCGATGGTGTTTATGATACACATGCTGTCCAATGGGGTTTGTGACACAAACAGGCTATACAATGGGGTTTGTGATACGCACACTGTCCAGTGGGATTTGTGACACACACACTTTCCAATGGGGTTTGTGACACGCACACGCTGCCCAATGGTTTTGTCACACCCACTCTGTCAAATGGGGTTTATGACAAACACACGCTGTCCAATGCTGTTTGTAACACACACACTGCCAATAGGATTTGTGACACACACACTGTCCAAAGAAGATTGTGACACACACACACTATCCAATGGGGACTGAGCACACACGCTGTCCAATGGCGTTTGTGACACACACTCTGTCCATTGGAGTTTGTGACACACACTCTGTCCAATGGGGTTTGTGTCACACACTCTGTCCAATGGGGTTTGTGACACACACTCTGTCCAATGCGGTGTGTGACACAAACATTCTGTCCAATGGGGTTTGTGACACACACACGCTGTCCAATGGTGTTTTTGATACGCATGCTCTCCAATGGGTTTTGTGACACACACACGGTCCAAAGGCTCTTGTCATACACACTCTGTCCAATGGGGTTTGTGACACACACTCTGTCCAATGGGGTGTGTGATACACACATTCTATCCAATGGGGTTTGTGGACACACACACACTGTCCAATGGTGTTTGTGACACGCACGCTGTCCAACGGGGATTGTGACACACACGTTGTCCAATGGGGATTGTGACAAACACACTGTACAATGGGGTTTGTGACACACACACTGTCCAAACGGGTTTTGTGACACACACACTGTCCAATGGCTTTTGTCACACACACTCTGTTCAATGGGCTTGTGACACACACGCTGTCCAAAGGGGTTCGTAACACACACGCTGTCCAGTGGGTTTTGTGACACACACACTGTCCAAACGGGTTTGTGACACATACGCTGTCCATTGGGGTTTGTGACACACCCACTGTCCAATGGTGTTTGTAACACACATGCTGTCCAATGGAGATTGTGACACACACACACTGTCCAATGGTGTTTGTGACACGCATACTGTCCAATGGTGTTTGTGACATACACGCTCTGCAATGGGGATTGTGACACACACAAACTGACTAATGGTGTTTGTGACATGGATGCTGTCCAATGGGGTTTGTGACACAGACACTGTCCAATGGGCTTTGTGACACACACTCTGTCCAATGGGATTTGTGGACTCACACAAACTGTCCAATGGTTTTTGTGACACACACGCTGTACAATGGGGATTGTGACACACACGCTGTGCAGTGGGATTTGTGACACACACTCTGTCGAACTGGGATTGTGACACACACACACTGTCCAATGGGGACTGTGACACACACACTGTCCAATGGGTTTTGTGACACACACACTGTCCATTGGGGTTTGTGACACACACTCTGTCCAGGGGGGTTTTTGTCACACACACTGTCCAATGGGGATTGTGACACACACACATTGTTCAATGGGGTTTGTGACACACACACTCACCACTGGGGATTGTGACACACACAATATCTATTACGGTTTGTGACACACACACTGTCCAATGGGGTTTGTGAGACAAATATGAACCAATGGCGTTTCTCACAAACACTGTCCAATGGAGTGTGTCACACACACTCTGTCCAATGGGGTTTGTGACACACACACTTTCCAATGGCGTCTGTGACACACACACACTGTACAATAGGGATTGTGATACACACACGCTGTCCAAAGGGTATTCTTTCATACAAACTGTCCAATAGGGTTTTTGACACACACATGCTATCCAATGGTGTTTGTGACACACACACTTTCTCATTAGGTTTGTGACACACACACTTTCCAATGCGGTTTGTGACACACACTCTTTCCAATGGGGTTTGTGACACACACACGCTATCCCATGGGTTTTGTGACACACACACTGTCCAATAGGGTTTGTGACACACACACGCTATGCAATGGGGTTTGTGAACCATACACTGTCCACTGGGTTTTGTGACACACAATCTGTCCAACGGAGATTGGGACAAACACACGCTGTCCAATTGGGTTTGTGACATACAGACTGTCCAGTGGGTTTTGTGACACACTCGCTGTCCAATGGGGGTTGTGACACACACACTCTGTGCAATGGGCTTGTGACACACACGCTTTCCAAAGGGGCTCGTGACACACACGCTGTCCAGTGGGTTTTGTGATACACACACTCTGTCCAATGGGCTTGTGACACAAACGCTCTCCAATAGTGTTTGTGACACACATGCTGTCCAATAGGGTTTGTGACACACACACTGTTCAAACAGGTTTATGACACACACACTGTCCAATGGGGATTGTGACACACACAGTGTTCAATGGGGTTTGTGACACACACACTCACCAGTGGTAATTGTGACACACACAGTATCTATGACGGTTTGTGTCACACACACTGTCCAATGGGGTTTGTGAGACACATACTAACCAATGGCATTTCTCACAAACACGCTGTCCAATGGGTTTTGTCACACACACTCTGTCCAATGGGTTTTGTGACACACACGCTGTCCAAGGGGGATTGTGACCAACATCCTGTACAATGGGATTTGTGACACAGACACTGTCCAATGGGGATTGTTTCATATAAACTGTCCAATAGGGTTTTTGACACACACATGCTATCCAATGGGGTTTGTGACATGCACACTTTCTCATGGGGTTTGTGACACACACACTTTCCAATGGGGTTTGTGACACACACTCTTTCCAATGGGCTTTGTGACACACACACGCTGTCCCATGGGGTTTGTGATACACACACTGTCCAATAGGGTTTGTGACACACACACCCTATGCAATGGGGTTTGTGAAACCTGCAGTGTCCACTTGGTTTTGTGACACACACACTCTGTCCAATGGGCTTGTGACACACACACTGTCCAATAGTGTTTGTGACACACACTCTGCCCCATGGGGTTTGTGACACACTGTGGCAGAATGCAACCCCCCCCTCCCTCCTTCAGTATGGCACATCTCCCCCTTCTCTGCTACTTGAGGCTAACAGCTTTTTTTGTTTGGCCCAGAGCACCCTGGCTCCTGGGACATTAGAAAACGGAGTGCCAAGGCACACTGAGCCGCGCCCTGTGTGGTGGATGTTTGGAGGCTTCAGGGGCACCCACAGACAGTGTGAGGGTGCAGAGAAGCTTCTAGAGTGCCTACAGTCAGATCTGATTAGCCAGTATAAAATGGGACTCTCGTCGATACTCCGCCCTTTGCCGCGGTTCTCTCGGAGCACGAGCAAGATGCTGCCGCCAAGAGCCCCCCTCCCCGGGATGGAGACTCCGCTTGCCTTGCCACCACGTATGTAAGTAAAACTTCTCGCAGGATTGCGAGTATATTTATACTTTTCGTGCACATATGCACGTATAACTTTCCGTGCTCCATATGAGCGCGTGTAAAATTAATCCTCGCAGAATCGCGGGTGTATTTGCTTTCCGTGCACATTTGCACAAGTACTTTATTTCCTCGCACAATCGCGAGTGGCCGCCGAGAGCCCCTCGCACAATCGTGAGTGTATTTTCCTCCCGTGCTTCCACATAAGCACGTATAACTTTCCATGCACATTTGCATGTGCAAAATAACTCTCGCAGGACTGCGAGCGTATTATAAATTTACTCTCGCGGAATCGCGAGTGCACACTTTCCGTACTCACTACGAGTACGTGTATCTCTTTAAAAATAATCCCGCACCGTGTTCAGGCAAGTGTGTATTCCTCCGGGACTCAGGGACGGCTCCGGCATTGTTTAGGTGAAGACACGTGCATGCACTCTGTGGACCGCCTGTTGTATTAGTGGCTGTCCCTCTCAATAATTCTCCTCAACTGATAACCGAACCTGTATTTAAGTCACTTTTGGAGTGCTAAAACCCTGTTTTCCACTGGTTCAATAAAAGTTGTTTTTGGACCTTGTTGTCCCTTAAATTGACCTGCGGGGTGCCTCTGTGACACGCACACACTGTCCAAAGGGGTTTGTGACACACACGCTGTCCAATGGCTATTGTGACACAAATACACTGTCCAATGGGGATTGTGATACACACATGCTGTCCAATGGCGTTTATGACACACAAGCAGTAAAATGGGGTGTGTGACACACACGCTGTCCAATGGGGTTTGTGACACACACACGCTGTCCAATGGGGTTTGTGACACACACAATCTGTCCAATGGGTTTGTGACACACGCACTGTCCAATGGGGTTTGTGAGACACACGCTGTCCAATGGGATTTGTGAAACACACACTCGGTCAAATGGGGGTTGTGACTCACACGCTGTCCAATGGGGTTCGTGACACGCACATGCTGCCCAGTGGGTTTGTCACACCCACTCTGTCCAAACGGGTTTGTGACAAACACACGCTGTCCAATGCTGTTTGTAACACACACGCTGTCCAATGGGGTTTGTGACACACACACACTGTCCAATGGGGATTGTGACACACACACGATGTCCAATGGGGTTTGTGACACACACACTGTCCAATGGGGTTTGTGACACACATGCTGTCCAATGGAGATTGCGACACACACACGCTGTCCAATGGTGTTTGTGACACGCATGCTGTCCAATGGTGTTTTTCAAAACACCCTGTCCAATGGGGATTGTGACACACACATGCTCTTGAATGGTGTTTGTGACACAGACACTGTCCAAGGCGCATTGTGACACACACACTGTCCAATGGGGTTTGACAAACACTCTGTCCAATGGGGTTTGTGGACATACACACACTGTCCAATGGGGATTGTTATACAAACACGCTGTCCAATGGGGTTTGTGACACACACTCTGTCCAACGTGGATTGTGACACACACACTGTCCAATAGTGTTTGTGACACACAAGCTGTCCTATGGCGTTAGGGACACACCCACTGTCCAAAGGTATTTGTGACACACACGCTGTCCAATGGTGTTTGTGACACACACACACTGTCCAAAGGGGATTGTGACACACACACGCTGTCCACTGGGGTTTGTGACACACACTCTGTCCAATGGGGAATTTTATACAAACACGCTGTCCAATGGGGTTTGTGACACACACTCTGTCCAACGGGGTTTGTGACACACACACGCTGTCCAATGGGGTATGTGACACACACACTGCCAATAGGGTTTGTGACACAAACACTGTCCAAAGGGGATTGTGACACACAGACTGTCCAATGGAGTTTGTGACTGTCACAGAGCAACCCACAGGTCAATTGTAGGGGCCACAAGGTCCAAAAACAACTTTTATTAGACCAGCGAGGCACAGGGTTTTAGCACTCCAAATGTGACTTAAATACAGGTTCGGATATCAGTGGAGGAAATTATTGAGAGGGGCAGCCACTAATACAACAGGAGGTCCACAGTGTGCATGCACGTGGCTTCACCAAAACAATGCCGGAGCCGTCCCCGAGTCCCGGAGGAGTACACACTTGCCTAAGCACGGTGTGGGATTATTTTTATAGAGATACACGTACTCGCAGTGAGTACGGAAAGTGTGCACTCGCGATGTCGCGAGAGTAAATTTATAATACGCTCGCAGTCCTGCGAGAGTTATTTTACACGTGCAAATGTGCACGGAATCCTACACGTGCTTATGTGGAAGCACGGGAGGAAAATATACTCGCGATTGTGCGAGGGGCTCTCGGCCGCCACTCGCGATTGTGCGAGGAAATAAAGTACTTGTGCAAATGTGCACGGAAAGAAAATATACTCGCAATCCTGCGAGAAGTTTTACTTACACCGTGGCGGCGAGGCAAGCGGAGTCTCCATCCCGGGGAGGGGGGCTCTCGTGGCGGCAGTGGCTAAGCTCGTGCTCCAAGAGACCCGCGGCAATGGGCGGAGTCTCGACGAGAGTCCCGTTTTGTTATCTGATCAGACCTGACTGTAGGCATTGTATAAGCTTCTCTGCACCCCCCACACTGAGTGTGGGTGCCCCTGAAGCCCTCAAACATCCCCCACACTGGGCGCGGCCCAGTGTGCCTTGGCACTCCCTTCTTCTAATGTCCCAGGAGCCAGGGTGCTCTGGGCCAGACAAAAGAAGCTGTTAGCCTCAAATAGCAGAGGAAGAGAGAGAAGTGCCGTGCTGCAAAGGAGGGGGAATTGCAGTCTGTCACAATCCCACCCTGTGACTACAGTCATGGTCTGACAGAACTCTGGAGTGTTATGACAGCTACCTCTTGCCTCCAAAGTAAAAGGGGACACTTCTGCCAGTGAGCCTTAATGTCCACTGTGGATCACCATATGACATATGTTGACTTACCCCTGCAAACAGTTATTAATAACAATCAATAATATAATCGAAGTAATTACAACAATCAACAATTGCCCGAGGTAATTATTGAGTCCCAGCATCAGTCACAGTTCGTTAGTGTTTCCATTCCTGTGGCTGCCTTCCTTCTGAATGGCTTGGTGGTGTTAGCTGGATCCTCTTCCACCCTGTCATTGTTGGTGTTGTTTCCAAGGCATCTGGATGCTCTTCCATCCCTTGCTGGTGTTAGGTGAATCCTCTTCCACCTGTCATCTTCCTTCGCCCTGCAAGAAAACACAAAGCAGATCTCGGTCCCTTTGGAACCGGGCTTTCATAGTTAGTAGGCGGGAACTATCCACCGAGCACTAATACGGTGGGTTTTCCCATTCTCATCAAGGGCTTCCCAGGCATATAACCCTCTGGGCTATATGTCATGGGCACAATACCAATAGACGGTAACTTCACCATGAACAGGCTGGCCCACTTGTGTTTTTGGGGACTGTTCTTCCTCTGTGTTGGTTGTCAAGTTGCTGTCTGTCAATGGCTTTTCAGGACAGAAAGCCCTGATTTTGGGGCTTCCATAGCTTCCCCAGCGGTTATTGACAAGGAAGACAGCTTGTGTTAATCGCTTGTCCCAGTTGGGTCGTGGTACGTCTGCGTATTTCTTAATCAAACCATTGGTTCGTTCCACGATCCCATTGGCTTGGGGATAATATGGTGTATGAAACACCCACTTAATACCTTCTCCCTTGGCCCAGTCCTGAACCACAGCAGCTGAGAAGTGTGTGCCATTATCACTCTGGATATTCTCAGGAGTGGGTAGGACACCAAACCACCCACACAGTGCTTGCACGGTTTGATCTCCAGTGGCTGCTTTGACAGCAGTGGCCATTGATAATCCTGATACTACCTCTACCCCCACCAGGATGTATTTCTTTCCATTAGAGGGTTTCAGTGGCCCGATATAGTCAACTTGCCACGTGCTCCAGAGAGTCTTGCCCTGCCTTATATGTAGGGCCGGGGCCTGATTTGGGTGATCAGCTTTAAGTCTGAGCCGGCATTGTGGACAGGCTGTAAGAATTGTTTCACATGTTCTCATGGATACCGGCCAACCCCGGGATCGGCATTCGTAATAAAGATCTGCCTTTCCGGAATGGCCTCGCTTAAGGTGTAACCATTCAGCTAACCGTGCCCACTCCTCTGGTGTGCTTTCAGCTAGTCTGATCTGGGCTAGAAAATCAACTTGTTGATTCCATTTGGCAGCGGGGGTTCCATCCTTCGCATGTCCTTTTACCCAGCCTACACTCAAAGGTCGTGACCTGCCTATTTCTAATAGTCTTTGCCAGTCTTCAGCTCTCCACACTCTGGTGCGATTTACTTCCCACTGATTAGATTCCCATTGGCATATCCATTCAGTTGCACCCTTATAGGTTGCATAGGAATCAGTGTAAATCGTGGAGGCTCCTCCTTCTGCTGCTAATAAGAGAGCACGCAGTTCTCCCACTTGAGCGCTACCTTCCCCCTCCTCTGTTATTCTTTTTCCAGTAGCAATCTCCAATGCTGCTGCCTTGTACTGCCAGTTTGTCCCTATCCGATGGGCTGATGCATCAGTGAACCAGACTCCTTGTGTGTCTGAGTCCTGGGTTAGCTCAGGTGCCTCTTTAATTGGAGAGGGTTTATAAGGCAGGCTCAACAGGACCGGATCAGCATTTACGGGTTGTTGAAGCTTTGAAACCTTTACAGAACCCTCCTTAAGTGGTAACAATTGGCTAACTCCCTCTAAATAAGCATACCATTTTCGTACCGTTGCTTTCTGTGCCACCCCCTCGGGGGGGGGTAGCCCTTTAAGGATTGAATTCAACAGAGGGAAAGGGCCTTGTACAATAACTTCCTGTGACGTACACAGTTTCTCTGCCTCCTTAACTGCTCGGGTAAGTGAGAGAAGTCCCTTCTCCCACTCTGAATATCGTTGTTCAGCTCCCTTAAATGCGGTGGAGGAGAACAACAAAGGTCTAGCTGGCCCTATTGGCCCCCTTTGGAATATAGCACAATAGGAGGCATGTTCTGCAAACCCCCATTCCACTCTTAATGGGTCTTGTGGGTGAAGTGGGCCCAATTTCTGATAGGCTTTAAGTTCATCCTTCAGAACATTAAGGGCCTCTGTATGTTGTGAAGTCCAGTTCCATTTCTTGTTTTTTCGGAGTAGGTCATACAGGGGACGGGCAATCACGGAGAATCCCGGGATATGTTTTCTCCAGTACCCTAACGTACCCAACAGGCATTGCAAGTCCGCTTTGCTGTTTGGGGTGTGCCCCTTGTCTATGGTAGCCAGAACATCATCAGGCACTGCTATGGCTCCCCCTATCCACCAGGCCCCTAGGAATTTAACTTCCTGGCTGGGACCCTGGCACTTGGACGGTGGAATATCTAATCCGTTCTGTGTTAATAAATTCCAAAGGGTTTCTGCTACTTGCCCCACCTGTTCCTTACTGTCTCCGCCCACTAAGATGTCGTCTATATATTGATATATGCAAATGCCTGGGGGTACCTGTACAGTATCAATGAGCGCAGCAAGGGCATTGTGGGCAATAGTAGGGGAGTGCTTGTACCCCTGAGGCAGCCGGTTAAAAGTGTATTGCTTCCCTTCCCAGGTAAAAGCAAATTGTGCCTTGTCTTCTTCCCTCAGGGGAATCATGAAGAACATATCTTTAACATCCAAAGCAGCCATCCATGGGTGGGCTGCTGCTTGTATTGCAGTCACCACCGAGGCTATGTTTGGGACAGCAGCTGTTAGTGGTGTTGTGTTATTATTCAGTTTTCTATAATCAATAGTTAGGCGCCATCGCCCATCAGGCTTGCGAACGGGCCAAACTGGAGAATTATAGGGAGAATGGGTGCGGCTAATTATCTGTCTTTCTTCAAGATCATTAATAACCTCCGTAATCCCCCGTTTTGCTGCATTTGGCAGGGGGTATTGGGGAGTACAGGTTATTGTAGATGTGGGTAGAGCAGGAGCGAGTTGCAAAATCCTAATGTCAGTGGTTCTTTCGGGCTGCAAGGGTGCAGAGGTAAATGGCAATATTCTAATGCGGGCTACCTCTGCTCTGTGACTCCCAAAGCTCCAAATCTCTCCATTAGGTAAGCACCACCGTCTACCTGCCAAAATATCGAATCCCAATATGTTTGCCTTATAAGGACTCAGGGCAACTTCCACAGGCGTTGTCCGCTTTTCCCCAGGCAGCAAAAGGTGGGTTCGAGCTAAAGGACACCTCTCTGCTACACCCGTTACCCCCACTATATTGATGGCTTTCCTTGATGGTTTAATCCCAAGTTTGTCAGCTTGCCGCCTGTTCAAAACACTGATTTGTGCGCCCGTGTCAATTAGAAATTTCACACTTATCCGCCTTGGACCCACGGGGATATGTATGTATGGCTCTTTATCACTGGACCATTGGCAAGAAAATACAAAGCGGGTGGGGCGGTCCCGGTTCCCATCCGCTTTTACTAGTTTTTTGACTCCCTTTGTGAGGATACGAACGGGTTAGTGTTTCGCTTGTCCTCAGGGAGGGGGGCGGTTACCGGTGCCTCCTCTTGGTTCTCTGATCTTCCCTCTAAATATTCCACTAGCTCCTGTAAATGCTCAGTGGAAAGCTTATGTAGCAGTGTTCGGGGCACTCCCAAAGCGGCCGCGCGGCGCCACAGATCGCTCCGCTGCAAGCTGCTACTCTGATTTGAAAAACGCTCCGGTTTCTGTGACGGGGGGGGCGGCCTAGTGGGGGGCGGTCCCTGAAGAGGCTCGGCTTGGCTCATCTTCCGGACCGTCCGGCTTCTACACGGGCTGCCGCTCGGGTCTACCCACCCCATCTCGCGCCCATGTGTAACCACATTGTGTAAAATTTCCGCCCAGGTTAATACATGTTCAGGAGGACTTCGGGGATTTTGCTTATTACGATCAATAGCCCCCTGAATTTTTTCCTTAAGGGACTGGACATATATTTTTAAGGCATCCGGTAGTCCTTTAATAAGCAGCCGAAGGTGGACCGGATCCACCGGCGCCGCCATAGGGGGGGACTGCCGGCCTCTTTCATACATTGCTTGTATACAAGCCGCCTTTTGAACTCCCTCGGCAAGATCTGATAAACCTTTTATAACAATTGCCACTGGCTCCCCACGTTCCCTGGGGTCTATACCACCAGCCCAGTAAGCGACACGAGATGTAATGGACTGATCACCGTCTGGACCATCACTTAAAAATACCCCTGGGCCCCAGAAACCTGTGGCCTCATCCTTACTCAATAATATTCTGTCACCCCCAGTAAGCGAAACGCGCCAAAGATATTCAGTCTCTGTTTTGCCCGGCTTCCGTGAGAATCTAGTTTGTAAATCCCCTAGCTCCAGTCCTGAATATGGCGTGCTATGGGTAGCCGTGCGTGGATTTCTGCCTCGTCCATCCGTATGTGTCTCAGTTCTAATAAGAGGACGCACGTC
Organism: Columba livia; assembly: GCF_036013475.1. Classification (NCBI taxonomy): domain Eukaryota; kingdom Metazoa; phylum Chordata; class Aves; order Columbiformes; family Columbidae; genus Columba; species Columba livia. The sequence goes on from NW_027043008.1 coordinate 4,236,249, forward strand.
CTTTGTTTCTACCCCCCACACATCAACACTGTTTTCAGAATCAGTATCTTTGTCGAGAATCGGGGGGGCCGAGGCGCACGCCTGAACGGGGGAGACACTAGAGGCGGCTCTTATATTAAATAACAAAAACTCAAGTTTCTGTTCCAAAAAACCAAGTTTCTGTTCTAACAAGCCAAACCTCTGTTCTAAATAATCTGACCGTATGCTTTGCCGCGAAAAGTCCTGTATTAAAGACTCAAACTGTTCGCTTTGCCGCAAAAGGTTTTGTTTCAAAGAGTCAAACTTTTCGCTCTGCTGCGCAAAGTCCTGCTTAAGAAAGTCAGACTGCTCACTCTGCCATGAAAGGCTTTGCTTTAAAGAATCAAACTGTTTGCTTTGCCGCGAAAAGTCCTCCTTTAAAGAGTCAAACCATTCGCTTTGTCGCGAGAGGTCCTGCTTAACAATCTCGGACTGCTCATTCTGCCACGAGAGGTTTTTCTTTAAAGAGTCAAACTGTTTGTTTTGCCACGAAAAATCCTGCCTTAAAGAGTCAAATCGTTCACTCTCCCGTGAAAGGTTTTCCTCCATTCGGTCCTTAAGTTTACACAGATCCTGTGTTACCTTTAAGTAAACACTCAAACTGGCACACACCACAGCCCACGTAACTGCAAGACCCCAGATTACTTCAGAGATATTACTCAACCCTCCAAATAATTCCTCCATCTCTGATATCCTGCACGACTACGCCAGAAATGTCACAGAGCAACCCACAGGTCAATTGTAGGGGCCACAAGGTCCAAAAACAACTTTTATTAGACCAGCGAGGCACAGGGTTTTAGCACTCCAAATGTGACTTAAATACAGGTTCGGATATCAGTGGAGGAAATTATTGAGAGGGGCAGCCACTAATACAACAGGAGGTCCACAGTGTGCATGCACGTGGCTTCACCAAAACAATGCCGGAGCCGTCCCCGAGTCCCGGAGGAGTACACACTTGCCTAAGCACGGTGTGGGATTATTTTTATAGAGATACACGTACTCGCAGTGAGTACGGAAAGTGTGCACTCGCGATGTCGCGAGAGTAAATTTATAATACGCTCGCAGTCCTGCGAGAGTTATTTTACACGTGCAAATGTGCACGGAATCCTACACGTGCTTATGTGGAAGCACGGGAGGAAAATATACTCGCGATTGTGCGAGGGGCTCTCGGCCGCCACTCGCGATTGTGCGAGGAAATAAAGTACTTGTGCAAATGTGCACGGAAAGAAAATATACTCGCAATCCTGCGAGAAGTTTTACTTACACCGTGGCGGCGAGGCAAGCGGAGTCTCCATCCCGGGGAGGGGGGCTCTCGTGGCGGCAGTGGCTAAGCTCGTGCTCCAAGAGACCCGCGGCAATGGGCGGAGTCTCGACGAGAGTCCCGTTTTGTTATCTGATCAGACCTGACTGTAGGCATTGTATAAGCTTCTCTGCACCCCCCACACTGAGTGTGGGTGCCCCTGAAGCCCTCAAACATCCCCCACACTGGGCGCGGCCCAGTGTGCCTTGGCACTCCCTTCTTCTAATGTCCCAGGAGCCAGGGTGCTCTGGGCCAGACAAAAGAAGCTGTTAGCCTCAAATAGCAGAGGAAGAGGGAGAAGTGCCGTGCTGCAAAGGAGGGGGAATTGCAGTCTGTCACAGTGACACACGCACGTTACCCAATGGGGTTTGTGAAAAACACACACTTTCTAATGGGGTTTGTGACACACACGCTATACAGTGGTTTTTGTGAAACACACACTGTCCAATGGGGATTGTAACACAGACACGATGTCCAACGGTGTTTGTGACACACACGCTGTCCAATGGGGTTTGTTACACAGACACTCTCCAATGGGGATTGTGACATACACACTGTCCAAAAGGGATTGTGACACACACACGCTATCCAAAGGGGTTTGTGACACACACACTCTCCAATTGGGTTTCTGACACACACACTTCCCAATGGGGTTTGTGACACACACACGCTGTCCAATGGGGATTGTGATAAACACGCTGTACAATGGGGTTTGTGGCACATACAATCTGCCCAATGGGGTTTGTGACACACACACACTGTCCAATGGGGATTGTGACACACACACGCTGTCCACCGGGGATTGTGACAAACACGCTGTACAAAGGGGTTTGTGACACACACTGTCCAATAGGATTTGTGACACACACACGATATCCATTGGCGTTTGTGATGCATACACTTTCCAAAGTGGTTTTGTGACACACACACTCTGTCCAATGGTGCTTGTGACACACACGCTGTCCAGTGGGTTTTGTGGCACACACACTCAGTCCAATGGGCTTGTGACACACATGCTGTCCAATAGTGTTTGTGACACACAAGCTGTCCAATGGCATTAGTGACACACACACTGTCCAAAGGTATTTGTGACACACACGCTGTCCCATGGTGTTTGTGACACACACACTGTGCAATAGGGTTTGTTTACACACACGGTCCAATGGGGATTGTGACACACACACTCTGTCCAATGGTGTTTGCGACACACACGCTGTGCAATGTGGTTTGTGACACAGACGCTGTCCAATGGGGATTGCAACATACAAACGCTGTCCCATGGGGTTTGTGACACTGACGCTGTCCAATGGGGATTGTGACACACACACGATGTCCAATGGGGTTTCTGACACACACACTGTCCAATGGGTTTTGTAACACACACTCTGTCCAATGGCGTTTGCTACACACACTCTGCCAAATGGGGTTTGTGACACACACGCTGTTCAATGGGGATTGTGACAAACACGCTGTACAATGGGGTTTGTGACACACACTCTCTGTCCAACGGGCTAGTGACACACAAGCTGTCCAAAAGGAATGGTTACACACGTGCTGTCTAGAGGGTTTTGTGAGACACACACTCTGTCCAATGGGCTTGTGACACACACTGTGCAATAGTGTTTGTGACACACACACTGTCCAATGGGTTTTGTGACACACACATTGTCCAATGGGGTTTCTGACACACACACACTGTCCAATGGGGATTGTGACACACACACTCTGTCCAATGGGCTTTGTGACACACACGCTGTCCAATGGGCATTGTGAGAAACACGCTGTCCCATTTGGTTCATGACACACTCGCTGTCCAATGGGGTTTGTGACACACACACTCGGTCAAATGGGGGCTGTGACACACACGCTGACCAATGGGGTTCATGACACAAACGGTGCCGAGTGGGGTTTGTGACACACACACGCTATCCAATAGGGTTTGTGACACGCACACTTTCTCATGGGGTTTGTGACACACACACACTATCCAATGGGGTTTGTGACACACACACTTTCCAATGGCGTCTGTGACACACACACACTGTCCAATAGGGATTGTGACACACACATGCTGTCCAAAGGGGTTTATCACACACACGCAGTCCGATTGGCATTGTGACACACACACTCTGTCCAATGGGGTTTGTGACACACACGCTGTCCAATGGGGATTGTGACAAACACGCTGTCGCATGGGGTTCGTGACACACACGATGTTGGGTGGGGTTTGTGACACACACGCTATCCAATGCGGTTTGTGACACACACGCTGTTCAATCGGTTTTGTGACACACACACTCTGTCCAATCGCCTTGCGACACACACACTGTCCAATAGTGTTTGTGACACACACGCTGTCCAATGGGGTTTATGACACACACGCTGTACAATGGGGTGTGTGACACACACACTGTCCAATGGGGATTGTGACAAACACGCTGTCCCATGGGGTTTGTGACACACACGCTGTCGAGTGGGGTTTCTGACAAACACAATGTGCAATAGGGTTTGTGACACACATACTTTCTAACGGGGTTTGTGACACACACGCTATACAGTTGTTTTTTGTCACACACACACTGTCCAATGGGGTTTGTGAAACACACACTCGGTCAAATGGGGGCTGTGACACACACGCTGACCAATGGGGTCCGTGACACAAACGGTGCCGAGTGGGGTTTGTGACACAAACTGTCCAATGCTGTTTGTAACACACACGCTGTCCCATGGGGTTTGTGACACACACGCTGTCGAGTGGGGTTTCTGACAAACACAATGTGCAATAGGGTTTGTGACACACACACTTTCTAACGGGGTTTGTGACACACACGCTATACAGTTGTTTTTTGTCACACACACACTGTCCAATGGGGTTTATGACACACACGCTGTCCAATGGGGTTTGTGTCACACACATTCGGTCAAATGGGGTCTGTGACACACACGCTGACCAATGGGGTTCATGACACAAACGGTGCCGAGTGGGGTTTGTGACACACACTGTCCAATGCTGTTTGTAACACACACGCTGTCCAATGGGGTTCGTGACACACATACTGTCCAAGGGGTTTTTGTAACACACACACTCTGTCCATTGGGGCTTGTGACACATACGCTGTCCAACGGGGTTCGTGACACGCATACTGCCAATAGGGTATCTGACACACACACTGTCCAATGGGGTTTGTGACACACAATATGTACAATGGGGTTTGTGTCACACACTCTGTCCAATGGGGCATGTGACACACATGCTGTGAAATGGCGATTGCGACACTCACACATTGTCCAATGGTGTTTGTGGCAACCGTGCTGTCCAACGGTTTTTGTAGACACACACGCTGTCCAATGGGGATTGTGACACATACGCTGTCCAACGGGGTTCGTGACACACACACTGCCAATAGGGTATCTGACACACACACTGTCCAATGGGGTTTGTGACACACAATATGTCCAATGGGGTTTGTGTCACACACTCTGTCCAATGGGGCATGTGACACACATGCTGTGAAATGGAGATTGCGACACTCACACATTGTCCAATGGTGTTTGTGGCAACCGTGCTGTCCAACGGTTTTTGTGACACACACGCTGTCCAATGGGGATTGTGACACATACACGCTGTGAAATGCTGTTTTTAACATGGATGCTGTCCAATGGGGTTTGTGACACACAAGTTCACGATTGGGGATTGTGACACACACACTGTCCAACGGGGTTTGTGAGACACACACTGTCCAATGGGGTTTCTCACAAACACTCTGTCCAATGGGGTTTGTGACACACAATTTGTCCAACGGGGTTTGTCACACACACTCTGTTCAATGGGGCTTTTGACACACTCACTGTCCAATGGGTTTTGTAACACACACGCTATCCGATGGGGATTGTGACACACACAGTGTCCAATGGGGTTTGTGAAACACACACTGTCCAAAGGGGTTTGTGAAACACACGCTGTCCAATGGGGTTTCTGACACACACACACTGTCCAATGGGGATTGTGACACACACACGCTGTCCAATGGGGTTTATGACACACATCTGTCCCACGGGGTGTGTGACACACAGTCTGTCCAGGGGGGTTTGTGACACACACACTGTCCAATGGGTTTTGTGACACACACGCTGTCCAATGGGGAATGTGACACACACGCTCACCAGTGGGGATTAGTGACACACACAATGTGTATGACGGTTCGTGACACACACTGTGTCCACGGGGGTTTGTGAAACACACGTTTTCCAATGGGTTTTCTGACACAAACATTTTCCAATACTTTTTGTGACACACACTCTGTCCAATGGCGTTTGTCACACTCAAGCTGTCCAATGGGGTTTGTGACACAAACGCTGTCCAATGGGGATTGTGACAAACACGCTGTACAATGGGGTTTGTGACACACACTATCTGTCCAATGGGCTTGTGACACACATGCTGTCCAAAAGGAGTCGTGACACACATGCTGTCCAGTGGGTTTTGTGACACACACACTCTGTCCACTGGGCTTGTGACACACACTGTCCAATAGTGATTGTGACACACACGCTGTCCAATGGGGTTTGTGACACACACAGTGTCCAAAGGTGTTTGTAACACACTCGCTGTCCAATGGGGTTTCTGACACACACACATGCTGTCCAATGGGGATTGTGACACACAAACGGTGTCCAATGGTGTTTGTGACACACACGCTGTGCAATGGGTTTTGTGACACACAAGCTGTCCAATGGGGGTTGTGACACACACACTCTCTAATGGGGTTTGTGACACACACACGCTGTCCAATGGTGTTCTTGACACGCATACTGTCCAATGGGGTTTGTGACACACACACGCTGTCCAATGGTGTTCTTGACACGCATACTGTCCAATGGGGTTTGTGACACACACACTGTCCAAACGGGTTTTGTGACACACACACTGTCCAATGGCTTTTGTCACACACACTCTGTTCAATGGGCTTGTGACACACACGCTGTCTAAATGGGTTTGTGACACACACGCTGTCCAGTGGGTTTTGTGACACACACACTGTCCAAACGGGTTTGTGACACATACGCTGTCCATTGGGGTTTGTGACACACCCACTGTCCAGTGGTGATTGTAACACACATGCTTTCCAATGAAGATTGTGACACACACACGCTCTCCAATGGTGTTTGTGACACGCATGCTGTCCAGTGGTGTTTGTGACATACACGCTGTGCAATGGGGATTGTGACACACACATGCTGTCTAATGGTGTTTGTGACATGGATGCTGTCCAATGGGGTTTGTGACACAGACACTGTCCAATGGGCTTTGTGACACACACTCTGTCCAATGGGGTTTGTAGACTCACACAAACTGTCCAATGTTTTTTGTGACACACACGCTGTCCAATGGGGATTGTGACACACACGCTGTGCAGTGGGATTTGTGACACACACTCTGTCCAACTGGGATTGTGACACACACACGCTGTCGAAAGGGGACTGTGACACACAAACTGTCCAATGGGGTTTGTGACACACACACTGTCCAATGCTCTTTGTAACACACACGCTGTCCAGTGTGGTTTGTGACACACACACTGTCCAATGGGTTTTGTGACACACACGCTGTACAATGGAGATTGTGACACACACACTGTCCAATGGGGTTTGTGACACACACGCTTTCCAACGGGCTTTGTGACACACACACACTGTCCAATGGGGATTGTGACACACATACGCTGTCCAATGGGGTTTATGACACACACGCTGTCCCACGGGGTGTGTGACACACACTCTGTCCAGGGGGGTTTGTGACACACACTCTGTCCAATGGGGTTTGTGACACACACACTCTGTACAATGGGCTTGTTACACACATGCTGTCCAAAGGGGTTTGTGACACGCACACTTTCTCATGGGGTTTGTGACACACACACTTTCCAATGGGGTTTGTGACACACACTCTTTCCAATGGGCTTTGTGACACACACACGCTGTCCCATGGGGTTTGTGACACACACACAGTCCAATAGGGTTTGTGACACACACACGCTCTCCAATAGGGTTTGTGAACCATGCAGTGTCCACTTGGTTTTGTGACACACACACTCTGTCCAATGGGCTTGTGACACACACACTGTCCAATAGTGTTTGTGACACACACTCTGCCCCATGGGGTTTGTGACACACTGTGGCAAAATGCAACCCCCCCCTCCCTCCTTCAGTATGGCACATCTCCCCCTTCTCTGCCGCTTGAGGCTAACAGCTTTTTTTGTTTGGCCCAGAGCACCCTGGCTCCTGGGACATTAGAAGAAGGGAGTGCCAAGGCACACTGAGCCGCGCCCTGTGTGGTGGATGTTTGGAGGCTTCAGGGGCACCCACAGACAGTGTGAGGGTGCAGAGGAGCTTCTAGAGTGCCTACAGTCAGATCTGATTAGCCAGTATAAAATGGGACTCTCGTCGAGACTCCGCCCTTTGCCGCGGTTCTCTCGGAGCACGAGCAAGATGCTGCCGCCGAGAGCCCCCCTCCCCGGGATGGAGACTCCGCTTGCCTTGCCACCAGGTATGTAAGTAAAACTTCTCGCAGGATTGCGAGTATATTTATACTTTTCGTGCACATATGCACGTATAACTTTCCGTGCTCCATATGAGCGCGTGTAAAATTAATCCTCGCAGAATCGCGGGTGTATTTGCTTTCCGTACACATTTGCACAAGTACTTTATTTCCTCGCACAATCGCGAGTGGCCGCCGAGAGCCCCTCGCACAATCGTGAGTGTATTTTCCTCCCGTGCTTCCACATAAGCACGTATAACTTTCCATGCACATTTGCATGTGCAAAATAACTCTCGCAGGACTGCGAGCGTATTATATATTTACTCTCGCGGAATCGCGAGTGCACACTTTCCGTACTCACTACGAGTACGTGTATCTCTTTAAAAATAATCCCGCACCGTGTTCAGGCAAGTGTGTATTCCTCCGGGACTCAGGGACGGCTCCGGCATTGTTTAGGTGAAGACACGTGCATGCACTCTGTGGACCGCCTGTTGTATTAGTGGCTGTCCCTCTCAATAATTCTCCTCAACTGATAACCGAACCTGTATTTAAGTCACTTTTGGAGTGCTAAAACCATGTTTTCCACTGGTTCAATAAAAGTTGTTTTTGGACCTTGTTGTCCCTTAAATTGACCTGCGGGGTGCCTCCGTGACACACACACACTGTCCAAAGGGGTTTGTGACACACACGCTGTCCAATGGCTATTGTGACACACATACACTGTCCAATGGGGATTGTGAAACACACATGCTGTCCAATGGGGTTTAGGAAACACACGCAGTACAATGGGGTGTGTGACACACACGCTGTCCAATGGAGTTTGTGACACACACAATCTGTCCAATGGGTTTGTGACACACGCACTGTCCAATGGGATTTGTGACACACACACTCGGTCAAATGGGGGTTGTGACTCACACGCTGTCCAATGGGGTTCGTGAAACGCACATGCTGCCCAATAGGTTTGTCACACCCACTCTGTCCAAACGGGTTTGTGACAAACACACGCTGTCCAATGCTGTTTGTAACACACACGCTGTCCAATGGGGTTTGTGACACACACACTGTCCAATGGGTTTTTGTAACACACACATTCTCTCCAATGGGGCTTGTGACACATATGCTGTCCAACTGGGTTCGTGACACACACACTGCCAATGGGGTTTGTGACACAAACACTGTCCAAAGGGGATTGTGACACACACATTGTCCAATGGGGTTTGTGTCACACACTCTGTCCAATGGGGTTTGTGACACACACACACTGTCCAATGGGGTTTGTGACACACACACGATGTCCAATGGGGTTTGTGACACACACACTGTCCAATGGGGTTTGTGACACACACGCTGTCCAATGGAGATTGCGACACACACACGCTGTCCAATGGTGTTTGTGACACGCATGCTGTCCAATGGTGTTTGTCAAAACACGCTGTCCAATGGGGATTGTGACACACACATGCTGTTGAAGGGTGTTTGTGACACACACACACTGTCCAAAGGGGATTGTGACACACACATGCTGTCCACTGGGGTTTGTGACACACACTCTGTCCAATGGGGATTGTTATACAAACACGCTGTCCAATGGGGTATGTGACACACACACTGCCAATAGGGTTTGTGACACAAACACTGTCCAAAGGGGATTGTGACACACAGACTGTCCAATGGAGTTTGTGACACACGCACGCTACCCAATGGGGTTTGTGAAAAACACACACTTTCTAATGGGGTTTGTAACACACACGCTATACAGTGGTTTTTGTGACACACACACTGTCCAATGGGGATTGTAACACAGACACGATGTCAAACGGTGTTTGTGACACACACGCTGTCCAATCGGGTTTGTGACACAGACACTCTCCAATGGGGATTGTGACATACACACTGTCCAAAAGGGATTGTGACACACACACGCTATCCAAAGGGGTTTGTGACACGTACACTGTCCCATGGGGTTTGTGACACACACGCTGAACAATTGGGTTTGTGACACACACACTTCCCAATGGGGTTTGTGACACACATACGTTGTCCAATGGGGATTGTGATAAACACGCTGTACAATGGAGTTTGTGACACATACAATCTGTCCAATGGGGTTTGTGACACACATACACTGTCCAATGGGGATTGTGACACACACACGCTGTCCAATGGGGATTGTGACAAACACGCTGTACAATGGGGTTTGTGACACACACAATCTGTCCAATGGGCATGTGACTCACACGCTGTCCAATGGGGTTCGTGACACACAGTCTGTCCAATGGGGTTTGTGACACACACTCTTTCCAGTGGGGTTTGTGACACACACTGTCCAATAGGGTTTGTGACACACACACGATATCCACTGGTGTTTGTGACGCATACACTTTCCAAAGGGGTTTTGTGACACATACACTCTGTCGAATGGTGCTTGTGACACACACGCTGTCCAAAGGTGTTCGTGACACACACGTTGTCCAGTGGGTTTTGTGATACACACACTCAGTCCAATGGGCTTGTGACACACACGCTGTCCAATAGTGTTTGTGACACACAAGCTGTCCAATGGCATTAGTGACACACACACTGTTCAAATGTATTTGTGACACACACACTGTCCAAAGATATTTGTGACACACACACACTGTCCAAAGGGGATAGTGACACACACACTCTGTCCAACGGAGTTTCTGACGCACACGCTCTCCAATGGGGTTTGTGACACACTCAATCTGTCCAAGGGGTTTGTGACACACACGCTGTCCAATGGTTCTTGTGACACACAGGCTGTCCTATGGGGTTTGTGAAACACACAATCTGTCCAATGGGGTTTGTGACACAGAAGCTGTCCAGTGGGGTTTGTGACAGACACACAGTCCAATGGGTTTTGTGGCACACACGCTGTCCAATGGAGATTGTGACACACACAATGTCCAATGAGGTTTGTGAAACACACGCTCCCCAGTGGGGATTGTGAAACACACAATGTCTATGACGGTTTCTGACACACACACTGTCCAATGGGGTTTGAGAGACACTCACTGTCCAACGGGGTTTCTCACAAACACTCTGTCCAATGGGGTTTGTGACACACTCGCTGTCTAATGGGGTTTTTGACACACACACTGACCAGTAGGGTTTGTAACACACACGCTGTCCAACTGGATTTGTGACACACACACTGTCCAATGGTGCTTGTGACACACAGGCATTGAAATGGGGTTTGTGATTCAAACACTATACAATGGGATTTGTAACACACACTGTCCAATGGGGTTTCTGGCACACACACTCTCCAATGGGGATTGTGACACACATGCTTTCCAATTGGGATTATGACACACACACTCTGTCCAAAGGGGTTTGTGACAAACACACTGTCCAGGGGAGTTTGTGACGCACAAGCTGTCCAATGGGGTTTGTGACACACACGCTGTCCAATGCTGATTGTGACACACACACTGTCCAATGGTGTTTGTCAAACACACACTCTCTCCAATGGCGTTTGTGACACACACGCTGTCAAATGGGGTTTGTGACACACACGCTGTCCAATGGGGTTTGTGACACACACACCCTGTCCAAGGAGTTTGTGACATGCACACTTTCCAATGGAGTTTGTGACACACACAAACTGTCCAATGGGGTTTGTGACACACACGCTTTCCAATGTTTTTTGTGACACACACGCTGTCCAATGTGGTTTGTGAAACACAGAATCTGTCCAATGCGGTTCGTGACAAACCCGCTGTCCAGTGGGGTTTGTGACACACACACTGTCCAGGGGTGTTTGTGACACAGACACTGTCCAGTGGGGTTTGTCAAACACATTCTGTCCAACTGGGATTGTGACACACACACGCGGTCCAATGGGGTTTGTGACACGCACACTGTCCAATGGTGTTTGTGACACACACATTGTCCAATGCGGTTTGTCATAAACACAACCTGTCGAATGGTGTTTGTGACACACACGCTGTCAAATTGGGTTTGTGACACCCACTCTCTCCAAAGGGGTTTTTGCCACACACACTGTCCAATAGGGACTGTGAAAAGCACACGCTGTCCAATGGGGTATGTGACACACACACTCTGTCCAACGGGGATCGTGACACACACAATGTCCAGGAGGGTTTGTGACACACACACTGTCCAAAGGGGTTTTTGACACACACACTCACCAATGGGGACTGTGACACACACAATGTCCATGACGGTTTGTCACACACACACAGTCCAGTGGGGTTTGTGACACACACACTGTCCAGTGGGGTTTCTCACAATCACTCTGTCCACTGGGGTTTGTGACACGCACACTTTCCAATGGGGTTTGTGACACAAACACTCTGTCCAATGGCCTTGTGACACACATGCTGTCCAATGGGGTTTCTCACAAACACTCTGTCCCATGGGGATAGTGACAAACACGCTGTACAATAGTGTCTTTGACACACTCAATCTATCCAATGGGCTTGTGACTCACACGCTGTCCAATTGGTTTCGTGACACACACACGTCCAGTGGGGTTTTTGACACACACACTGTCCAATGGGTTTTGTGACACACACGCTGTCTGATGGGGATTGTGACACATACACGCTGACCAACGGAGTTCGTGACACACACTCTGTCCAGTGGGGTTTGAGACACACAGACTGTCCAATAGGGTTTGTGGCACACACACGCTATCCAATAGGGTTTGTGACACACGCACACTGTCCAGTAGGGATTGTTACACACACACTTTCTAAAGTGGCTTGTGACACACATGCTATACAAAGGGTTTTGTGACACACACTCTGTCCAATGGGGATTGTGACACACACACTATGTCCAATGGTGTTTGTGACACACAAGCTGTCCAATGGGGTTTGTGACACAGACGCTGTCCAATGGGGATTGTGACATGAACACTATCCAATAGGGATCGAGATTACACACGTTGTCCAATGGGGTTTGTGACACACACACTCCGTCCAATGGGTCTTGTGACACGCACATTGTCTAATGGGGTTCGTGACACACACGCTGTCCAGAGGGGTTTGTGGCACACATGCTGTCCAATAGGGTTTGTGACACACACACGCTGTCCAATGGGGTTTGTGACACGCACACTGACCAGTAGTGTTTGTGACACACACGTTGTCAAATGGGGTTTGTGACACACATAGGCTGTCCAATGGGTTTTCTGACACACACGCTGTCCAATGGAGATTGTGACACACACGGTCTGTCGAATGGGTCTTGTGACACACACGCTTTCCAATGGGGTTTGTGACACACACTCTGTCCAATGGGTCTTGTGACACACACACTCTGTCCAATGGGTCTAGTGACACACACACTGTCCAATGGGTCTTGTGACACACACACGATTTCCAAAGGTGTTTGTGAGACACCCGCTGTCCAATGGGGTTTGTGACACAGATACTGTACAATGGGGATTGTGACATACCCACTGTCCAATAGGGTTTGTGACATACACACGCTATCCAAAGGGGTTTGTGACACACACACACTGTCCAATGGTGTTTGTGACAGACACTCTTTCCAATGCCTTTTGTAACACACACGCTGTCAAATGGGGTTTGTGACACACACGCTGTCCAGTGGGGTTTGTCACACACACTCTGTCCAACGGGGATTGTGACACACACTCTCTGTCCAATTGGGTTTGTGACACACCCACTGTGCAATGGGGTTTGTGACACACACATAGTCCAATGAGTTTTCTTACACACACTCTGTCCAATTGGGTTTGTGACACAAACTCTTTCCAGTTGGGTTTGTGACACACACACTGTCCAGTGGGTTTGTGACACACACTCTGTCCAATGGGGATAGTGACACATAGACGCTGAGTAATGGGGTTCGTGACACACACTCTGTCCAGTGCTATTTGTGACACACACACTGTCCTATAGGTTTTGTGACACACACTCGCAATCCAATGGGTTTTGTGACACACACACTTTCCAACGTGGTTTGAGACACACACACTCTGTCCAATAGGGATTTTGACACACACGCTGTACAATGGGGTTTATGACACACACACTGTCCAATGGGGTTTGTGACACACACAAGCTGTCCAATGGGGATTGTAGACACACATGCTGTCCAATGGTGTTTTTCACACACGCTGTCCAACGGGTATTGTGACAGACACGCTGTCCAACGGTTTTTGTGACACACACACTGTACAATGGGGTTTGTGACACACAAACTCTGTACAATGGGTCTTGTGACACACATGCTGTCCAATGATGTTCGTGACACACACGCTGTCCAGTGGGGTTTGTGACACACACACTTTCCAATGGGGTTTGTGAAAAACACACACTTTCCAATGTGGTTTGTGACACACACGCTGTCCAATGGGGTTTTTGACACACACACACTGTCCAATGGGTCTTGTGACACACACGCTGTCCAGTGGGGTTTGTAAAGCATTCACTGTCCAATAGGGTTTGTGAGACACACGCCATCCAATGGGGTTTTGAGACACACACAATCCAATGGGGCTTCTGACACACATACGATTTCCAATGGGGTTTATGACACACACACTGTCCAATGGTGTTTCTGACTCTCATGCTGTCTAATAGGTTTTGTGCAACACACTCTGTCCAACGCGCTTGTGTCACACTCGCTGTCCAATGGGGATTGTGACACACACACTCTGTCCAATGGGGTTTGTCACACACACACTCTGTCCAATGGGTCTTGTGACACACACGCTGTCCAGGGGGGTTTGCGAAGCATTCACTGTCCAATAGGGTTTGTGAGACACACGCTATCCAATGGGGTTTTGAGACACACACAGTCCAATGGGGCTTCTGACACACACACGATTTCCAATGGGGTTTATGACACACACACTGTCCAATGGTGTTTCTGACACTCATGCTGTCTAATAGGTTGTGTGCAACACACACTGTCCAATATGCTTGTGACACACTCGCTGTCCAATGGGGTTTTTTACACACACAGGGACCAGTAGGGTTTGTGACACACACACGCTGTCCAATGGGGTTTGTGACACAAACATTGTCCAACGGTGCCTGTGACACACACGCTGTCAAATGGGGTTTGTGACACACACACTGACCAGGGGGGTTTGTGACACACACAGGCTCTTCAGTGGGGTTTGTGACACTCATGCTGTCTAAAAGGGGTTTGTAACGCAAACTCTGTGTAATGGGGTTAGTGACACACACACTGATCGATGGGGAATGTGACACACACACTGTCCAATAGGTATTGTGACACGTACACTCTCTCCAACGCAGTTTGTGACACACACGCTGTCCAATGGGATTTGTGACACACACTGTCCAATGGGGTTTCTGACACACACTCTGTCCAAAGGGGATTGTGACACACATGCTTTGCAATGGGTTTTATGACACACACTCTGTCCAATGGGGTTTGTGTCAAACACACTGTCCAGGGGGACTTCTGACTCACAAGCTGTCCAATGGGGTTTGTGACACACACACTCTGTCCAATTGGGTTTGTCACAAACACACTGTACAATGGGGATTGTGACACACACGCTGTCACATGGGGTTTGTGACACGCACGCTTTCCAATGGGGTTTGTGACACACATACTGTGTCCCATGGGGTTTGTGACACACACACTTTCCAATGGTTCTTGTGACACACACGCTGTCCAATGGGGTTTGTGAAACACACAATCTGTCCAGTGGGGTTCGTGACACACACACTGTCCAGTGAGGTCTATGACACACACACTGTCCAAGAGGGTTTGTGACACACACACGCTATCCAATGGGGTTTGTGAAACACACAGTTTCTAATGTGGTTTGTGACACACGCGCTATCCAATCGGTTTTGTGACACACACAATATCCGATTGGGACTGCTACACACACACTCTGTCCAATGGTGTTTGTGACACACACGCTGTGCATTGGGGTTTGTGACACAGACGCTGTCCAATGGGGATTGTGACACACACACTCTATCCAATGTCGTTTGTGGCACGCACACTTTCCAATGGGGTTTGTGACACACAAACGCTGTCCCATCGGGTTTGTCACTACACACGCGGCCTAGTTGGGTTTGTTACACATACACTGTCCAATGGGGTTTGTGACACACACACTTTCTAGTGGGGTTTGTGACACACATGCTATACAATGGGTTTTGTGACACACACACTGTCCAATAGGGTTTGTGAGACACACGGTACCGCATCGGGTTTGTGACACACACGCTATCGAATGGGGCTTGTGACACACACATGATTTCCAATGGCGTTTGTGACACACCCGCTGTCCAATGGGGTTTGTGACACAGATGCTGTACAATGGGGATTGTGACATACACACTGTCCAATAGGGTTTGTGTCACACACACGCTATCCAAAGGGGTTTGTGACATACACACACTGTCCAATGGTGTTTGTGACACGCATGCTGTCCAATGGGTTTTGTGACACACACACTGTCCGATAGTGTTTGTGACACACACTCGCTATCCAATGGGGTTTGTGACACATACACAGTCCAGTGGGTTTTGTTACATACACACTCTGTCCAATGGGGTTTGTGACACACTCACTCTCTCCAATGGGGTTTGTGACGCTCACAATCTGTCCAATGGCGATTGTGACACACACACGCTCTCCAATGGGGATTGTGACACAAAGGCTGTCCAATGGGGTTTGTGACACACACAGTCTGTCCAATGGTGTTTGTGACACACAGGCTGTCCAATGGGGGTTGTGACACACACGTTGTCCAATGAGGTTTGTGACACACAGGCTCTGTGCAATGTGTCTTGTGACACACACGCTGTCCAATGAGGTTCGTGACACACACGCTCTCCAGTGGGGTTTTTGACACACACATTGTCCAATGGGTTTTGTGACACACACACACTATCCAATGGGATTTGTGAAACACACATTTTCTAATGTGGTTTGTGACACACTCTCTATCCAATGGGTTCTGTGACACAGACACTGTCAAATGGAGATTGTGACACAGAGACACTGTCCAATGGTGTTTGTGAAACACTCGCTGTCCAATGGTGTTTGTGACACACACACTCTGTCCAAAGGGACTTGTGACACATACGCTGTCTAATGGGGTTCGTGACACAAACGCTGTCCGGTGGGGTTTGTGACACACACACTATCCAATAGGGTATGTGACACACACACGCTGTTCCATGGGGTTTATGACACACACGCTGACCAATTGGGTTTGTTACACACAAACTGACCAATGGTGTTTGTGACACGTATGCTGTCCAATGTGTTTATGACACACACAAAGTCCGATAGGGTTTGTGACACACACACACTGTCTACTGTGGTTTGTGACACACATACTCTGACCAATGGGTCTTGTGAAACACATGCTGTCCAATGGTGTTCGTTAAACACACGCTGTCCAATGGGGTTTGTGACATAAACACTGACAAATAGGGTTTGTGACACACACACGCTATCCAATGTGCTTTGTGACACTCACAATTTATAATGGGGTTTGTGACACAAACACGCAATCCAAAGGGTTTTGTGACACACACACTGTCCAATGGTGTTTGTGATACACACTCTGTGTCCAATGGTACTTGTCACACACACGATGTCCAGTGGGGTTCGTGACACACACGCTCTCCACTGGGGTTTGTGAAAAACACTCTCTGTCCAATGTTACTTGTGACATACACGCTATGCAATCGGTTTTGTGACACACACACTGTCCAATGGGGATTGTGACACACACTCTGTCCAATAGGGTTTGTGACAGAAACACACTGTCCAATGGGGTTTGTGACAAACACATTGTCCAATGGGGTTTGTGACAAACACGCTGTCCAATGGAGATTGCGACACTCACACGCTGCCCAATGCTTTTTGTAACACACACGCTGTCCAATGGGGATTGTGACACACACGCCGTCCAATGGGGTTTGTGACACACACACTGTCCAATGGGGTTTGTGGCACACACTCTGTCCAATGGGGTTTGTGGACAAACACACACTGTCCAATGGTGTTTGTGACACAAACGTTGTCCAATGGGGTTTGTGACACACACACTGTCCAAAGGGTTTGTGGCACACACACTGTCCAATAGGGTTTGTGACACACACACGCTATCCAATGGCGTTTGTGACACACACACTTTCTAACGGGATTTGTGACACACACGCTGTACAAAGGGTTTTGTGACACACATTCTGTTTAATGGGGATTGTGACACACACACGATGTCCAATGGTGTTTGTGACACACTCGCAGTGCAATGGGGTTTGTGATACAGACACTGTCCAATGGGGATTGTGACACACACACGCTGTCCAATGGGGTTTGTGAAACACACGCTGTACAATGGAGTTTGTGACACACACAATCTGTCCAATGGGTTTTGTGACACACTCGCTGTCCAATGGGGTTTGTGACACACACAATCTGTCCAATGGTGTTTGTGACACAAACGCTGTCCAATGGGGATTGTGACACACACACTCTCTCCAATGGTACCTGTGACACACACGCTGTCTAATGGGGTTCGTGATACACACGCTGTTGAGTGGAGTTTGTGACACACACACTGTCCAATAGGGTTTGTGAAATGCACGCGCTATCCAATGGGGTTTCTGAAAAACACACTTTCTAATGGGGTTTCTGACACACTCGCTATCCAGTCGGTTTTGTAACACACACACTTTCCAATGTGGGTTGTGATACACACACTCTGTCCAATGGTGTTTGTGACACACACGCTGTGCAATGGGGTTTGTGAAACAGACACTGTCCAATGGGGATTGCGACATAGACACACTATCCAATGGGATTTGTGACATGCACAATTTCCAAAGGGTTTTGTGACACACACACTGTCGAATTGTGTTTGTGACACACATGCTGTCCAATGGGGTTTGAGAAACAGACGATGTCCAATGGATTTTGTGACACACACAATCTATCCAAGGGGGATTGAGACACACACACGCTGTCTAATGGGGTTTATGACACACACGCTGTCCAATGGATTTTTTGACACACACAATCTGTCCAATAGGGATTGAGACAAACACGCTGTCCAATGGGGTTTGTGACACACACGCTGTCCAATGGGGTTTGTGATAAACACACTCTGTCCAATGGTACTTGTGACACACACGCTATACAATCGGTTTTGTGACACACACTCTGTCCAATGGAGGTTGCGACACACACACGATGTCCAATGCTGTTTGTAACACACACGCTGTCCAATGGGGATTATGACACACACGCTGTCCAATGGTATTTGTGACACGGATGCTGTCCAATGGGGATTGTGACACACACACGCTATCCAATGATGTTTGTGACACACACACTTTCTAATGGCGTTTGTGACACACACGCTGTACAAAGGGTTTTGTGACACACACACTGTCTAATGGGGATTGTGATGCACAAACGTTGTCCAATGGTGTTTGTGACACAGTTGCTGTCCAATGGGGTTTGTGATACAGACACTGTCCAATGGGGATTGTGATACACACACGCTGTCCAATGGGGTTTGTGACACACACAATCTGTCCAAAGGGTTTTGTGACACAATCTCTGTCCAATGGGGTTTGTGACACACACAATCTGTCCAATGGGGTTTGTCGCACACACACTCTGTCCAATGGTACTTGTGACACAAACGCTGTCCAATGGGGTTCGTGATAAACAAGCTGTCGAGTGGATTTTGTGACACACACACTGTTTAATAGGGTTTGTGAAACACACATGCTATCCAATGGGGTTTGTGGAACACACACTTTCTAATGGGGTTTCTTACACACACGCTATCCAATCGGTTTTGTGACACACACACTTTCCAATGGGGTTTATGACACACCCACTCTGTCCAATGGGGTTAGTGACACACACGCTGTCCAATGGGGTTTGTGACGCACACTCTGTCCAATGGCATTTGTGACACACACGCTGTCAAATGGGTTTTGTGACTCACACACTATCCAGTGGGGTTTGTCACACACACTCTGTCCAATGGGAATTGTGACACACACTCTCTGTCCAATGAGGTTTGTGACACACCCACAGTCCAATGGGGTTTGTGACACACACATAGTCCAATGGGGTTTCTCACACACACTCTGTCCAGTGCGGTTTGTGACACATACACTGTCCAATAGGATTTGTGACACACACTCGCTATCCAATGGGGTTTGTGACACATACAATTTTCACTGGGGTTTGTGACACACACGTTGTCCAATGGGGTTTGTGACACACACTGTCCAATGGGGTTTGTGACACACACAATCTGTCCAAGTGGATTGAACACACGCGGTGTCCAAGGGGGTTTGTCACACACACGCTGTAAAACGGCGTTTGTGACACAGACACTTTCCAGTGGGGTTTCTGACACACGCACGCTGTCCCATGGGGTTTGTGACACACACGCTAACCAATTGGTTTTGTTACACACACACGGTCCAATGGTGTTTGTGACACGCATGCTGTCCAATGGGTTTTGTGACACACACACTGTCCAACAGGGTTTGTGACAGACACAGTGTGCATTGGTGTTTCTGACACACACGCTGTCCAATGGGGATTGCGATACACACGCTGTGCGATAAGGTTTCTGACACACACACTTTCCAATGGTGTTGTTACACACACACTGTGCAATTGGGATTGTGACGCACACATGCTGTGAAATGGGGTTTGTGACACACACACTGTCCAATGGGGTTTGTCACACAAACTCTCTCCAGTGGAGCTTGTGACACACATTCTCCCCAAAGGAGTTTGTCACACACACTCGGTCCAGTGGGGTTTGTGACACACACGCTGTCCAGTAGGGATTGTGACAAACACGCTGTACAATTGGCTGTGTGAAACCTACCCCATTGTCCAACGGTCTTGTGACAAACAAGCTGTGCAAAGGATTTTGTGAGATACACAGTCTATACAATTCGGTTTGAGACATGTAGTACTTTCCAATGGGGTTTGTGACACACATGCTCTCCAATGGGGTTTCTGACACAAACTCTGTCCAATGGGGTTTGTGACACACACACTCTGTCCAATACGTCTTGTGACACACACGCTGTCCAATGGGGATTGTGAAACACAAGCTGTCCAATGGGGTTTGTAACACACACGCTGTCCAGTAGTTTTTGTGACAAACACAATGTCCAATAGGGTTTGTGACACACACACGCTATCCAAAGGGGTTCGTGACACACACGCTTTCCAATGGGGTTTGTGAAACACACACACTCTGTCCAATGGTCCTTGTGATACACACGCTGTCCAGTGGGTTTTGTAACACACACACTCTGTCCAATCGGCTTGTGACACACAGGCTGTCCAATAGTGTTTGTGAAAAACACACTGTCCCAAGGGTTTGTGACACGCACACTGTAAAATGGAGATTGTGACACACACACGCTGTCCGATGGGGTTTGTGACACACACACACTGTCCAATGGGGTTTATGACACACACGCTGTCTAGTAGGGTTTGTGACACACACTTGCTGCCCAATGGGTTTTGTGACACATAGGCTGTCCAGTGGGTTTTGAGACACGCAGACCCTTCCAATGGGGATTGTGACACACACTCTTTCTCATGGGGTTTGTGACACAGACGCTATACAATGGGGACTGTCACACACACATGCTGTCCAATGGGAATTGTGACACACACACGCTGTTCTATGGGGTTTATGACACACACGCTGTTGAGTGGGGTGTGTGACACACACACTTTGTCCAATGGGGTTTGTGACACACACTCTGTCCAGTGGGGTTTGTGACACACACGCTGTCCAATGGGGATTGTGACACACACATTGTCTATAGGGGTTTGAGACAAACACGTTGTCCAACTGAGTTTGTGACTCACACACACACTATCCAATGGGTCTTGTGACACACACGCTGTCCAATGGGGTTCGTGAATCACACGCTGTCGAGCGGGGTTTGTGACACACACACTGTCCAATAGGGTTTCTGACATACACAAGCTATCCAATGGGTTTTATGACACACACACTTTCTAATGGGGTTTGTGACACACACGCTATACAATGGGGACTGTGACACACACACGCTGTCCTATGGGGTTTGTGACACACACATTGTCTATAGGGGTTTGTGACAAAAACGTTGTCCAATTAAGTTTGTGACACACACACACACTATCCAATGGGTTTTGTGACACATACACTACCCAGTGGGTTTTGAGACACACACACTATGTCCAATGGGTTTTGTGACACACACACTTTCTAATGTGGTTTGTGACACACACGCTGTCCAATGGGGTTTGTGACACAGAGGCTGTCCAATGGGGATTGTGACATACACACTATCCCATAGGGTTTGTGACATACACACGCTATCCAAAAGTGTTTGTGAAACGCACACTTTCTAAAGGGGTTTGTGACACACACACGCCATCCAAAAGGGTTTGTGACACACAAACTTTCCAGTGGAGTTTGTGACATACACACTCTGTCCAATGGTATTCTGACAAACAAGCTGTACAATGGAGTTTGTGACACACAAGCGCTATCCAATGCGGTTTGTGACACGTACTACTTACCAATGGGGTTTGTGGCACACACGCTGTCCATGGCGTTTGTGTCACACACACTGTCCAATGGGTATTGTGACACACACACTCTGTCCAAAGGGGTTTGTGACACTCACGTTGTCCAATGGGGATTGTGACACACACACAGTCCAATGGGGATTGTGACACACACACTCTGTCCAATGGGGTTTGTCACACACACGCTGTCAAATGGCGTTTGTGACACACACACTGTCCAATGGGGTTTGTCACACACACTCTGTCCAATGGGTTTTGTGACACACACGCTGTCCAGTGGGGATTGTGACAAACACGCTGTACAATGGGGTGTGTGAGACACACCCCATTGTCCAATGGTCTTATGACAAACAAGCTGTGCAATGGAGTTTGTTACACACACACTCTATACAATGCGGTTTGTGAAACGTACTACTTTCCAATGGGGTTTGTGACACACACGCTGTCCAATGGGGTTTCTGACACACACGCAGTCCAAAGGGGTGAGTGACACACACACTCTGTCCAGTGGGATTTGTGACACACACACTGTCCAATGGGGAATCTGACACACACACTGGCCAAATGGTATTGTGGCACACACGCTGTCCAGTCGGGTTCGTGACACACACGCTGTCCAATGGGGATTGTGACACACATACTGTCCAATGGGATTTGTGACACACACACTCTGTCCAATGGGGCTTGTGACAAACACGCTGTCCAATGGGATTCGTGACACACTCTGTCCAGTGGGTTTTGTCACACACATGCTGTCCAATGGGGTTTGTGACACACACAATGTCCAATGGGGTTTGTCACACTCACTCTGTCCAATGGGGTTCGTGACACAAACTCTTTCCAAAGGGGTTTTCACACACACTCTGTCCAAGCGGGTTCATGACACACACGTTGTCCAGTGGGTTTTGTGACACACATACTATGGCTAATGGGTTTTGTGACACACACGTTGTCCAATGGGGATTGTGACACAAACTCTGTCAAATGGGTTTTGTTACACACACGCTGTCCAATGAGGTTTGTGACACACACACTCTGTCCAATGGGTCTTGTGACACACACACTGTCCAATGGGGTACGTGACACACAAGCTGTCCAGTGAGGTTTGTGACACACACACTTTCTAATAGGGTTTTTGACACACACACGCTATCCAATGCTGTTTGTAACACACACTCTGTCCAATGGGGATTGTGACACGGATGCTCTCCAATGGTGTTTGTGACACACACACTGTCCAATGGGTTTTGTGACACACATACAATGTCCAGTGGGGTTTATGACAAACACACTCTGTCCAATGGGTTTATTGACACACACGCCGTCCAATGGGGTTTGTGACAAACACACTGTCCAATAGGGGTTTGTCACACACACACTCTGTCCAATGACATTTGTGACACACACGCTGTAAAATGGGGTTTGTGACACACACGCTATCCAGTGGGGTTTGTCACACACACTCTGTCCAACGGGGATTGTGACACACACTCGCTGTCCAATACGGTTTGTGACACACCCACCGTCCAGTGGGTTTTGTGACACACACATATTCCTATGGGGTTTCTCACACACACTCTGTACAATGGGGTTCGTGACACAAACTCTGTCCAGTGGGGTTTGTGAAACACACACTGTCCAATAGGGTTTGTGAGACACACGCTATCCAATGGGGTTTGTGACACACACACTTTCTAATGGGGTTTGTGACACACACGCTATAAATGGGTTTTGTGACACACACACTGTCCAATGGGGCTTGTGACACACACACCATTTTCAATGGTGTTTGTGAAACACCCGCTGTCCAATGGGGTTTGTGACAAAGATGATGTACAATGCAGATTGCGACATACACACTGTCCAATGGTGTTTGTGACACGCATGCTGTCCAATGGGTTTTGTGACACACACGCTGTCCGATAGGGTTTCTGACACACGCTACGCAATGGGGTTTGTGACACATACACTGTCCAGTGGGTTTTGTTACACACACACTGTGTCCAATGGGGTTTGTGACACACACAGTCTGTCCAATGGTGTTTGTGACAAACACGATGTCCAATGTGGATTGTGACACACACGCTGTCCAACGGGGTTTGTGATACACAGACTCTGTCCAATGTGTCTTGTGACACACACGGTGTCCAATGGGGTTCGTGACACACAAGCTGTTCCATGGGGATTGTGACACACATGCTTCCAATGGGGATTATTACACACACACTCTGTCCAAAGTGGTTTGTGACAAACACACTGTCCAGGGGAGTTTGTGACGCACAAGCTGTACAATGGGGATTGTGACACACGCACTGTCCAATGGCGTTTGTGACACACACGCTGTCAAATGGGGTTTGTGACACACACACATTCCAATGGGGTTTGTGAAACGCACACTGACCAATGGTGTTTGTGACACACAAGCTGTCCAATGATGTTTGTGACACACACACGCTATCCAAGGGGTTTGTGACACACACACACTGTCCAATGGTGTTTGTGACACGCATGCTGTCCAATGGGTTTTGTGACACACACACTGTCCGATAGAGTTTGTGACACATACACGCTACCCAATGGGGTTTGTGACACATACACTGTCCAGTGGGTTTTGTTACACACAGACTCTGTCCAATGGGGTTTGTGACACACTCACGCTATCCAATGGGGTTTGTGACACACACAGTCTGTCCAATGGGTTTTGTGACACACACAATCTGTCCAATGGGGATTGTGAGGCACAGGCTGTGCAATGGGGTTTGTGACACACACAGTCTGTCCAATGGTGTTTGTGACACAAACGCTGTCCAATGGGGATTGTGACACACACGCTGTCCAAAGGGGTTTGTGATACACAGACTCTGTCCAATGTGTCTTGTGACACACACGGTGTCCAATGGGGTTCGTGACAAACACGCTGTCCAATGGGGATTGTGACACACATGCTTTCCAATGGGGATTATTACACACACACTCTGTCCAAAGGGGTTTGTGAGAAACACACTGTCCAGGGGAGTTTGTGACGCACAAGCTGTACAATGGGGATTGTGACACACACACTGTCCAATGGCGTTTGTGACACACACGCTGTCAAATGGGGTTTGTGATACACACACATTCCAATGGGGTTTGTGACACGCACACTCACCAATGGTGTTTGTGACACACACGCTGTCCAGTGGGGATCATGACACACACGCTGTCCAATGGGGTTTGTGACACACAGACTCTGTCCAATGTGTCTCGTGACACACACACTGTCCAATGGCGTTTGTGACACACACAATCTGTCCAATGGGGATTGTGACACACACACTGTCAAATGGTGCTTGTCACACACACACTCTCTCCAATGGCGTTTGTGACACGCACACTGACCAATGGTGTTTGTGACACACACGCTGTCCAATGGGGATCATGACACACACGCTGTCCAATGGGGTTTGTGACACACAAACTCTCTCCAATATGTCTCGTGACACACACACTGTCCAATGGGGTTTGTGACACACACAATCTGATCAATGGGGATTGTGACACACACACTGTCAAATGGTGCTTGTCACACACACACTCTCTCCAATGGCGTTTGTGACACACACTCTCTCCAATGGCGTTTGTGACACACACGCTGTCAAATGGGGTTTGTGACACACACGCTGTCCAATGGGGTTTGTGACACACACACCCTGTCCAATGGAGTTTGTGACACGCACACTTTCCAATGGTGTTTGTGACACACACAAACTGTCCAATGGGGTTTGTCACACACACCCTTTCCAATGGTTTTTGTGACACTCACGCTGTCCAATGGGGTTTGTGAAACACACAATCTGTCCAATGGGGTTCGCGACAAACACGCTGTCCAGGGGGGTTTGTGACACACACAATGTCCAATGGGGACTGTGTCACACACTCTCTGTCCAATGGTGTTTTTAACACACACGCTGTGCATTGGGGTTTGTGACACAGACTCGGTCCAATGGGGATTGTGACATACACACTCTATCCAATTGGGTTCGTGACACGCACACTTTCCAATGGGGTTTGTGACATACACACGCTGTCCAATGTGTCTTGTGACACACAGGGTGTCCAATGGGGTTCGCGACACACACGCTGTCCAATGGGGATTGTGACACACATGCTTCCAATGGGGATTATTACACACACACTCTGTCCAAAGGGGTTTGTGACAAACACACTGTCCAGGGGAGCTTGTGAGGCACAAGCTGTACAATGGGGATTGTGACACACGCACTGTCCAATGGCGTTTGTGACACACACGCTATCAAATGGGGTTTGTGACACACACACATTCCAATGGGGTTTGTGACATGCACACTGACCAATGGTGTTTGTGACACACACGCTGTCCAATGGGGATCATGACACACACAGTGTCCAATGGGGTGTGTGACACACACAATCTGTCCAATGGGGTTTGTGGCACACACAGTCTGTCCAATGGGGCTTGTGACAAACACGCTGTCCAATGGGATTTGTGACACACTCTGTCCAGTGGGTTTTGTCACGCACAGGCTGTTCAATGGGGTTTGTGACACACACAATATCCAATGGAGTTTGTCACACACACTCTGTCCAATGGGGTTCGTGACACACTCTCTTTGCAAAGGGGTTTGTCACACACACTCTGTCCAATCGGTTTCATGACACACACCCTGTCCAGTGGGTTTTGTGACACACACACTCTGGCCAATGGGTTTTGTGACATACACGCTGTCCAATGGGGATTGTGACACAAACTCTGTTAAATGGGTATTGTTACACACACGCTGTCCAATGAGGTTTGTGACACACACACTCTGTCCAAGGGGTCTTGTGACACACACACTGTCCAATGTGGTTCGTGACACACAAGCTGTCCAATGGGGTTTGTGACCAACACACTTTCTAATAGGGTTTGTGACACACACACACTGTCCATCTGGGTTTGTGACACACACACGCTATCCAATGATGTTTGTGACACACACACGCTATCCAACGGGTTTGTCACACACACACACTGTCCAATGGTGTTTGTGACACGCATGCTGTCCAATGGGTTTTGTGACACACACACTGTCCAATAGAGTTTGTGACACACACACGCTACCCAATGGGGTTTGTGACACATACACTGTCCAGTGGGTTTTGTTACACACACACTCTGTCCAATGGGGTTTGTGACACACTCATGCTATCCAATGGGGTTTGTGACACACACAGTCTGTCCAATGGGTTTTGTGACACACACAATCTGTCCAATGGGGATTGTGAGGCACAATCTGTCCAATGGGGATTGTGAGGCACACGCTGTCCAATGGGGATTGTGACACACACGCTGTCCAAAGTGGTTTGTGATACACAGACTCTGTCCAATGTGTCTTGTGACACACACGGTGTCCAATGGGGTTTGTGACAAACACGCTGTCCAATGGGGATTGTGACACACATGCTTTCCAATGGGGATTATTACACACACACTCTGTCCAAAGGGGTTTGTGAGTAACACACTGTCCAGGGGAGTTTGTGACGCACAAGCTGTACAATGGGGATTGTGACACACACACTGTCCAATGGCGTTTGGGACACACACGCTGTCAAATGGGGTTTGTGACACACACACATTCGAATGGAGTTTGTGACACGCACACTCACCAATGGTGTTTGTGACACACACGCTGTCCAGTGGGGATCATGACACACACGCTGTCCAATGGGGTTTGTGACACACAGACTCTGTCCAATGTGTCTCGTGACACACACACTGTCCAATGGGGTTTGTGACACAGACAATCTGTCCAATGGGGATTGTGATACACACACTGTCAAATGGTGTTTGTCACACACACACTCTCTCCAATGGCGTTTGTGACACGCACACTGACCAATGGTGTTTGTGACACACACGCTGTCCAATGGGGTTTGTGAAACACAGACTCTGTCCAATGTGTCTCGTGACACACACACTGTCCAATGGGGTTTGTGACACACACAATCTGTCCATTGGGGATTGTGACACACACACTGTCAAATGGTGTTTGTCACACACACACTCTCTGCAATGGCGTTTGTGACACACGCGCTGTCAAATGGGGTTTGTGACACACACGCTGTCCAATGGGGTTTGTGACACACACACCCTGTCCAATGGAGTTTGTGACACGCACACTTTCCAATGGTTTTTGTGACACTCACGCTGTCCACTGGGGTTTGTGAAACACACAATCTCTCCAATGGGGTTCGTGACAAACACGCTGTCCAGTGGGGTTTGTGACACACACAATGTCCAATGGGGACTGTGTCACACACACTATGTCCAATGGTGTTTGTGACACACACGCTGTGCGTTGGGGTTTGTGACACAGACTCGGTCCAATGGGGATTGTGACATACACACTCTATCCAATGGGGTTTGTGACACGCACACTTTCCAATGGGGTTTGTGACACACAAACGCTGTCCAATGTGGTTTGTAACACACACGCTGACCCGTTCAGTTAGTTGCACACACACTGTTCAATGGTGTTTCTGACACGCATGCTGTCCAATGGGTTTTGTGACACACATTCTGTCCGAAGGGCTTGTGACACACACGCTCTCCAATTTTTTTTGTTACACACACACATTCCAATGGGGTTTGTGACACACACACGCTGTCCAATGGGGTTTGTGCCACGCACACTGACCAATGGTGTTTGTGACACACACGCTGTCTAATGGGGTTTGTGACCCACACAGGCTGTCCAATGGGGTTTCTGACACACACGCTGTCCAAAGGAGATTGTGACACACACAGTCTGTCGTATGGGTCTTGTGACACACACGCTTTCCAATGGGGTTTGTGACACACACTCTGTCCAATGGGTCTTGTGACACACACACTCTGTCCAATGGGTCTTGTGACACACACACTGTCCAATGGGGCTTGTGACACACACAAAATTTCCAAAGGTGTTTGTGAAACTCCCGCTGTCCAATGGCGATGTTTACACAGATGGTGTACAATTTGGATTGTGACATACACACTGTCCAATAGGGTTTGTGACACACACACGCTATCCAAAGGGCTTTGTGACACACACACACTGTCCAATGGTGTTTGTGAAACGCATGCTGTCCAATGGGTTTTGTGACACACACACTGTGTCCAATGGGGTTTCTGACACACACACTTTCCAATGGTTCCTGTTACACACACGCTGTCCAATGGGGTTTGTGACACACACACTGTGTCCAATGGGGTTCGTGACACACACAATCTGTCCAATGGCGATTGTGAAACACACGCTGTCCAATGGGTTTTTCGACACACACACTCTGTCCATTGGGGTTTCTGACACACACAATCTGTCCAACGGGGTTTGTGAAACACACGCTGTCCAATGGGGATTGTGACAAACACGCTGTCCAATGGTGTTTGTGACACACACACTCTGTCCAATGGGTCTTGTGACACACACGCTGTCTAATGGGGTTCGTGACAGAAACGCTGTCCAGTGGGGTTTGTGACACACACACTATCCAATAGGGATTTTGACACACACACGCTGTTCCATAGGGTTTATGACTCACACGCTGACCAATTTTGTTTGTTACACACAAACTGTCCAATGGTGTTTTTGACATGCATGCTGTCCAATGGGTTTTGTGACACACACAAAGTCCGAAAGGGTTTGTGACACACACACACTGTCTAATGGGGTTTGTGACACACATACTCTGTCCAATGGGTCTTGTGACACACATGACGTCCAATGGTGTTCGTGAAACACACGCTGTCCAATGGTGTTTGTGACACAGAGGCTGTCCAATGGGGATTGTGACATAAACATTGACAAATAGGGTTTGTGACACACACACGCTATTATATGTGCTTTGTGACTCGCACACTGACCACACTTTCCAATGGGGTTTCTGACACACACGCTGTCCAATGGGGGATCGCGACACACACGCTGTCCAATAGGGTTTGTGACACAGACACTTTCCATTGGGGATGTTACACACAAAATGTGCAATTAGGATTGTGACACACACATGCTGTCCAATGGTGTTTGTGGCATACACGATGTCCAATGGAGATTGTGACACACACATGCTGTCCAATGGTGTTTCTGACACACACGCTGCCCAGTCGGTTTTGTGACACACACACTGTCCAGAGGGGTTTCTGAGACACACACTGTGCAGTGGGGTTTGCCACACAAACTCTGTCCAATGGGGATTGCGACACACTCACGCTGTAAAATGGTGTTTCTGACACACACGCTGTCCAGATGGTTTTGTGACACACACACTGTCCAGGGGGGTTTGTGACACACACACTGTCCAATGGTGTTTGTGACACGCATGCTGTCCAATGGGTTTTGTGACACAAACTCTGTCCAATGAGCTTGTGACACACACGCTGTCAAATGGGGTTTGTGACACACACAGGCTGTCCAATGGGGTTTCTGACACACATGCTGTCCAATGGGATTTGTGACACACACTGTCCAATGGGGTTTCTGACACACACGCTGTCCAATGGAGATTGTGACACACATACACTGTCCAATAGGGTTTGTGAGACACACGCTATCGAATGGGGTTTGTGACACACACGCTATCGAATGAGGTTTGTGACACACACACTTTCTAGGGGGGTTTGTGACACACACGTTATCCAATGGGTTTTGTGACACACACACTGTCCAATGGGGCTTGTGACACACACACGATTTCCAATGGTGTTTGTGACACACCCGCTGTCCAATGGGTTTTGTGACACAGATGCTGAACAATGGGGATTGTGACATACACACTGTCCAATAGGGTTTGCGTCACACACACGCTATCCAAAGGTGTTTGTGACATACTCACGCTGTCCAATGGTGTTTGTGACACACATGCTGTCCAATGGGCTTTGTGACACACACACTGTCCGATAGTGTTTGTGACACACACTCGGTATTGAATGGGGTTTGTGACACATAGACTGTCCAGTGGGTTTTGTTACACACACACTCTGTCCAATGGGGTTTGTGACACACTCACTCTGTCCAATGGGGTTTGTGACACACACAGTCTGTCCAATGGGGTTTGTGACACACACAATCTGTCCAATGGCGATTGTGACACCCACGCTGTCCAATGGGTTTTGCGACACACACAATCTGTCCAATGGGGATTTTGACACAAAGGCTGTCCAATGGGGTTTGTGACACACACAGTCTGTCCAATTTTGTTTGTGACACACACGCTGTCCAATGGGGATTGTGACACACACGCTGTCCAATGGGGTTTGTGACACACAGGCTCTGTGCAATGTGTCTTGTGTCACACACGCTGTCCAATGAGGTTCGTGACACACACGCTGTCCAGTGGGGTTTTTGACACACACACTGTCCAATGGGGTTTGTGACACACACACGCTATCCAGTGGGATTTGTGAAACACACATTTTCTAATGTGGTTTGTGACACACTCTCTATCCAATGGGTTCTGTGACACAGACACCGTCGAATGGAGATTGTGACACAGAGACGTTGTCCAATGGTGTTTGTGAAACACACGCTGTCCAATGGGGATTGTGACAAACACGCTGTCCAATGGTGTTTGTGACACACACACTCTGTCCAATGGGTCTTGTGACACACACGCTGTCTAATGTGGTTCGTGACACAAACGCTGTCCAGTGGGGTTTGTGACGCACACACTATCCAATAGGGTTTGTGACACACACACGCTGTTCCATGGGGTTTATTGCCGCGATTGAGAGACGGGGACGCAGCTTGATGCAAGCAATATGTCCGCTTTATTGTTTGGCAAACATACATTTATATAGTCTAAGGCACACATGTTTCATGCTGATTGGCTTATCACTTTAACAGACATTAAGCTAGCTAAGGCGGGAATGTTGGTCAGGCATTGTTCGCATGGTAACAAGATCGTTATCTCGCAGTCACAAGCTGCACCCCCCCCCCCCCCCACCCCGCTCCAGGGCGTGGGCACTCCCACCGACCACAAGCTCCCCACCTCCAAGTCCGCCTCACAACTACCGCAACACTTAACTTTATTCACACAACAAACATACTGCAAACTAGCCTATTAACTCCAAATACAGAAAACTAACTTATCAACTCTAAATTCAGACAACCCACATCTCCCCCTTTTTGTTTTAATTAACTGACCCTTCCAAGGTCGGCGACCGACCAACTCGAGGACATCTTATTTCACTAACAGCTCTGTACTGGGGGTTTTCATAATTTCTTTCTGATCTTGGTCCGCTCCTTGCTGCACAAGGAAAATCTTGTTCATTGAAGCAGTTATTGATTTTTGCAAGCATTGTAACACACATGGGATTACTATTAATAAGGTACAAATCATTAAAAGAACAGAAACTCATTTGAATGTCTTTGGCGCATTCAATCTTAGAATATAAAATGTCCCCAGACCTTTGTGCTACAATTTTCCCCCAATCGTCAGAATAATAATCATACCGGGGTGAATATTCTGTTTCTCTACCTGTTATCAATAACACCTGAACTGTATTCCACTCAATTGTTAGGCAGTTATCACACCAGCATCCTACTGTATGGCGATTTAGCCACTGTGATTTTCCACAATTAGCACAAATTCTACAAATCCACGGATTACATTTTTCACATTGGGGACATTTAAGCTCCCATTTGTTAACCTCTGGAACAGAGTTCATTTAATTATTGATCGGTAGTGTCTTCTATATCAGTCGCAGGATCAGGACCAGGAATGTCTTCAGGAGGCTGCTGCAGTGTCTCTCGAAAAGGTCTCACGTTTTTAGCTGGGATCCAGCGGGGACCTCTTTCTGTGGAAACACAAGCATAGCCTCTTCCCCACGTGACAAGGGGATAGGGTGCCATTATCTTACCTGTTTCGGGGTCCCGGATCAATACTGGCGGCTTAATCTTGGGTTCAAAAAGGGTGTTTATGCTAAAATGACGAACTAGTGGAGGATTGCTGTCTAATAGGGAACAATTCAAAAAGTTAAAAACATACAAGGCTTTCTGTATTCGCTCCTCTGGCGTAGCGGCTCCTATTCCCCCTTTTTGTTTTAATAACAGACGTTTTAAGGTTTGGTGGGAACGTTCTATTAAAGCTTGTTCCGTAGGAGAGTGAGGGATACCTGTAACGTGTGATATACCCCAAGAGGCAAAAAAGGTTGTTAAGGTTTTAGATACATATGCGGGGCCATTGTCAGTTTTAATTTGAGAGGGTACCCCTAAAGTAGCAAAAGCACGCATTAGATGTTTTTGCACATCACGTGCTTTTTCTCCTATATGACAGGAGGCAAATAACATTCCCGAAAATGTATCAATAGAGCAATGAACAAACTTTAAACGGCCAAATTCAGCAAAATGAGTGACATCTGTTTGCCAGAGTTGAAGGCTCTGGGGTTGACTCCTTCTGCTATAGAAGGGAAAGAGTGCCTTTGACAATCAGGACACACCGCAATGATATTATGGGCTTGTTGTATAGTGAGGTCAAATTGACGCTTAAGGCCTGCAGCGTTTTGATGAAAAAAGGAGTGGCTGAGTCTAGCTTGCGCTAATCAATCTGGTAACACCTGCACCGGTAGCGTAAGCAAATCAGCCTGTCGGTTCCCTTCTGCAATAAAACCAGGTAGAGAAGTGTGAGATCGAACATGCATAATAAAATAAGGGTGAAGACGGGAGTTTAACAGAAAGATGAGTTCTTGTAACAAATTAAACAGTGCCGTATGAGAAACATCTCGTAGCACAGAAGTCTCTGCTCGGCTAACAATTCCTGCAACATAAGCAGAATCAGTGATTATATTGAGAGGAATAGACCATTTTCAAAACACTCGAACAACTGCAGACAATTCTACTATTTGAGGAGAACCCTGTACAGTCTCTACATCTGAGTTCCACTGTTCTCGATGATCATCCCACCAAAGGATAACAGACTTGTGAGATTTGCCAGACCCATCTGTGAATACAGTGAGGGCTTGTAAAGGCTGGTCACTCCGCTTTGGAATAGGTAAAAGGTGAAAATCGATGCTTAACAGTTTGTGAGAAGGTGGATGAGAAGTGAGTTGGCCTGCATAGCCAGTTAGAGCTATGCCTAGTGCATCTGATTGTTGTTGTAACCATTGCAGGTAAATACTTGTTACCGGCATACATATAAGGATAAAGTCCGTGCCCGCCAGGGTAAGTAATCGCTGTCGAGCCCTGATGATTAATGATGCAAACATCTCATGTTGGGTAGAAATCGTTTTTGTGGCTTGGTTAGGTAAAAAAATCCATTCAATGATCAGTAAAAGGTCCGTTTTCTGGCAGTCCCATTGGAAAATAAGTGCATGAGGCTGTCGAGCAGGGTTAAGGATGATTAATTGAAAAGGCAATTCCGGTTCCCATCGATGCGCTTGTCTGGAGGTAATCGCTGCCGCAGCTTTATGCAAGGAAGCTATGGCTTCAGGACTGAGACTTCGCAGAGCGTTTAAGTCCGAGCTTCCTTTAAGCATTTCAAATAAGGGACGAAGATCCGCATTAGTGATTCCTAACAATGGTCTGACCCAATTGATTGTACCCAGCAGTTTTTGCACGTCATGTAAATTCTTTATATTCGCCTGTATTTGTAAAGGTTGCGGAGCAATAGTCTGAGCTCTTATACGCCATCCTAAGTATTTCCAAGGTGGCACTTTTTGAATTTTTTCTGGTGCAATACAGAGGTCTGCTGATTTTACAGCAGCCACGACAAGGGCTACAGCTTCCTCCATGACTTCATGGTGTTGTGCTGCCACTAGAATGTCATCCATATAATGATATAACAATGCAGCAGGTTACTACAGTTCTGACAGGACTAAGTATTTTTGCTACATACCATTGGCATATTGTAGGGCTATTTTTCATTCCCTGCGGTAACACAACCCACTGGTAACTTTGTAAAGGAGCTTGCATGTTGACGCTAGGGACCGAAAAGGCAAATTTAGGAGCATCATCTGGATGCAATGGAATGTTGAAAAAACAATCTTTGAGGTCTATGATGGTTAAAGGCCAATCTCTAGGGATCATGGCGGGTGACGGAAGCCCAGGTTGCAGGGCCCCCATGTCTTCCATAGCGTCATTAATTTTTCTGAGGTCATGGAGCAAGCGCCACTTGCCAGTCAGTTTTTTAATAACAAAAATAGGCGAGTTCCAAGGACTCGTAGAGGGTACAATATGTCCCATAGATAGTTGTTCATTAACTATTTCTTGGAGGGCGTGAAGTTTTTCCAGCGGCAGGGACCATTGATCAATCCAAATAGGAGTATCTGTTTTCCAAGTTAACTTTAGGGTTCACGCCCCTCAATGGCCCCACCTAAAAATGTGTCTGGATAGACATCCCCCACTGAGACAACACATCACGCCCCCACAAGACCATAGGTACTGGTAAGATAAACGGTTTGATAGAGGCAACTTGTCCTTCTGAATTTTGAACTTGTATTATTTCTGCGCTCTGGCGGCTAGCTCCATACCCCCCGATTCCTGCTAATGTCTGAGAGACATCAGCTAAAGGCCACCTAGAAGGCCACTTTGCTTGAGAAATAACGGTAACATCTGCACCTGTATCAATAATTCCACTTAACATGACTTGCTGACCTCTGCGAATGAGGGTGCATTGACATATAGGACGTTTTTGTGAGATGGCTTGAACCCATAAAATTAGTGGTTCTCCCGTAGATCCAAAACTTCCCTGTCTCTGCGGGAGCAATTGATCAGGAATTGGGACATAGTCCTCCTTAGGGATCAGTATCAATTGAGCAATACGACTTCCCTCTGGCACTGTACAAGGAGGAAACGGGGTCCAGGCCATAATTTTAATTTCTGAATTACTGTCAGGATCGATTACTCCGGGCAATACAAAAAGTCCTGACAGAGTGGTGGACGATCTTCCTAATAATAAAGCCTGTGTTCGAGGGGGCGAAGGACCTGCAATTTTGGTAAGCAGTAAGTGAACAGAGGAATCAAGTAGCGTTACTGTGTGGGCGGTTGCCAGGTCCAGGCCGGCACTCCCTGCTGTTGCTGGGCGGAGACTGGAAACACTCCTGTTTCCCCCCCCGGCGTTTGTGGGGGCGCCGGTTGTGGAACTTGTGTCTGTGCGCGCCGCGGTCCCGCGCTCTGTAATCGGTTTCCCTGTATGGGGCGCCCTTGAGAGTCGTATTTAGATCGACATTGATTAGCATAGTGGTGCCCTTTTTGGCACTTGGGACAAACCCCAGGTGTTTGGGGTCGTTTCCCAGCATTGGCACTAAAGCAATCTTTTTTAAGGTGTCCCAGTTTTCCACACCCATAGCAGTTTCCCTGTGGGTTGGCGCCCATCGGGCCGTGCATGGCCGCAAAAGCAGCAGCCATGGCCTCATATTTATGATCCATAGTGCCAATTCTATTACAGGCTTCCACCATTTCAATTAAGGTAGGGTTTTGATTTGGGAGAGACTTTAAGAGCTTTTTACAATCGGCGTTAGCGTTTTCCACTGCCAGTTTAAGGAGTAAAATCTCCCGAGCTTGTCCGTTATCAACTTGCCGCTCTAAGGCTTGTTTTAATCTATCTATAAACTGCATATACGGCTCACGGGGTTCCTGAGTGATACTAGTGAATGCTTTTTGGGGTCTGCCAGAGTCAGGAACTCTCAACAAGGCCCTTTTCGCTTCTTCTCTGCCTGCTTCCAAAGCCTCCCGAGGAATGTCCCTAGCTTGGGCTGCCGGGTCCGAAAACTGCCCTGTTCCTGTGAGGTGCTCTATAGTCAATGCAGCTAAGGCGGCATTAGCATGTCCTGCATAACCCAGCAAAACTGTCTGCAATCCCGTTCTCCATTGAGACTCCCACATTGTATATTGTGTTGGGGTTAATAACAATCGCGCGAGAGATTTTAAATCATGTGGGGTCATGACATATGTATCGAATACAGAAGATAAAAGGCTTGCAAAATAAGGGGAAGACAACCCATGCTCGGTAACTGTACGGCGCAACTCCTTAATGACCGAAAAAGAAAGAGCTTCCCACTGAGCCTGAGCTCCCCCCCCGTCCTTGGTATATAGTTCTGGCTATTTCCAACTCCCCCTCGTTTATCGCTTGGCGCTTAATCTTTCCCCAAATCTCATGAGGATCAGGGGGAAAAAGATCAGGTTCCTTTTCAGGGTCAATCGGACCCGGGTCAAAGGGATCACCCTCCGGGGGATATCCAGCAGCACAAGCTAACGGTGGCGCAGAGGGTTCCGCCCCACCAGCGATTTTAGAAGGGCAGGGGGGAGGTGACTGAGCTCCCTCCTCGGAGCCTCGCTGATTTTGCTCTTGTGCCTTTATGGTTTCAAAGATTTTTCTCCAACTGGGGAGCATATGCTGCGCTTCCTCATCTCCTGAGGTAGCTGCGTCCCATAACTTTACCCCCACATCATCCCAAAATTTACATGTAAAAATAGAAGAAGCAGTCACTGTGGGAATCTTAACCTGCACCCATTTAAGGATTAACTTAAGATCTTGTTCCGAAAGAGTCTTTTTCCCATGCTTCTTAAGTAGAGCTTTCATAAGCTCATAAACGTCTCTCTCAGGGAAAGACTCTTGATTCCCCATTTTGCTAGTTTCCCGCAGCTCACCTCTCGTTCAGACGGAGGGATTGTTTGGCCGGCCGGCTTATCCTGCTTCCTTTCAGCAGCTCATTCCACGTTCTGCGGGACTCGCGACATGCCACCAGGTAGGCGGTTTTTCAATCCTCGGCGGTTTTTCAATCCTCGGCGATTTCGTCACTGATGATCACGTCGGAGGTCACCAATTTGCCGCGATTGAGAGACGGGGACGCAGCTTGATGCAAGCAAGATGTCTGCTTTATTGTTTGGCAAACATACATTTATATAGTCTAAGGCACACATGTTTCATGCTGATTGGCTAATCACTTTAACAGACATTAAGCTAGCTAAGGCGGGAATGTTGGTCAGGCAGTGTTCGCATGGTAACAAGATCGTTATCTCGTAGTCACAAGCCGCCCCCCGCTTCAGAGCGCAGGCACCCCCACCGACCACAAGCTCCCCGCCTCCAAGTCCCTCCCGAGCACGCCGCGCCTCGCAACCACCGCAACACTTAAATTTATTCATACAACAAACATACAGCAAACTAGCCTATTAACTCCAAATACAGAAAATTAACTCATCAACTCTAAATTCAGACAACCCACACATACCAATTGGGTTTGTTACACACACACTGTCCAGTGGTGTTTGTGACATGCATGCTGTCCAATGGGTTTTGTGACACATACTCTGTACATTGGGCTTGTGACACACACGCTGTCCAATGGGGTTTGTGGCACACACACTGACCTGGAGGGTTTGTGACCCACACATGCTGTCCAATGGGGTTTGTGACAAACACACTGTCCGATGGTGTTTGTGACACACACGCTGTCCAATGGGATTTGTGACACACACTGTCCAATGGGGTTTTGAGACACACGCTGTCCAATGGGGATTGTGACACACATGCTGTCCAATGGTGTTTGTGACAAACACACTGTCCAGGGGGGTTTGTGACACACACGCAGTTCAATGGGCTTTGTGACACACACAATCTGTCCAATGGGGTTTTTGACACACACGCTGTCCAATGGGGATTGTGACACATACACCCTGTCCAATGGGGTTCGTGACACACACTCTGTCCAGTGAGTTTAGTTTCACACACACGCTGTCCCATGGGGTTTGTGACACACAAACGCTATACAATGGGGTTTGTGACACACACACTCTGTCCAATGGGCTTGTGACTCACACGCTCTCCAGTGGTGTTTGTGACACATATGCTATCAAATGGGTTTTGTGAAACACACGCTGTCCAATGGGATTTGTGACACACACTGTCCTATGGGGTTTCTGAGACACACGCTGTACAATGGGGATTGTGACACACATGCTGTCCAATGGGGTTTATGACACACACACTGTCCAATGGGGTTTGTGACAAACACACTGTGCAGGGGAGTTTGTGACGCACATGCTGTCCAATGGGGTTTGTGACACACACGCTGTCCAATGGGGATTGTGACACATACACGCTGTCCAATGGGGTTCGTGACACACACTCTGTCCAGTGGGTTCAGTTTCACACACACGCTGTCCCATGCAGTTTGTGACACACAAACGCTATCCAATGGGGTTTGTGACACACACACTCTGTCCAAAGGGCTTGTGACACACAAGCTCTCCAATAGTGTTTGTGACACAAGCGCTATCCAATGGGGTTTGTGACATACATACACTGTCCAATGGGTTTTGTACACACACTCTGTCCATTGGGCGTGTGACACACACGCTGTCCCATGGGGTTTGTGACACAGACGCTGTCCAATGGGGATTGTGACATACACACACTATACAATGGGGTTTGTGACACGCACACTTTCCAATGGGGCTTGTGACACACACACTTTCCAATGGGGTTTGTGACACACACACGTTGTCCCATGGGGTTTGTGACAGACATGCTGTCCAAAGGGTTTTGTGACACACACTCTGTCCATTAGGCTTGTGACACACACGCTGTCCAATGGGGTTTGTGACACACACACTGTCGATTGGTGTTTGTGACACACACTCTGTCAAATGGGGTTTCTGACACACACACTGACCTGGGGGGTTTGTGACTCACACAGGCTTTCCAATGGGGTTTGTGACACACACGCTGTCCAATGGGATTTTTTACACACACTGTCCAATGGGATTTCTGACACACACGCTGTCCAATGGGGATTGTGACACACACACGCTGTCCAGTGGGGTTTGGCACATACACTCTGTCCAATGGGGTTTGTGACACACACGCTGTCCACTGGGGATTGTGACAAACACGCTGTCCTATGGGGTTTGTGACACACACCCTGTCCAATGGGGATTGCGACACACACACGCTGTCCCATGGGGTTTGTGACACACATAAGCTATCAAATGGGATTTGTGACACATACACTTTCCAAAGGGGTTTGTGACACACACACTCTGTCCAATGGTGCTTGTGACACACACGCTGTCCAAAGGGGTTCGTGACACACACCCTGTTCAATGGGGTTTGTGACACACACATTCTGTCCAATGGGTTGTGACACACACGCTGTTCAATAGTGTTTGTGAAACACTCACTTTCCAATGGGGTTCGTGACACACACACTGTCCAATGGGTATTGTGACACACACACGCTGTCCAATGGGGTTTATGACACACACGCTGTCCAATGGTGTTTGTGGCACACACGCTGTCAAATGGGGTTTGTGACACACACACTGACCTGGGGATTTGTGACACACACAGGCTGTCCAATGGGGTTTGTGACACACACTGTCCAGTGGGGTTTCTGACACACACGCTGTGCAATGGGGATTGTGACACACATGCTGTCCAATGGGGTTTATGACACACACTCTCTGTCCAATGGGGTTTGTGACAAACACACTGTCCAGGGGGTTTAGTGACGCACTCGCTGTCCAATGGGGTTTGTGACACACATACTGTCCAATGGGGATTGTGACACAGACGTTGTCAAGGAGGGTTTGTGACACACACACTGTCCAATGGGGTTTGTGACACACACGGTCACCAATGGGGATTGTGACACACACAATGTCCATGACGGTTTGTGACACACACACGCTGTCCAATGGGGATTGTGACAAACATGCTGTACAATGAGGTTTGTGACACACACACTCTGTCCAAGGGGCTTGTGACACACACACTGTCCAATGGGGTTCGTGACACACAATCTGTCCAGTGGGGTTTGTGACACACACGCTGTCCAATGGGGTTCGTGACACACAATCTGTCCAGTGGGGTTTGTGACACACACGCTGTCCAATGAGGATTGTGACACATACACGCGGTCCCATGGGATTTGTGACACACAGACCGACAAATTGTGTTTGTTACACACACACTGTGCAATGGTGTTTGTGACACACATGCTGTCCAATGGGTTTTGTGACACACACTCTGTACATTGGGGTTTGTGACACACATGCTGTCCAATGAGGATTGTGACACATACACGCTGTCCCATGGGGTTTGTGACACACAGACCGAAAAATTGGGTTTGTTACACACACATTGTCTAATGGTGTTTGTGACACGCATGCTGTCCAATGGGTTTTGTGACACACGCTCTGTGCAGTGGGGTTTCTGACACACACACTCTGTCCCATGGGGTTTGTTACACAGACGCTGTCCAATGGGGATTGTGACATACACACACTATACAATGGGGTTTGTGACACACACACTTTCCAATGGGGTTTGTGACACACACACGCTGTCCCATGGGGTTTGTGACAGACATGCTATCCAATGGGGTTTGTGACACACACACTGTCGATTGGTGTTTGTGACACACACTCTGTCAAATGGGGTTTCTGACACACACACTGACCTGGGGGGTTTGTGACTCACACAGGCTTTCAATGGGGTTTGTGACACACACGCTGTCCAATGGGATTTTTGACACACACTGTCCAATGGGATTTCTGACACACACGCTGTCCAATGGGGATTGTGACACACATGCTTTCCAATGGGTTTTATGACACACACACTCTGTCCAATGGAGTTTGTGACAAACACACTGTCCAGGGGGGTTTGTGACGCACACACTGTCCAATGGAGTTTGTGACAGGCACACTGTCCAGTGGGGATTGTGACACACACGCTGTCCAGGAGTGTTTCTGACACACATACTGTACAATGGGTTTTGTGTCACACACGGTCACCAATGGGTATTGTGACACACACAATGTCCATGACGTTTTGTGACACACAGACTGTGCAATGGGGTTTGTGACACACACACACTGTCCAGTGCGGATTGTGACACACACACACTGTCCAATGGGGTTTGGCACATACACTCTGTCCAATGGGGTTTGTGACACACACGCTGTCCACTGGGGATTGTGACAAACACGCTGTCCAATGGGGTTTGTGACACACACCCTGTCCAATGGGGATTGTGACACATACATTCTGTCCAATGGGGTTCGTGAAACACACTCTGTGCAGTGGGGTTTATG
The DNA here is from genome assembly GCF_036013475.1 of Columba livia. Classification (NCBI taxonomy): domain Eukaryota; kingdom Metazoa; phylum Chordata; class Aves; order Columbiformes; family Columbidae; genus Columba; species Columba livia. The sequence goes on from NW_027043008.1 coordinate 4,278,790, forward strand.
ACACACACACGCTGTCCCATGGGGTTTGTGACACACATAAGCTATCCAATGGGATTTGTGACACATACACTTTCCAAAGGGGTTTGTGACACACACACTCTGTCCAATGGTGCTTGTGACACACACGCTGTCCAAAGGGGTTCGTGACACAGACGCTGTCCAGTGGGTTTTGTGACACACACATTCCGTCCAATGAGTCGTGACACACACGCTGTCCAATAGTGTTTGTGAAACACTCACTTTCCAATGGGGTTCGTGACACACACACTGTCCAATGGGTATTGTGACACACACACGCTGTTCAATGGGGTTTATGACACACACGCTGTCCAATCTTGTTTGTCACAAACACACTCTGTCCAATGGCGTTTGTAACACACACGTTGTCAAATGGGTTTTGTGACACACACACTGTGCAATGAGGATTGTGACACACACAGGCTGTCCAATGGTGTTTGTGACACGCATGCTGTCGAATGGGTTTTGTGACACACGCACTGTCAGTGGGGGTTTCTGACCCCCACTCTGTCCAATAGGGTTTGTGACACACACATTTTCCAATAGGGTTTGTGACACACACACACTGTCCAATGGGTTTTGTGACGCACACGCTGTCCAATGGGGTTTGTGACACACACACACTGTCCAATGGGTATTGTGACACACACACGCTCTCCAATGCGGTTTATGACACACACTCTGTCCAATGGTTCTTGTGACACACACACTGTCCAATGGGGATTGTGACTCACACACTCTGTCCAATGTTGTCTGTGACACACACGCTGTGCATTGGGGTTTGTGACACAGATGCTGTCCAATGGGGATTGTGACATACACCGCTGTGCCATGGAGATTGTGACACACACACTGACCAGGAGGGTTTGTGACACACACGCGCAGTCCATTGGGGTTTGTGACACACACACGCTGTCCCACGGGGTTTGTGACACACACACTGACCAATTGGGTTTGTTGCACACACACTAACCAGGAGGGTTTGTGACACAAACACGCAGTTCAATGGGTTTTGTGACACACAGTCCAACCGTGTTAGTGACACACACACACGGTCCAATGGGTATTGTGACACACACACTGACCAGGGGGGTTTTTGATACACACAGGCTGTCCAATGGGGTTTGTGACACAAACGCTGTCCAATGGCATTTGTGACACACACTGTCCAATGGGGTTTCTGACACACATGCTGTCCAATGGGGTTTATGACACAAACACTCTGTCCAATGGGGTTTGTGACAAACAAACTGTCCAGGGGGGTTTGTGACGCACATGCTGTCCATGGGTTTTGTGACACGCACACTGTCCAATGTGGTTTGTGACACACACACTCTGTCCAATGGTTCTTGTGACACACACGCTGTCCAATGGAGTTTGTGACACACACACTCTGTCCAATGGTTCTTGTGACAAACACAGGCTGTCCAATGTTGTTTGCGACACACATGCTGTCCAATGGGTTTCGTGACACACGCACTGTCCATGGGGGTTTCTGACCCCCACTCTGTCCAATAGGGTTTGTGACACACACACACTGTCCAATGGGGTTTGTGACGCACACACATTCCAATGGTGTTTGTGACGCACACGCTGTCCAATGGGGTTTGTGACACATACACGCTGTCCAATGGGTATTGTGACACACACACGCTGTCTAATGCGGTTTATGACACACACCCTGACCAATTGGGTTTGTTACACACAAACTGTCCAATTGTGCTTGTGAAATGCATGCTGTCCAATGGGTTTTGTGACACACACAAAGTCCGATAGGGTTTGTGACACACACACACTGTCTAATGTGGTTTCAGACACACATACTCTGTCCAATGGGTCTTGTGACACACATGCTGTCCAATGGTGTTCGTTAAACACACGCTGTCCAATGGGGTTTGTGACACAGATGCTGTCCAATGGGGATTGTGACATAAACACTGACAAATAGGGTTTGTGACACACACACGCTATCCAATGGGGTTTGTGACACACACGCTGTCCAATGGCATTTGTGACACACACTGTCCAATGGGGTTTCTGACACACATGCTGTCCAATGGGGTTTATGACACAAACACTCTGTCCAATGGGGTTTGTGACAAACAAACTGTCCAGGGGGGTTTGTGACGCACATGCTGTCCATGGGTTTTGTGACACGCACACTGTCCAATGTGGTTTGTGACACACACACTCTGTCCAATGGTTCTTGTGACACACACGCTGTCCAATGGAGTTTGTGACACACACACTCTGTCCAATGGTTCTTGTGACAAACACAGGCTGTCCAATGTTGTTTGCGACACACATGCTGTCCAATGGGTTTCGTGACACACGCACTGTCCATGGGGGTTTCTGACCCCCACTCTGTCCAATAGGGTTTGTGACACACACACACTGTCCAATGGGGTTTGTGACGCACACACATTCTAATGGTGTTTGTGACGCACACGCTGTCCAATGGGGTTTGTGACACACACACGCTGTCCAATGGGTATTGTGACACACACACGCTGTCTAATGCGGTTTATGACACACACCCTGACCAATTGGGTTTGTTACACACAAACTGTCCAATTGTGCTTGTGAAATGCATGCTGTCCAATGGGTTTTGTGACACACACAAAGTCCGATAGGGTTTGTGACACACACACACTGTCTAATGTGGTTTCAGACACACATACTCTGTCCAATGGGTCTTGTGACACACATGCTGTCCAATGGTGTTCGTTAAACACACGCTGTCCAATGGGGTTTGTGACACAGATGCTGTCCAATGGGGATTGTGACATAAACACTGACAAATAGGGTTTGTGACACACACACGCTATCCAATGGGGTTTGTGACACACACGCTGTCCAATGGGGTTTCTGACACATACGTTGTCCAATAGGGGATCGCGACACACACGCTGTCCCAGACACTTTCCAAAGGGGATGTTACACACAAAATGTGCAATTAGGATTGTGACACACACATGCTGTCCAATGGTGATTGTGACATACACGATGTCCAATGGAGATAGTGACACACACATGCTGTCCAATGGTGTTTCTGGCACACGCGCTGCCCAGTCGGTTTTGTGACACACACACTGTCCAGAGGGGTTTCTGAGACACACACTGTGCAGTGGGGTTTGTGACACTAACTCTGTCCAATGGGGATTGTGACACACACACGGTGTAAAATGGTGTTTCTGACACACACGCTGTCCAGTCGGTTTTGTGACACACACACTGTCCAGTTGGGTTTGTCACACACACTGTGTCCAACTGGGATTGTGACACACACAGGCTGTCCAATGGGGTTTGTGACACGCCCACTGTCCAATGGTTTTTGTGACACACACATTGTCCAATGGGGACTGTGATAAGCACACGCTGTCCAATGGGGATCGTGACACACACAATGTCCAATGGGGTTTTTGACACACACACTCACCAATGGAGATTGTGACACACACAATGTCCATGACTGTTTGTGACACACACACAGTCCATTGGGGTTTGTGACACACACACTTTCCAATGGGGTTTGAGACACACACACTCTGTCCAATGGGCTTGTGACACACACGCTGTCCGATGGGGTTTCTCACAAACACTCTGTCCAATGGGGATAGTGACAAACACGCTGTACAATGGTGTTTGTGACACACTCAATCTGTCCAATGGGCTTGTGACACACACGCTGTCCAACGGGGTTCGTGACACACACTCTGTCCAGTGGGGTTTGTGACATATAAACTTTCCAATAGGGTTTGTGGCACACACACGCTATCCAATGGGGTTTGTGACATATAAACTTTCCAATGGGGTTTGTGACACACACACTTTGTCCAATGGTGCTTGTTACACAGACGCTGTCTAAAGGGGTTCGTGACACACACGCTGTCCAACGGGTTTTGTGACACACACAATCTGTCCAATGAGCCTATAACACACACACTGTCCAATAGTGTTTGTGACACACACGCTATCCAATGGGGTTTGTGACACACTCACACTGTCCAGTAGGGATTGAGACATACACACTTTCTAAAGCGGTTTGTGACACACACGCTATACAAAGGGTTTTGTGACACACAGCCTGTCCAATGGGGACTGTGACAAAAACACTATGTCCAATGGTGTTTATGACACACAAGATGTCCAATGGGGTTTGTGACACAGACGCTGTCCAATGGGGATTATGACATGAACAGTATCCAATAGGGATTGTGATTACACACGTTGTCCAATGGGGTTTGTGACACACACACTCTGTCCAATGGGTCCTGTGACACGCACATTGTCTAATGGGGTTCGTGACACACACGCTCTCCAGAGGGGTTTGTGACACGCACACTGACCATTGGTGTTTGTGACACACACAGTCTGTTGAATGGGTCTTGTGACACACACGCTTTCCAGTGGGGTTTGTGACACACACTCTGTCCAATGGGTCTTGTGAGACACACACTCTGTCCAATGGGTCTTGTGACACACACACTGTCCAATGGGGCTTGTGACACACACACGATTTCCAAAGGTGTTTGTGAGACACCCGCTGTCCAATGGGGTTTGTGACACATATGCTGTACAATGGGGATTGTGACATACACACTGTCCAATAGGGTTTGTGACTCACACACGCTATACAAAGTGGTTTGTGACACACACACACTGTCCAATGTTGTTTGTGAAACGCATGCTGTCCAATGGGTTTTGTGACACACACACTGTGTCCAAAGGGGTTTGTGACACACACAATTTCCAATGGTTCCTGTGACACACACGGTGTCCAATGGGGTTTGTGACACACACACTCTGTCCAATGGGGTTCGTGACACACACAATCAGTCCAATGGAGACTGTGACACACACAATCTGTCCAATGGGTTTTGCGACACACACACTCTGTCCCATGGGGTTTGTGACACACACATTCTGTCCAATGGGGATTGTGACACACACGCTGTCCGATGGGTTTTGCGACACACACTCTGTACATTGGGCTTGTGACACACATGCTGTCCAATGGGGTTTGTGACACACACACTGACCTGGAGGGTTTGTGACACACACACGCTGTCCAACGGGTTTTCTGAGACACACGCTGTCCAATGGAGTTTATGACAAACACACTGTCCAGGGGGGTTTGTGACACACACCCCGTTCAATGGGGTTTGTGACACACACAATCTGTCCAATGGGGTTTTTGACACACACGCTGTCCAATGGGGATTGTGACACATACACGCTGTCCAATGGGGTTCGTGACACACACTCAGTCCAGTGGGTTTAGTTTCACACACACGCTGTCCCATGGGGTTTGTGACACACAAACGCTATCCAATGGGGTTTGTGACACACACACTCCGTCCAATGGGCTTGTGACTCACACGCTCTCCAGTGGTGTTTGTGACACACACGCTATCCAATGGGGTTTGTGACACACACGCTGTCCAAAGGGATTTGTGACACACACTCTCCTATGGGGTTTCTGAGAGACACGCTGTCCAATGGGGATTGTGACACACATGCTGTCCAATGGGGTCTATGACACACACACTGTCCAATGGGGTTTGTGACAAACACACTGTGCAGGGGGGTTTGTGACACATACACGCTGTCCAATGGGGTTCGTGATACACACTCTGTCCAGTGGGTTTAGTTTCACACACACGCTGTCCCATGGGGTTTGTGACACACAAACACTATCCAATGGGGTTTGTGACACACACAATCTGTCCAAAGGGCTTGTGACACACAAGCTCTCCAATAGTGTTTGTGACACAATCGCTATCCTATGGGGTTTGTGACACACACGTTGTCCAATAGGGTTTGTGACACACATACACTGTCCAATGGGTTTTGTACACACACTCTGTCCATTGGGAGTGTGACACACACGCTGTCCAACGGGGTTTGTGACACACACACTGTCCAATGGTGTATGTGACAGACGCGCTGTCAAATGTGGTTTGTGACACACACACTGACCTGGGGTGTTTCTGACACACACAGGTTGTCCATTGGGGTTTGTGACATACACACGCTGTCCCATGGGGTTGGTGACACAGACGCTGTCCAATGGGGATTGTGACATACACACACTATACAATGGGGTTTGTGACACACACACGCTGTCCCATGGGGTTTGTGACACACATGCTGTCCAATGGGTTTTGTGGCACACACACTGACCAGGAGGTTTGTGACACACACACGCTGTACAATGGGGTTTGTGAAACACACACTGTCGGTTGGTGTTTGTGACACACACTCTGTCAAATGGGGTTTCTGACACACACACTGACCTGGGGGGTTTGTGACACACACAGGCGTTCCAATGTGGTTTGTGACACACATGCTGTCCAATGGGATTTTTTACACACAATGTCCAATGGGATTTCTGACACAAACGCTGTCCAATGGGGATTGTGACACACATGCTGTCCAATGGGGTTTATGACACACACACTCTGTCCAATGGGGTTTGTGACAAACACACTGTCCAGGGGGGTTTGTGACGCACACACTGTCCCATAGTTTTTGTGACACACACACGCTATCCAAAGGGGTTTCTGACACTCACACTATCTAATGGGGTTTGTGACACACACGGTATACAAAGGGTTTGAGAGACACACAATCTGTCCAATGGGGATTGTGACACACACGCTGTCCAATGGGTATTTTAACACATACACTCTGTCCAATGGGTCTTGTGACATGCACGCTGTCCAATGGGGATTGTGACACACACACGCTGTCCAATGGGGTTTGTGACACACAAACGGTCCAAAGGGGTTTGTGACACACACGCTGTCCAATGGGATTTGTGACACACACGCAGTGTCCAATTGGTCTTGTGACACACACACGCTATCCAATGGGTTTTGTGACACGCACACCTTCTGAAGAGGTTTGTGATACACACACGCTGTCCCATGGGGTTTGTGACACACACGCTGACCAACTGGGTTTGTTACACACACTGTCTAATGAGGTTTGTGACACACACACGCTGTCCAACGGTGTTTGTGACACACAGTCGCTATCCAATGGCTTTTGTGACACACACACTGTCCAGTGGGTTTTGTGAAATACACACACTCTCCAATGGTGTTTGTGACACACATATTGTCCAATGGGGTTTGTGACACAGACGCTGTCCAATGGGGATTGTGACACACACACGCTGTCCAATGGGGTTTATGAAACACACTCTGTCCAATGGGGTTTGTGACACACACAGTCTGTCCAATGGGATTTGTGACAGAAACACTATCCAATGGGGATTGTGACACACACACTGTCCAATGGGGTTTGTGACACACACACTCTGTCCAATGGTACTTGTGACACACAGTCTGTCCAATGGGTTTCGTGATACACACGCTGTCGAGTGGAGTTTGTGACACACACACTGTCCAATAGGGTTTGTGACACACGCACGCTATCCAAAGGGGTTTGTGACATGCACAATTTCCAAAGGGTTTTGTGACACACACACTGTCCAATGGTGTTTGTGGCACACATGCTGTCCAATGGGGTTTGTGACACAGACGCTGTCTAATGGGCATTGTGACATACACACGCTATCCAACGGGGTTTGTGACATGCACAATTTCCAAAGGGTTTTGTGACACACACACTGTCCAATGGTGTTTGTGACACACATGCTGTCCAATGGGGTTTGTGACACAGACGATGTCCAATGGGGACTGTGACAAACACGCTGCCCAATCGCGTTTGTGACACACACACTGTCCAATAGTTTTTGTGACACACATACGCTATCAAATGGGTTTTGTGACACATACACTGTCCCATGGTGTTTGTGACACACACACTGTCCAATAGTTTTTGTGACACACATACGCTATCAAATGGGTTTTGTGACACATACACTGTCCCATGGGGTTTGTGACACACAAACACTGTCCAATGGGGATTGTGACATACACACACTGTTTAATGGGGTTTATGACACACACAATCTGTCCAATGGGGTTTGTGACACACACGCTGTCCAGTGGTGTTTGTGACACGTATGCTTTCAATGGGTTTTGTGACACACACACTGTACAATGGGGTTTGTGGTACACACTCTGTCCAATGGGGTTTGTGGACAAACAAACACTGTCCAATGGTGTTTGTGACACACACGCTGTCCAATGTGGATTGTAGCACACACAATCTGTCCAATGGGGATTATGACACGCACGATGTCCAATGGGGTTTGTGACACGCACGCTCTGTCCAATGGGTCTTGTGACACACACGTTGTCCAATGGCAATTGTGACACACAGGCTGTCCATTGAGTGTTGTGACACACCCGCTGTCCAATGGGGTTTGTGAAACACACAATCTGCCCAATGGGTCTTGTGACACACACACTGTCCAATGGGGTTCGTGACACACACGCTGTCCTATATGGTTTGTGACACACACACGCTATCCAATGGGGTTTGTGACACGCACACTTTCTAAAGGTGTTTGTGACACGAACACGCTATCCAAAGGGTTTTGTGACACACTCAGTGTCCAATGGGGTTTGTGATACACACTCTGTGTCCAATGGTACTTGTGACACACACGATGTCCAATGGGGTTCGTGACACACACGCTGTCCAAAGGGGATTGTGACACACACACGATGTCCAATGGTGTTTCAGACACACACGCTGTCCAATGGGGTTTGTGACACACACTCTGTCCAATGGGGTTTGTGACACAAACACACTGTCCAATGGGGATTGTGACAGACGCATGATGTCCAAAGGGGTTTGTGAAAAACACATTGTCCAATGGGGTGTGTGGCACACAGGCTGTCCAATGGACATTGCGACACACACACGCTGTCCAGTGCTATTTGTGACATACACACTGTCCAATGGCGTTTGTGGCACACACTCTGTCCAATGGGGTTTGTGGACAAACACACACTGTCCAATGGTGTTTGTGACACACATGCTGTCCAATGGGGATTGTGACACACAAGCTGCCCAGTGGGGTTTGACACACACTCTGTCCTACGTGGATTGTGGCACACACACGCTGTCCAATGGGGTTTGTGACACACCCACTGTCAAATGGGGCTTGTGACACACACATAGTCCAATGGGGTTTGACACACACTCAACCTGTCCAATGGAGTTTGTGATACACACGCTGCCAAATTATGTTTGTGACACCCACTCTCTCGAATGGGGTTTTTGCCACAGACACTGTCCAAATGGTACTGTGACACACACACAATATCACATTTGTTATGTGACACACACACTCTGTCCAATAGGATTTGTGACACACACGCTGTCCAATGGGGATTGTGAAACACACACTGTCCAGGAGGGTTTGTGACACACACACTCTCCAACGGGGTTTGTGACACACACGCTCGCCAATGGGGATTGTGGCATACACAATGTCCATGACGGTTTGTGACACACACTCTGTCCAATGGAGTTTGTGGAAAAAAACACACTGTCCAATAGGGTTTGTGACACACACACGATATCCAATGCTGTTTGTGACACACACACTTTCTAATGGGGTTTGTGACACACACGCTATACAAAAGGTTTTGTGACACACACACTGTCTAATGGGGATTGTGACACACACACGATGTACAATGGTGTTTGTTACACACTTGCTGTCCAATGGGGTTTGTGATACAGACGCTGTCCAATGGGGATTGTGACACAAACACGCTGTCCAATGGAGTTTGTGAAACACACGCTGTACAATGGGGTTTGTGACACAGACAATCTGTCCAATGGGTTTTGTGACACACTCGCTATCCAAGGGGGTTGTGACACACACAATCTGTCCAATGGGGTTTGTGACACAAACGCTGTCCAATAGGGATTGTGACACACCCACTGTCCAATGGGGTTTGTAACATACACACTCTGTCCAATGCTGCTTGTGACACACACAGTGTCTAATGGTGTTTGTGACACACATGCTGTCCAATGGGGTTTGTGACACAGACGATGTCCAATGGGGGTTGTGACAAACACGCTGTCCAATGGGGTTCGTGACACACACACTTTCTCATGGGGTTTGTGACACACACACGTTATCCAATGGGGTTTGTGAAACAAACAATTTCCAATATGGTTTGTGACACACACTCGCTGTACCATGGGGTTTGTGACACACAGACTGACCAGGGGGGTTTGTGACACACACAGGCTGTCCAATGGGGTTTGTGACACACAGGCTGTCCAAAGGGATTTGTAACACACAATGTCCAACGGGGTTTCTGACACACAAGCTGTCCACTGGCGATTGTGACACACATGCTGTCCAATGGGGTTTATGACACACACACTTTGTCCAAAGGGATTTGTGACAATCAGACTGTCCAGGGGGGTTTGTGATGCATACGCTGTCCAATGGGGTTTGAGACACACGCGCTGTCCAAAGGGGATTGTGACACACACACGATGTCCAATGGGGTTTGTGACATACACACTGTGCAATGGGGTTTGTGACACAGACACACTGTCCAATAGGGTTGAGACACACACGCTGTCCAATGGGGTTTGTGACACACACACTGTGCAATGAGGGTTGTGACACACACTCGCTGTCCAATGGTGTTTGTGACACGCATCCTGTCCAATGGGTTTTGTGACACATGCACTGTCCTTGGGGGTTTGTGAGCCCAACTCTAGCCAGTTGGATTTGTGACAAGCTCACTGTCCAACGGGGTTTGTGACACACACGCTTTCCAATGGGGTTTGTGACACACACGCACTGTCCAATGGGGTTTTTGACACACAAACTTTCCATTGGGGTTTGTGACAAACACACACTGTCCAATGGGGTTTGTGACACACACACTGTCCTGTAGGGTTTGTGACACACACACACTGTCTGATGGTGTTTGTGACACACACGCTGTCCAATGGGGTTTATGACACACACGCTGTCCAGTGGGGTTTGTGACACACACAATCTGTCCAATGGGGATTGTGACACAAAGACTGTCCAATGGGTATTGTGACACACACGCTGTCCAATAGGATTTGTGACACACACACTCAATCCAATAGGTCTTGTGACACACACGCTGTCCAATGGGGTTCTTGACACACACGCTGTCCAATAGGTTCTGTGACACATACACGCTCTCCAATGGGGTTTGTGACACGCACACTTTCTAAAGGGGTTTGTGACACATGCACGCTATCCAAAGGGTTTTGTGACATACACACTGTTCAATGGGGTTAGTGATACACACACTGTGTCCAATGGTACTTGTGACACACACGTTGTCCAATGGAGTTCGTGACACACACGCTGTCCAGTGGGGATTGTGACACACACACGCTGTCCAGTGCTGTTTGTAAAACTCACGCTGTCCAATGGGGATTGAAACACACACGCTGTCCAATGCTGTTTGTAAAACTCACAGTGTCCAATTGGGATTGTGACACACATGCTCTCCAATGGTGTTTGTGACATGGATGCTTTCCAATGGGGTTTGTGACACACACACTGTCCAATGGGGTTTGTGGGACACACTCTGTCCAATGGGGTTTGTGGACACACACACACTGCGCAATGGTGTTTGTGAAAAACACAATGTCCAAAGGGGATTGTGACACACACGCTGTCCAGTGGGGTTTGTCACACACATTCTTTCCAACGGGGATTGTGACACAATCACGCTGCCCAATGGGGTTTGTGACACACCCACTGTCCAACGGGGTTTGTGATACACACTGTAAAATTGTGTTTGTGACACCCACTGTCTCCAATGGGGTTTTTGCCACAGACACTGTCCAAGGGGCCTGTGACACACACGCTGTCAAATGGGGTATGTGACACACACACTCTGTCCTATAGGATTTGTGACACACACGCTGTCCAATGGGATTTGTGTTTACACACGCTCACCAATGGGGATTGTGACACACACACTGTCCAATGGGGTTTGTGACACACACACTGTCCAATGGGGTTCGTGACACACACGCTGTCCAGTGGGGTTTGTGACACTGACACTGTCCTATAGGGTTTGTGACACACACACGCTATCCAATGGGGTTTGTAACAAACACACTTTCTAATGGGGTTTGTGACACACACGCTATACAATGGGGATAGTGACACACACACGATGTCCAATGGTGTCTGTGACACATACGCTGTCCAATGGGGATTGTGACATACACACTTTCCAATAGGGTTTTTGACACACACACGCTATCCAAAGGGGTTTGTGACACAATACACTTTCCAATGGGGTTTGTGACACACACACTGTCCAATAGGGTTTGTGACAAACACACGCTATTCAATGGGTTTTGTGAAACAAACACTTTCTAATGGGGTTTGTGACACGCACGCTATCCAATCGGTTTTTTGACACACACACTGTCCAATGGGGATTGTTACACACACACTCTGTCCAAAGGTGTTTGTGACACACACGCTGTGCATTTGAGTTTGTGACACAGATGCTGTCCAATAGGGTTAGTTACACACACATGCTATCCAATGGGGTGTGTGACACACACACTTTCAAATGGGGTTTGTGACACACACACGCAATCCAAAGGGGTTTGTGATATGCACACTTTCTAATGGGGTCTGTGACACTCACACGCTATCGAATGGGGTTTGTGACACACACATGCTGTCCAATGGGGATTGTGACAAACACGCTGTCCAATGGGGTTTGTGACACACACGATCTGTCCAATGGGTCTTGTGACACACACGCTGTCCAATGGGGATTGTGACACACATGCTGTCCGATGGGGACTGTGACAAACAGGCTGTACAATGGGGTTTGTGAAACACACACTATGTCCAATGGGCTTGTGACACACATGCTGTTCAATGGGGTTCGTGACACACACTCTGTCCAGTGGTGTTTGTGACACACACACTGTCCAATAGCGCTTGTGACACACACTCATTATCCAATGGGGTTTGTGACACATACACATTCCAACGGTTTTGAGACACACACACTCTGTCCAATGGTGCTTGTGAGACACACGCTGTCCATAGGGGTTCGTGACACACACGCTGTCCAATAGGTTTTGTGACACACACACTCTGTCCAATGAGCTTGTGACACACATGCTCTCCAATAGTGTTTGTGACACACACACTGTCCAAAGGGGTTTGTAACAGACATGCTGTCCAATGGATTTTGTGACACACACGCTGTCCAGTGGGGTTTGTGACACAGAAACTGTCCAATAGGGTTTGTGACACACACACGCTTTCCAATGGGGTTTGTGACACACACACTTTCAAATGGGGTTTGTGACACACACACGCTATCCAAAGGGGTTTGTGATATGCACACTTTCTAATGGGGTCTGTGACACTCACACGCTATCCAATGGGGTTTGTGACACACACATACTGTCCAATGGGGATTGTGACAAACAGGCTGTACAATGGGGTTTGTGAAACACACACTCTGTCCAATGGGCTTGTGACACACACGCTGTTCAATGGGGTTCGTGACACACACACTGTCCAGTGTGGTTTGTGACACACACATGCTGTCCCATGGGGTTTGTGACACATACGCAGACCAATTGGGTTTGTTACACCCACACTGCCCAATGGTGATTGTGACACGCATGCTGTCCAATGGGTTTTGTGACACACACTCTGTCAAATGGTCTTGTGACACACACGCTGTCCAATGGGGTTTGTGACACACACACTGACCAGGAGGGTTTGGGACGCACACACGCTGTCCAATGGGGTTTGTGACACACACTCTGTCTAATGGTGTTTGTGACACACACACTGTCAAATGGTGTTTGTGACACACACGCTGTCAAATGGTGTTTGTGACACACACAGTGACCAGGGGGGTTTGTGACACACACACGCTGTTCAATGGTGTTTATGACACACACACTCTGTCCAATGTGGTTTGTGACAAACACACTGTCCAGGGGGGTTTGTGACGCACACGCTGTCTAATGGGTTTTGTCACAAAAACACTGTACAATGGCGATTGTGACACAGACACTGTCCAATGGTTTTTTTCACACACACACTCTGTCCTTTCACGTTTGTGACACACACGCTCTCCAGTGGTGTTTGTGACACAAACACACTGTCCGATTGGTATTGCGACACACACAGCTGTCCAATGGGGTTTAAGACATACACGCTGTCCCATGGGGTTTGTGAAACGCACACTCTGTCCAATGGTTCTTGTGACACACAAGTTGTCCAATGGGGTTGTTGCACACACACGCTGTCCCATGGGGTTTGTGAAACACACGTCGACCAATTCGGTTAGTTACACACACACTGTCCAATGGTGTTTGTGACACACATGCTGTCCAATGGGTTTTGTGACACACACTCTGTCCAGTGGGCTTGTGACACACACACGCTGCCCTATGGGATTTGTGACACACACACATTCCAATGGGGTTTGAGACACACACACGCTATCCAATGGGGTTTGTGACACAGACACTGTCCAATGGGATGTGTGACACACACTGTCCGATGGGGTTTCTGACACACACGTTGTCCCATGGGGATTGTGACACACATGCTGTCCAATGGGGTTTATACCACTCACACTCTGTCCAATGGAGTTTGTGACAAACACATTGTCCAGGAGGGTTTGTGACGCACATGCTGTCCAATGGGGATTGTGACATACACAATGTCCAATGGGGTTTGTGAGACACATACTCTGTCTAATGGTTCTTGTGACACACACCCTCTCCAATGGGGTTTGTGAAACACACAATCTGTTCAATGGAGTTCGTGACACACACGCTGTCCAGTGGGGTTTCTGACACACACACTGTCCAATAGGGTTTGAGACACACACACTCTGTCCAATGATGTTTGTGACACACACGCTCTGCATTGGGGTTTGTGACAGAGACGATGTCCAATGGGGTTTGTGACACACACACCCTGTCCAATGGTTCTTGTGACACACACGCTGTCCAATGAGGTTTGTGAAACACACAATCTGTCCAATGGGGTTCGTGACACACACGCTGTCCAGTGGGGTTTGTGACAGACACACTGTCCTGTAGGGTTTGTGACACACACACGCTATTCAATTGGGTTTGTGACACACACACTTTCAAACGGGGTTTGTGACACACACGCTGTACAATGGGGATTGTGACAGACACAGTCTATCCATTGTGTTTGTGACACGCTCACTTTCCAATGGGGTTTGTGACACACACGCTGAATAATTGGGTTTGTTACACACACACTTTCTAATGGTGTTTGTGACACGCATGCTGTCCAATAGCTTTTGTGACACACACTCTGTCCAATGGGCTTGTCACAAGCAGACACACACTAATGGGTTTTGTGACACACACGCTTTCCAACGCGGTTTCTGACACACACACGCTATCCAATGGGGCTTGTGACAGAGACACTGTCCAATGGGGTTTCTGATACACACGCTGTCCGATGGGGATTGTGACACACTCACTGACCAGGGGGGTTTGTGACATACACAGGCTTTTCAAAGGTGTTTGTGACACACACGCTGTCCAATGGGATTTGTGACAAACACACTGTCCAGGGGGATTTGTGACACACACACTGTCCAATGGTGTTTGTGACACGCAAACTTTCCAATGGGGTTTGTGACACACACACGTTCCAATGGGGTTTGTGACATACACACGCTTTCCCATGGGTTTTATGACACACATGCTGTCCAGTGGGTTTTGTGACAAACACTCTGCCCAATGGTCTTGTGACACACACTCTGTCCAATGGGGTTTGTGACAAACACACTGTCCAGGGGGGTTTGTGCCGCACACGCTGTCCAATGGGGTTTGTGACACACATGCTGTCCAATGGGATTTGTGACAAACACACTTTCAAATGGTATTTGTCACACACACACTCTGTCCAGTGGCGTTTGTGGCACACACGCTGTCCAATGGCGTTTGTGACACACACACTGAACAGGGGGGTTTGTGACATACACAGGCTGTTCAATGGTGTTGGTGACACACACGCTTTCCAATGGGATTTGTGACAAACATACTGTCCAGGGGGGTTTGTGACGCACACTCTGTCCACTGGGGATTGTGACACATGTGCTGTCCAACGGGGTTTATGACACACAGGCTCTGTCCAATGTGGTTTGTGACAAACACACTGTCCAGGGGGGTTTGTGACGCACAGGCTGTCCAATGGGGGTTTTGACACATCACACGCTGTCTAATGGGGTTTGTCACAAAAACACTGTACAATGGCGATTGTGACAGAGACACTGTCCAATGGTGTTTGTCACACACACACTCTGGCCCATGGCGTTTGTGACACACACGCTGTCCAATGGGGTTTGTGACAAACACACACTGTCCAAAGGTGTTTAAGACATACACGCTGTCCCATGGGGTTTGTGAAATGCACACTCTGTCCAATGGTTCTTGTGACATACACGCTGTCCAATGTGGTTTGTGAAACACACAATCTGTCCAATTGGGTTCGTGACACACACGCTATGCTGTGGGGTTTGTGACACACACACACTATCCAATGGGGTTTGTGAAGCACATAGTTTCTAAAGGGGTTTGTGACACACAAGATACCCAATCGGTTTTGTGACACAAACACTGACCAATTGGGATTGTGACACACACACTCTGTCCAATGGTGTTTGTGACACACACGCTGTGCATTGGGGTTTGTGACAGAGACGATGTCCAATGGGGTTTGTGACACACACTCTCTGCCCAATGGTTCTTGTGACACACACGCTGTCCAATGGGGTTTGTGAAACACACAATCTGTCCAATGGATTTAGTGACACACACGCTGTCCAGTGGAGTTTGTGACACACCCACTGACCAATAGGGTTTGTGACACACACACGCTACCCAATGCGGTTTGTGACACACACACTTTCAAATATGGTTTGTGACACACACGCTATAGAATGGCTTTTGTGACACACACTCTGTCCAATGGGGATTGTGACACACACACGATGTCCAATGGTGTTTGTGACACGCACACTTCGCAATGGGGTTTGTGACACACACACAATCCAATGGGGTTTATGACACACAAACGCTGACACATGGGTTTTCTGACACACACGCTGACCAATTGGTTTGTTACACACACACAGTCCAATGGTGTTTGTGACACACACACTGACCAGGAGGGTTTGTGACACACACATGCTCTCCAATGGGATTTGTGACACACACACAGTCCAATGGTGTCTGTGACACACACGCTGTCAAATGGGGTTTGTGACACAGACACTGTCCAATGGTGTTTATGACACACACACTCTGTCCAATGAGGTTTGTGACAAACACACTGTCCAGGGGGGTTTGTGCCGCACACGCTGTCCATTGGGGTTTGTGACACACACGCTGTCCAATGGGGATTTTGAAACACATGCTGTCCAATGGGGTTTATACCACACACACTCTGTACAATGGGGTTTGCGACAAACACACGGTCCAGGACAGTTTGTGACGCACACGCTGTCCAATGGGGTTTGTGACACACACGTTGTCCAATGGGATTTGTGACACACACTGTCCAATGGGGTTTCTGACACACACTCTTTCAGATAAGGATTGTGACACACATGCTGTCCAATGGGCTTTATACCACACACACTCTGTCCAATGGGGTTTGTGACAAAGACACTGTCCTGGAGGGTTTGTGACTCACACGCTATCCAATTGGGTTTGTGACACACACGCTGTCCAAAAGGGATTGTGACACACACGGTGTCCAATGGGGTTTGTGAAACACACACTGTCCAATAGGGTTTGTGACACACACACTCTCCAAGGGGTTTGTAACACACACACTTTCTAATGGGGTTTGTGACACACACGCTATACAATGGGTTTTGTGACACACACAGTGTCCAATGGGGATTGTGACACACACACGATGTCCAATGGGGTTTGTGACACGCTCACTTTCCAATGGGGTTTGTGACACACACACTTTCCAATGCAGATTGTGACACACACGCGCTGTCCCATGGGTTTTACGACACACAAGCTGACCAGGGGGGTTTGTGACACACACAGGCTGTTCAATGGTGTTTGTGACACACATACTCTGTCCAATGTGGTTTGTGACAAACACACTGTCCAGGGGGGATTGTGATGCACAGGCTGTCTCATGGGGTTTTTCACAAAAACACTGTACAATGGCGATTGTGACACAGACACTGTCCAATGATGTTTGTCACAAACACACTCTGTCCAATGGCGTTTGTGACACACATGCTGTCCAATGGAGTTTGTGACACACACACACTGTCCAATGGGTATTGTGACACACACACGCTGACCAATGGGGTTTAAGACATACACACTGTCCCATGGAGTTTGTGAAACGTACACTCTGTCCAATGGTTCTTTTGACACACACGCTGTCCAATGGGGTTTGTGAAACACACAATCCATCCAATGTGGTTCGTGACACACACGCTGTGCTGTGGGGTTTGTGACACACACACACTATCCAATGGGATTTGTGAAACACATAGTTTCTAATGGGGTTTGAGACACACAAGCTATCCAATCGTTTTTGTGACACAAACACTGTCCAATTGGGATTGTGACATACACACTCTGTCCAATAGTTTTTGTGACACACACGCTGTGCATTGGGGTTTGTGACAGAGACGATGTCCAATGGGGTTTGTGACACACACACTCTGTCCAATGGTTCTTGTGACACACACGCTGACCAATGAGGTTTGTGAAACACACAATCTGTCCAATGGGGTTCGTGACACACACGCTGTCCAGTGGGGTTTGTGAGTCACACACTGTCCAATAGGGTTTGTGACACACACACGCTATCCAATTGGGTTTGTGACACACACACTTTCAAATGGCGTTTGTGACACACATGCTGTCCAATGGGGACTGTGACACACACACGATGTCCAATGGTGCTTGTGACACGCACACTTTCAAATGGGTTTTGTGACACACACACTTTCCAGTGGGGTTTATGACACACAAACGCTGTCCCATGGGTTTTCTGACACACACGCTGACCAATTGGTTTGTTACACACACACTGTCCAATGGTCTTGTGACGGACAGGCTGTCCAATGGGTTTGTGACACACACTCTGATCAGGAGGGTTTGTAACACACACGCTATCCAATGGGGTTTGTGACACACACACTGTCCAATCGTCTTTGTGACACACATGCTGTCAAATGGGGTTTGTGACACACACACTGTCCAATGGTTTTTGTGACACACACACTCTGTCCAATGGGGTTTATGACACACAAACTCTGTCCAATGAGTTTTGTGACAAACACACTGTCCGGGAGGGGTTGTGCCGCACACGCTGTCCAATGGGGTTTGTGACACACACACACTGTCCAATGGGTGTTGTGACACACACACGCAGTCCAATGGGGTTTTAGACACACACGCTGTCCTATGGGGTTTGTGACACGCAAACTCTGCCCAATGGTTCTTGTGACACACACGCTGTCCGATGGGGTTTGTGAAACACACAATCTGTCCAATGGGGTTCGTGACAAACACGCTGTCCTGTGGGGTTTGTGACACACACACTGTCTAATAGGGTTTGTGACGCACACACACTATCCAATGGGGTTTGTGACACACACACTCGGTCCAATGGTACTTGTGACACACACGCTGTCCAATGGGGATTGTGAAACACACACTTTCCAATGGGATTTGAGACTCACACACGCTATCCAAAGGGGTTTGTGACACAGACACTGTCCAATGTTGTTTGTGACACACACGCTCTTAAATGGGGTTTCTGACACACACATTGACCAGGGGGGTTTGTGACACACACAGGCTGTCCAATGGGGATTGTGGCACACACGCTATCCAATGGGGTTTATACCACACACACTCTTTACAATGGGGTTTGTGACAAACACACTGCCCAATGGGGATTGTGACACACACGATGTCCAATGGGGTTTGTGAGATACACACTCTGTCCAGTGGTTCTTGTGACACACATGCTGTGCAATGGGGTTTGTGAAACACACAATCTGTCCAAAGGGGTTCGTGACACAATGGGGTTCGTGACACACACGCTGTCCAGTGGGGTTTGTGACACACACACTGTCCAATAGGGTTAGAGACACACGCACACATTCCAATGTGGTTTGAGAAACACACACGCTATCCAATGGGGTTTGTGACACAGAAACTGTCCAATGGTGTTTGTGACACAAACGCTGTCAAATGGGGTTTCTGACATACACACTGAACAGGGGGGTTTGTGACACACACACGCTGTCCCATGGGGTTTGTGAAAAACACACGCAGACCAGTTGGGTTTGTTACACACACACTGTCCAATGGTGTTTGTGACACCCATGCTGTCCAATGGGTTTTGTGACACACACACTTTCCAATGGGCTTTGTGACACAAAACCACTATTCAATGGGGTTTGTGACACAGACACTGTCCAATGGTCTTTGTGACACACACGCTGTCCAATGGGGTTTGTGAGACACACACTGACCATGGGGGTTTGGGACACACACAGGCTGTCCAGTGGGGTTTGTGACACACATGCTATCCAATCGGATTTGTGACAGACACTGTCCAATGGGATTTCTGACACACACGCTGTCCAATGGGGATATTGACACACATGCTGTCCATCGGGGTTTATGCCACACACACTCTGTCCAATGGGGTTTGTGACAAACACACTGTCCAGTGGTGTTTGTGAGGCACACTCTGTCCAATGAGGATTGTGACACACACGCTGTCCAATGGGGTTTGTGAAACATACAATCTGTCCAATGGGGTTCGTGACACACACGCTGTCCAGTGGGGTTTGTGCCACACGCACTGTTCAATAGGGTTTGTGACACAAACACGCTAACCAATGCGGTTTCTGACACACACACTTTCTAATGGGATTTGTGACACACACGCTATACAAGGGGTTTTGTGAAATACACACTGTCCAATGGGGATTGTGACACACACACTATTCAATGGGGTTTGGAACACACACACGCTGTCCCATGAGTTTTCTGACACACACGCAGAGCAATTGGGTTTGTTACACAGACACTGTCCAATGGTTTTTGCGACATGCATGCTGTCCAGTGGGGTTTGTGACTACACACACTTTCCAATGGGGTTTGTGACACACACACGCTGTCCAATGGGGTTTGTGACACATACAATGTCCAATGGTGTTTGTGACACACATGCTGTCAAATTGGGTTTGTGACACAGACGCTGTCCAATGGGGTTTGTGACACACACACTAACCAGAGGGGTTTGTGACACACACAGGCTGTCCAATTGGGTTTGTGAAATACACGCTTTCCAATGGGATCTATGACACACACTGTCCAACGGGTGTTCTGACAGACACGCTGTCCGATAGAGATTGTGACACACACTGTCCAATGGGGTTTCTGACAGACACGCTGTCCAATGGGGTTTGTGACACACACAATGTCCATTGGTGTTTATGACACACATGGTGTCCAATGGGGTTTGTGACACAAACACTGACAAGGGGGGTTTGTGACACACACAGGCTGTCCAATGGGGTTTGTGACACACACGCTGTCCAACGGGATTTCTGACACACACTGTCCAATGGGGTTTCTGACACACACGCTGTCCAATGGGGATTGTGACACACATGCTGTCCAATGGGGTTTATGAAACCCACACTCTGTCCAATGGGGTTTGTGACAAACACACTTTCCAGGGGGGGTTTGTGACGCACATGCTGTCCAATGGGGTTTGTGACACACACACTGTCCAATGGGGATTGTGACACACACAGTCTTTCCAATGGGTCTTGTGACACTCACGCTGTCCAATGGGGTATAGTGACACACACGCTGTCCAGTGGGGTTTGTGACACACACACTGTCCAATAGGTTTTGTGACACACTCACGCTATCCAATGGGGTTTGTGACACACACACTTTCTAATGGGGTTGGTGACACACACGCTGTCCAATGGCGTTTGTGACACAGAAGCTGTCCAATGGGGATTGTGACATACACACTGTCCAATAGGGTTTGTGAAACACACACGCTGTCCAAAGGGGTTTGTGACACAGAAGCTGTCCAATGGGGATTGTGCCACACACACTATACAATGTGGTTTGTGACACAAACACGCTTTCACATGGGTTTTCTGACACACATGCAGAGCAATTGGGTTTGTTACACAGACACTGTCTAATGGTTTTTTGTGACACTCATCCAGTCCAATGGGGTTTGTGACTACACACACTTTCCAATGGGGTTTGTGAAACACACAAGCTGTCCAATGAGGTTTGTGACACACACAATGTCCAATGGTGTTTGTGACACACACGCTGTCAAATTGGGTTTGTGACACATACACTGACAAGGGGGGTTTGTGACACACACAGGCTGTCCAATGGGTTTTGTGACACACACTGTCCAATGGGATTTCTGACAAACATGCTGTCCAATCGGGATTGTGACACACATGCTGTCCAATGGGGTTTATGACACCCACACTCTGTCCAATGGGGTTTGTGGCAAAGACACTTTCCAGGGGGATTTGTGACGCACACGCTGTCTAATGGGGTTTGTGACAAACACACTGTCCAATGGGGATTGTGACATACACAGTCTGTCCAAAGAGTCTTGTGACACTCACGCTGTCTAAAGGGGTCAGTGACACACACACTGTCCATTAGGGTTTGTGCCACACACACGCTATCCAATGGGGTTTATGACACACACAAATTCTAACGCGGTTTGTGACACACAGGCTATACAATGGGTTTTGAGACACACACACTGTCCAATGGGGATTGTGACACACACACGATGTCCAATGGTGTTTGTGACATACACGCTGTCCAATGGGGTTTGTGACACAGACGCTGTTTAATGGGGATTGTGACATACACACTGTCCAATAGGGTTTGTGAAACACACACGCTATCCAAAGGGGTTTGTGACACTCACACTTTCTAAAGGGGTTTGTGACACACACACGCTGTCCTATGTGTTTTCTGACACACACACTTTCCAATGGGGTTTGTGACACACACAGGCTGTCCAATGGGGTTTGTGAGACACACACTTTCCAATGGGATTTTTGACACACACTGTCCAATGGGTTTTCTGACAGACACACTGTCCGATGGGGATTGTGACACACACTCTGTCCAATGGGGTTTGTGACAAACTCACTGTCCAAGGGGGCTTGTGACGCACACGCTTTCCAATGGGGATTGTGACACACACGCTGTCCAATAGGGTATGTGAAATACAATATCTGTCCAATGGCATTCGTGACACACACGCTGTCCAGTTGGGTTTGTGACACACACACTGTCCAATAGGGTTTGTGACACACACACGCTAACCAATGGGATTTCTGACACCCACACTTTCCAATGGGGTTTGTTACACACACACGATGTCCAATGGGTTTTGTGACACGCACACTTTCCAATAGCTTTTGTGACACACACACGCTGTCCCATGTGTTTTATGACACACACGCTTACCAATTGGGTTTGTTACACAAACACTGTCCAATGGTTTTTGTGACACGCATGCTGTCCAATGGGGTATGTGACACACAAACATTCCAATGGGGTTTGTGACATACACACGCTATCCAATGGGGTTAGTGACACAGACACACTGTCCAATGGTGTTTGTCACTCACACGCTGTCAAATGGGGTTTGTGACCCAAACACTGACAAGGGGGGATTGTGACACACACGCTGTCCAAAGGCGTTTATGACATATACACTCTGTCCAATGGGTCTTGTGACACACACGCTGTCCAAAGGGGTTCGTGACACACACGTTGTCCAGTGGGGTTTGTGACACACACACTGTCCAATGAGGTTTGTGACAAACACACTTTCTAATGTGATTTGTGACACAAATGCTATACAATGGGTTTGTGAAACAAACAGTGTCCAATGGGGATTGTGACGCAGGCGCTGTCCAATGCGGATTGTGACATGCACACTGTCCAATAGGGTTTGTGAAATACACACGCTATCCAAAGGTGTTTGTGACACGCACACTTTCTAATGGGGTTTGTGACACACACAGGCTGTCCAATGGGGTTTGTGACATACACACTGTCCAATGGCATTTGTGACACACAGTGTCCAATGGGGTTTCTGACACACACACTGTCCGATGGGGATAGTGACACACATGCTGTCCAATGGGGTTTATGCCACACATACTCTGCCCAATGGGGTTTGTGACAAACACACTGTCCAGGGGTGTTTGTGACAAACACGCTGTCCAATGGGGATTGCGACACACACACTGTCCAATGGGGTTTTTGACACACACGCTCTGTCCAATGGTTCTCGTGACACACACGCTGTCCAATGGGGTTTGTGAAACACACAATCTGTCCAATGGGGTTTGTGACACACACACGTTATCCAATGGGGTTTGTGACACACACACTTTTTAATGTGGTTTGTGACACATACACTTTCCAATGGGGTTTGTGACACACACACTTTCCAATGGGGTTTGTGGCACACACACACTGTCCCATGGGTTTTATGACACACACGCTGACCAGTTGGGTTTGTTACACACACACTTTGCAATGGTGTTTGTGACACACACACGATGTCCTAAGGGGTTTGTGACAAACGCACTGTTCAGGGGGGTTTGTGACGCACACGCTGTCCAATGCGGTTTGTGACACACACACTTTACAACGGGGCCTGTGAAACACAAACTTTCCAATGGGATTTGTGACACACACAGGCTGTCCAATGGGGTTTGTGACACACACGCAGTCCAATGGTGTTTGTGACACACACGCTGTCAAATGGTGTTTGTGACACACACATTGACAAGGGGTGTTTGTGACACACAGAGGCTGTGCAATGGGGTTTGTGACACACACGCTGTCCAATGGGATTTCTGACACACACTGTCCAATGGGGTTTCTGACACACACACTGTCCGATGGGGATAGTGACACACATGCTGTCCAATGGGGCTTATGCCACACATACTCTGCCCAATGGGGTTTGTGACAAATACACTGTCCAGCGGTGTTTGTGACAAACACGCTGTCCAATGGGGATTGCGACACACACACTGTCCAATGGAGTTTTTGACACACACGCTCTGTCCAATGGTTCTCGTGACACACACGCTGTCCAATGGGGTTTGTGAAACACACAATCTGTCCAATGGGGTTTGTGACACACACACGTTATCCAATGGGATTTGTGACACACACACTTTTTAATGGGGTTTGTGACACATACACTTTCCAATGGGGTTTGTGACACACACACTTTCCAATGGGGTTTGTGGCACACACACACTGTCCCATGGGTTTTATGACACACACGCTGACCAGTTGGGTTTGTTACACACACACTTTGCAATGGTGTTTGTGACACACACACGATGTCCTAAGGGGTTTGTGACAAACGCACTGTTCAGGGGGGTTTGTGACGCACACGCTGTCCAATGCGGTTTGTGACACACACACTTTACAACGGGGCCTGTGAAACACAAACTTTCCAATGGGATTTGTGACACACACAGGCTGTCCAATGGGGTTTGTGATACACACGCAGTCCAATGGTGTTTGTGACACACACGCTGTCAAATGGAGTTTGTGACACACACATTGACAAGGGGTGTTTGTGACACACAGAGGCTGTGCAATGGGGTTTGTGACACACACGCTGTCCAATGGGATTTCTGACACACACTGTCCAATGGGGTTTCTGACACACATGCTGTCCAATGGGGATTGTGACACACACGCTGTCCAAAGGGGATTGTGACACTCAGAGTCTCTACAATGGGTCTTGTGACACGCACGCTGTCAAATGGGGTTCGTGACACACACACTGTTGAGTGGGGTTTGTAAAAAACACGCTGTCCAATAGTTTTGTGACACACACACGCTATCCAATGCGGTTTGTGACACACACACTTTCCAATGGGGTTTGTGACACACACATTGACAAGGGGTGTTTGTGACACACAGAGGCTGTGCAATGGGGTTTGTGACACACACGCTGTCCAATGGGATTTCTGATACACACTGTCCAATGGGGTTTCTGACACACATGCTGTCCAATGGTGATTGTGACACACACGCTGTCCAAAGGGGATTGTGACACTCAGAGTCTCTACAATGGGTCTTGTGACACGCACGCTGTCAAATGGGGTTCGTGACACACACACTGTTGAGTGGGGTTTGTAAAAAACACGCTGTCCAATAGGTTTGTGACACACACACGCTATCCAATGCGGTTTGTGACACACACACTTTCCAATGGGGTTTGTGACACACACACGCTGTCCCATGGGTTTTATGACACACACACTGAACAGTTGGGTTTGTTACACACACACTGTCCTATGGTGTTTGTGGCACGAATGCTGTCCAATGGGTTTTGTGACTTACACACTGACCTGGAGGGTTTGTGACACACACACGCTATCCAATGGGTTTGTGACACACACACTGACCTGGAAGTTTTGTGACACACACACGCTGTCCAATGGGGTTTGTGACACACACACTGTCCAATGGTGTTTGTGACAGACACGCTGTCAAATGGGGTTTGTGACACACACACTGAACAGGGGGGTTTGTGACACACACAGGTTGTCCAATGGCGTTTGTGACACACACGCTGTCCAATGGGGATTTTGAAACACACGCGGACCAATGGGGACTGACACACACACGCTGTCCAATGGGGTTTGTCACAAACACACTGTACAATGGCGATTGTGACACACACACTGTCCAATGGTTTTTGTGACACACACGCTGTCCAGTGGGGTTTGTGACACACACAGTCTGTCAAATGGTTCTTGTGACACACTCGCTGTCCAATGGGATTTGTGACACACACAAACTGTCCAATGGGTATTATGACATACACACGCTGTCCAATGGGGTTTAAGACACACACGCTGTCCAATGGGGTTTGTGACACGCGCACTCTGTCCAATGGTTCTTGTGACACATACGCTGTCCAATGGGGTTTGTGAAACATACAAGCTGTCCAATGGAGATCATGACACACACGCTGTCCTGTGGGTTTTGTGACACACACACTGTCTAATAGGGTTTGTGACACACACACACTATCCAATGGGGTTTGTGAAACACACACTTTCTAATGGGGTTTGTGACACACACGCTATCCCATCGGTTTTGTGACACACACACTGTTCAATGGGATTGTGACACACACACCCTATCCAATGGTGTTTTTGACACACACGCTGTGCATTGGGTTTTGTGAAACAGACACTGTCCACTGGGGATCGTGACATACACACTCTATCCAATAGGGTTTGTAATAAGCTCACTTTCCAATGGGGTTTGTGAAACACACACTTTACAATGGGGTTTGTGACACACACACGGTGTCCCATGGGGTTTTTGACACACACGCAGACCAATTGTGTTTGTTACACAAACTCTCTCCAGTGGTGTTTGTGACACGCATGCAGTCCAATGGGTTTTGTAACATACACTCTGTCCAATGGTATTGTGACACACACACTGACCAGGGGGGTTTGTGTCACACACAGGCTGTCCACTGAGGTTTGTGACACACACACTGTCCAAAGGGGTTTGTGACACACACACTGTGCAGTGGGCATTGCGACACACGCACGCTGTACAGGGGTTTGTGTCACACACGCTGACGAATTGGGTTTGTTACTCACACACTGTGCAATGATGTTTGTGACACACACGCTGTCCAATGTTGATTGTTAACACACAAATTGAGCAGGGGGGTAAGTGACACGCACACTCTCCATTGGGGTTTGTGACACACACACTGACCAGGGGAGTTTGTGACACACACACCCTGTCCAATGTGGTCTGTGACAAACAGGCAGTCCAATGGGGTTTGTCACACACACGTTGTCCGATGGATATTGTGTCAAACACGCAGTCCAATCGGGTTTGTCACACACACACGCTGTCCAATGGTGTTTGTGACACACAGTCTATCCCATGGGGTTTGTGACAAACACACTGTCCAATGGGTTTTGTGACACACACGCTGTCCAATGCCGTTTCTCACACACACTTTGTCCATTGGTTTTGTGAAACACACTCTGTCCTATGGGTTTTGTCACACACACTCTGTCCAATGGGGTTTGTGACATACACACTGTACAACGGGGTTTGTGACACACATACTCTGTCCAATGGTCTAGTGACACACACGCTGTCCAATGGTGTTCGTGACACACACTCTGTCCAGTGGGGTTTGTGACACACACACTGTCCTATAGCGTCTGTGACACACACACTTTCCAATGGGGTTTGTGACACACACACGCTGTCCAAAGGTGTTTGTGACACACACTCTGTCCAGTGGGGTTTGTGACACACACACTATCTAAATGGGTTTGTGATACACACGCTGTCAAATGGGGATTGTGACACACACACGCTCTCCACTGGGGTGTGTGACACACATGCTGTCCCATGGGGTTTGTGAAACACACACTGTCCAGAGGGGTGTGTGACACACACGATGTCCAATGGGGTTTGTGACACACACACTTTCCAATGGGGTTTGTTACACACACACAGTGGAATTGGGATTGTGACACACACACGTTGTCAAATGGGGTTTGTGAAACAGACACGCTGCCCAATGCTGTTTGCGACACACACACTATGCAATGGGGTTTGTGACACACACACTGTCCAATGGGGTTAGTCACACACACACACTGCCCAATGGTGTTTGTGACACACACGTGATCCAATGGGGTTTGTGACACACACTGTCCTATGGGTTTTGTGTCACACACACTGTCCAATGGGGTTTCTCACACATACTCTCTCCAAAGGTGTTTGTGACACACAATCTGTCCAATTGGGTTTGTCACACACACTCTGTCCAATGGGGTTCGTGACACACACACTGTCCATGAGGGTTTGTGACACACACACTCTCCAATGGGGTTTGTGACACACAAACAGTCCAATGGGGTTTCTCACACACACTCTGTCCAATGGGGTTTTTGACACACAATCTGTCCAATGGGGTATGTCACACACTCTCTGTCCAATGGGGTTTGTGAAACACACGCTGTCCAATGGGGATTGTGACACACACAGTGGCCAATGGGTTTTGTCACACACACTCTGTCCAATGGGGTTTGTGACACACACGCTGTCCAGGAAGGTTTGTGACAAACACACTGTCCAATGAGGTTTGTGACACACACGTTCACCAATGGGGATTGTGACACACGCACTGTCCAGGGGGGCTTGTGACACACACACTGTCCAATGGGGTACGTGACACACAAAATGTCCAATGGGGTTTCTCACACACACTCTGTCCAATGGCGTTTCTCACACATACTCTGTCCTATGGTGTTTGTGACACACACTCTGTCCAATGGGGTTTGTCACACACACTCTGTCCAATGGGGTTTGTGACACACACACT
This sequence comes from Columba livia, assembly GCF_036013475.1. Taxonomy (NCBI): domain Eukaryota; kingdom Metazoa; phylum Chordata; class Aves; order Columbiformes; family Columbidae; genus Columba; species Columba livia. The sequence goes on from NW_027043008.1 coordinate 4,308,299, forward strand.
GTCCAGGACGGTTTGTGACAAACACACTGTCCAATGGGGTTTGTGACACACACACTGTTCAAAGGGGTTTTTGACCCACACTCTGTCCGATGGGGTTTCTCACACACACTCTGTCCAATGGGGTTTGTGACACACATGCTGTACAATGGGGTTTGTGACACACACTCTGTCCAATGGGCTTGTGACACACACACTGCCCAATGGGGTTCGTGACACATACTCTGTCCATTGGGGTTTGTGACAAACACACGGTCCAATGGGGATTGTAACACACACACGCTGTCCAATCGGTTTCGTGACACACATTCTGTCCAGTGGGGTTTGTGACACTCACACTGTCCTATAGGGTTTGTGACACAGACACTTTCCAATGGGGTTTGTGACACACACACTGACCAGGGGGGTTTGTGATACACAAACGCTGTCCTGTGGGTTTTGTGACACATACTCACTGTCCTGTGGGGTTTGTGACACACACACTGTGAAATGGGGTTTGTGACACACACACTGACCAGGGGGGTTAGTGACACACAAACGCTGTCCAATGGGGTTTGTGACACCCACACTCTGTGTAATGGGCTTCTGACACACAGGCTGTCCAATGGTGTTTGTGACACACACACTGACAAGGGGGGTTTGTGACACACACACGACGTCCCATGGGGTTTGTGACACACACATCCAATGGCGACTGTGACACACACACGCTGTCCAATGGAGTTTGTGACACACACGATGTCCAATGGGGTTTGTGACACATATGTTGTCCAACGGAGATTGTGACATACACACTGCCCAGGGGATTTGTGAAACACACGCTGTGCAATGGGTATTGTGACACACACACTGTACAGGGTGGTTTGTGTTAGACACACTGTCCAATGGCGTTCGTGACACACACGCTATCCAATGGGTTTGTGACACACACACTTTCCAATCGGGTTTGTGACATACACAGGCTGTCCAATGCTGTATGTGAAACAAACGCGGTGAAATTGGGTTTGTGAAACACACGCTGTCCAGTGGGGATTGTGACACACAAACTGTCCAATAGGGTTTGAGACACGCACACCCTGTACAATGGGGTTTCTGACACACACACTTTCCAATGGGGTTTGTGAAACACACACTGTGGAATATGGATTGCGACATACGGGAGCTGTCCCATGGGGATTGTGACACAGAAACTATCCAATGGGATTTGTGACAAACACGCTGTCCAATGGGTTTTGTAACACACACACTGACAAGGGGGGTTTGTAGACACACAGACCCTGTCCAATGGGGTGTGTGACAAACACACTGTCCAATGGTGTTTGTGACACAGACGCTTTCAAATGGGGTTTGTGACACACACACTTACCAGGGGGTTTGTGACACACACATGCTGTCCAATGGGGTTTGTGAAACACACACACTGTCCAGGGGGGTTTGTGACACACCCCCTGTCCAATGGGGTTTGTGACACACATGATGTCCAGTGGGGTTCGTGACACACACGCTGTCCAATGGGGTTTGTGACACACACGATGCCCAATGTGGTTTGTGACACGCACACTGTGTATGGGTGTTTCTGACAGACACGCTGTCCACTGGGGTTTGTGAAACACACACTGTCCAATGGGGTTTGTGACACACACACACACTGTCCAGGGGGGTTTGTGATACGCCCACTGTCCAATGGGGTTTGTGACACACGCACTGTCCAATGGGGTTAGTGACACACACACTGTCCGGGACGGTTAGTGATACACACACTGTCCAATGGGGTTTGTTACACAAACACTGTCCAATGGTGTTTGTGACACACACACGGTGTCCACTGGGGTTTTTGACACACACACTGTCCAAAGGGGTTTGTGACACGCACGATGTACAATGGGGTTTGTGACACGCACACTGTCCATAGGTGTTTGTGACACACACTCTGTCAAGTGTGGTTTGTGACACACACACTGACCAACGGGTTTTGTGACACACAAACAGTCCAATGGTGTTTGTGACACACACGCTGTCAAATGGGGTTTGTGACACACACACTTTCCAATGGGGTTTGTGAAACACACTGTGCAATTGGGATTGTGACACACACACGCTATCGAATGGGGTTTGTGACACACAAACTGTCCAATGGGGATTGTGACACACACAATGTCCAATGGGGTTTCTAACACACACTCTGTCCAAAGGGGTTACGTGACACACACGATGTACCATGTTGTTTGTGACACGCACACTGTCTATGGGTGTTTGTGACACACTCGCTGTCCAGTGGGATTTGTGACACACACACTGTCCAATGGGGTTTGTGACACACACACTGTCCAATGGCGACTGTGACACACACATGCTGTCCAAAGAGGGTTGGTGACACAGATGTTGTCCAATGGGAATTGTGACATACACACTGTCCAAAGGGGTTTGTGACACGCACACTTTCAAATGAGGTTTGTGACACACACACTGACCAACGGGTTTTGTGACACACAAACTGTCCAATGGTGTTTGTGACACACACGCTGTCAAATGGGGTTTGTGACACACACACTTTCCAATGGGGTTTGTGAAACACACTGTGCAATTGGGATTGTGACACACACACGCTATCGATTGGGGTTTGTGACACACAATCTGTCCAATGGGGATTGGGACACACACGCTGTCCTATGGGGATTGTGACACACACAATGTCCAATGGGGCTTCTAACACACACTCTGTCCAAAGGGGTTACGTGACACACACGATGTACCATGTGGTTTGTGACACGCACACTGTCCATGGGCGTTTGTGACACACTCGCTGTCCAGTGTGGTTTGTGACACACACACTGTCCAATGGGGTTTGTGACACACACACTGTCCAATGGCGACTGTGACACACACACGCTGTCCAAAGCGGGTTGGTGACACAGATGTTGTCCAATGGGAATTGTGACATACACACTGTCCAGAGGGGTTTGTGACACGCACACTTTCAAATGAGGTTTGTGACACAACACACGCTATCCATGGGGTTTGTGACACAAACTCTGTCGCATGGGCTTTGTGACCCACACACTGTCCAGTGGCGACTGTGACACACACACGCTGTCCAATAGTGTTCGTAACACACACGCTGTCCAATGGGGTTTGTGACACAGATGTTGTCCAATGGGGACTTTGACATACACACTGTCCATGGGGGTTTGTGACACACACTCGCTATCCAATGGGGTTTGTGACACGCACACTTTCTAATGGGGTTTGTGACACACACACGCTGTCCATTGGGGTTTGTGACATACACACTGTCCAATGGGGTTTGTGACACACACACTGTCCAATGGCGACTGTGACACACACACGCTGTTCAATGGGGTTTGTGACACAGATGTTGTCCAATTTGAATTGTGACATACACACTGTCCAGTGGGATTTGTGACACCCACAGTGTCCAATGGGGTTTGTGACACACACGTTGTCCACTTGGCATTGTGACACACACACTGTCCAGTGGGGTTTGTGACATACACACTTTCCAATGGGGTTTGTGAAACAGACACTGTGCAATATTGATTGTGACACACATGCGCTTTCCCATGGAGATTGTGACACACAAACTGTTCAAGGAGATTTGTGAAACACACACTGTCCTAAGGGGTTTGTGACACACACTCTGTCTCATGGGGTTGGTGACATACACACTGTCCAATGGAGATTGTGACACAAACACGCTGTTCATTGGGATTTGTGACACACACACTGTCCAAAGGTGTTTGTGACACACACAATGTCAAGGACGGTTTGTGACAGACACACTGTCCAATGGGGTTTGTGACACACACACTGTTGAAAGGGGTTTCTCACACACACTCAGTCCAATGGTGTTTGTGACACACACTCTGTCCCATGGGGTTTGTGACACGCACTATGTCCAATGGGGATTGTGACACACAGAGGCTGTCCAGTGGGGTTTATGATAAACACACTGTCCAATGGGTTTTGTGACACACACACACTTTCTAGGGGGGTCTGTGGCACACCCACCGTCCTATGGGGTTTGTGAAACACACACTATCCAAAGGGGTTTGTAACACACACACTGTGCAATTGGGATTGTGACACACACACGCTGTCGACTGGGGTTTGTGACACACAAACTGTCCAATGGGGATTGTGACATACACGTTGTCCAATGGGGATTGTGACACACACACTGTCCAATGAGTTTTAGGACACTCACGCTGTCCAATGGGGATTGTGAGACACACCCTGTCCAGGGGGGTTTGTGTCACAGACTCTGTGCCATGGGGTTTGTGACACACACACTGTCCAATGGAGATTGTGACACAAACACGCTGTCAAATGGGGTTTGTGACACACACACTGAGCAGGGGGGTTTGTGACACACACACGCTGTTCAGTGGGGTTTGTGACACACACACTGTCCAATGGTGTTTCTGACACACATACTGTCCAAAGGGGTTTGTGACACACACGCTGTCCAATGGGATTTGTGATACACACATTGTCCAATAGGGATTGTTACACACACATGCTGTCCAAGGGGTTTATGACACACACGCTGTCCAATGGGGTTTGTGACACACACAATCTGTCCAACGGGGTTTGTGACACAAACGCTGTCCAATGGGGACTGTGACACACACCCTGACCAATGGGTTTCGTGACACGCACGCTGGCCAGTGGGGTTTTTGACACACACATGCTGTCCAATGGGGTTTGTGACACACACACTGTCAATGCTGTTTGTGACACACACACTGTCAAATTGTGTTTAGGACACACACGCTGTCCAATGGGGTTTGTGACACACGCACTGTTCAATGGGGTTTCTGACACACATGCTGTCCAATGGGGATTGTGACACACTCGCTGTCCAATGGGGTTTGTGACACACACAATTTGCAATTGGGATTGTGACACACAAATGCTGACTAATGGTGTTTGTGACACGCATGCTGTCCAATGGGTTCTGTGAAATACACACTATGCAATGGGGTTTGTGAGACACACGCAGTCCAAAGGGGTTTGTGACGCACACATTGGGTCAAATGGGGGTTGTGACACACACGCTTTCCAATAGGGTTCGTGACACACACGCTGACCAGTGGGGTTTGTGGCACACACATTTTCCAATGGGTTTTGTGACACGCACACGCTGCCCAATGGGTTTGTTACACCCACGCTGTCCAAAGGGGTTTGTGACAAACACACGCTGTCCAATTCTGTTTGTAACACACCCGCTGTGCAATGGGGTTTGTGACACACACACACTGTCTAATGTGGTTTATGACAAACACGCTGTCCAATGGGGTTTGTAACACACACAATTTGTCCCATGGGTCTTGTGACACACACGCTGTCCAATAGTGTTTGTGACACACACACTGTCCAATGGTGTTTGTGACAAGCATGCTGTCCAATGGCTTTTATGACACACACACTGTCCAATGGGGATTGTGACACACACACTGTGCAATTGGGTTTGTGACACATACACTGTCCAAAAGCTTTTGTGACAAACACGCTGTCCAATGGGGATTGTGACACACACACACTGTCCAGGAGGGTTTGTGACACACACGCTGTCGAATGGGGTTTGTGACACATAAACTGTCCAATGGGGATTGTGACACACAAGCTGTCCAATGGAATTGTGACACACACAATGTCCAATGGGTTTTGTGACACACACGTTGTCCAATGGGGATTGTGAGACACACACTGTGAGGGGGGGTTTGTGAAACACACACTGTCCAGTGTGGTTTGTGACACACACTGTCAAATTGGTATTGTGACACAATCGCTGTCCAATAGGGTTTCTGACACAGACACTGTCCAATGGGGTTTGTGACACACACACTGTGCAATGGGGATTGTGACACACACACGCTGTCCAAAGGGGTCTGTGACACTGACGCTGACCAATTGGGTTTGTTACACACACACTGTGCAATGTTTTTTGTGACACAAACGCTGTACAATGAAGATTGTGAACACAAAAAGTGACCAGGGGGGTTTGTTACACACACGCTGTCGAAAGGGATTTGTGACACACACACTTTGTCCAATAGGGATTGTTACACACACACGCTGTCCAAAGGGGTTTATGACACACACGCTGTAAAATGGGGTTTGTGACACACACATTTTGTCCAATAGGGATTGTTACACACACACGCTGTCCAAAGGTGTTTATGACACACACGCTGTCCAATGGGGTTTCTGACACACAAAATCTGTCCAATGGGGTTTGTGACATAAACTCTGTCCAATGGGGACTGTGACACACACGCTGTCCAATGAGTTTTGTGACACACACACTCTGTCCAATGGTACTTGTGACACACACGCTGTCCAATGGGGTTCGTGACACACACGTTGTCCAGTGGGGTTTGTGAAACACAGAATGTCCAATAGGGTTTGTGACACACACACGCTATCCAATGGGTTTTGTGAAACACACACTTTCTAATGGGGTTTGTGACACACACGATATCCAATCGTTTTTGTGAAACACACACTTTCAAATGTGGATTGTGACACACACACTCTGTCCAATGGTGTTTGTGACAGATAAGCTGTGCAATGGGGTTTGAAACACAGGCGCTGTCCAATGGGGATTGTGACCTACACACTCTGTCCCATGCAGTTTGTGACACAGACGCTGTCGAATGGGGATTGTGACATACACACGCTATCCAATGTGGTCTGTGACACGCACACTTTCCAATGGGGTTTGTGACACACACACTATCCAATGGGTTTTGTGAGAAACACACGCTGTCCCATGGTGTTTGTGACACACACGCTGACCCATTGGGTTTGTTACACACACGCTGTCCATTGGGGTTTGTGACACACACACTGACCAGGAGGGTTTGTGACACACACGCTGTCGAATGGGGTTTGTGACACACAAACTGTATAATGGGGATTGTGACACACAAGCTGTCCAATGGGGTTTGTGACACACACACTATCCAATGGGTTTTGTGACAAACACACGCTGTCCCATGGTGTTTGTGACACACATGCTGACCCATTGGGTTTGTTACACACACGCTGTCCTATGGGGTTTGTGACACACACACTTTCCAAAGGGGTTTGTGACACACACACTATCCAATGGGTTTTGTGACACACACGGTGTCCAATGGCGATAGTGACACACACAATGTGCGGGGGGGTTTGTGACACACACACTGTCCAGTGGGGTTTGTGACACACACTGTCAAATTGGTATTGTGACACGCACACATTCAATGTTGTTTGTGACACACACACTGTCCAATGAAGATTGTGAACACACAAAGTGACCAGGGGGGTTTGTGACACACACACTGTCCAATGGGGTTTGTGACACACACACTGTTCAAAGGGGTTTGTGACACACACCCTGTCCAATGGGATTTGTGAAACACACATTTTGTCCAATAGGGATTGTTACAGACACATGCTGTCCAAAGGGGTTTATGACACACACACTGTCCAATGGGGTTTGTGACACACACAATCTGTCCAATGGGGTTTGTGACTCAAATGCTGTCCAATGGGGACTGTGACACACACGCTGTCCAATGAGTTTTGTGTCACACACACTCTGTCCAATGGTACTAGTGACACACACGCTGTCCAATGGGATTCATGACACACACGCTGTCCAGTGGGGTTTTTGACACACAGACTGTCAAATAGGGTTTGTGACACACACACGCTATCCAATGGGTTTTGTGAAACACACACTTTCCAATGGGGATTGTGACACACACACTCTGTCCAATGGTGTTTTTGACAGACACGCTGCGCAATGGGGTTTGTAACACAGGTGCTGTCCAATGGGGTTTGTGACATACACACTGACCAGGAGGGTTTGTGACACACACACGTTGTCCAATGGGGTTTGTGACACACACACTGTCAATGGTGTTTGTGACACACACGCTGTCAAATGGGGTTTGTGACACACACACTGTGCAATGAGGATTGTGCCACACACACGATGTCCACTGGTGTTTGTGACACGCATGCTGTCCAATGGGTTTGGTGACACACGCACTGTCCACAGGGGTTTGTGGCCCCACTCTGTCCAATGTAATTGTTACACACACTCTGTCCAATGGGGATTGTGACACACACACACATTCCAATAGGGTTTGTGAACATACACACTGTGCAATTGGGATTGTGACACACACACGCTGTCTAGTGGTGTTTGTGACACGCATGCAGTCCAACGGGTTTTGTGACACACGCCATGTCCAATGGGGTTTGTGAGACACAGGCTGTCCAAAGGGGTTTTTGACACACGCACTCGGTCAAATGGGGGTTGTGACACACGCGCTGTCCAATGATGTTCTTGAAACACACGCTGTCCAGTAGTGTTTGTGATACACACACTTTACAATGGGGTTTGTGACACGTACACACTGCCCAATGGGTTTGTCACACCCACTCTGTCCAATGTGGTTTGTGACAAACACACGCTGTCCAATGCTGTTTGTAACACACCCGCTGTCCAATGAAGTTTCTGAGACACACGATCTGTCCAACGGGTCTTGTGACACACACGCTGTCCAACAATGGTTGTGACACACACGCTATCCAATGGGTTTTGTGATAAATACATGTTGTCCCATGGGGTTTCTGATACACACGCTTACCGATTGGGTTTCTTACACACATGCTGACCAATTGTGTTTGTGAAACGCTTTCAAATGGGTTTTGTGAAACACACTCTGTCCAATGTGCTTCTGACACACACGCTGTCCAATGGGGTTTGTGACGCACACACTGTCCAGGAGGGTTTGCGACACGCACACGCTGTCCTATGGGGTTTGTGACACACACACTCTCAAATGGGGTTTGTGACACACACACTGTGCAATGAGGATTGTGACACACACACGCTGTCCAATGGTGTTTGTGAAACGCATGCTGTCCAATTGGTTTGGTGACACATGCACTGTGCAGGGGGGCTTGTGATCCCCACTCTGTCCAATGTAATTGTGACACACACACTGTCCAATGGGGATTGTAACACACACATGCTGTCTATTGGGGTTTGTGACACACATGCTGTCCAATGGCGTTCCTGAACAGACATGCTGTCCAATGGTGTTTGTGACACGTATGCTGTCCAATGGGTTTTGTGACACACACACTGGGTCAAATGGGGGTTGTGACACACACGCTGTCCGATGGGGTTTGTGACACGCACACGGTGCCCAATGTGTTTGTCACACCCACTTGGTCCAATGAGTTTTGTGACACACTCACGCTGTCTAATGGGGTTTATGAAACACACGCTGTCCAACGGGGTTTGTGACACACACAATCTGTGTAATGGGTCTTGTGTGCACACACGCTGTTCAATTGTATTTGTGACACACACGCTGTCCAATGAGGTTTGTGAAACACACATGCTGTCCAATGGTGTTTGTGACACGCATGCTGTCCAACTGCTTTTGTGACACACACGCTGCCCAATGGGGATTGTGACACACACTCTCCAGGAGGGTTTGTGACACCCACACTGTCCAATGGGGCTTGTGACACACACTCTCACCAATGGGGATTGTGACAAACACAATGTCCGTGACGGTTTGTGACACACACGCTGTCCAATGAGGTTTGTGACACACACACTGTCCAATGGGGTTTTTGACAAACACTGTGTCCATTGGGGTTTGTGAAACACATTCTGTCCTATGGGGTTTGTCACACACACTCTGTCCAATGGGGTTTCTGACACACACGCTGTCCAATGGGGATTGTGTCAAAAAGCTGTCCAATCGGATTAGTGACACATACTCTGTCCAGTGGAGTTTGTGACACACACACTGTCCAATGGCGTTTGTGACACACACACGCTATCCAATGGGTTTTGTGAAACACACACTTTCTAATGGGGTTTGTGACACACATGCTATCCAATCATTTTTGTGACACACACAGTTTCCAATGGGGATTGTGACACGCATGCTGTCCAATGGGTTTGGTGACACACGCACTGTGCAGGGGGGTTTGTGATCCCCACTCTGTCCAAAGTAATTGTGACACACACACTGTCCAGTGGGGATTGTGACACACACACGCTGTCCAATGGGTTTGTGACACACACACTGTCCAATGGGGTTCCTGACACACATGCTGACCAATGGGAATTGTGACACACACGCTGTCTAATGGGGCTTGTGACACACACACTGTGCAATTGGGATTGTGACACACACACGCTGTCCAATGGTGTTTGTGACACGTATGCTGTCCAATGGGTTTTGTGACACACGCACTGTCCAATGGGGTTTGTGAGACACACACACTGTCCAATGGTGTTTGTGACACACAAGCGCTCCAGTGGGGTTTGTGGCACACACACTGTCCAGTGGGGTTTGTGACACACAAACACTGTCCAATCCTGTTTGGAAAACACCCGATGTACAATGGGGTTTGTGACACGCACAGTTTACAATGGGGTTTGTGACACACACGCTTACCAATTGTGTTTCTTACACACACACTATCCAATGGTGTTTTTGACATGCTGTCGAATGGGTTTTGTGACACACACTCTGTCCAATGGACTTGTGACACACACTCTGTCCAATGGGGTTTGTGACACACACACTGTCAATGGTGTTTGTGACTCACACGCTGTCAAATGGGGTTTGTGAGACTCACACTGTGCAATGAGGATTGTGACACACACATGCTGTCCAAAGGTATTTGTGACACACATGCTGTCCTATGGGTTTGGTGACACACGCACTGTCCAGGGGGGTTTGTGAGCCCCACTCTGTCCGTTGTAATTGTGACACACACGCTGTCCATTGGGGTTCCTGACACACATGCTCTCCAATGGGGATTGTGACACACATGCTGTCCAATGGGGTTTGTGACACACACGCTGTCCAGTGGTGTTTGTGACACGGATGCTGTCCAATGGCTTTTGTGACACACACGCTGTCCAATGGGGGTTGTGACACACACACTGTCCAGGAGGGTTTGTGACACCCACACTGTCCAATGGGGCTTGTGACACACACGCTCACCAATGGGGATTGTGACAAACACAATGTCCATGACGGTTTGTTACACACACGCTGTCCAATGGGGTTAGTGACACACACGCTGTCCAATGGGGTTTTTGACAAACACTGTGTCCATTGGGGTTTGTGACACACATTCTGTCCTATGGGGTTTGTCACACACACTCTGTCCAATGGGGTTTCTGACACACATGCTGTCCAATGGGGATTGTGTCAAAAACGCTGTACAATGGGTTTTGTGACACACACACTCTGTCCAAGGGGCTTGTGACACACACACTGTCCAATGGCGTTTGTGACACACACACGCTATCCAATGGGTTTTGTGAAACACACACTTTCTAATGGGGTTTGTGACACACATGCTATCCAATCGTTTTTGTGACACACACACTTTCCAATGGAGATTGTGACACGCATGCTGTCCAATTGGTTTGGTGACACACGCACTCTGCAGGGTGGTTTGTGATCCCCACTCTGTCCAATGTAATTGTGACACACACACTGTCCAGTGGGGATTGTGACACACACACGCTGTCCAATGGGTTTGTGACACACACACTGTCCAATGGGGTTCCTGACACACATGCTGACCAATGGGAATTGTGACACACACGCTGTCCAATGGTGTTTGTGACACGCATGCTGTCCAATGGGTTTTGTGACACACGCAATGTCCAATGGGGTTTGTGCGACACACACTGTCCAATGGGGTTTGTGACACACAAGCGCTCCAGTGGGGTTTGTGACACATACACTGTCCAGTGGGGTTTGTGACACACAAACACTGTCCAGACTTGTTTGGAACACACCCGCTGTACAATGGGGTTTGTGACGCACAATTTCCAATGGGGTTTGTGACAGACACACGCTTACCAATTGGGTTTCTTACACACACACTGTCCAATGGGTTTTGTGACACACACACTGTCCAGTGGGGTTTTTCACAAACACTCTGTCCAGTGGGGTTTGTGACACACACTCTGTCCAATGGGGTTTGTGACACACACACTGTCCAATGGGGATTGTGACAAATACGCTGTACAATCGGGTTTGTGAGACACACACTCTGTCCAATGGGCTTGTGACACACACGCTGTCCAATGGGGATTGTAACACACACACGCTGTCCAATGGTGTTCGTGACACACGTTCTGTCCAGTGGGGTTTGTGATACACACACTGTCCAATAGGGTTTGTGACACACATGCTATCCAATGGTGTTTGTGACACACACGCTGTCAAATGGGTTTTGTGACACACACACTGTGTAATGAGGACTGTGTCACACACACGCTGTCCAATGGGATTTGTTACACACACACTTGCCAATGGGGTTTGTGACACACACGCTGCCCAATGGGTTTGTCACACCCACTCTGTCCAATAGGGTTGGTGACAAACACACGCTGTCTAATGGTGTTTATGACACTCACGCTGTCTATTGGGGTTTGTGACACACACAATCTGCCTAGTGGGTCTTGTTACACACACGCTGTCCAATAGTGTTTGTGAGACACACGCTGTAAAATGGGGTTTGTGACACACACACTCTGTCCAATGGTACTTGTGACACACACACTCTCCAATGGGGTTCGTGACACACACGCTGTCCAATCGTTTTTGTGACACACACTCTGTCCAATGGGCTTGTGACACACACGCTGTCCAATGGGGTTTGTGACACACACACTTTCTAATGTGGTTTGTGATACACACACGCTGTACAATGGGTTTTGTGACACACACACTGTCAATGGTGTTTGTGACACACACGCTGTACAATGGGGATTGTGACACACACACTCACCAATGGGGATTGTGACACACACAATGTCCATGACGTTTTGTTACACACATACTGTCTAATGGGGTTTGTGACACACACTCTGTGTAATGGGGTTTGTCACACACACTCTGTCCATTGGGGTTTGTGCCGCACACGCTGTCCAATGGGGTTTGTGACACACATGCTGTCCAATGGGATTTGTGAGAAACACACTTTCCAATGGTATTTGTCACACACACACTATGTCCAGTGGCGTTTGTGGCACACACTCTGTCCAATGGCGTTTGTGACACACACACTGAACAGGGGGGTTTGTGACACACACAGGCTGTTCAATGGTGTTGGTGACACACACGCTGTCCAATGGGGTTTGTGACACACACACGCTGTCCAAAGGTATTTAAGACATACACGCTGTCCCATGGGGTTTGTGACACACACACTGTCCAATCGTCTTTGTGACACACATGCTGTCAAATGGGGTTTATGACACACACACTCTGTCCAATGAGTTTTGTGACAAACACACTGTCCGGGAGGGGTTCTGCCGCACACGCTGTCCAATGGGGTTTGTGACACACACACACTGTCCAATGGGTGTTGTGACACACACACGCAGTCCAATGGGGTTTTAGACACAAACGCTGTCCCATGGGGTTTGTGCCACGCAAACTCTGCCCAATGGTTCTTGTGACACACACGCTGTCCAATGGGGTTTGTGAAACACACAATCTGTCCAATGGGGATCGTGACAAACACGCTGTCCTGTGGGGTTTGTGACAAACACACTCGGTCCAATGGTACTTGTGACACACACACTGTCCAATGGGGATTGTGACACACACACTCTTTCCAATGGTGTTTGTGACAGACACGCTGTGCATTTGAGTTTGTGACACACACACTGCCCAATGGTGTTTCTAACACACATTCTGTCCAATGGGTTTTGTGACACACACTCTGTCCAGTGGGCTTGTGACACACACACGCTGTCCAATGGGGATTGTGAAACACACACTTTCCAATGGGATTTGAGACACACACACGCTATCCAAAGGGGTTTGTGACAGAGACACTGTCCAATGATGTTTGTGACACACACGCTCTTAAATGGGGTTTCTGACACACACACTGACCAGGGGGGTTTGTGACACACACAGGCTGTCCAATGGGGATTGTGACACACACGCTGTCCAATGGGGTTTATACCACACACACTCTTTACAATGGGGTTTGTGACAAACACACTGCCCAATGGGGATTGTGACACACACGATGTCCAATGGGGTTTGTGAGACACACACTCTGTCCAGTGGTTCTTGTGACACACATTCTGTGCAATGGGGTTTGTGAAACACACAATCTGTCCAAAGGGTTCGTGACACAATGGGGTTCGTGACACACACGCTGTCCAGTGGGGTTTGTGACACACACACCGTCCAATAGGGTTAGAGACACACGCACACATTCCAATGTGGTTTGAGACACACACACACTATCCAAAGGGGTTTGTGACACAGAAACTGTCCAATGGTGTTTGTGACACAAACGCTGTCAAATGGGGTTTCTGACAGACACACTGAACAGGGGGGTTTGTGACACACACACGCTGTCCAATGGGGTTTGTGAAAAACACACGCAGACCAGTTGGGTTTGTTACACACACACTGTCCAATGGTGTTTGTGACACCCATGCTGTCCAATGGGGTTTGTGACACACACACTTTCCAATGGTCTTTGTGACACACACGCTGTCCAATGGGGTTTGTGAGACACACACTGACCATGGGGGTTTGGGACACACACAGGCTGTCCAGTGGGGTTTGTGACACACACACTATCCAATCGGATTTGTGACAGACACTGTCCAATGGGATTTCTGACACACACGCTGTCCAATGGGGATATTGACACACATGCTGTCCATCGGGGTTTATGCCACAGACACTCTGTCCAATGGGGTTTGTGACAAACACACTGTCCAGGGGTGTTTGTGACGCACACTCTGTCCAATGAGGATTGTGACACACACGCTGTCCAATGGGGTTTGTGAAACATACAATATGTCCAATGGGGTTCGTGACACACACGCTGTCCAGTGGGGTTTGTGCCACACACACGCTGTCCAATGGGATTTGTGACACAAACAATGTCCAATGGTGTTTGTGACACAAACATGCTAACCAATGCGGTTTCTGACACACACACTTTGTAATGGGATTTGTGACACACACGCTATACAAGGGGTTTTGTGAAATACACACTGTCCAATGGGGATTGTGACACACACACTATACAATGGGGTTTGGAACACACACATGCTGTCCCATGGGTTTTCTGACACACATGCATAGCAATTGGGTTTGTTACACAGACACTGTCCAATGGTTTTTGTGACACGCATGCTGTCCAGTGGGGTTTGTGACTACACACACTTTCCAATGGGGTTTGTGACACAAACAATGTCCAATGGTGTTTGTGACACACATGCTGTCAAATTGTGTTTGTGACACAGACGCTGTCCAATGGGGTTTGTGACACACACACTAACCAGAGGGGTTTGTGACACACACAGGCTGTCCAATGGGGTTTGTGAAATACATGCTTTCCAATGGGATTTGTGACACACACTGTCCAAAGGGTTTTCTGACAGACACGCTGTCCGATGGGGATTGAGACACACACTGTCCAATGGGGTTTCTGACAGACACGCTGTCCAATGGGGTTTGTGACACACACAATGTCCAATGGTGTTTATGACACACATGGTGTCCAATGGGGTTTGTGACACAAACACTGACAAGGGGGGTTTGTGACACACACAGGCTGTCCAATGGGGTTTGTGACACACACGCTGTCCAATGGGATTTCTCACACACACTGTCCAATGGGGTTTCTGACACACACGGTGTCCAATGGGGATTGTGACACACATGCTGTCCAATGGGGTTTATGACACCCACACTCTGTCCAATGGGGTTTGTGACAAACACACTTTCCAGGGGGGGTTTGTGACGCACATGCTGTCCAATGGGTTTTGTGACACACACACTGTCCAATGGGGATTGTGACACACACAGTCTTTCGAATGGGTCTTGTGACACTCACGCTGTCCAATGGGGTAAGTGAGACACACGCTGTCCAGTGGGTTTTGTGACACACACACTGTCCAATAGGTTTTGTGACACACTCACGCTATCCAATGGGGTTTGTGACACACACACTTTCTAATGGGGTTGGTGACACACACGCTGTCCAATGGGGATTGTGACACACACACGATGTCCAATGGTGTTTGTGACACACACGCTGTCCAATGTGGTTTGTGACACAGACGCTGTCCAATTGGGATTGTGACATACACACTGTCCAATAGGGTTTGTGAAACACACACGCTGTCCAAAGGGGTTTCTGACACTCACACTTTCTAATGGGGTTTGTGACACACACACGCTGTCCTATGGGTTTTGTGACACACACACTTTCCAATGGGGTTTGTGACACAAACACGCTATCCAATGGGGTTTGTGACACAGACACTGTCCAATGGTGTTTGTGCCACACACAGTATACAAGGTGGTTTGTGACACAAACACGCTTTCACATGGGTTTTCTGACACACATGCAGAGCAATTGGGTTTGTTACACAGACACTGTCCAATGGTTTTTTGTGACACGCATGCTGTCCAATGGGGTTTGTGACTACACACACTTTCCAATGGGGTTTGTGAAACACACAAGCTGTCCAATGGGGTTTGTGACACACACAATGTCCAATCGTGTTTGTGACACACACGCTGTCAAATTGGGTTTGTGACACATACACTGACAAGGGGGGTTTGTGACACACACAGGCTGTCCAATGGGTTTTGTGACACACACGCTGTCCAATGGGATTTCTGACACACACTGTCCAATGGGGTTTCTGACAAACATGCTGTCCAATCGGGATTGTGACACACATGCTGTCCAATGGGCTTTATGACACCCACACTCTGTCCAATGGGGTTTGTGGCAAACACACTTTCCAGGGGGATTTGTGATGCACACGCTGTCTAATGGGGATTGCGACACACACACTGTCCAATGGGGATTGTGACATACACAGTCTGTCCAATGAGTCTTGTGACACTCACGCTGTCCAAAGGGGTCAGTGACACACACACTGTCCAGTGGTGTTTGTGACACACACACTGTCCATTAGGGTTTGTGACACACACACGCTAACCAATGGGGTTTGTGACACACACAAATTCTAATGCGGTTTGCGACACACACGCTATACAATGGGTTTTGAGACACACACACTGTCCAATGGGGTTTGTGACACAGACGCTGTTTAATGGGGATTGTGACATACACACTGTCCAACAGGGTTTGTGAAACACACACGCTATCCAAAGGGGTTTGTGACACTCACACTTTCTAAAGGGGTTTGTGACACACACACGCTGTCCTATGTGTTTTGTGACACACACACTTTCCAATGGGGTTTGTGACACACACAGGCTGTCCAATGGGGTTTGTGAAACACACGCTTTCCAATGGGATTTTTGACACACACTGTCCAATGGGTTTTCTGACAGACACACGGTCCGAAGGGGATTGTGACACACACTCTGTCCAATGGGGTTTGTGACAAACTCACTGTCCAGGGGGGTTTGTGACGCACACGCTTTCCAATGGGGATTGTGACACACACGCTGTCCAATGGGGTCTTTGACACACATGCTCTGTCCAATGGTTCTTGTGACACACACGCTGTCCAATAGGGTTTGTGAAATACTATATCTGTCCAATGGCGTTCGTGACACACACGCTGCCCAGTTGGGTTTGTGACACACACACTGTCCAATAGGGTTTGTGACACACACACGCTAAACAATGGGATTTCTGACACACACACTTTCCAATGGGGTTTGTTACACACACACGATGTCCAATGGGTTTTGTGACACGCACACTTTCCAATGGCGTTTGTGACACACACACGCTGTCCCATGTGTTTTATGACACACACGTTTACCAATTGGGTTTGTTACACAAACACTGTCCAATGGTTTTTGTGACACGCATGCTGTCCAATGGGGTATGTGACACACAAACTTTCCAATGGGGTTTGTGACACACACACGCTATCCAATGGGGTTAGTGACACAGACACACTGTCCAATGGTGTTTGTCACTCACACGCTGTCAAATGGGGTTTGTGACCCAAACACTGACAAGGGGGGATTGTGACACACACGCTGTCAAATGGCGTTTATGACATATACACTCTGTCCAATGGGTCTTGTGACACACACGCTGTCCAAAGGGGTTCGTGACATACACGTTGTCCAGTGGGGTTTGTGACACACACACTGTCCAATAGGGTTTGTGACACACTCACTCTATCCAATGGGGTTTGTGACACACACACTTTCTAAAGGGATTTGTGACACAAATGCTATACAATGGGTTTGTGAAACAAACACTGTCCAATGGGGATTGTGACGCAGGCGCTGTGCAATGCGGATTGTGACATGCACACTGTCCAATAGGGTTTGTGAAATACACACTCTATCCAAAGGTGTTTGTGACACGCACACTTTCTAATGGGGTTTGTGACACACACAGGCTGTCCAATGGGTTTGTGACATACACGCTGTCCAATGACATTTGTGACACACAGTGTCCAATGGGGTTTCTGACACACACACTGTCCGATGGGGATTGTGACACACATGCTGTCCAATGGGGTTTATGCCACACACACTCTGCCAATGGGGTTTGTGACAAACACACTGTCCAGGGGTGTTTGTGACACACACGCTGTCCAATGGGGATTGCGACACACACACTGTCCAATGGGGTTTTTGACACACACGCTCTGTCCAATGGTTCTCGTGATACACACGCTGTCCAATGGGGTTTGTGAAACACACATTCTTTCCAATGGGGTTCGTGACAAACACGCTGTCCAATGGGGTTTGTGACACACACACTGTCTAATAAGGTTTGTGACACACACACGTTATCCAATGGGGTTTGTGACACACACACTTTTTAATGGGGTTTGTGACACGTACACTTTCCAATGGGGTTTGTGACACACACACTTTCCAATGGGGTTTGTGGCACACACACACTGTCCCATGGGTTTTATGACACACACGCTGACCAGTTGGGTTTGTTACACACACACTTTGCAATGGTGTTTGTGACACACACACGATGTCCTAAGGGGTTTGTGACAAACGCACTGTTCAGGGGGGTTTGTGACGCACACGCTGTCCAATGCGGTTTGTGACACACACACTTTCCAACGGGGCCTGTGAAACACAAACTTTCCAATGGGATTTGTGACACACACAGGCTGTCCAATGGGGTTTGTGATACACACGCAGTCCAATGGTGTTTGTGACACACATGCTGTCAAATGGAGTTTGTGACACACACATTGACAAGGGGTGTTTGTGACACACAGAGGCTGTGCAATGGTGTTTGTGACACACACGCTGTCCAATGGGATTTCTGACACACACTGTCCAATGGGGTGTCTGACACACATGCTGTCCGATGGGGATTGTGACACACACGCTGTCCAAAGGGGATTGTGACACTCAGAGTCTCTACAATGGGTCTTGTGACACGCACGCTGTCAAATGGGGTTCGTGACACACACGCTGTTGAGTGGGATTTGTAAAAAACACGCTGTCCAATAGGTTTGTGATACACACATGCTATCCCATGGGTTTTATGACACACACACTGAACAGTTGGGTTTGTTACACACACACTGTCGTATGGTGTTTGTGGCACGAATGCTGTCCAATGGGTTTTGTGACACACACACTGACCTGGAGGGTTTGTGACACACACACGCTATCCAATGGGTTTGTGACACACACACTGACCTGGAAGTTTTGTGACACACACACGCTGTCCAATGGGGTTTGTGACACACACACTGTCCAAAGGTGTTTGTGACAGACACGCTGTCAAATGGGGTTTGTGACACACACACTGAACAGGGGGGTTTGTGACACACACAGGTTGTCCAATGGGGTTTGTGACACACACAAACTGTCCAATGGGTATTGTGACATACACACGCTGTCCAATGGGGTTTAAGACACACACACTGTCCAAAGGGGTTTGTGACACGCGCACTCTGTCCAATGGTTCTTGTGTACACATACACTGTCCAATGGGGTTTGTGAAACACACAAGCTGTCCAATGGAGATCATGACACACACGCTGTCCTGTGGGTTTTGTGACACATACACTGTCTAATAGGGTTTGTGACACACACACACTATCCAATGGGGTTTGTGAAACACACACTTTCTAATGGGGTTTGTGACACACACGCTATCCCATCGGTTTTGTGACACACACACTGTTCAATGGGATTGTGACACACACACCCTATCCAATGGTGTTTTTTACACACACGCTGTGCATTGGGTTTTGTGAAACAGACACTGTCCACTGGGGATCGTGACATACATACTCTATCCAATAGGGTTTCGTGATAAGCTCACTTTCCAATGGGGTTTGTGAAACACACACTTTCCAATGGGATTTGTGACACACACACGGTGTCCCATGGGGTTTTTGACACACACGCAGACCAATTGGGTTTGTTACACAAACTCTCTCCAGTGGTGTTTGTGACACGCATGCAGTCCGAAGGGTTTTGTAACATACACTCTGTCCAATGGGATTGTGACACACACACTGACCAGGGGGGTTTGTGTCACACACAGGCTGTCCACTGAGGTTTGTGACACACACACTGTCCAAAGGGGTTTGTGACACACACACTGTGCAGTGGGCATTGCGACACACACACGCTGTACAGGGGTTTGTGTCACACACGCTGACCAATTGGGTTTGTTACTCACACACTGTGCAATGATGTTTGTGACACACACACTGTCCAATGTTGATTGTTAACACACAAATTGAGCAGGGGAGTTTGTGACACGCACACTCTCCAGTGGGGTTTGTGACACACACACTGACCAGGGGGGTTTGTGACACACACACGCTGTCCAAAGTGGTTTGTGACACACACACTGTCCAATGGTGTTTGTGACACACACGCTGAAAAATGGGGTTTGTGAACACACACACTGACCAGGGGAGTTTGTGACACACACACCCTGTCCAATGGGGTTTGTGACAAACAGGCAGTCCAATGGGGTTTCTCACACACACGTTGTCCGATGGATATTGTGACAAACACGCAGTCCAATGGGGTTTGTCACACACACAAGCTGTCCAATGGTGTTTGTGACACACACTCTATCCCATGGGGTTTGTGACAAACACACTGTCCAATGGGTTTTGTGACACACACGCTGTCCAATGCCGTTTCTCACACACACTCTGTCCATTGGTTTTGTGAAACACACTCTGTCCTATGGGTTTTGTCACACACACTCTGTCCAATGGGGTTTGTGACACACACACTGTACAACGGGGTTTGTGACACACATACTATGTCCAATGGTCTAGTGACACACACGCTGTCCAATGGTGTTCGTGACACACACTCTGTCCTATAGGGTTTGTGACACACACACTTTCCAATGGGGTTTGTGACACACACACTCTGTCCAGTGGTGTTTGTGACACACACTCTGTCCAGTGGGGTTTGTGACACACACACTATCTAAATGGGTTTGTGATACACACGCTGTCAGATGGGGATTGTGACACACACACGCTCTCCACTGGGGTGTGTGACACACATGCTGTCCCATGGGGTTTGTGAAACACACACTGTCCAGAGGGGTGTGTGACACACACGATGACCAATGGGGTTTGTGACACACACACTTTCCAATGGGGTTTGTTACACACACACAGTGGAATTGGGATTGTGACACACACACTTTGTCAAATGGGGTTTGTGAAACAGACACGCTGCCCAATGCTGTTTGCGACACACACACTATGCAATGGGGTTTGTGACACACACACTGTCCAATGGGGTAAAGTCACACACACACACACTGCCCAAAGGTGTTTGTGACACACACGCTATCCAATGGGGTTTGTGACACACACTGTCCAACGGGTTTTGTGTCACACACGCTGTCCAATGGGGTTTCTCACACATACTCTCTCCAAAGGTGTTTGTGACACACAATCTGTCCAATTGGGTTTGTCACACACACTCTGTCCAATGGGGTTCGTGACACACACACTGTCCAGGAGGGTTTGTGACACACACACTGTCCAATGGGGATTGTGACACACACGTTCACCAATGGTTATTGTGACACACACAATGTCCATGAGGGTTTGTGACACACACACTGTCCAATGGGGTTTGTGACACACAAACAGTCCAATGGGGTTTCTCACACACACTCTGTCCAATGGGGTTTTTGACACACAATCTGTCCAATGGGGTATGTCACACACTCTCTGTCCAATGGGGTTTGTGAAACACACGCTGTCCAATGGAGATTGTGACACACAGAGTGTCCAATGGGTTTTGTGACACAAACACTGTCCAATGGAGATTGTGACACACACGCTGTCCAATGGGGATTGTGACACACATACTGTCCTATAGGATTTGTGACACACACACGCTATCCAATGTGGTTTGTGACACACGCACTGTCCAGGGGGGCTTGTGACACACACACTGTCCAATGGGGTACGTGACACACAAAATGTCCAATGGGGTTTCTCACACACACTCTGTCCAATGGCGTTTCTCACACGTACTCTGTCCTATGGGGTTTGTGACACACACTCTGTCCAATGGGGTTTGTCACACACAGTCTGTCCAATGGGGTTTGTGACACACACACTGTCCAGGACGGTTTGTGACAAACACACTGTCCAATGGGGTTTGTGACACACACGTTTACCAATGGGGATTGTGACACATGCAATGTCCATGAGCGTTTGTGACACACACACTGTCCAATGGGGTTTTTGACCCACACTCTGTCCGATGGGGTTTCTCACACACACTCTGTCCAATGGGGTTTGTGACACACACGATGTACAATGGGGTTTGTGACACACACTCTGTCTAATGGGCTTGTGACACACACGCTGTCCAATGGGGTTCGTGACACATACTCTGTCCATTGGGGTTTGTGACAAACACACGGTCCAATGGGGATTGTAACACACACACGCTGTCCAATCGGTTTCGTGACACACATTCTGTCCAGTGGGGTTTGTGACACTCACACTGTCCTATAGGGTTTGTGACACAGACACTTTCCAATGGGGTTTGTGACACACACACTGACCAGGGGGGTTTGTGATACACACACGCTCTCCTGTGGGTTTTGTGACACATACTCGCTGTCCTGTGGGGTTTGTGACACACTGTGAAATGGGGTTTGTGACACACACACTGACCAGGGGGGTTACTGACACACAAACGCTGTCCAATGGGGTTTGTGACACACACACTCTGTGCAATGGGCATCTGACACACACGCTGTCCAATGGTGTTTGTGACACACACACTGACAAGGGGGGTTTGTGACACACACACGACGTCCCATGGGGTTTGTGACACACACATCCAGTGGCGACTGTGACACACACACGCTGTCCAATGGTGTTTGTGACACACACGATGTCCAATGGGGTTTGTGACACATATGTTGTCCAACGGAGATTGTGACATACACACTGCCCAGGGGGTTTGTGACACACACGCTGTGCAATGGGTATTGTGACACACACACTGTAAGGGTGGTTTGTGTTAGACACACTGTCCAATGGCGTTCGTGACACACACGCTATCCAATGGGCTTGTGACACACACACTTTCCAATCGGGTTTGTGACATACACAGGCTGTCCAATGCTGTATGTGAAACAAACACTGTGAAATTGGGTTTGTGAAACACACGCTGTCCAGTGGGGATTGTGACACACACACTGTCCAATAGGGTTTGAGACACGCACACGCTATACAATGGGGTTTCTGACACACACACTTTCCAATGGGGTTTGTGAAACACACACTGTGGAATATGGATTGTGACATACAGGAGCTGTCCCATGGGGATTGTGACACAGAAACTATCCAATGGGATTTGTGACAAACACGCTGTCCAATGGGGTTTGTAACACACACACTGACAAGGGGGGTTTGTAGACACACAGACCCTGTCCAATGGGGTTTGTGACAAACACACTGTCCAATGGTGTTTGTGACACACACGCTTTCAAATGGGGTTTGTGTCACACACACTTACCAGGGGGTTTGTGACACACACATGCTGTCCAATGGGGTTTGTGAAACACACACACTGTCCAGGGGGGTTTGTGACACACCCCCTGTCCAAAGGGGTTTGTGACACACACGATGCACAATGGGGTTTGTGACACTCACACTGTCTATGGGTGTTTCTGACAGACACGCTGTCCACTGGGGTTTGTGAAACACACACTGTCCAATGGGGTTTGTGACACACACACACACTGTCCAGGGGCGTTTGTGACACGCCCACTGTCCAATGGGGTTTGTGACACACGCACTGTCCAATGGGGTTTGTGACACACACACTGTACAGAACGGTTAGTGACACACACACTGTCCAATGGGGTTTGTTGCACACACACTGTCCAATGGTGTTTGTGTCACACACACGGTGTCCACTGGGGTTTTTGACACACACACTGTCCAAAGGGGTTTGTGACACGCACGATGTACAATGGGGTTTTTGACACACACACTGTCCAAAGGGGTTTGTGACACGCACGATGTACAATGGGGTTTGTGACACGCACACTGTCCATGGGTGTTTGTGACACACACTCTGTCAAGTGTGGTTTGTGACACACACACTGACCAACGGGTTTTGTGACACACAAACAGTCCAATGGTGTTTGTGACACACACGCTGTCAAATGGGGTTTGTGACACACACACTTTCCAATGGGGTTTGTGAAACACACTGTGCAATTGGGATTGTGACACACACACGCTATCGAATGGGGTTTGTGACACACAAACTGTCCAATGGGGATTGTGACACACACAGTGTCCAATGGGGTTTCTAACACACACTCTGTCCAAAGGGGTTACGTGACACACACGATGTACCATGTGGTTTGTGACACGCACACTGTCCAATGGCGACTGTGAAACACACACGCTGTCCAAAGCGGGTTGGTGACACAGATGTTGTCCAATGAGAATTGTGACATACACACTGTCCAGAGGGGTTTGTGACACGCACACTGTCCAATGGGGTTTGTGACACACACACTGTCCAATGGCGACTGTGAAACACACACGCTGTCCAAAGCGGGTTGGTGACACAGATGTTGTCCAATGAGAATTGTGACATACACACTGTCCAGAGGGGTTTGTGACACGCACACTTTCAAATGAGGTTTGTGACACAACACACGCTATCCATGGGGTTTGTGACACAAACTCTGTCGCATGGGCTTTGTGACACACACACTGTCCAGTGGCGACTGTGACACACACACGCTGTCCAATGGTGTTCGTGACACACACGCTGTCCAATGGGGTTTGTGACACAGATGTTGTCCAATGGGGACTTTGACATACACACTGTCCATGGGGGTTTGTGACACACAGTCGCTATCCAATGGAGTTTGTGACACGCACACTTTCTAATGGGGTTTGTGACACACACACGCTGTCCATTGGGGTTTGTGACACACACACTGTCCAATGGGGTTTGTGACACACACACTGTCCAATGGCGACTGTGACACATACACACAGTCCAGGGGGATTTGTGACACCCACACTGTCCAATGGGGTTTGTGACACACACGTTGTCCACTTGGCATTGTGACACACACACTGTCCATGGGTGTTTGTGACAGAAACGCTGTCCAGTGGGGTTTGTGACATACACACTTTCCAATGGGGTTTGTGAAACACACACTGTGCAATATGGATTGTGACACACAGGCGCTTTCCCATGGAGATTGTGACACACAAAATGTTTAGGGAGATTTGTGAAACACACACTGTCCTAAGGGGTTTGTGACACACACTCGGTCTCATGGGGTTGGTGACACACACACTGTCCAATGGAGATTGTGACACAAACACGCTGTCCATTGGGATTTGTGATACACACACTGTCCAATGGCGTTTGTGACACACTCAATGTCCAGGACGGTTTGTGACAGACACACTGTCCAATGGGGTTTGTGACACACACACTGTCGAAAGGGGTTTCTCACACACACTCAGTCCAATGGTGTTTGTGACACACACTCTGTCCCATGGGGTTTGTGACACGCACTATGTCCAATGGGAATTGTGACACACACGGGCTGTCCAGTGGGGTTTATGATACACACACTGTCCAATGGGTTTTGTGACACACACACACTTTCCAGGGTGGTCTGTGGCACACCCACTGTCCTATGGGGTTTGTGAAACACACACTATCCAAAGGGGTTTGTAACACACACACTGTGCAATTGGGATTGTGACACACACACGCTGTCGACTGGGGTTTGTGACACACAAACTGTCCAATGGGGATTGTGACATACACGTTTTCCAATGGGGATTGTGACACACACACTGTCCAATGAGTTTTAGGACACTCACGCTGTCCAATGGGGATTGTGACACACACACGCTGTCTAGTGGTGTTTGTGACACGCATGCAGTCCAACGGGTTTTGTGACACACGCCATGTCCAATGGGGTTTGTGAGACACACGCTGTCCAAAGGGGTTTGTGACACACGCACTCGGTCAAATGGGGGTTGTGACACACGCGCTGTCCAATGAGGTTCTTGAAACACACGCTGTCCAGTAGTGTTTGTGATACACACACTTTACAATGGGGTTTGTGACACGTACACACTGCCCAATGGGTTTGTCACACCCACTCTGTCCAATGTGGTTTGTGACAAACACACACTGTCCAATGCTGTTTGTAACACACCCGCTGTCCAATGAAGTTTGTGAGACACACAATCTGTCCCATGGGTCTTGTGACACACACGCTGTCCAATAATGTTTGTGACACACACGCTATCCAATGGGTTTTGTGATAAATACACGTTGTCCCATGGGGTTTCTGATACACACGCTTACCAATTGGGTTTCTTACACACACGCTGACCAATTGTGTTTGTGAAACGCTTTCAAATGGGTTTTGTGAAACACACTCTGTCCAATGGGCTTCTAACACACACGCTGTCCAATGGGGTTTGTGACGCACACACTGTCCAGGAGGGTTTGCGACACGCACACGCTGTCCTATGGGGTTTGTGACACACACACTCTCAAATGGGGTTTGTGACACACACACTGTGCAATGAGGATTGTGACACACACACGCTGTCCAATGGTGTTTGTGACACGCATGCTGTCCAATTGGTTTGGTGACACACGCACTGTGCAGGGGGACTTGTGATCCCCACTCTGTCCAATGTAATTGTGACACACACACTGTCCAATGGGGATTGTGACACACACATGCTGTCTAATGGGGTTTGTGACACGCACACTGTCCAATGGCGTTCCTGAACAGACATGCTGTCCAATGGGGTTTGTGACACACACACTGTGCAATTGGGATTATGACACACAAAAGCTGTCCAATGGTGTTTGTGACACGTATGCTGTCCAATGGGTTTTGTGACACACACACTGGGTCAAATGGGGGTTGTGACACACACGCTGTCCGATGGGGTTTGTGACACGCACACGGTGCCCAATGTGTTTGTCACACCCACTTGGTCCAATGAAGTTTGTGACAAACACACGCTGTCTAATGGTGTTTATGACACTCACGCTGTCTATTGGGGTTTGTGACACACACAATCTGCCTAGTGGGTCTTGTGACACACACGCTGTCCAATAGTGTTTGTGAGACACACGCTGTAAAATGGGGTTTGTGACACACACACTGTCCAATCGTTTTTGTGACACACACTCTGTCCAATGGGCTTGTGACACCCACGCTATCCAATCGTTTTTGTGACACACACTCTGTCCAATGGGCTTGTGACACACACGCTGTCCAATGGGGTTTGTGACACACACGCTGTCAATGGTGTTTGTGACACACACGCTGTACAATGGGGATTGTGACACACACGCTCACCAATGGGGATTGTGACACACACAATGTCTATGACGTTTTGTTACACACACACTGTCTAATGGGGTTTGTGACACACACTCTGTGTAATGGGGTTTGTCACACACACTCTGTCCAATGGGGTTTGTGGCACACACGCTGTCCAATGGGGATTGTGACAAACACGCTGTACAATGGGGTTTATGACACACATATTCTGTCCAATGGGCTTTTGACACACACGCTGTCCAATGGGGTTAGTTACACGCACTCTGTCCAATGGGGTTTGTGACACACATGCTGTACAATGGGGATTGTGACGCACACACGCTGTCCAATGGGGTTTGTGACACACATTCTGTCCAGTGGGGTTTTTGACACACATACTGTCCAATGGGGTCTGTGATACACACACTGTCTGATGGGGTTTGTGACACACACACACTGTCCAATGGGATTTGTGACACACACGCTGTCCAATGGGGATTGTGACAAACAAGCTGTCCAATGGGGTTCATGACACACACGCTGTCGAGCGGGGTTTGTGACACGCGCTGTCCAATAGGGTTTGTGACACACGCACGCTATCCCGTGGGGTTTGTGACACACACATTTTCTAATGGGGTTTGTGACACATACGCTATACAATGGTTTTTGTGACACACACACTGTCCAATGGGGATTGTGACACACACACAATGTCCAATGGTGTTTGTGACACACACGCTGTCCAATGGGGTTTGTGACACGCACACTTTCTCATGGGGTTTGTGACACACACACGCTATCCAATGGGGTTTGTGACAGACACACTTTCCAATGGGGTTTGTGACACACACACGCTGTCCCATGGGGTTTGTGACAGACACGCTGAACAATTGGTTTTGTGACACTCTGTCCTGGTTTTGCTAAAAACAATTTTCTCTTTTAGTGAATTTGCCTGTCAGCTAAAGCCTTCATATTAACTGCATTTTCCTGGAGAACCAGACACATGTTTTGGTTAACCTAGCAATGGAAATCAAACTTATTGATAAGTACGGATGGACATCTCTCGAGAGGGGCGACGAGATACAAGTGAGCAAGAAACTGACCAACTGTGTATAACATTCCATTCACGTGAATACTTTATATAGAATTGGGAGATCATGAGGATCTCGTCCCTTTTGCCCTTTTCTCTTTTGCCTTTTCCCTTCTGCTCATGTCCGACATTAGGAGAGGACCTTGCTATTCGTCCCTGCGAACTGAGGCCTAGTGAGAGACTGAATCCAGCTCCGATTGGCTGCAGAGTCTAATCCAGGACTTTGGTTGCCGGCTTTGCAGCCGCTGAGACTTTCAAGATTGGTTTTGTATATTTTGTATTATTTTCTCTATTCTTATTAGTAGCATTAATAAAACATCTTTAATTTTTTCCAACTCTCTTCACTCTGTCCTTCTTTTTCTCCCAATCGCCTCTCCTTAGTGGAAAGGGGGGAGAGGAAGGGGGAAGTGGGGCTGGGGGGAGAGTGGGTTAACAATACATCTGCCAGACTTCTGTTAAGAGAAATGGTGTGCAACAGGAGGTTTGCGTCACTTTGTTGTCCTGAGATTTTCGGTGCGTCTTCAGAAGCTTTAGCAAAAAGCACTCCTAGACGCTTGAGAAAGAGCAAAACAGCAAAAGCTGCCGCTGCAGCCACTGCTCCCCCAACGGCGGCTTCGCAGGCTGAAGCTACAGCTCCTCCGCAGAGTTCCTCTGCCAAGGTCGCTGCAGATAACATTACTTCTCCAGCCTCAAAGGCTAACAAGGCAGCCCCCTCTTCTTCACACACTGGGCACTGTTGCTGCTGTAACCACTGTGACAGTCATTCTGACTCTGGAAATAAATCAAATGATGGTGAACCCATATCAGCATTAGTTGCTGGTTCTAAGAAAGTCACTAGAAAGACTACTCGTGCAGCAGATGATGGCACAGGGCCAACATCAACCCAAGGGGCATCATCAAGACAGGGAGGAGATGAAGTGACCACCACTCGGTCCTTTTCTCCAGGTGAGCTGAGAGATCTGAGAAAAGACTTTAGTCGTCGTGAAGGCGAGAATATTTTAACCTGGCTGCTCCGATGCTGGGACAATGGGGCAGAAACAATTGAATTGGAAGGTGGTGAAGCCAGGCAGCTGGGATCTCTGTCAAGAGATTCCACCATTGATAGGGCAATTTCAAGAGAGTCTAATGCCACTACTCTCTGGACCCGGCTCCTGGCAGCTATGAAAGTAAGATTTCCCTACAAGGAAGATTGTATATCCAAGTTAGGGAAATGGAATACTATGGAGAGAGGTATTCAGTTCCTGAGAGAATTAGCTGTGCGAGAGATCATCTATTTTGGATCAGACAACCAAGAGGGGACAGACCCAGATAGAATCAATTGTACACGATCTCTGTGGCGCAGATTTGTACAAAGTGCACCCCCTGCATATGCTAAGTCATTGGCAGGAATGGTCTGGTCAGCTAGAGGTCAACAAGAGATTAATGAAGTGATCGAGCAGCTCCGGAACTTTGAGGACAGCCTTGCTGGTTCTCTACGGGCTTGTGTCTCTGCTATAGAGAAACTGCGTGAAAAATCTGATGACCGGTTTGAAAAGATATTGCAAGAAATCAAAGAACTCAGAGAAGACACATACCATTCACGACCTGCACAAACCTATGTTTCAGCTATTAGGAAAAGGCGTTTCCGATCTCGAGAGAGAGGACAGAGGCAGCCCACAAAAAGAGGTTCACTGTGGTTCTTCCTACATGAGCGGGGAGAAAACATGAATAAGTGGCATGGAAGACCTACCTCAGAACTTCAAGAACGAGTACGTGAGATAAAAGGAAAAACTCCTAGGAAGGTGGCTGCTCCAGTTTACAAAAGGAGCAGAAGAGATTCTGATGCTCTTGAAGGAACCTCTAATTCAGACCCAGAGACTGTGCAAAACAGGAATTAGAGGTGCCCTGCCTCCAACCAGGTGGAGGAAAGGGATAAGAGAGTTTATTGGACTGTACAAATACGATGGCCTGGTACAACACACCCCCAGGAGTACAAAGCTTTAGTGGACACTGGTGCACAGTGCACAATAATTCCTTCTAATTATAAAGGAACGCAATCCATCAATATTGTTGGAGTGACTGGGGGATCCCAGGAACTGACTGTTGTAGAGGCTGAAATGAGCCTAACTGGAAAAAACTGGCAAAAGCATCCCATTGTGACTGGTCCAGATGCTCCGTGCATCCTTGGCATAGACTACCTCAGGAGAGGGTATTTTAAGGACCCAAAAGGGTATAGGTGGGCATTTGGTATAGCAGCTGTGGACACTGAGAAAATTGAACAGCTGTCTGATTTGCCTGGTCTTTCAGATGACCCTTCTGTTGTAGGACTGATGATGGCTGATGATCAGCAGGTGCCAATTGCTACCACGACAGTGGATCGTCGACAATATCGCACCAATCGAGACTCTTTGATTCCGATCCAGAAGTTGATCCGTCAATTGGAAAGCCAGGGTGTGATCAGTAAGACTCGCTCACCTTTTAACAGCCCAATCTGGCCAGTGCGTAAGTCTAGTGACGAGTGGGGACTAACTGTAGACTATCGTGGCCTGAATGAAGTTACACCACCACTGAGTGCTGCTGTGCCTGACATGCTAGAACTGCAATTTGAACTGGAGTCAAAGGCAGCTAAGTGGTATGCTACAATTGACATTGCTAATGCATTTTTCTCTATTCCTGTAGCAGCAGAGTGCAGGCCGCAGTTTGCTTTCACTTGGAGAGGCATTCAGTACACGTGGAATCGCTTGCCCCAGGGGTGGAAACACAGTCCTACCATCTGCCATGGACTGATCCAGACCACGCTGGAGCAAGGTAAAGCTCCAGAACACTTGCAATATATTGATGACATCATCGTATGGGGCGACACAGCAAAAGAAGTCTTCGAGAAAGGTGAGAGAATAATTCAGATTCTTTTGGATGCTGGTTTTGCCATAAAACGAAGCAAGGTCAAGGGACCTGCACGAGAGATCCAGTTTTTAGGAATAAAATGGCAAGATGGCCGTCGTCAGATCCCAATGGATGTGATCAACAAAATTGCAGCAATGTCTCCACCTACTAATAAAAAGGAGACACAGACTTTCTTGGGCGTTGTAGGTTTTTGGAGAATGCATATTCCTGACTACAGCCAGATTGTGAGCCCTCTCTATCGAGTGACTCGTAAAAAGAACCAGTTTGAGTGGGGCCCTGAACAACGACAAGCCTTTGAACAAATTAAGTGTGAGATAACTCATGCGGTGGCCCTTGGACCAGTTCGGACTGGACTAGATGTTAAAAATGTGCTCTACACCGCAGCTGGAGATAATGGACTTACCTGGAGCCTCTGGCAGAAAGAACCAGGAGAAACCTGAGGTCGACCCTTAGGTTTTTGGAGTCGAGGATACAAAGGATCTGAGGCCAACTATACTCCAACTGAAAAAGAGATACTAGCAGCATACGAAGGAGTTCGAGCTGCTTCAGAAATGATCGGTACTGAAGCACAGCTCCTCCTGGCACCTCGACTGCCGGTGCTGAGCTGGATGTTCAAAGGGACGGTTCCCTCTCCACATCATGCAACCGAAGTTACGTGGAGTAAATGGATTGCATTGATCACGCAACGAGCTTGAATTGGAAGTCCCAATCACCCAGGGATCTTAGAAGTGAGTACAGACTGGCCAGAAAGCAAAGACTTTGGGATGTCTCCAGATGAGGAGGAAGTAAAACGTGCTGAAGAAGCACCACCATATAATACACTTTCAGAGACTGATAAGCAGTATGCACTGTTCACAGATGGATCCTGTCGTCTTGTAGGAAAACATAGAAGGTGGAAAGCTGCTGTGTGGAGTCCCACACGACAAGTTACAGAAGCCACTGAAGGAAAAGGTGAATCTAGTCAATTTGCAGAAGTGAAAGCCATCCAGCTGGCTTTGGACATTGCTGAACGAGAGAAGCGGCCAATATTTTATCTCTACACTGACTCATGGATGGTAGCAAATGCCTTGTGGGGGTGGCTACAGCAATGGAAGAAAAGCAACTGGCAGCGCAGAGGTAAACCCATTTGGGCTGCCACAGTGTGGCAAGACATTGCTGCTCGGCTAGAGAGCCTGCCTGTGAAAGTTCGTCATGTAGATGCTCATGTGCCTAAAAGTCGAGCCACCGAGGAACATCTAAACAACCAACAAGCAGATCAAGCTGATAAGTTCGAAGTAGCTGAAGTGGACTTGGACTGGCAACATAAAGGTGAACTTTTCCTAGCCCGGTGGGCCCATAATGCTTCAGAGCATCAAGGTAGAGATGCAACATACAAATGGGCTCGCGATCGAGGGGTGGATTTAACTATGGACACTATTTCACAGGTTATTCATGAATGTGAGACTTGCGCCGAAATCAAACAAGCAAAACGGTTAAAGCCTGTATGGTATGGGGGGTGATGGTTAAAGTATAAGTAAGGAGAAGCTTGGCAGATTGATTATATTACACTTCCACAAACACGTCAAGGTAAGCGTTATATACTTACAATGGAGGAAGCAACCACTGGATGGTTGGAAACATATGCCATACCTCATGCTACAGCCCGAAATACTATCTTGGGCCTTGAAAAGCAAGTCCTTTGGCCACACGGTACGCCAGAAAGAATTGAATCAGACAATGGTAGTCATTTCAAAAACAGTCTTATAGACAATTGGGCAGTCACCAGCCAGGCCACTGAAAATTGGTCATACCATGCCCAGACTTGGGGCCAATTTGGCCCAAAGTCTCCAACAGATAAGTCGGGAAGAAAGATATGGGACAGAGAGAGAAAGCGAAGGGAGCAGGAGAAAGGGAAGGAAGAATAAAAAGTAGTGTTGGGCTGTAGGAGTGAGATGGAGGAATTGCAAGAAAAGATGCAGGAAGCAGGAGAGTGAGAGAAAAGGAAAGAAGAGACATGCAGCCAGATGAGGGGTTAGTGTGAGGGGATGGGACAGAGAACAGGATGAGAAGGAAATAAGGCAAGGCAAGGACAGGCAAGGACAGGCAAGGAAAGACTAGGCTGCAGGACATTTTTTTGCTTTATAGTTTCTAGCACATTCGTCTTCAGACAAGGAGGAAAGCCAAAAGACCGTATGGATTAGGCCCAAGCAAAAACCCCAGCTACATCAGACACTTAGACTAAGCCTAAAATACGAAGATCTCTCCGTAAGGATGGTTTTTGTACTGTACTTCCACAATCTGCTGGCAGTACAAAATAATAAGCTGCAGATCTCCTTAGGCTGAGTCATGGTGCTTTGGGGCAAGGACCATGCATATCATGGGAATATTGCACCGCTTCTGCACTGTTTTCAGTGTATGACACCAAAACACCCACCTCATGACATCCTCTCAAGAGCAAAGGCAGCAATTTGCAGAACTCCTCTTCTTTGGGGAAGTGAGTAATTGCTGAGCTGACACCAAGTCCTGCAGTGTCCCTGTCACCTGCAGAGTCACCGCATCCTCGCCACTGTAGCGGGCATTGTGAAAAAGGTTCTGTGTCAGCTGGGTGTGGCAGCCAGGCGCCCCCTAGGGGATGGGGAGCCTGTCAGCCCCGGGCCTATCACTGCCTGCTGGCCCTGCTGTCAGCAGCCTGCCCTCTCAAAATTGGTCATACCATGGCCAGACTTGGAAGCAATTTGGCCCAAAGTCTCCAAGAGACAAGTCGGGAAGAAAGGTATGGGACAGCGGGAGAAAGCGAAGGGAGCAGGAGAAAGGGAAGGAAGAATAAAAGGAGGTGTTGGGCTGCAGTAGTGAGCTGGAGGAATTGCAAGAAAAGAGGCAGGAAGCAGGAGAGTGAGAGAAAAGGAAAGAAGAGACATGCAGCCAGACGAGGGCTTAGTGAGAGAGGATGGGACAGAGAACAGGATGAGAAGGAAATAGGGCAAGGCAAAGACAGGCAAGGACAGGCAAGGCAAGGCTAGGCTGCAGGACATGTTTTTGCTTTATATTTTCTAGCACATTCGTCTTCAGACTATGAGGAAATCCCTAAGACCGTATCGATTAGGCACAAACAAAAACCCCAGCTACCTGAGACACTTAGACTAAGCCTAAACTATGAAGATCTCTCCATAAGGATGGTTTTTATACTGTACTTCCACAATCTCCTGGCAGTACAAAAAAATAAACTGCAGATCTCCTTAGGCTGAGTCATGGTGCTTTGGGGCAGGGACCATGCATATCATGCGAATATTTCACCGTTTCTGCTGTTTTTTCAGTGTATGACAACAAAACAACCACCTGATGACATCCTTTCAAGAGCAAAGGCAGCAATTTGCAGAATTCCGCTTCTTAGGGGGAGTGAGAAATTGCTGAGCTGACACCAAGTCCTGCAGTGTCCCTGTCACCTGCAGAGTCACCGCATCCTCGCCACGGTAGCGGGCATTGTGACAAAGGTTCTATGTCAGCTGGGTGTGGCAACCAGGCGCCCCCTAGGTGATGGGGAGCCTTTCAGCTCCGGGCCTGTCACTGCCTACTGTCACAGCTGTCACCAGCCAGGCCTCTGAAAAATTGCCAAACCATGCCCAGACGTGCGGCCAATTTGGCCCGAAGTCTCCAACAGACAAGTCGGGAAGATAGATATGGGACGGAGGGAGAAAGCGAAGGGAGCAGGAGAAAGGGAAGGAAGAATAAAAAGTAGTGTTGGGCTGCAGGAGTGAGATGGAGGAATTGCAAGAAAAGAGGCAGGAAGCAGGAGAGTGAGAGAAAAGGAGAGAAGAGACATGCAGCCAGACGAGGGGTTAGTGAGAGAGGATGGGACAGAGAACAGGATGAGAAGGAAATAAGACAAGGCAAGGACAGGGAAGGCAAGGCTAGGCACCAGGACATTTTTTTGCTTTATAGTTTCTAGCACATTCGTCTTCAGACAAGGAGGAAAGCCATAAGACCGTATGGATTAGGCCCAAGCAAAAACCCCAGCTACTTGAGACACTAAGACTAAGACTAAAATGCGAAGATATCTCCATAAGGATTTTTTTTATACTGTACTTCCACAATCTGCTGGCAGTACAAAAAAATAAGCTGCAGATCTCCTTAGGCTGAGTCATGGTGCTTTGGGGCAGGGACCATGCATATCATGGTAATATTTCATCATTTCTGACCTGTTTTCAGTGTATGACACCAAAACACCCACCTGATGACATCCTTTCAAGAGCAAAGGCAGCAATTTGCAGAATTCCGCTTCTTAGGGGAAGTGAGAAATTGCTGAGCTGACACCAAGTCCTGCAGTGTCCCTGTCACCTGCAGAGTCACTGCATCCTCTCCACGGTAGCGGGCATTGTGACAAAGGTTCAATGTCAGCTGGGTGTCGCAGCCAGGCGCCCCCTAGGGGATGGGGAGCCTGTCAGCCCCGGGCCTATCACTGCCTGCTGGCCCTGCTGTCACCAGCCAGGCCTCTGAAAACTTGTCAAACCATGCCCAGACGTGGGGCCAATTTGACCCAAAGTCTCTAAGAGACAAGTCGGGAAGAAAGATATGGGACAGAGGGAGAAAGCGAAGGGAGCAGGAGAAAGAGGAGGAAGAATAAAAAGTAGTGTTGGGCTGCAGGAGTGAGATGGAGGAATTGCAAGAAAAGAGGCAGGAAGCAGGAGAGTGAGAGAAAAGGAAAGAAGAGACATGCAGCCAGACGAGGGCTTAGTGAGACAGGATGGGACAGAGAACAGGATGAGAAGGAAAGAAGGCAAGGCAAGGAAAGGCAAGGACAGGCAAAGCAAGGCTAGGCTGCAGGACATTTTTTTGATTTATAGTTTCTAGCACATTCGTCTTCAGACTAGGAGGAAAGCCATAAGACCGTATGGATTAGGCCCAAGCAAAAACCCCAGCTACTTGAGACACTTAGACTAAGCCTAAAATACCAAGATCTCTCCGTAAGGATGGTTTTTATACTGTACTTCCACAATCTGCTGGCAGTACAAAAAAATAAGCTGCAGATCTCCTTAGGCTGAGTCATGGTGCTTTGGGGCAGGGACCATGCATATCATGGGAATATTTCACAGTTTCTGCTCTGTTTTCAGTGTATGACACCAAAACACCCACCTGATGACATCCTTTCAAGAGCAAAGGCAGCAATTTGCAGAATTCCGCTTCTTAGGGGAAGTGAGAAATTGCTGAGCTGACACCAAGTCCTGCAGTGTCCCTGTCACCTGCAGAGTCACCACATCCTCGCCACGGTAGCGGGCATTGTGACAAAGGTTGAATGTCAGCTGGGTGTGGCAGCCAGGCGCCCCCTAGGGGATGGGGAGCCTGTCAGCCCCGGGCCTGTCACTGCCTGCTGGCCCTGCTGTCACCAGCCAGGCCTCTGAAAACTTGTCAAACCATGCCCAGACTTGGGGCCAGTTTGGCCCAAAGTCTCCAAGAGACAAGTCGGGAAGAAAGATATGGGACAGAGGGAGAAAGCGAAGGGAGCAGGAGAAAGGGAAGGAAGAATAAAAAGTAGTGTTGGGCTGCAGGAGTGAGATGGAGGAATTGCAAGAAAAGAGGCAGGAAGCAGGAGAGTGAGAGAAAAGGAAAGAAGAGACATGCAGCCAGACGAGGGCTTAGTGAGAGAGGATGGGACAGAGAACAGGATGAGAAGGAAAGAAGGCAAGGCAAGGACAGGCAAGGACAGGCAAGGACAGGCAAGGCAAGGCTAGGCTGCAGGACATTTTTTTGCTTTATAGTTTCTAGCACATTCGTCTTCAGACTAGGAGGAAAGCCATAAGACCGTATGGATTAGGCCCAAGCAAAAACCCCAGCTACTTGAGACACTTAGACTAAGCCTAAAATACCAAGATCTCTCCATAAGGATGGTTTTTATACTGTACTTCCACAATCTGCTGGCAGTACAAAAAAATAAGCTGCAGATCTCCTTAGGCTGAGTCATGGTGCTTTGGGGCAGGGACCATGCATACCATGGGAATATTTCACAGTTTCTGCTCTGTTTTCAGTGTATGACACCCAAACACCCACCTCATGACATCCTTTCAGGAGCAAAGGCAGCAATTTGCAGAATTCCGCTTCTTAGGGGAAGTGAGAAATTGCTGAGCTGACACCAAGTCCTGCAGTGTCCCTGTCACCTGCAGAGTCACCACATCCTCGCCACGGTAGCGGGCATTGTGACAAAGGTTGAATGTCAGCTGGGTGTGGCAGCCAGGCGCCCCCTAGGGGATGGGGAGCCTGTCAGCCCCGGGCCTGTCACTGCCTGCTGGCCCTGCTGTCACCAGCCAGGCCTCTGAAAACTTGTCAAACCATGCCCAGATGTGGGGCCAATTTGGCCCAAATTCTCCAAGAGACAAGTCAGGAAGAAAGATATGGGACAGAGGGAGAAAGCGAAGGGAGCAGGAGAAAGGGAAGGAAGAAAAAAAAGAAATGTTGGGCTGCAGGAGTGAGATGGAGGAATTGCAAGAAAAGAGGCAGGAAGCAGGAGAGAGAGAGAAAAGGAAAGAAGAGACATGCAGCCAGACGAGGACTTAGTGAGAGAGGATGGGACAGAGAACAGGATGAGAAGGAAATAAGGCAAGGCAAGGACAGGCAAGGACAGGCAAGGCAAGGCTAGGCTGCAGGACATTTTTTTGCTTTATAGTTTCTAGCACATTCGTCTTCAGACTAGGAGGAAACCCATAAGACCGTATGGATTAGGCCCAAGCAAAAACCCAAGCTACTTGAGACACTTCGAAGAAGCCTAAAATACGAAGATCTCTCTGCAGAGAAAAGTCCCATCAGAGTTCCAGACCCGAGCGGACGGAGGAAGAAATGCAGCCGACTCAATATGAGTGATAAAGCATACTTCAACTTTATTGCCCGAGATAGCGTGCATTTATACCAAATACCATAATTATGCATACTTGTCTCTATCTAATAGGCTAAGCACATTTACTTACTCCACCTACTTGGGTTTAGCTAGCTGTGCGCATCCCACATTCTTCTGACTCTTATCTCTTCAAAAATATCCTGACCCTGCCTTAGTTAGTACTTTTCCGTTCCCCCCTTTCCCACGGCCTAATAGACAAGCTAACTAAGGCCTACTTATGTCAACTAAAATGGGCTCTGCTCGTACAGTTGCTTGGTGAACTCATGTCCATGCTCCTTGAGCCAATCCCCGACATCTCCCCCTTTTTCTTTTTTTAATGAGCAGAGCCTGCCCAAGTGTCTGCTCTAAAATCTTCTTAATACATGATATAGCACAACTCAAGCATATTAATACAACTACTACTATGATTAAGAGAGCCAGAGCACTCTGCAAAAGCCCTTTTACCCATCCTCCTAGTCCAAACCAGTTCATGAGGCCCTCTAAGCCAAAGAGGCCCACATCCTCTCTGATCTTCTGTGAATGGTCCGTAAGTTGTTTAATCTCCTCGTGGATGGATCTCGACTTATTCTGTAAATCCATAAAAGTGTTTTTCTTGCTCTTTTGTGATCTATTATCATAGATACATTGGGCGTTAAGAGAGTTAATAGTCCCAAAATACACAGTCCTCCAACAGCGTTAGAAGGAATTCCTGGTCAGGCTCTATCTTCACAGATCAAGAATACACCATACAGGAGGTTTTAGGGTCGCTGTCAATGACATCCCTTGCATTCTTCTGTGAAGCATTACACCATCGAGTTTCATTTCTGTAGTCACCAAGAGTAGCATTAACATTTTGTAGTTTTGTCCATTCATGTTCTTGTATACTGTTCTGACACTTTTCACAAACCGGCTGAATACAAGCATCCATGGGCATAGATGCCAGCAATTCCAGTTCCTGTGGTTCGACGTCTGCTTCCAGGTGGCAATTAACCCAAAGTGCCGTGTTAGTATTATTACAGTTCGTTGCAATGCCTCTTCATCAACCACTATTTGAAACAGTCGTGTGATGCTGCTGTAGTCATCAAGGAAGACACCAACCAAGCATGTGTGGAACGTTTTTTCCAGAGACATCGTAGTTAGGCATATAAATGGTCAGTCATGTTGGCTAAAGTAATCCACATGTTAGTCTTTGTCTGTGCAGGCATCCAAAACACAGCAGCTGCAACAATCATTGTCAGGAAGATAACACAGGTTTCACGTTTCGTGCTGGCAACCATTGCAGCTCTTGATCTGTAAAAACATAAGCATAACCTCTCCCCCAGGTTATCAATTGGTGTGGCCTTTTCCATTGAACGTTAACTAGTGATTTGACCATAACTAATGCAGGTTCTTTCTGATTTAGCATGGTTTTGGGTCATAGTTACAAAGTGTTTCATAGACAAATCTGTAAGTCCAATCAAATGCAGTCATCCTGTAAAGTTGTCATAAATTCATCCCTCAAAGTTTCTAACTCCATTTTGGCTGTCATATTTATTGGATATTGTTTTCCCTTACCGGATTGAAGTCCTGTTTCAGATTTCTCAGTGTAGTATTTGCTTTATCAAAAACATTGGCTGTTAATACTAGTGGAAATACAGCATTCAAAAGTTCCTTAAAGATTTCTCACTTGCACAAGCAGATCTACACCATCCAAGCACCTTCTTGTAGGATATGCAACTAAACAGAATTCTCAGAAAACGTTATTTGAGCTTACAATTTACTTAACAAATCCTGACCCAAGAGAGGTATAGGACTTTTGGGCAAATACAAGAATTCATGTATTAAAACTTTGTTCCAAATCTGGCATTCCGTTTGTCTCAAAAAATGGCCTTTCTTTCGTTGTCTCTAGCATGGTGAATTTACTAAGAAGTCTCGTACAATTAATTACCATAGGATAAGTCCATCAACAAATTTTTGGTTTAATTGTCCAGTTTAATTAAAACTATGGGTCTGCTCAGGATGCCTTTAAACTTCACCCTCGGACGGCTCCATTCTATTACATCGCTGCAGTGGGGGGAGAGAGAACCCCCCTTTCTCTGCTTTAAAAGCAGGCAGCCAGGTTTTTCCAGTTGTTTTTTCTTTCTGTGCAGTGTAGATATAACCAGGGTCACGCAGCTGGCACACTGGCTGGTACGAAGTAGGAGGCTCTGGGAAACTTCTCAGTTACAATGAGCTGCACATAGGCCTGGGATATTTTGCTCTTTTGTTTTCCCATTTCATTTCAGCCATAATACACTTTATATGCAATTTCAAGTAGCTCAGCAATAGTCACATTCCTTAGCTCCATTTACCTTTTACAATTTAGAGATGTCAAAAAAACAGTATAAACCAGTATAATAAACATAAATCCATTATTCTATTGTCCTAGATCCAAATCAGTTCACATTCCAGCAACCTTTAAATACAACTTCATAACTTCATACAATACCCCAAGTTCACATCTATCATAGTATTTTAACAATTTAAATGCTTTTCTAACAATATAAGCGATTACTTTAATGTGTAAGGATGCATCCTAAGGGGGAGCAAGGTGGAATTTTAGCAGTGGAACCGGTTCCCATTTTGTAATTATCTCCCCAAACAAGATTCTTTTGGTACCGAATATGAATATGCAAACTAAAATACTGAGCTCAGATACGAAAACCATATACCAAGTTCAAATAAGCAGATGGATCACACTTACACCAATTTAAGACAATATCTCAATTTTTTTGCATTGCACCTTGAACCGCTTACTGCTCAGCCAGGTGGAGATACCTCTGGGTCTCCCTGACAAAATGGGTCAGTGCGCGCTGGAGGCCCATTTGGCATCCGCCCCCCCCCGCAGCAAGCTGGACTGGGCAAGGCCTTTTTTTTTTTTTTTTATAGTGTCTCATCTGGTGTGCTACAACTGTTATTCTAAAACCATGATTCTTCACTTGATGTGCATACAAAAAGGCCAAATTTAGTGCACCGAGATGAGAGACAGCCTGTCACAGAGTTGCGCAAGTCTGGATATTGGAATAAAGCTAGTACACTAGAAAAAAAAAAAAAATATAACAGCTACTACACATAAAATCTTAACATCACGTTCACACAGTAAGGAACTAAATTACTCATGATCTTTTGTACTATCACAAAACGCACCTTTTGAGTCAACCGATTCTCATGATTTAACAGCCTGTGAACTTACTGTACCATATAACAAAGACCTACCAAAATTGCAACATGCTTAAACAGATACCCACAAAGAAAACAGGCTAATAAGGAAAACATTGTGCAGACTTCAGCAAGTTTACTGTGACCTGCGTGTTATCAGTTAACTCTCTCTCAGCTGTCTGAAATGATTTAATGATCTCTTGTAGGGATTTATTTTGTCTTACTCTTCTCGCCCTAAAAACAACATTAATTGCAATAAGGTGTTATACTTCAAGATTCTATTCCCCGGACACTTTTCCCAATCATTTAACTTATACAGCAGCCACCATTAATTACAATATTTTACAAGATCTTCTTTCCTCATATTTCCAAGTGCTTCCCTATGTTTTAAAACACCTCCCAATACCGATTTTTTATGAACACGACTGAAAACAGTAATTTCTGACCCCACGGAAAAGCACAGGGCTGCTTGCAGCGTGAGTGGGAAAAGTGGAGAGAAAGTTTTACGGTGCACTTATACCACAAAGAAACAATTCTAACAACAACCAGTAAAACAATTAACTCACATTCCTGACAAGCTGCTTGACTTTCAGAGAGGCAATAAACAGCAGCACATAATATGCACTGTAAAACTCGCAAATAACATGTTGATAGCAAACTTTAGCATTCTCTACCGCCAATTCCAAAACCAGTGCTTCCTTAACTTCTAAGTTTTATACCCTGAGTCCCCAGAAGCACCCCCTTTCCCATCACGATTATCATGACCACATTGCCGACTGTCAGATTCACTTGCTGTTAACTGATCTAATCTGTCACACAGTTCTGTTGTCCAGTTCTATTTTCAGTGACTTCTTCTGTTCTCTCGTGGAAGTTAGAGGGTTAAAATGCATCAGGCTGCAACGCTGCAAAAATTCCGGCAGCAGCAGACCGTTCAAGCTTCCATGTAGTTACTAATGATTTAGCTTCTGTATCTCCATTGCTGACTTTATCCCATAATTTCTGCTCTATACTGTCCCAAAGTTCAAGTTTTGAGTCACTAATGCTCGTAACAGTCTTTTCAGGTTTTAATTGCTTCACTGTAGTATTTATCAGTTTCCAGATGGTTACAAGGCCGAGAATATATCTTTCGCGGTGACTAATTGCCTTCCACAACACAGTTCCCATCTTTTTCCAAGTCTCTATTTGAAAAACTCCTGACAGGTCAGCAGGATACCTATTGCCTCTGCACCAAGTTAATAGTCTTTTAAGGTTCTT
Source organism: Columba livia (assembly GCF_036013475.1). Taxonomy (NCBI): domain Eukaryota; kingdom Metazoa; phylum Chordata; class Aves; order Columbiformes; family Columbidae; genus Columba; species Columba livia. The sequence continues at coordinate 4,351,450 of NW_027043008.1, forward strand.
CGCTGATAACGCAGATATGCCCGTTTCCATCGGCGGAGCGGAAGGCTCCATTTTGCCGAGTTTCTGTGAAGCTACCGCGGCTAAATTCTTTTCCACTTTATAACGCTTAATATTATTAATTACTTCCCTACACAGTTTCTTCAGTTTCTTAGCTGTTTTATCCTCGTCTATGACCATATCCCACAACACATCCCCCAATTTCCTCCACTCTCTTTCATCAAACAATAAATCAGGATCCTGAAAACACCCCTTAGTTTTCCCCGTTGCTACTAGACCAGCTAGCTGTTTAACGCAACTATAATCAACCCCCCGCTTTTCTAAAAAGCTTTGTAATAAATCTAGGGCTACTTCTAAATCCATTTCTCTGTTATTCATCATTTTAACCCGTTTCTCCGTTATTCATCACTTTTAATCCGTTTCTCTGTTATCTATCACTTTTAATCCGTTTCTCTATTATCTATCACTTTTAATCCGTTTCTCTGTTATCTATTTCTCCGTTATTCATCATTTTTAATCTATTTCTCCGTTATTCATCATTATAGTACGGTACCTCTTGCTAAATTAAGAGACCTCTTGCAGCCCTTGTTTCCTGTAGCCCAGCACTGGCGAACTTCAGTCGGTTCAGGCTTCGGAGTCGACACACTGCAGCACAGTGTTCGGTCGCTCTTGCCCGCCGGTCGCTGCTCTCCCGGCGCCTTTTGCTTCTATCCGCCGCTTCGGATCCCCGGTTCGGCGCCAATTGCAGAGAGAAAAGTCCCATCAGAGTTCCAGACCCGAGCGGACGGAGGAAGAAATGCAGCCGAATCAATATGAGTGATAAAGCATACTTCAACTTTATTGCCCGAGATAGCGTGCATTTATACCAAATACCATAATTATGCATACTTGTCTCTATCTAATAGGCTAAGCACATTTACTTACTCCACCTACTTGGGTTTAGCTAGCTATGCGCATCCCACATTCTTCTGACTCTTATCTCTTCAAAAATATCCTGACCCTGCCTTAGTTAGTACTTTTCCGTTCCCCCCTTTCCCACGGCCTAATAGACAAGCTAACTAAGGCCTACTTATGTCAACTAAAATGGGCTCTGCTCATACAGTTGCTTGGTGGACTCATGTCTGTGCTCCTTGAGCCAATCCCCGACATCTCTCCATAAGGATGGCTTTTATACTGTACTTCCACAATCTGCTGGCAGTACAAAAAAATAAGCTGCAGATCTCCTTAGGCTGAGTCATGGTGCTTTGGGGCAGGGACCATGCATATCATGGGAATATTTCACAGTTTCTGCTCTGTTTTCAGTGTATGACACCAAAACACCCGCCTGATGACATCCTTTCAAGAGCAAAGGCAGCAATTTGCAGAATTCCGCTTCTTAGGGGAAGTGAGAAATTGCTGAGCTGACACCAAGTCCTGCAGTGTCCCTGTCACCTGCAGAGTCACCACATCCTCGCCACGGTAGCGGGCATTGTGACAAAGGTTCTATGTCAGGTGGGTGTGGCAGCCAGGCGCCCCCTAGGGGATGGGGAGCCTGTCAGCCCCGGGCCTGTCTTTGCCTGATGTCCCTGCTGCCACCAGCCAGGCCTCTGAAAACTTGTCAAACCATGCCCAGAAGTGGGGCCAATTTGGCCCAAAGTCTCCAAGAGACAAGTCGGGAAGGAAGATATGGGACAGAGGGAGAAAGCGAAGGGAGCAGGAGAAAGGGAAGGAAGAAAAAAAAGAAGTGTTGGGCTGCAGGAGTGAGATGGAGGAATTGCAAGGAAAGAGGCAGGAAGCAGGAGAGTGAGAGAAAAGGAAAGAAGAGACGTGCAGCCAGACGAGGGCTTAGTGAGACAGGATGGGACAGAGAACAGGATGAGAAGGAAATAAGGCAAGGCAAGGACAGGCAAGGACAGGCTGGGCAAGGCTAGGCTGCAGGACATTTTTTTGCTTTATAGTTTCTAGCACATTCGTCTTCAGACTAGGAGGAAAGCCATAAGACCGTATGGATTAGGCCCAAGCAAAAACCCCAGCTACTTGAGACACTTAGACTAAGCCTAAAATACGAAGATCTCTCCATAAGGATGGCTTTTATACTGTACTTCCACAATCTGCTGGCAGTACAAAAAAATAAGCTGCAGATCTCCTTAGGCTGAGTCATGGTGCTTTGGGGCAGGGACCATGCATATCATGGGAATATTTCACAGTTTCTGCTCTGTTTTCAGTGTATGACACCAAAACACCCACCTCATGACATCCTTTCAAGAGCAAAGGCAGCAATTTGCAGAATTCCGCTTCTTAGGGGAAGTGAGAAATTGCTGAGCTGACACCAAGTCCTGCAGTGTCCCTGTCACCTGCAGAGTCACCACATCCTCGCCACGGTAGCGGGCATTGTTACAAAGGTTGAATGTCAGCTGGGTGTGGCAGCCAGACGCCCCCTAGGGGATGGGGAGCCTGTCAGCCCCGGGCCTGTCACTGCCTGCTGTCACTGCTCTCACCAGCCAGGCCTCTGAAAACTTGTCAAACCATGCCAGACGTGGGGCCAATTTGGCCCAAAGTCTCCAAGAGACAAGTCGGGAAGAAAGATATGGGACAGAGGGAGAAAGCGAAGGGAGCAGGAGAAAGGGAAGGAAGAATAAAAAGTAGTGTTGGGCTGCAGGAGTGAGATGGAGGAATTGCAAGAGGCAGAAAGCAGAAGAGTGAGAGAAAAGGAAAGAAGAGACATGCAGCCAGACGAGGGCTTAGTGAGAGAGGATGGGACAGAGAACAGGATGAGAAGGAAATAAGGCAAGGCAAGGACAGGCAAGGACAGGCAAGGCAAGGCTAGGCTGCAGGACATTTTTTTGCTTTATATTTTCTAGCACATTCGTCTTCAGACTAGGAGGAAAGCCATAAGACCGTATGGATTAGGCCCAAGCAAAAACCCCAGCTACTTGAGACACTTAGACTAAGCCTAAAATACGAAGATCTCTCCATAAGGATGGCTTTTATACTGTACTTCCACAATCTGCTGGCAGTACAAAAAAATAAGCTGCAGATCTCCTTAGGCTGAGTCATGGTGCTTTGGGGCAGGGACCATGCATATCATGGGAATATTTCACAGTTTCTGCTCTGTTTTCAGTGTATGACACCAAAACACCTACCTGATGACATCCTTTCAAGAGCAAAGGCAGCAATTTGCAGAATTCCGCTTCTTAGGGGAAGTGAGAAATTGCTGAGCTGACACCAAGTCCTGCAGTGTCCCTGTCACCTGCAGAGTCACCGCATCCTCGCCACGGTAGCGGGCATTGTGACAAAGCTTCAATGTCAGCTGGGTGTGGCAGCCAGACGCCCCCTAGGGGATGGGGAGCCTGTCAGCCCTGGGCCTGTCACTGCCTGCTGGCCCTGCGCTCACCAGCCAGGCCTCGGAAAACTTGTCAAACCATGCCCAGACGTGGGGCCAATTTGGCCCAAAGTCTCCAAGAGAGAAGTCGGGAAGAAAGATATGGGACAGAGGGAGAAAGCGAAGGGAGCAGGAGAAAGGGAAGGAAGAAAAAAAAGAAGTGTTTGGCTGCAGGAGTGAGATGGAGGAATTGCAAGAAAAGAGGCAGGAAGCAGGAGAGTGAGAGAAAAGGAAAGAAGAGACATGCAGCCAGACGAGGGCTTAGTGAGAGAGGATGGGACAGAGAACAGGATGAGAAGGAAATAAGGCAAGGCAAGGACAGGCAAGGACAGGCTGGGGAAGGCTAGGCTGCAGGACATTTTTTTGCTTTATAGTTTCTAGCACATTCGTCTTCAGACTAGGAGGAAAGCCATAACACCGTATGGATTAGGCCGAAGCAAAAACCCCAGCTACTTGAGACGCTTAGACTAAGCCTAAAATACGAAGATCTCTCCATAAGGATGGTTTTTATACTGTACTTCCACAATCTGCTGGCAGTACAAAAAAATAAGCTGCAGATCTCCTTAGGCTGAGTCATGGTGCTTTGGGGCAGGGACCATGCATATCATGGGAATATTTCACAGTTTCTGCTCTGTTTTCAGTGTATGACACCAAAACACCCACCTGATGACATCCTTTCAAGAGCAAAGGCAGCAATTTGCGGAATTCCTCTTCTTAGGGGAAGTGAGAAATTGCTGAGCTGACACCAAGTCCTGCAGTGTCCCTGTCACCTGCAGAGTCACCGCATCCTCGCCACGGTAGCGGGCATTGTGACAAAGATTCAATGTCAGCTGGGTGTGGAAGCCAGGCGCCCCCTAGGGGATGGGGAGCCTGTCAGCCCCGGGCCTGTCACTGCCTGCTGGCCCTGCTCTCACCAGCCAGGCCTCTGAAAACTTGTCAAACCATGCCCAGACGTGGGGCCAATTTGGCCCAAAGTCTCCAAGAGAGAAGTCGGGAAGAAAGATATGGGACAGAGGGAGAAAGCGAAGGGAGCAGGAGAAAGGGAAGGAAGAATAAAAAGAAGTGTTGGGCTGCAGGAGTGAGATGGAGGAACTGCAAGAGGCAGAAAGCAGAAGAGTGAGAGAAAAGGAAAGAAGAGACATGCAGCCAGACGAGGGCTTAGTGAGAGAGGATGGGACAGAGAACAGGATGAGAAGGAAATAAGGCAAGGCAAGGACAGGCAAGGACAGGCAAGGCAAGGCTAGGCTGCAGGACATTTTTTTGCTTTATAGTTTCTAGCACATTCGTCTTCATACTAGGAGGAAAGCCATAACACCGTATGGATTAGGCCGAAGCAAAAACCCCAGCTACTTGAGACACTTAGACTAAGCCTAAAATACGAAGATCTCTCCATAAGGATTTTTTTTTATACTGTACTTCCACAATCTGCTGGCAGTACAAAAAAATAAGCTGCAGATCTCCTTAGGCTGATTCATGGTGCTTTGGGGCAGGGACCATGCATATCATGGGAATATTTCACAGTTTCTGCTCTGTTTTCAGTGTATGACACCAAAAGACCCACCTGATGACATCCTTTCAAGAGCAAAGGCAGCAATTTGCAGAATTCCGCTTCTTAGGGGAAGTGAGAAATTGCTGAGCTGACACCAAGTCCTGCAGTGTCCCTGTCACTTGCAGAGTCACCGCATCCTCGCCACGGTAGCGGGCATTGTGACAAAGGTTCAATGTCAGCTGGGTGTGGCAGCCAGGCGCCCCCTAGGCGATGGGGAGCCTGTCAGCCCCGGGCCTGTCACTGCCTGCTGGCCCTGCTGTCACCAGCCAGGCCTCGGAAAACTTGTCAAACCATGCCCAGACGTGGGGCCAATTTGGCCCAAAGTCTCCAAGAGCCAAGTCGGGAAGAAAGATATGGGACAGAGGGAGAAAGCGAAGGGAGCAGGAGAAAGGGAAGGAAGAATAAAAAGAAGTGTTGGGCTGCAGGAGTGAGATGGAGGAATTGCAAGAAAAGAGGCAGGAAGCAGGAGAGTGAGAGAAAAGGAAAGAAGAGACATGCAGCCAGACGAGGGCTTAGTGAGAGAGGATGGGAGAGAGAACAGGATGAGAAGGAAATAAGGCAAGGCAAGGACAGGCAAGGACAGGCAAGGCAAGGCTAGGCTGCAGGGCATTTTTTTGCATTATAGTTTCTAGCACATTCGTCTTCAGACTAGGAGGAAAGCCATAAGACAGTATGGATTAGGCCCAAGCAAAAACCCCAGCTACTTGAGACACTTAGACTAAGCCTAAAATACCAAGATCTCTCCATAAGGATGGTTATTATACTGTACTTCCACAATCTGCTGGCAGTACAAAAAAATAAGCTGCAGATCTCCTTATGCTGAGTCATGGTGCTTTGGGGCAGGAAACATGCATATCATGGGAAAATTGCACAGTTTCTGCTCTGTTTTCAGTGTATGACACCAAAACACCCACCTGATGACATCCTTTCAAGAGCAAAGGCAGCAATTTTTCAGAATTGTGCTTCTTAGGGGAAGTGAGAAATTGCTGAGCTGACACCAAGTCCTGCAGTGTCCCTGTCACCTGCAGAGTCACCGCATCCTCGCCACGGTAGCGGGCATTGTGACAAAGCTTCAATGTCAGCTGGGTGTGGCAGCCAGACGCCCCCTAGGGGATGGGGAGCCTGACAGCCCCGGGCCTGTCACTGCCTGCTGTCACTGCTCTCACCAGCCAGGCCTCTGAAAACTTGTCAAACCATGCCAGACGTGGGGCCAATTTGGCCCAAAGTCTCCAAGAGACAAGTCGGGAAGAAAGATATGGGACAGAGGGAGAAAGCGAAGGGAGCAGGAGAAAGGGAAGGAAGAATAAAAAGTAGTGTTGGGCTGCAGGAGTGAGATGGAGGAATTGCAAGAGGCAGAAAGCAGAAGAGTGAGAGAAAAGGAAAGAAGAGACATGCAGCCAGACGAGGGCTTAGTGAGAGAGGATGGGACAGAGAACAGGATGAGAAGGAAATAAGGCAAGGCAAGGACAGGCAAGGACAGGCAAGGCAAGGCTAGGCTGCAGGACATTTTTTTGCTTTATAGTTTCTAGCACATTCGTCTTCAGACTAGGAGGAAAGCCATAACACCGTATGGATTAGGCCGAAGCAAAAACCCCAGCTACTTGAGACGCTTAGACTAAGCCTAAAATACGAAGATCTCTCCATAAGGATGGTTTTTATACTGTACTTCCACAATCTGCTGGCAGTACAAAAAAATAAGCTGCAGATCTCCTTAGGCTGAGTCATGGTGCTTTGGGGCAGGGACCATGCATATCATGGGAATATTTCACAGCTTCTGCTCTGTTTTCAGTGTATGACACCAAAACACCCACCTGATGACATCCTTTCAAGAGCAAAGGCAGCAATTTGCGGAATTCCTCTTCTTAGGGGAAGTGAGAAATTGCTGAGCTGACACCAAGTCCTGCAGTGTCCCTGTCACCTGCAGAGTCACCGCATCCTCGCCACGGTAGCGGGCATTGTGACAAAGATTCAATGTCAGCTGGGTGTGGCAGCCAGGCGCCCCCTAGGGGATGGGGAGCCTGTCAGCCCCGGGCCTGTCACTGCCTGCTGGCCCTGCTCTCACCAGCCAGGCCTCTGAAAACTTGTCAAACCATGCCCAGACGTGGGGCCAATTTGGCCCAAAGTCTCCAAGAGACAAGTCGGGAAGAAAGATATGGGACAGAGGGAGAAAGCGAAGGGAGCAGGAGAAAGGGAAGGAAGAATAAAAAGAAGTGTTGGGCTGCAGGAGTGAGATGGAGGAACTGCAAGAGGCAGAAAGCAGAAGAGTGAGAGAAAAGGAAAGAAGAGACATGCAGCCAGACGAGGGCTTAGTGAGAGAGGATGGGACAGAGAACAGGATGAGAAGGAAATAAGGCAAGGCAAGGACAGGCAAGGACAGGCAAGGCAAGGCTAGGCTGCAGGACATTTTTTGGCTTTATAGTTTCTAGCACATTCGTCTTCAGACTAGGAGGAAAGCCATAAGACCGTATGGATTAGGCCCAAGCAAAAACCCCAGCTACTTGAGACACTTAGACTAAGCCTAAAATACGAAGATCTCTCCATAAGGATGGCTTTTATACTGTACTTCCACAATCTGCTGGCAGTACAAAAAAATAAGCTGCAGATCTCCTTAGGCTGAGTCATGGTGCTTTGGGGCAGGGACCATGCATATCATGGGAATATTTCACAGTTTCTGCTCTGTTTTCAGTGTATGACACCAAAACACCCACCTCATGACATCCTTTCAAGAGCAAAGGCAGCAATTTGCAGAATTGCGCTTCTTAGGGGAAGTGAGAAATTGCTGAGCTGACACCAAGTCCTGCAGTGTCCCTGTCACCTGCAGAGTCACCACATCCTCGCCACGGTAGCGGGCATTGTGACAAAGGTTGAATGTCAGCTGGGTGTGGCAGCCAGACGCCCCCTAGGGGATGGGGAGCCTGTCAGCCCCGGGCCTGTCACTGCCTGCTGTCACTGCTCTCACCAGCCAGGCCTCTGAAAACTTGTCAAACCATGCCAGACGTGGGGCCAATTTGGCCCAAAGTCTCCAAGAGCCAAGTCGGGAAGAAAGATATGGGACAGAGGGAGAAAGCGAAGGAGCAGGAGAAAGGGAAGGAAGAATAAAAAGTAGTGTTGGGCTGCAGGAGTGAGATGGAGGAATTGCAAGAGGCAGAAAGCAGAAGAGTGAGAGAAAAGGAAAGAAGAGACATGCAGCCAGACGAGGGCTTAGTGAGAGAGGATGGGACAGAGAACAGGATGAGAAGGAAATAAGGCAAGGCAAGGACAGGCAAGGACAGGCAAGGCAAGGCTAGGCTGCAGGACATTTTTTGGCTTTATAGTTTCTAGCACATTCGTCTTCAGACTAGGAGGAAAGCCATAAGACCGTATGGATTAGGCCCAAGAAAAAACCCCAGCTACTTGAGACACTTAGACTAAGCCTAAAATACGAAGATCTCTCCATAAGGATGGCTTTTATACTGTACTTCCACAATCTGCTGGCAGTACAAAAAAATAAGCTGCAGATCTCCTTAGGCTGAGTCATGGTGCTTTGGGGCAGGGACCATGCATATCATGGGAATATTTCACAGTTTCTGCTCTGTTTTCAGTGTATGACACCAAAACACCTACCTGATGACATCCTTTCAAGAGCAAAGGCAGCAATTTGCAGAATTCCGCTTCTTAGGGGAAGTGAGAAATTGCTGAGCTGACACCAAGTCCTGCAGTGTCCCTGTCACCTGCAGAGTCACCGCATCCTCGCCACGGTAGCGGGCATTGTGACAAAGCTTCAATGTCAGCTGGGTGTGGCAGCCAGACGCCCCTTAGGGGATGGGGAGCCTGTCAGCCCTGGGCCTGTCACTGCCTGCTGGCCCTGCGCTCACCAGCCAGGCCTCGGAAAACTTGTCAAACCATGCCCAGACGTGGGGCCAATTTGGCCCAAAGTCTCCAAGAGACAAGTCGGGAAGAAAGATATGGGACAGAGGGAGAAAGCGAAGGGAGCAGGAGAAAGGGAAGGAAGAAAAAAAAGAAGTGTTTGGCTGCAGGAGTGAGATGGAGGAATTGCAAGAAAAGAGGCAGGAAGCAGGAGAGTGAGAGAAAAGGAAAGAAGAGACATGCAGCCAGACGAGGGCTTAGTGAGAGAGGATGGGACAGAGAACAGGATGAGAAGGAAATAAGGCAAGGCAAGGACAGGCAAGGACAGGCAAGGCAAGGCTAGGCTGCAGGACATTTTTTTGCTTTATAGTTTCTAGCACATTCGTCTTCAGACTAGGAGGAAAGCCATAACACCGTATGGATTAGGCCGAAGCAAAAACCCCAGCTACTTGAGACGCTTAGACTAAGCCTAAAATACGAAGATCTCTCCATAAGGATGGTTTTTATACTGTACTTCCACAATCTGCTGGCAGTACAAAAAAATAAGCTGCAGATCTCCTTAGGCTGAGTCATGGTGCTTTGGGGCAGGGACCATGCATATCATGGGAATATTTCACAGTTTCTGCTCTGTTTTCAGTGTATGACACCAAAACACCCACGTGATGACATCCTTTCAAGAGCAAAGGCAGCAATTTGCGGAATTCCTCTTCTTAGGGGAAGTGAGAAATTGCTGAGCTGACACCAAGTCCTGCAGTGTCCCTGTCACCTGCAGAGTCACCGCATCCTCGCCACGGTAGCGGGCATTGTGACAAAGATTCAATGTCAGCTGGGTGTGGCAGCCAGGCGCCCCCTAGGGGATGGGGAGCCTGTCAGCCCCGGGCCTGTCACTGCCTGCTGGCCCTGCTCTCACCAGCCAGGCCTCTGAAAACTTGTCAAACCATGCCCAGACGTGGGGCCAATTTGGCCCAAAGTCTGCAAGAGACAAGTCGGGAAGAAAGATATGGGACAGAGGGAGAAAGCGAAGGGAGCAGGAGAAAGGGAAGGAAGAATAAAAAGAAGTGTTGGGCTGCAGGAGTGAGATGGAGGAACTGCAAGAGGCAGAAAGCAGAAGAGTGAGAGAAAAGGAAAGAAGAGACATGCAGCCAGACGAGGGCTTAGTGAGAGAGGATGGGACAGAGAACAGGATGAGAAGGAAATAAGGCAAGGCAAGGACAGGCAAGGACAGGCAAGGCAAGGCTAGGCTGCAGGACATTTTTTGGCTTTATAGTTTCTAGCACATTCGTCTTCAGACTAGGAGGAAAGCCATAAGACCGTATGGATTAGGCCCAAGCAAAAACCCCAGCTACTTGAGACACTTAGACTAAGCCTAAAATACCAAGATCTCTCCATAAGGATGGTTTTTATACTGTACTTCCACAATCTGCTGGCAGTACAAAAAAATAAGCTGCAGATCTCCTTAGGCTGAGTCATGGTGCTTTGGGGCAGGGACCATGCATATCATGGGAATATTTCACAGTTTCTGCTCTGTTTTCAGTGTATGACACCAAAACACCCACCTGATGACATCCTTTCAAGAGCAAAGGCAGCAATTTGCAGAATTGCGCTTCTTAGGGGAAGTGAGAAATTGCTGAGCTGACACCAAGTCCTGCAATGTCCCTGTCACCTGCAGAGTCACCGCATCCTCGCCACGGTAGCGGGCATTGTGACAAAGGTTCAATGTCAGCTGGGTGTGGCAGCCAGGCACCCACTATGGGATGGGGAGCCTGTCAGCCCCGGGCCTGTCACTGCCTGCTGGCCCTGCTGTCACCAGCCAGGCTTCGGAAAACTTGTCAAACCATGCCCAGACGTGGGGCCAATTTGGCCCAAAGTCTCCAAGAGACAAGTCGGGAAGAAAGATATGGGACAGAGGGAGAAAGCGAAGGAGCAGGAGAAAGGGAAGGAAGAATAAAAAGTAGTGTTGGGCTGCAGGAGTGAGATGGAAGAATTGCAAGAAAAGAGGCAGGAAGCAGGAGAGTGAGAGAAAAGGAAAGAAGAGACATGCAGCCAGACGAGGGCTTAGTGAGAGAGGATGGGACAGAGAACAGGATGAGAAGGAAATAAGGCAAGGCAAGGACAGGCAAGGCAAGGCTAGGCACCAGGACATTTTTTTGCTTTATAGTTTCTAGCACATGCGTCTTCAGACTAGGACGAAAGCCATAAGACCGTATGGATTAGGCCCAAGCAAAAACCCCAGCTACTTGAGACACTTCGACTAAGCTTAAAATACAAAGATCTCTCCATAAGGATGGTTTTTATACTGTACTTCCACAATCTGCTGGCAGTACAAAAAAATAAGCTGTAGATCTCCTTAGGCTGAGTCATGGTGCTTTGGGGCAGGGACCATGCATATCATGGGAATATTTCACAGTTTCTGCTCTGTTTTCAGTGTATGACACCAAAACACCCACCTGATGACATCCTTTCAAGAGCAAAGGCAGCAATTTGCAGAATTCCGCTTCTTAGGGGAAGTGAGAAATTACTGAGATGACACCAAGTCCTGCAGTGTCCCTGTCACCTGCAGAGTCACCGCATCCTCGCCACGGTAGCGGGCATTGTGACAAAGGTTCAATGTCAGCTGGGTGTGGCAGCCAGGCGCCCCCTAGGGGATGGGGAGCCTGTCAGCCCCGGGCCTGTCACTGCCTGCTGGCCCGGCTCTCACCAGCCAGGCCTCTGAAAACTTGTCAAACCATGCCCAGACGTGGGGCCAATTTGGCCCAAAGTCTCCAAGAGACAAGTCGGGAAGAAAGATATGGGACAGAGGGAGAAAGCGAAGGAGCAGGAGAAAGGGAAGGAAGAATGAAAAGTAGTGTTGGGCCGCAGGAGTTAAATGGAGGAATTGCAAGAAAAGAGGCAGGAAGCAGGAGAGTGAGAGAAAAGGAAAGAAGAGACATGCAGCCAGACGAGGGCTTAGTGAGAGAGGATGGGACAGAGAACAGGATGAGAAGGAAATAAGGCAAGGCAAGGACAGGCAAGGACAGGCAAGGCAAGGCTAGGCTGCAGGACATTTTTTTGCTTTATAGTTTCTAGCACATTCGTCTTCATACTAGGAGGAAAGCCATAACACCGTATGGATTAGGCCGAAGCAAAAACCCCAGCTACTTGAGAAACTTAGACTAAGCCTAAAATACGAAGATCTCTCCATAAGGATGGTTTTTATACTGTACTTCCACAATCTGCTGGCAGTACAAAAAAATAAGCTGCAGATCTCCTTAGGCTGAGTCATGGTGCTTTGGGGCAGGGACCATGCATATCATGGGAATATTTCACAGTTTCTGCTCTGTTTTCAGTGTATGACACCAAAACACCCACCTGATGACATCCTTTCAAGAGCAAAGGCAGCAATTTGCAGAATTGCGCTTCTTAGGGGAAGTGAGAAATTGCTGAGCTGACACCAAGTCCTGCAGTGTCCCTGTGACCTGCAGAGTCACCGCATCCTCGCCACGGTAGCGGGCATTGTGACAAAGGTTCAATGTCAGCTGGGTGTGGCAGCCAGGCACCCACTATGGGATGGGGAGCCTGTCAGCCCCGGGCCTGTCACTGCCTGCTGGCCCTGCTGTCACCAGCCAGGCTTCGGAAAACTTGTCAAACCATGCCCAGACGTGGGGCCAATTTGGCCCAAAGTCTCCAAGAGACAAGTCGGGAAGAAAGATATGGGACAGAGGGAGAAAGCGAAGGAGCAGGAGAAAGGGAAGGAAGAATAAAAAGTAGTGTTGGGCTGCAGGAGTGAGATGGAAGAATTGCAAGAAAAGAGGCAGGAAGCAGGAGAGTGAGAGAAAAGGAAAGAAGAGACATGCAGCCAGACGAGGGCTTAGTGAGAGAGGATGGGACAGAGAAAAGGATGAGAAGGAAATAAGGCAAGGCAAGGACAGGCAAGGCAAGGCTAGGCACCAGGACATTTTTTTGCTTTATAGTTTCTAGCACATGCGTCTTCAGACTAGGACGAAAGCCATAAGACCGTATGGATTAGGCCCAAGCAAAAACCCCAGCTACTTGAGACACTTCGACTAAGCTTAAAATACAAAGATCTCTCCATAAGGATGGTTTTTATACTGTACTTCCACAATCTGCTGGCAGTACAAAAAAATAAGCTGTAGATCTCCTTAGGCTGAGTCATGGTGCTTTGGGGCAGGGACCATGCATATCATGGGAATATTTCTCAGTTTCTGCTCTGTTTTCAGTGTATGACACCAAAACACCCACCTGATGACATCCTTTCAAGAGCAAAGGCAGCAATTTGCAGAATTCAGCTTCTTAGGGGAAGTGAGAAATTACTGAGATGACACCAAGTCCTGCAGTGTCCCTGTCACCTGCAGAGTCACCGCATCCTCGCCACGGTAGCGGGCATTGTGACAAAGGTTCAATGTCAGCTGGGTGTGGCAGCCAGGCGCCCCCTAGGGGATGGGGAGCCTGTCAGCCCCGGGCCTGTCACTGCCTGCTGGCCCGGCTCTCACCAGCCAGGCCTCTGAAAACTTGTCAAACCATGCCCAGACGTGGGGCCAATTTGGCCCAAAGTCTCCAAGAGACAAGTCGGGAAGAAAGATATGGGACAGAGGGAGAAAGCGAAGGAGCAGGAGAAAGGGAAGGAAGAATGAAAAGTAGTGTTGGGCCGCAGGAGTTAAATGGATGAATTGCAAGAAAAGAGGCAGGAAGCAGGAGAGTGAGAGAAAAGGAAAGAAGAGACATGCAGCCAGACGAGGGCTTAGTGAGAGAGGATGGGACAGAGAACAGGATGAGAAGGAAATAAGGCAAGGCAAGGACAGGCAAGGACAGGCAAGGCAAGGCTAGGCTGCAGGACATTTTTTTGCTTTATAGTTTCTAGCACATTCGTCTTCATACTAGGAGGAAAGCCATAACACCGTATGGATTAGGCCGAAGCAAAAACCCCAGCTACTTGAGACACTTAGACTAAGCCTAAAATACGAAGATCTCTCCATAAGGATTTTTTTTTATACTGTACTTCCACAATCTGCTGGCAGTACAAAAAAATAAGCTGCAGATCTCCTTAGGCTGATTCATGGTGCTTTGGGGCAGGGACCATGCATATCATGGGAATATTTCACAGTTTCTTCTCTGTTTTCAGTGTATGACACCAAAAGACCCACCTGATGACATCCTTTCAAGAGCAAAGGCAGCAATTTGCAGAATTCCGCTTCTTAGGGGAAGTGAGAAATTGCTGAGCTGACACCAAGTCCTGCAGTGTCCCTGTCACTTGCAGAGTCACCGCATCCTCGCCACGGTAGCGGGCATTGTGACAAAGGTTCAATGTCAGCTGGGTGTGGCAGCCAGGCGCCCCCTAGGGGATGGGGAGCCTGTCAGCCCCGGGCCTGTCACTGCCTGCTGGCCCTGCTGTCACCAGCCAGGCCTCGGAAAACTTGTCAAACCATGCCCAGACGTGGGGCCAATTTGGCCCAAAGTCTCCAAGAGCCAAGTCGGGAAGAAAGATATGGGACAGAGGGAGAAAGCGAAGGAGCAGGAGAAAGGGAAGGAAGAATAAAAAGAAGTGTTGGGCTGCAGGAGTGAGATGGAGGAATTGCAAGAAAAGAGGTAGGAAGCAGGAGAGTGAGAGAAAAGGAAAGAAGAGACATGCAGCCAGACGAGGGCTTAGTGAGAGAGGATGGGAGAGAGAACAGGATGAGAAGGAAATAAGGCAAGGCAAGGACAGGCAAGGACAGGCAAGGCAAGGCTAGGCTGCAGGGCATTTTTTTGCATTATAGTTTCTAGCACATTCGTCTTCAGACTAGGAGGAAAGCCATAAGACAGTATGGATTAGGCCCAAGCAAAAACCCCAGCTACTTGAGACACTTAGACTAAGCCTAAAATACCAAGATCTCTCCATAAGGATGGTTATTATACTGTACTTCCACAATCTGCTGGCAGTACAAAAAAATAAGCTGCAGATCTCCTTATGCTGAGTCATGGTGCTTTGGGGCAGGGAACATGCATATCATGGGAAAATTGCACAGTTTCTGCTCTGTTTTCAGTGTATGACACCAAAACACCCACGTGATGACATCCTTTCAAGAGCAAAGGCAGCAATTTGCAGAATTCCGCTTCTTAGGGGAAGTGAGAAATTGCTGAGCTGACACCAAGTCCTGCAGTGTCCCTGTCACCTGCAGAGTCACCGCATCCTCGCCACGGTAGCGGGCATTGTGACAAAGCTTCAATGTCAGCTGGGTGTGGCAGCCAGGCACCCACTAGGGGATGGGGAGCCTGTCAGCCCCGGACCTGTCACTGCCTGCTGGCCCTGCTCTCACCAGCCAGGCCTCTGAAAACTTGTCAAACCATGCCCAGACGTGGGGCCAATTTGGCCCAAAGTCTCCAAGAGACAAGTCGGGAAGAAAGATATGGGACAGAGGGAGAAAGCGAAGGGAGCAGGAGAAAGGGAAGGAAGAATAAAAGGAAGTGTTGGGCTGCAGGAGTGAGATGGAGGAATTGCAAGAAAAGAGGCAGGAAGCAGGAGAGTGAGAGAAAAGGAAAGAAGAGACATGCAGCCAGACGAGGGCTTAGTGAGAGAGGATGGGACAGAGAACAGGATGAGAAGGAAATAAGGCAAGGCAAGGACAGGCAAGGACAGGCAAGGCAAGGCTAGGCTGCAGGACATTTTTTGGCTTTATAGTTTCTAGCACATTCGTCTTCAGACTAGGAGGAAAGCCATAAGACCGTATGGATTAGGCCCAAGCAAAAACCCCAGCTACTTGAGACACTTAGACTAAGCCTAAAATACCAAGATCTCTCCATAAGGATGGTTTTTATACTGTACTTTCACAATCTGCTGGCAGTACAAAAAAATAAGCTGCAGATCTCCTTAGGCTGAGTCATGGTGCTTTGGGGCAGGGAACATGCATATCATGGGAAAATTGCACAGTTTCTGCTCTGTTTTCAGTGTATGACACCAAAACACCCACCTGATGACATCCTTTCAAGAGCAAAGGCAGCAATTTGCAGAATTCCGCTTCTTAGGGGAAGTGAGAAATTGCTGAGCTGACACCAAGTCCTGCAGTGTCCCTGTCACCTGCAGAGTCACCGCATCCTCTCCACGGTAGCGGGCATTGTGACAAAGGTTCAATGTCAGCTGGGTGTGGCAGCCAGGCGCCCCCTAGGGGATGGGGAGCCTGTCAGCCCCGGGCCTGTCACTGCCTGCTGGTCCTGCTGTCACCAGCCAGGCCTCTGAAAACTTGTCAAACCATGCCCAGACGTGGGGCCAATTTGGCCCAAAGTCTCCAAGAGACAAGACGGGAAAAAAGATATGGGACAGAGGGAGAAAGCGAAGGGAGCAGGAGAAAGGGAAGGAAGAATAAAAAGTAGTGTTGGGCTGCAGGAGTGAGATGGAGGAATTGCAAGGAAAGAGGCAGGAAGCAGGAGAGTGAGAGAAAAGGAAAGAAGAGACATGCAGCCAGAAGAGGGCTTAGTGAGAGAGGATGGGACAGAGAACAGGATGAGAAGGAAATAAGGCAAGGCAAGGACAGGCAAGGACAGGCAAGGCAAGGCTAGGCTGCAGGACATTTTTTTGCTTTATAGTTTCTAGCACATTCGTCTTCAGACTAGGAAGAAAGCCATAAGACCGTGTGGATTACGCCCAAGCAAAAACCCCAGCTACTTGAGACACTTAGACTAAGCCTAAAATACGAAGATCTCTCCATAAGGATGGTTTTTATACTGTACTTCCACAATCTGCTGGCAGTACAAAAAAATAAGCTGCAGATCTCCTTAGGCTGAGTCATGGTGCTTTGGGGCAGGGACCATGCATATCATGGGAATATTTCACAGTTTCTGCTCTGTTTTCAGTGTATGACACCAAAACACCCACCTGATGACATCCTTTCAAGAGCAAAGGCAGCAATTTGCAGAATTCCGCTTCTTAGGGGAAGTGAGAAATTGCTGAGCTGACACCAAGTCCTGCAGTGTCCCTGTCACCTGCAGAGTCACCGCATCCTCGCCACGGTAGCGGGCATTGTGACAAAGGTTCAATGTCAGCTGGGTGTGGCAGCCAGGCACCCACTATGGGATGGGGAGCCTGTCAGCCCCGGGCCTGTCACTGCCTGCTGGCCCTGCTCTCACCAGCCAGGCTTCGGAAAACTTGTCAAACCATGCCCAGACGTGGGGCCAATTTGGCCCAAAGTCTCCAAGAGACAAGTCGGGAAGAAAGATATGGGACAGAGGGAGAAAGCGAAGGGAGCAGGAGAAAGGGAAGGAAGAATAAAAAGTAGTGTTGGGCTGCAGGAGTGAGATGGAGGAATTGCAAGAGGCAGAAAGCAGGAGAGTGAGAGAAAAGGAAAGAAGAGACATGCAGCCAGACGAGGGCTTAGTGAGAGAGGATGGGAGAGAGAACAGGATGAGAAGGAAATAAGGCAAGGCAAGGACAGGCAAGGACAGGCACGGCAAGGCTAGGCTGCAGGACATTTTTTGGCTTTATAGTTTCTAGCACATTCGTCTTCAGACTAGGAGGAAAGCCATAAGACCGTATGGATTAGGCCCAAGCAAAAACCCCAGCTACTTGAGACACTTAGACTAAGCCTAAAATACCAAGATCTCTCCATAAGGATGGTTTTTATACTGTACTTCCACAATCTGCTGGCAGTACAAAAAAATAAGCTGCAGATCTCCTTAGGCTGAGTCATGGTGCTTTGGGGCAGGGAACATGCATATCATGGGAAAATTGCACAGTTTCTGCTCTGTTTTCAGTGTATGACACCAAAACACCCACCTGATGACATCCTTTCAAGAGCAAAGGCAGCAATTTGCAGAATTCCGCTTCTTAGGGGAAGTGAGAAATTGCTGAGCTGACACCAAGTCCTGCAGTGTCCCTGTCACCTGCAGAGTCACCGCATCCTCGCCACGGTAGCGGGCATTGTGACAAAGGTTCAATGTCAGCTGGGTGTGGCAGCCAGGCGCCCCCTAGGGGATGGGGAGCCTGTCAGCCCCGGGCCTGTCACTGCCTGCTGGTCCTGCTGTCACCAGCCAGGCCTCTGAAAACTTGTCAAACCATGCCCAGACGTGGGGCCAATTTGGCCCAAAGTCTCCAAGAGACAAGACGGGAAAAAAGATATGGGACAGAGGGAGAAAGCGAAGGGAGCAGGAGAAAGGGAAGGAAGAATAAAAAGTAGTGTTGGGCTGCAGGAGTGAGATGGAGGAATTGCAAGGAAAGAGGCAGGAAGCAGGAGAGTGAGAGAAAAGGAAAGAAGAGACATGCAGCCAGAAGAGGGCTTAGTGAGAGAGGATGGCACAGAGAACAGGATGAGAAGGAAATAAGGCAAGGCAAGGACAGGCAAGGACAGGCAAGGCAAGGCTAGGCTGCAGGACATTTTTTTGCTTTATAGTTTCTAGCACATTCGTCTTTAGACTAGGAAGAAAGGCATAAGACCGTATGGATTAGGCCCAAGCAAAAACCCCAGCTACTTGAGACACTTAGACTAAGCCTAAAATACGAAGATCTCTCCATAAGGATGGTTTTTATACTGTACTTCCACAATCTGCTGGCAGTACAAAAAAATAAGCTGCAGATCTCCTTAGGCTGAGTCATGGTGCTTTGGGGCAGGGACCATGCATATCATGGGAATATTTCACAGTTTCTGCTCTGTTTTCAGTGTATGACACCAAAACACCCACCTGATGACATCCTTTCAAGAGCAAAGGCAGCAATTTGCAGAATTCCGCTTCTTAGGGGAAGTGAGAAATTGCTGAGCTGACACCAAGTCCTGCAGTGTCCCTGTCACCTGCAGAGTCACCGCATCCTCGCCACGGTAGCGGGCATTGTGACAAAGGTTCAATGTCAGCTGAGTGTGGTAGCCAGGCACCCACTATGGGATGGGGAGCCTGTCAGCCCCGGGCCTGTCACTGCCTGCTGGCCGTGCTCTCACCAGCCAGGCTTCGGAAAACTTGTCAAACCATGCCCAGACGTGGGGCCAATTTGGCCCAAAGTCTCCAAGAGACAAGTCGGGAAGAAAGATATGGGACAGAGGGAGAAAGCGAAGGAGCAGGAGAAAGGGAAGGAAGAATAAAAAGTAGTGTTGGGCTGCAGGAGTGAGATGGAGGAATTGCAAGAAAAGAGGCAGGAAGCAGGAGAGTGAGAGAAAAGGAAAGAAGAGACATGCAGCCAGACGAGGGCTTAGTGAGAGAGGATGGGACAGAGAACAGGATGAGAAGGAAATAAGGCAAGGCAAGGACAGGCAAGGACAGGCAAGGCAAGGCTAGGCTGCAGGACATTTTTTGGCTTTATAGTTTCTAGCACATTCGTCTTCAGACTAGGAGGAAAGCCATAAGACCGTATGGATTAGGCCCAAGCAAAAACTCCTTCTACTTGAGACACATAGACTAAGCCTAAAATACGAAGATCTCTCCATAAGGATGGTTTTTATACTGTACTTCCACAATCTGCTGGCAGTACAAAAAAATAAGCTGCAGATCTCCTTAGGCTGAGTCATGGTGCTTTGGGGCAGGGACCATGCATATCATGGGAATATTTCACAGTTTCTGCTCTGTTTTCAGTGTATGACACCAAAACACCCACCTGATGACATCCTTTCAAGAGCAAAGGCAGCAATTTGCAGAATTCCGCTTCTTAGGGGAAGTGAGAAATTGCTGAGCTGACACCAAGTCCTGCAGTGTCCCTGTCACCTGCAGAGTCACCGCATCCTCTCCACGGTAGCGGGCATTGTGACAAAGGTTCAATGTCAGCTGGGTGTGGCAGCCAGGCGCCCCCTAGGGGATGGGGAGCCTGTCAGCCCCGGGCCTGTCACTGCCTGCTGGTCCTGCTGTCACCAGCCAGGCCTCTGAAAACTTGTCAAACCATGCCCAGACGTGGGGCCAATTTGGCCCAAAGTCTCCAAGAGACAAGACGGGAAAAAAGATATGGGACAGAGGGAGAAAGCGAAGGGAGCAGGAGAAAGGGAAGGAAGAATAAAAAGTAGTGTTGGGCTGCAGGAGTGAGATGGAGGAATTGCAAGGAAAGAGGCAGGAAGCAGGAGAGTGAGAGAAAAGGAAAGAAGAGACATGCAGCCAGAAGAGGGCTTAGTGAGAGAGGATGGGACAGAGAACAGGATGAGAAGGAAATAAGGCAAGGCAAGGACAGGCAAGGACAGGCAAGGCAAGGCTAGGCTGCAGGACATTTTTTTGCTTTATAGTTTCTAGCACATTCGTCTTCAGACTAGGAAGAAAGCCATAAGACCGTGTGGATTACGCCCAAGCAAAAACCCCAGCTACTTGAGACACTTAGACTAAGCCTAAAATACGAAGATCTCTCCATAAGGATGGTTTTTATACTGTACTTCCACAATCTGCTGGCAGTACAAAAAAATAAGCTGCAGATCTCCTTAGGCTGAGTCATGGTGCTTTGGGGCAGGGACCATGCATATCATGGGAATATTTCACAGTTTCTGCTCTGTTTTCAGTGTATGACACCAAAACACCCACCTGATGACATCCTTTCAAGAGCAAAGGCAGCAATTTGCAGAATTCCGCTTCTTAGGGGAAGTGAGAAATTGCTGAGCTGACACCAAGTCCTGCAGTGTCCCTGTCACCTGCAGAGTCACCGCATCCTCGCCACGGTAGCGGGCATTGTGACAAAGGTTCAATGTCAGCTGGGTGTGGCAGCCAGGCACCCACTATGGGATGGGGAGCCTGTCAGCCCCGGGCCTGTCACTGCCTGCTGGCCCTGCTCTCACCAGCCAGGCTTCGGAAAACTTGTCAAACCATGCCCAGACGTGGGGCCAATTTGGCCCAAAGTCTCCAAGAGACAAGTCGGGAAGAAAGATATGGGACAGAGGGAGAAAGCGAAGGGAGCAGGAGAAAGGGAAGGAAGAATAAAAAGTAGTGTTGGGCTGCAGGAGTGAGATGGAGGAATTGCAAGAGGCAGAAAGCAGGAGAGTGAGAGAAAAGGAAAGAAGAGACATGCAGCCAGACGAGGGCTTAGTGAGAGAGGATGGGAGAGAGAACAGGATGAGAAGGAAATAAGGCAAGGCAAGGACAGGCAAGGACAGGCACGGCAAGGCTAGGCTGCAGGACATTTTTTGGCTTTATAGTTTCTAGCACATTCGTCTTCAGACTAGGAGGAAAGCCATAAGACCGTATGGATTAGGCCCAAGCAAAAACCCCAGCTACTTGAGACACTTAGACTAAGCCTAAAATACCAAGATCTCTCCATAAGGATGGTTTTTATACTGTACTTCCACAATCTGCTGGCAGTACAAAAAAATAAGCTGCAGATCTCCTTAGGCTGAGTCATGGTGCTTTGGGGCAGGGAACATGCATATCATGGGAAAATTGCACAGTTTCTGCTCTGTTTTCAGTGTATGACACCAAAACACCCACCTGATGACATCCTTTCAAGAGCAAAGGCAGCAATTTGCAGAATTCCGCTTCTTAGGGGAAGTGAGAAATTGCTGAGCTGACACCAAGTCCTGCAGTGTCCCTGTCACCTGCAGAGTCACCGCATCCTCGCCACGGTAGCGGGCATTGTGACAAAGGTTCAATGTCAGCTGGGTGTGGCAGCCAGGCGCCCCCTAGGGGATGGGGAGCCTGTCAGCCCCGGGCCTGTCACTGCCTGCTGGTCCTGCTGTCACCAGCCAGGCCTCTGAAAACTTGTCAAACCATGCCCAGACGTGGGGCCAATTTGGCCCAAAGTCTCCAAGAGACAAGACGGGAAAAAAGATATGGGACAGAGGGAGAAAGCGAAGGGAGCAGGAGAAAGGGAAGGAAGAATAAAAAGTAGTGTTGGGCTGCAGGAGTGAGATGGAGGAATTGCAAGGAAAGAGGCAGGAAGCAGGAGAGTGAGAGAAAAGGAAAGAAGAGACATGCAGCCAGAAGAGGGCTTAGTGAGAGAGGATGGCACAGAGAACAGGATGAGAAGGAAATAAGGCAAGGCAAGGACAGGCAAGGACAGGCAAGGCAAGGCTAGGCTGCAGGACATTTTTTTGCTTTATAGTTTCTAGCACATTCGTCTTCAGACTAGGAAGAAAGCCATAAGACCGTATGGATTAGGCCCAAGCAAAAACCCCAGCTACTTGAGACACTTAGACTAAGCCTAAAATACGAAGATCTCTCCATAAGGATGGTTTTTATACTGTACTTCCACAATCTGCTGGCAGTACAAAAAAATAAGCTGCAGATCTCCTTAGGCTGAGTCATGGTGCTTTGGGGCAGGGACCATGCATATCATGGGAATATTTCACAGTTTCTGCTCTGTTTTCAGTGTATGACACCAAAACACCCACCTGATGACATCCTTTCAAGAGCAAAGGCAGCAATTTGCAGAATTCCGCTTCTTAGGGGAAGTGAGAAATTGCTGAGCTGACACCAAGTCCTGCAGTGTCCCTGTCACCTGCAGAGTCACCGCATCCTCGCCACGGTAGCGGGCATTGTGACAAAGGTTCAATGTCAGCTGAGTGTGGTAGCCAGGCACCCACTATGGGATGGGGAGCCTGTCAGCCCCGGGCCTGTCACTGCCTGCTGGCCGTGCTCTCACCAGCCAGGCTTCGGAAAACTTGTCAAACCATGCCCAGACGTGGGGCCAATTTGGCCCAAAGTCTCCAAGAGACAAGTCGGGAAGAAAGATATGGGACAGAGGGAGAAAGCGAAGGAGCAGGAGAAAGGGAAGGAAGAATAAAAAGTAGTGTTGGGCTGCAGGAGTGAGATGGAGGAATTGCAAGAAAAGAGGCAGGAAGCAGGAGAGTGAGAGAAAAGGAAAGAAGAGACATGCAGCCAGACGAGGGCTTAGTGAGAGAGGATGGGACAGAGAACAGGATGAGAAGGAAATAAGGCAAGGCAAGGACAGGCAAGGACAGGCAAGGCAAGGCTAGGCTGCAGGACATTTTTTGGCTTTATAGTTTCTAGCACATTCGTCTTCAGACTAGGAGGAAAGCCATAAGACCGTATGGATTAGGCCCAAGCAAAAACTCCTTCTACTTGAGACACATAGACTAAGCCTAAAATACGAAGATCTCTCCATAAGGATGGTTTTTATACTGTACTTCCACAATCTGCTGGCAGTACAAAAAAATAAGCTGCAGATCTCCTTAGGCTGAGTCATGGTGCTTTGGGGCAGGGACCATGCATATCATGGGAATATTTCACAGTTTCTGCTCTGTTTTCAGTGTATGACACCAAAACACCCACCTGATGACATCCTTTCAAGAGCAAAGGCAGCAATTTGCAGAATTCCGCTTCTTAGGGGAAGTGAGAAATTGCTGAGCTGACACCAAGTCCTGCAGTGTCCCTGTCACTTGCAGAGTCACCGCATCCTCTCCACGGTAGCGGGCATTGTGACAAAGGTTCACTGTCAGCTGGGTGTGGCAGCCAGGCGCCCCCTAGGGGATGGGGAGCCTGTCAGCCCCGGGCCTGTCACTGCTTGCTGGCCCTGCTGTCACCAGCCAGGCCTCTGAAAACTTGTCAAACCATGCCCAGACGTGGGGCCAATTTGGCCCAAAGTCTCCAAGAGAGAAGCCGGGAAGAAAGATATGGGACAGAGGGAGAAAGCGAAGGGAGCAGGAGAAAGGGAAGGAAGAATAAAAAGTAGTGTTGGGCTGCAGGAGTGAGATGGAGGAATTGCAAGAGACAGAAAGCAGGAGAGTGAGAGAAAAGGAAAGAAGAGACATGCAGCCAGACGAGGGCTTAGTGAGAGAGGATGGGACAGAGAACAGGATGAGAAGGAAATAAGGCAAGGCAAGGACAGGCAAGGACAGGCAAGGCAAGGCTAGGCTGCAGGACATGTTTTTGCTTTATAGTTTCTAGCACATTCGTCTTCAGACTAGGAGGAAAGCCATAAGACCGTATGGATTAGGCCCAAGCAAAAACCCCAGCTACTTGAGACACTTAGACTAAGCCTAAAATACCAAGATCTCTCCATAAGGATGGTTTTTATACTGTACTTCCACAATCTGCTGGCAGTACAAAAAAATAAGCTGCAGATCTCCTTATGCTGAGTCATGGTGCTTTGGGGCAGGGAACATGCATATCATGGGAAAATTGCACAGTTTCTGCTCTGTTTTCAGTGTATGACACCAAAACACCCACCTGATGACATCCTTTCAAGAGCAAAGGCAGCAATTTGCAGAATTCCGCTTCTTAGGGGAAGTGAGAAATTGCTGAGCTGACACCAAGTCCTGCAGTGTCCCTGTCACCTGCAGAGTCACCGCATCCTCGCCACGGTAGCGGGCATTGTGACAAAGGTTCAATGTCAGCTGGGTGTGGCAGCCAGGCGCCCCCTAGGGGATGGGGAGCCTGTCAGCCCCGGGCCTGTCACTGCCTGCTGGCCCTGCTCTCACCAGCCAGGCCTCTGAAAACTTGTCAAACCATGCCCAGACGTGGGGCCAATTTGGCCCAAAGTCTCCAAGAGACAAGACGGGAAAAAAGATATGGGACAGAGGGAGAAAGCGAAGGGAGCAGGAGAAAGGGAAGGAAGAATAAAAAGTAGTGTTGGGCTGCAGGAGTGAGATGGAGGAATTGCAAGAAAAGAGGCAGGAAGCAGGAGAGTGAGAGAAAAGGAAAGAAGAGACATGCAGCCAGACGAGGACTTAGTGAGAGAGGATGGGACAGAGAACAGGATGAGAAGGAAATAAGGCAAGGCAAGGACAGGCAAGGACAGGCAAGGCAAGGCTAGGCTGCAGGACATTTTTTTGCTTTATAGTTTCTAGCACATTCGTCTTCAGACTAGGAGGAAAGCCATAAGACCGTATGGATTAGGCCCAAGCAAAAACCCCAGCTACTTGAGACTCTTAGACTAAGCCTAAAATACGAAGATCTCTCCTTAAGGATGGTTTTTATACTGTACTTCCACAATCTGCTGGCAATACAAAAAAATAAGCTGCAGATCTCCTTAGGCTGAGTCATGGTGCTTTGGGGCAGGGACCATGCATATCATGGGAATATTTCACAGTTTCTGCTCTGTTTTCAGTGTATGACACCAAAACACCCACCTGATGACATCCTTTCAAGAGCAAAGGCAGCAATTTGCAGAATTCCGCTTCTTAGGGGAAGTGAGAAATTGCTGAGCTGACACCAAGTCCTGCAGTGTCCCTGTCACTTGCAGAGTCACCGCATCCTCGCCACGGTAGCGGGCATTGTGACAAAGGTTCAATGTCAGCTGGGTGTGGCAGCCAGGCGCCCCCTAGGGGATGGGGAGCCTGTCAGCCCCGGGCCTGTCACTGCCTGCTGGCCCTGCTCTCACCAGCCAGGCCTCGGAAAACTTGTCAAACCATGCCCAGACGTGGGGCCAATTTGGCCCAAAGTCTCCAAGAGACAAGTCGGGAAGAAAGTCATGGGACAGAGGGAGAAAGCGAAGGAGGAGGAGAAAGGGAAGGAAGAATAAAAAGTAGTGTTGGGCTGCAGGAGTGAGATGGAGGAATTGCAAGAAAAGAGGCAGGAAGCAGGAGAGTGAGAGAAAAGGGAAGAAGAGACATGCAGCCAGACGAGGGCTTAGTGAGACAGGATGGGACAGAGAACAGGATGAGAAGGAAATAAGGCAAGGCAAGGACAGGCAAGGACAGGCAAGGCAAGGCTAGGCTGCAGGACATTTTTTGGCTTTATAGTTTCTAGCACATTCGTCTTCAGACTAGGAGGAAAGCCATAAGACCGTATGGATTAGGCCCAAGCAAAAACTCCATCTACTTGATACACATAGACTAAGCCTAAAATACGAAGATCTCTCCATAAGGATGGTTTTTATACTGTACTTCCACAATCTGCTGGCAGTACAAAAAAATAAGCTGCAGATCTCCTTAGGCTGAGTCATGGTGCTTTGGGGCAGGGACCATGCATATCATGGGCATATTTCACAGTTTCTGCTCTGTTTTCAGTGTATGACACCAAAACACCCACCTGATGACATCCTTTCAAGAGCAAAGGCAGCAATTTGCAGAATTCCGCTTCTTAGGGGAAGTGAGAAATTGCTGAGCTGACACCAAGTCCTGCAGTGTCCCTGTCACCTGCAGAGTCACCGCATCCTCGCCACGGTAGCGGGCATTGTGACAAAGGTTCAATGTCAGCTGGGTGTGGCAGACAGGCGCCCCCTAGGGGATGGGGAGCCTGTCAGCCCCGGGCCTTTCACTGCCTGCTGGCCCTGCTGTCAACAGCCAGGCCTCTGAAAACTTGTCAAACCATGCCCAGACGTGGGGCCAATTTGGCCCAAAGTCTCCAAGAGAGAAGTCGGGAAGAAAGACATGGGACAGAGGGAGAAAGCGAAGGAGCAGGAGAAAGGGAAGGAAGAATAAAAAGAAGTGTTGGGCTGCAGGAGTGAGATGGAGGAATTGCAAGAAAAGAGGCAGGAAGCAGGAGAGTGAGAGAAAAGGAAAGAAGAGACATGCAGCCAGACGAGGGCTTAGTGAGAGAGGATGGGACAGAGAACAGGATGAGAAGGAAATAAGGCAAGGCAAGGACAGGCAAGGACAGGCAAGGCAAGGCTAGGCTGCAGGACATTTTTTGGCTTTATATTTTCTAGCACATTCGTCTTCAGACTAGGAGGAAAGCCATAAGACCGTATGGATTAGGCCCAAGCAAAAACCCCAGCTACTTGAGACACTTAGACTAAGCCTAAAATACGAAGATCTCTCCATAAGGATGGTTTTTATACTGTACTGCCACAATCTGCTGGCAGTACAAAAAAATAAGCTGTAGATCTCCTTAGGCTGAGTCATGGTGCTTTGGGGCAGGGACCATGCATATCATGGGAATATTTCACAGTTTCTGCTCTGTTTTCAGTGTATGACACCAAAACACCCACCTGATGACATCCTTTCAAGAGCAAAGGCAGCAATTTGCAGAATTTCGCTTCTTAGGGGAAGTGAGAAATTGCTGAGCTGACACCAAGTCCTGCAGTGTCCCTGTCACCTGCAGAGTCGCCGCATCCTTGCCACGGTAGCAGGCATTGTGACAAAGGTTCTATGTCAGCTGGGTGTGGCAGCCAGGCGCCCCCTAGGGGATGGGGAGCCTGTCAGCCCCGGGCCTGTCACTGCCTGCTGGCCCTGCTGTCACCAGCCAGGCCTCTGAAAACTTGTCAAACCATGCCCAGACGTGGGGCCAATTTGGCCCAAAGTCTCCAAGAGACAAGTCGGGAAGAAAGATATGGGACAGAGGGAGAAAGCGAAGGAGCAGGAGAAAGGGAAGGAAGAATAAAGAGTAGTGTTGGGCTGCAGGAGTGAGATGGAGGAATTGCAAGAAAAGAGGCAGGAAGCAGGAGAGTGAGAGAAAAGGAAAGAAGAGACATGCAGCCAGACGAGGGCTTAGTGAGAGAGGATGGGACAGAGAACAGGATGAGAAGGAAATAAGGCAAGGCAAGGACAGGCAAGGACAGGCAAGGCAAGGCTAGGCTGCAGGACATTTTTTGGCTTTATATTTTCTAGCACATTCGTCTTCAGACTAGGAGGAAAGCCATAAGACCGTATGGATTAGGCCCAAGCAAAAACCCCAGCTACTTGAGACACTTAGACTAAGCCTAAAATACGAAGATCTCTCCATAAGGATGGTTTTTATACTGTACTGCCACAATCAGCTGGCAGTACAAAAAAATAAGCTGTAGATCTCCTTAGGCTGAGTCATGGTGCTTTGGGGCAGGGACC
Organism: Columba livia; assembly: GCF_036013475.1. NCBI lineage: Eukaryota > Metazoa > Chordata > Aves > Columbiformes > Columbidae > Columba > Columba livia. Next base: position 4,378,787 of record NW_027043008.1, read on the forward strand.
ATGCATATCATGGGAATATTTCACAGTTTCTGCTCTGTTTTCAGTGTATGACACCAAAACACCCACCTGATGACATCCTTTCAAGAGCAAAGGCAGCAATTTGCAGAATTCCGCTTCTTAGGGGAAGTGAGAAATTGCTGAGCTGACACAAAGTCCTGCAGTGTCCCTGTCACCTGCAGAGTCTCCGCATCCTCACCACGGTAGCGGGCATTGTGACAAAGGTTCTATGTCAGCTGGGTGTGGCAGCCAGGTGCCCCCTAGGGGATGGGGAGCCTGTCAGCCCCAGGCCTGTCACTGCCTGCTGGCCCTGCTGTCACCAGCCTGGCCTCTGAAAATTTGTCAAACCATGCCCAGACGTGGGGCCAATTTGGCCCAAAGTCTCCAAGAGACAAGTCGGGAAGAAAGATATGGGACAGAGGGAGAAAGCGAAGGGAGCAGGAGAAAGGGAAGGAAGAATAAAAAGTAGTGTTGGGCTGCAGGAGTGAGATGGAGGAAGTTCAAGAGGCAGAAAGCAGAAGAGTGAGAGAAAAGGAAAGAAGAGACATGCAGCCAGACGAGGGCTTAGTGAGAGAGGATGGGACAGAGAACAGGATGAGAAGGAAATAAGGCAAGGCAAGGGCAGGCAAGGACAGGCAAGGCAAGGCTAGGCTGCAGGACATTTTTTGGCTTTATAGTTTCTAGCACATTCGTTTTCAGACTAGGAGGAAAGCCATAAGACCGTATGGATTAGGCCCAAGCAAATACTCCAGCTACTTGAGACACTTAGACGAAGCCTAAAATACCAAGATCTCTCCATAAGGATGGTTTTTATACTGTACTTCCACAATCTGCTGGCAGTACAAAAAAATAAGCTGCAGATCTCCTTAGGTTGAGTCATGGTGCTTTGGGGCAGGGACCATGCATATCATGGGAATATTTCACAGTTTCTGCTCTGTTTTCAGTGTATGACACCAAAACACCCACCTGATGACATCCTTTCAAGAGCAAAGGCAGCAATTTGCAGAATTTCGCTTCTTAGGGGAAGTGAGAAATTGCTGAGCTGACACCAAGTCCTGCAGTGTCCCTGTCACTTGCAGAGTCACCGCATCCTCGCCACGGTAGCGGGCATTGTGACAAAGGTTGAATGTCAGCTGGGTATGGCAGCCAGACGCCCCGTAGGGGATGGGGAGCCTGTCAGCCCCGGGCCTGTCACTGCCTGCTGGCCCTGCTGTCACCAGCCATGCCTCTGAAAACTTGTCAAACCATGCCCAGACGTGGGGCCAATTTGGCCCAAAGTCTCCAAGAGACAAGTCGGGAAGAAAGATATGGGACAGAGGGAGAAAGCGAAGGGAGCAGGAGAAAGGGAAGGAAGAATAAAAAGTAGTGTTGGGCTGCAGGAGTGAGATGGAGGAATTGCAAGAAAAGAGGCAGGAAGCAGGAGAGTGAGAGAAAAGGAAAGAAGAGACATGCAGCCAGACGAGGGCTTAGTGAGAGAGGATGGGACAGAGAACAGGATGAGAAGGAAATAAGGCAAGGCAAGGACAGGCTAGGACAGGCAAGGCAAGGCTAGGCTGCAGGACATTTTTTTGCTTTATAGTTTCTAGCACATTCGTCTTCAGACTAGGAGGAAGGCCAAAAGACAGTATGGATTAGGCCCTAGCAAAAACCCCAGCTACTTGAGACGCTTAGACTAAGCCTAAAATACCAAGATCTCTCCATAAGGATGGCTTTTATACTGTACTTCCACAATCTGCTGGCAGTACAAAAAAATAAGCTGCAGATCTCCTTAGGCTGAGTCATGGTGCTTTGGGGCAGGGACCATGCATATCATGGGAATATTTCACAGTTTCTGCTCTGTTTTCAGTGTATGACACCAAAACACCCACCTGATGACATCCTTTCAAGAGCAAAGGCAGCAATTTGCAGAATTCCGCTTCCTAGGGGAAGTGAGAAATTGCTGAGCTGACACCAAGTCCTGCAGTGTCCCTGTCACCTGCAGAGTCACCGCATCCTCGCCACGGTAGCGGGCATTGTGACAAAGGTTCTATGTCAGCTAGGTGTGGCAGCCAGGCGCCCCCTAGGGGATGGGGAGGCTGTCAGCCCCGGGCCTGTCACTGCCTGCTGGCCCTGCTGTCACCAGCCAGGCCTCGGAAAACTTGTCAAACCATGCCCAGACGTGGGGCCAATTTGGCCCAAAGTCTCTAAGAGACAAGTCGGGAAGAAAGTTATGGGACAGAGGGAGAAAGCGAAGGAGCAGGAGAAAGGGAAGGAAGAATAAAAAGTAGTGTTGGGCTGCAGGAGTGAGATGGAGGAATTGCAAGAAAAGAGGCAGGAAGCAGGAGAGTGAGAGAAAAGGAAAGAAGAGACATGCAGCCAGACGAGGGCTTAGTGAGAGAGGATGGGACAGAGAACAGGATGAGAAGGAAATAAGGCAAGGCAAGGACAGGCAAGGACAGGCAAGGCAAGGCTAGGCTGCAGGACATTTTTTTGCTTTATAGTTTCTAGCACATTCGTCTTCAGACTAGGAGGAAAGCCATAAGACCGTATGGATTAGGCCCAAGCAAAAACCCCAGATACTTGAGACACTTAGACTAAGCCTAAAATACGAAGATCTCTCCATAAGGATGGTTTTTATACTGTACTTCCACAATCTGCTGGCAGTAGAAAAAAATAAGCTGCAGATCTCCTTAGGCTGAGTCATGGTGCTTTGGGGCAGGGACCATGCATATCATGGGAATATTTCACAGTTTCTGCTCTGTTTTCAGTGTATGACACCAAAACACCCACCTGATGACATCCTTTCAAGAGCAAAGGCAGCAATTTGCAGAATTTCGCTTCTTAGGGGAAGTGAGAAATTGCTGAGCTGACACCAAGTCCTGCAGTGTCCCTGTCACCTGCAGAGTCACCGCATCCTCGCCACGGTAGCGGGCATTGTGACAAAGGTTCAATGTCAGCTGGGTGTGGCAGCCAGGCACCCACTATGGGATGGGGAGCCTGTCAGCCCTGGGCCTGTCACTGCCTGCTGGCCGTGCTCTCACCAGCCAGGCCTCTGAAAACTTGTCAAACCATGCCCAGACGTGGGGCCAATTTGGCCCAAAGTCTCCAAGAGACAAGTCGGGAAGAAAGATATGGGACAGAGGGAGAAAGCGAAGGAGCAGGAGAAAGGGAAGGAAGAATAAAGAGTAGTGTTGGGCTGCAGGAGTGAGATGGAGGAATTGCAAGAAAAGAGGCAGGAAGCAGGAGAGTGAGAGAAAAGGAAAGAAGAGACATGCAGCCAGACGAGGGCTTAGTGAGAGAGGATGGGACAGAGAACAGGATGAGAAGGAAATAAGGCAAGGCAAGGACAGGCAAGGACAGGCAAGGCAAGGCTAGGCTGCAGGACATTTTTTGGCTTTATAGTTTCTAGCACATTCGTCTTCAGACTAGGAGGAAAGCCATAAGACCGTATGGATTAGGCCCAAGCAAAAACTCCATCTACTTGATACACATAGACTAAGCCTAAAATACGAAGATCTCTCCATAAGGATGGTTTTTATACTGTACTTCCACAATCTGCTGGCAGTACAAAAAAATAAGCTGCAGAGCTCCTTAGGCTGAGTCATGGTGCTTTGGGGCAGGGACCATGCATATCATGGGCATATTTCACAGTTTCTGCTCTGTTTTCAGTGTATGACACCAAAACACCCACCTGATGACATCCTTTCAAGAGCAAAGGCAGCAATTTGCAGAATTCCGCTTCTTAGGGGAAGTGAGAAATTGCTGAGCTGACACCAAGTCCTGCAGTGTCCCTGTCACCTGCAGAGTCACCGCATCCTCGCCACGGTAGCGGGCATTGTGACAAAGGTTCAATGTCAGCTGGGTGTGGCAGACAGGCGCCCCCTAGGGGATGGGGAGCCTGTCAGCCCCGGGCCTTTCACTGCCTGCTGGCCCTGCTGTCAACAGCCAGGCCTCTGAAAACTTGTCAAACCATGCCCAGACGTGGGGCCAATTTGGCCCAAAGTCTCCAAGAGAGAAGTCGGGAAGAAAGACATGGGACAGAGGGAGAAAGCGAAGGAGCAGGAGAAAGGGAAGGAAGAATAAAAAGAAGTGTTGGGCTGCAGGAGTGAGATGGAGGAATTGCAAGAAAAGAGGCAGGAAGCAGGAGAGTGAGAGAAAAGGAAAGAAGAGACATGCAGCCAGACGAGGGCTTAGTGAGAGAGGATGGGACAGAGAACAGGATGAGAAGGAAATAAGGCAAGGCAAGGACAGGCAAGGACAGGCAAGGCAAGGCTAGGCTGCAGGACATTTTTTTGCTTTATAGTTTCTAGCACATTCGTCTTCAGACTAGGAGGAAAACCATAAGACCATATGGATTAGGCCCAAGCAAAAACCCCAGATACTTGAGACACTTAGACTAAGCCTAAAATACGAAGATCTCTCCATAAGGATGGTTTTTATACTGTACTTCCACAATCTGCTGGCAGTACAAAAAAATAAGCTGCAGATCTCCTTAGGCTGAGTCATGGTGCTTTGGGGCAGGGACCATGCATATCATGGGAATATTTCACAGTTTCTGCTCTGTTTTCAGTGTATGACACCAAAACACCCACCTGATGACATCCTTTCAAGAGCAAAGGCAGCAATTTGCAGAATTTCGCTTCTTAGGGGAAGTGAGAAATTGCTGAGCTGACACCAAGTCCTGCAGTGTCCCTGTCACCTGCAGAGTCGCCGCATCCTTGCCACGGTAGCAGGCATTGTGACAAAGGTTCTATGTCAGCTGGGTGTGGCAGCCAGGCGCCCCCTAGGGGATGGGGAGCCTGTCAGCCCCGGGCCTGTCACTGCCTGCTGGCCCTGCTGTCACCAGCCAGGCCTCTGAAAACTTGTCAAACCATGCCCAGACGTGGGGCCAATTTGGCCCAAAGTCTCCAAGAGACAAGTCGGGAAGAAAGATATGGGACAGAGGGAGAAAGCGAAGGAGCAGGAGAAAGGGAAGGAAGAATAAAGAGTAGTGTTGGGCTGCAGGAGTGAGATGGAGGAATTGCAAGAAAAGAGGCAGGAAGCAGGAGAGTGAGAGAAAAGGAAAGAAGAGACATGCAGCCAGACGAGGGCTTAGTGAGAGAGGATGGGACAGAGAACAGGATGAGAAGGAAATAAGGCAAGGCAAGGACAGGCAAGGACAGTCAAGGCAAGGCTAGGCTGCAGGACATTTTTTGGCTTTATAGTTTCTAGCACATTCGTCTTCAGACTAGGAGGAAGGCCAAAAGACAGTATGGATTAGGCCCTAGCAAAAACCCCAGCTACTTGAGACGCTTAGACTAAGCCTAAAATACCAAGATCTCTCCATAAGGATGGCTTTTATACTGTACTTCCACAATCTGCTGGCAGTACAAAAAAATAAGCTGCAGATCTCCTTAGGCTGAGTCATGGTGCTTTGGGGCAGGGACCATGAATATCATGGGAATATTTCACAGTTTCTGCTCTGTTTTCAGTGTATGACACCCAAAACACCCACCTGATGACATCCTTTCAAGAGCAAAGGCAGCAATTTGCAGAATTCCGCTTCCTAGGGGAAGTGAGAAATTGCTGAGCTGACACCAAGTCCTGCAGTGTCCCTGTCACCTGCAGAGTCACCGCATCCTCGCCACGGTAGCGGGCATTGTGACAAAGGTTCTATGTCAGCTAGGTGTGGCAGCCAGGCGCCCCCTAGGGGATGGGGAGGCTGTCAGCCCCGGGCCTGTCACTGCCTGCTGGCCCTGCTGTCACCAGCCAGGCCTCTGAAAACTTGTCAAACCATGCCCAGACGTGGGGCCAATTTGGCCCAAAGTCTCTAAGAGACAAGTCGGGAAGAAAGTTATGGGACAGAGTGAGAAAGCGAAGGAGCAGGAGAAAGGGAAGGAAGAATAAAAAGTAGTGTTGGGCTGCAGGAGTGAGATGGAGGAATTGCAAGAAAAGAGGCAGGAAGCAGGAGAGTGAGAGAAAAGGAAAGAAGAGACATGCAGGCAGAGGGGGGCTTAGTGAGAGAGGATGGGACAGAGAACAGGATGAGAAGGAAATAAGGCAAGGCAAGGACAGGCAAGGACAGGCAAGGCAAGGCTAGGCTGCAGGACATTTTTTTGCTTTATAGTTTCTAGCACATTCGTCTTCAGACTAGGAGGAAAGCCAAAAGACAGTATGGATTAGGCCCTAGCAAAAACCCCAGCTACTTGAGACGCTTAGACTAAGCCTAAAATACCAAGATCTCTCCATAAGGATGGCTTTTATACTGTACTTCCGCAATCTGCTGGCAGTACAAAAAAATAAGCTGCAGATCTCCTTAGGCTGAGTCATGGTGCTTTGGGGCAGGGACCATGCATATCATGGGAATATTTCACAGTTTCTGCTCTGTTTTCAGTGTATGACACCAAAACACCCAACTGATGACATCCTTTCAAGAGCAAAGGCAGCAATTTGCAGAATTCCGCTTCTTAGGGGAACTGAGAAATTGCTGAGCTGACACCAAGCCCTGCAGTGTCCCTGTCACTTGCAGAGTCACCGCATCCTCTCCACGGTAGCGGGCATTGTGACAAAGGTTCAATGTCAGCTGGGTGTGGCAGCTAGGCGCCCCCTAGGGGATGCGGAGCCTGTCAGCCCCGGGCCTGTCACTGCCTGCTGGCCCTGCTGTCACCAGCCAGGCCTCTGAAAACTTGTCAAACCATGCCCAGACGTGGAGCCAATTTGGCCCAAAGTCTGCAATAGACAAGTTGGGAAGAAAGATATGGGACAGAGGGAGAAAGCGAAGGGTGCAGGAGAAAGGGAAGGAAGAACAAAAAGTAGTGTTGGGCTTCAGGAGTGAGATGGAGGAATTGCAAGAAAAGAGGCAGGAAGGAGGAGAGTGAGAGAAAAGGAAAGAAGAGACTTGCAGCCAGACGAGGGCTTAGTGAGAGAGGATGGGACAGAGAAGAGGATGAGAAGGAAATAAGGCAAGGCAAGGACAGGCAAGGACAGGCAAGGCTAGGCTAGGCTGCAGGACATTTTTTTGCTTTATAGTTTCTAGCATATTCGTCTTCAGACTAGGAGGAAAGCCATAAGACCGTATGGATTAGGCCCAAGCAAAAACCCCAGCTACTTGAGACACTTAGACGAAGCCTAAAATACCAAGATCTCTCCATAAGGATGGTTTTTATACTGTACTTCCACAATCTGCTGGCAGTACAAAAAAATAAGCTGCAGATCTCCTTAGGCTGAGTCATGGTGCTTTGGGGCAGGGACCATGCATATCATGGGAAAATTGCACAGTTTCTGCTCTGTTCTCAGTGTATGACACCAAAACACCCACCTGATGACATCCTTTCAGGAGCAAAGGCAGCAATTTGCAGAATTCCGCTTCTTAGGGGAACTGAGAAATTGCTGAGCTGACACCAAGTCCTGCAGTGTCCCTGTCACCTGCAGAGTCACCGCATCCTCGCCACGGTAGCGGGCATTGTGACAAAGGTTCAATGTCAGCTGGGTGTGGCAGCCAGGCGCCCCCTAGGGGATGGGGAGCCTGTCAGCCCCGGGCCTTTCACTGCCTGCTGGCCCTGCTGTCAACAGCCAGGCCTCTGAAAACTTGTCAAACCATGCCCAGATGTGGGGCCAATTTGGCCCAAAGTCTCCAAGAGAGAAGTCGGGAAGAAAGACATGGGACAGAGGGAGAAAGCGAAGGAGCAGGAGAAAGGGAAGGAAGAATAAAAAGAAGTGTTGGGCTGCAGGAGTGAGATGGAGGAATTGCAAGAAAAGAGGCAAGAAGCAGGAGAGTGAGAGAAAAGGAAAGAAGAGACATGCAGCCAGACGAGGGCTTAGTGAGAGAGGATGGGACAGAGAACAGGATGAGAAGGAAATAAGGCAAGGCAAGGACAGGCAAGGACAGGCAAGGCAAGGCTAGGCTGCAGGACATTTTTTGGCTTTATAGTTTCTAGCACATTCGTCTTCAGACTAGGAGGAAAACCATAAGACCATATGGATTAGGCCCAAGCAAAAACCCCAGATACTTGAGACACTTAGACTAAGCCTAAAATACGAAGATCTCTCCATAAGGATGGTTTTTATACTGTACTTCCACAATCTGCTGGCAGTACAAAAAAATAAGCTGCAAATCTCCTTAGGCTGAGTCATGGTGCTTTGGGGCAGGGACCATGCATATCATGGGAATATTTCACAGTTTCTGCTCTGTTTTCAGTGTATGACACCAAAACACCCACCTGATGACATCCTTTCAAGAGCAAAGGCAGCAATTTGCAGAATTTCGCTTCTTAGGGGAAGTGAGAAATTGCTGAGCTGACACCAAGTCCTGCAGTGTCCCTGTCACCTGCAGAGTCACCGCATCCTCGCCACGGTAGCAGGCACTGTGACAAAGGTTCAATGTCAGCTGGGTGTGGCAGCCAGGCGCCCCCTAGGGGATGGGGAGCCTGTCAGCCCCGGGCCTGTCACTGCCTGCTGGCCCTGCTGTCACCAGCCAGGCCTCTGAAAACTTGTCAAACCATGCCCAGACGTGGGGCCAATTTGGCCCAAAGTCCCCAAGAGACAAGTCGGGAAGAAAGATATGGGACAGAGGGAGAAAGCGAAGGAGCAGGAGAAAGGGAAGGAAGAATAAAAAGTAGTGTTGGGCTGCAGGAGTGAGATGGAGGAATTGCAAGAAAAGAGGCAGGAAGCAGAAGAGTGAGAGAAAAGGAAAGAAGAGACATGCAGCCAGACGAGGGCTTAGTGAGAGAGGATGGGACAGAGAACAGGATGAGAAGGAAATAAGGCAAGGCAAGGGCAGGCAAGGACAGGCAAGGCAAGGCTAGGCTGCAGGACATTTTTTGGCTTTATAGTTTCTAGCACATTCTTTTTCAGACTAGGAGGAAAGCCATAAGACCGTATGGATTAGGCCCAAGCAAATACTCCAGCTACTTGAGACACATAGACGAAGCCTAAAATACCAAGATCTCTCCATAAGGATGGTTTTCATACTGTACTTCCACAATCTGCTGGCAGTACAAAAAAATAAGCTGCAGATCTCCTTAGGTTGAGTCATGGTGCTTTGGGGCAGGGACCATGCATATCATGGGAATATTTCACAGTTTCTGCTCTGCTTTCAGTGTATGACACCAAAACACCCACCTGATGACATCCTTTCAAGAGCAAAGGCAGCAATTTGCAGAATTCCGCTTCTTAGGGGAAGTGAGAAATTGCTGAGCTGACACCAAGTCCTGCAGTGTCCCTGTCACTTGCAGAGTCACCGCATCCTCGCCACGGTAGCGGGCATTGTGACAAAGGTTCAATGTCAGCTGGGTGTGGCAGCCAGGCGCCCCCTAGGGGATGGGGAGCCTGTCAGCCCCGGGCCTGTCACTGCCTGCTGGCCCTGCTCTCACCAGCCAGGCCTCTGAAAACTTGTCAAACCATGCCCAGACGTGGGGCCAATTTGGCCCAAAGTCTCCAACAGACAAGTCGGGAAGAAAGATATGGGACAGAGGGAGAAAGCGAAGGGAGCAGGAGAAAGGGAAGGAAGAATAAAAAGTAGTGTTGGGCTGCAGGAGTGAGATGGAGGAATTGCAAGAAAAGAGGCAGGAAGCAGGAGAGTGAGAGAAAAGGAAAGAAGAGACATGCAGCCAGACGAGGGCTTAGTGAGAGAGGATGGGACAGAGAACAGGATGAGAAGGAAATAAGGCAAGGCAAGGACAGGCAAGGACAGGCAAGGCAAGGCTAGGCTGCAGGACATTTTTTGGCTTTATAGTTTCTAGCACATTCGTCTTCAGACTAGGAGGAAAGCCATAAGACCGTATGGATTAGGCCCAAGCAAAAACCCCAGCTACTTGAGACACTTAGACTAAGCCTAAAATACGAAGATCTCTCCATAAGGATGGTTTTTATACTCTACTTCCACAATCTGCTGGCAGTACAAAAAAATAAGCTGCAGATCTCCTTAGGCTGAGTCATGGTGCTTTGGGGCAGGGACCATGCATATCATGGGAATATTTCACAGTTTCTGCTCTGTTTTCAGTGTATGACACCAAAACACCCACCTGATGACATCCTTTCAAGAGCAAAGGCAGCAAGTTGCAGAATTGCGCTTCTTAGGGAAAGTGAGAAATTGCTGAGCTGACACCAAGTCCTGCAGTGTCCCTGTCACTTGCAGAGTCACCGCATCCTCGCCACGGTAGCGGGCATTGTGACAAAGGTTCAATGTCAGCTGGGTGTGGCAGCCAGGCGCCCCCTAGGGGATGGGGAGCCTGTCAGCCCCGGGCTTGTCACTGCCTGCTGGCCCTGCTGTCACCAGCCAGGCCTCTGAAAACTTGTCAAACCATGCCCAGACGTGGGGCCAATTTGGCCCAAAGTCTCCAAGAGATAAGTCGGGAAGAAAGATATGGGACAGAGGGAGAAAGCGAAGGGAGCAGGAGAAAGGGAAGGAAGAACAAATAGAAGTGTTGGGCTGCAGGAGTGAGATGGAGGAATTGCAAGAAAAGAGGCAGGAAGGAGGAGAGTGAGAGAAAAGGAAAGAAGAGACATGCAGCCAGACGAGGGCTTAGTGAGAGAGGATGGGACAGAGAACAGGATGAGAAGGAAATAAGGCAAGGCAAGGACAGGCAAGGACAGGCAAGGCAAGGCTAGGCTGCAGGACATTTTTTTGCTTTATAGTTTCTAGCACATTCGTCCTCAGACTAGGAGGAAAGCCAATAGACGGTATGGATTAGGCCCTAGCAAAAACCCCAGCTACTTGAGACAGTTAGACTAAGCCTAAAATACCAATATCTCTCCATAAGGATGGTTTTTATACTGTACTTCCACAATCTGCTGGCAGTACAAAAAAATAAGCTGCAGATCTCCTTAGGCTGAGTCATGGTGCTTTGGGGCAGGGACCATGCATATCATGGGAATATTTCACAGTTTCTGCTCTGTTTTCAGTGTATGACACCAAAACACCCACCTGATGACATCCTTTCAAGAGCAAAGGCAGCAATTTGCAGAATTCCGCTTCCTAGGGGAAGTGAGAAATTGCTGAGCTGAAACCAAGCCCTGCAGTGTCCCTGTCACTTGCAGAGTCACCGCATCCTCGCCACGGTAGCGGGCATTGTGACAAAGGTTCAATGTCAGCTGGGTGTGGCAGCCAGGCGCCCCCTAGGGGATGGGGAGCCTGTCAGCCCCGGGCTTGTCACTGCCTGCTGGCCCTGCTGTCACCAGCCAGGCCTCTGAAAACTTGTCAAACCATGCCCAGACGTGGGGCCAATTTGGCCCAAAGTCTCCAAGAGACAAGTTGGGAAGAAAGTTATGGGACAGAGGGAGAAAGCGAAGGAGCAGGAGAAAGGGAAGGAAGAATAAAAAGTAGTGTTGGGCTGCAGGAGTGAGATGGAGGAATTGCAAGAAAAGAGGCAGGAAGCAGGAGAGTGAGAGAAAAGGAAAGAAGAGACATGCAGCCAGACGAGGGCTTAGTGAGAGAGGATGGGACAGAGAACAGGATGAGAAGGAAATAAGGCAAGGCAAGGACAGGCAAGGACAGGCAAGGCAAGGCTAGGCTGCAGGACATTTTTTTGCTTTATAGTTTCTAGCACATTCGTCTTCAGACTAGGAGGAAGGCCAAAAGACAGTATGGATTAGGCCCTAGCAAAAACCCCAGCTACTTGAGACGCTTAGACTAAGCCTAAAATACCAAGATCTCTCCATAAGGATGGCTTTTATACTGTACTTCCACAATCCGCTGGCAGTACAAAAAAATAAGCTGCAGATCTCCTTAGGCTGAGTCATGGTGCTTTGGGGCAGGGACCATGCATATCATGGGAATATTTCACAGTTTCTGCTCTGTTTTCAGTGTATGACACCAAAACACCCACCTGATGACATCCTTTCAAGAGCAAAGGCAGCAATTTGCAGAATTCCGCTTCCTAGGGGAAGTGAGAAATTGCTGAGCTGACACCAAGTCCCGCAGTGTCCCTGTCACCTGCAGAGTCACCGCATCCTCGCCACGGTAGCAGGCATTGTGACAAAGGTTCTATGTCAGCTGGGTGTGGCAGCCAGGCGCCCCCTAGGGGATGGGGAGCCTGTCAGCCCCGGGCCTGTCACTGCCTGCTGGCCCTGCTGTCACCAGCCAGGCCTCTGAAAACTTGTCAAACCATGCCCAGACGTGGGGCCAATTTGGCCCAAAGTCTCCAAGAGACAAGTCGGGAAGAAAGATATGGGACAGAGGGAGAAAGCGAAGGAGCAGGAGAAAGGGAAGGAAGAATAAAAAGTAGTGTTGGGCTGCAGGAGTGAGATGGAGGAATTGCAAGAAAAGAGGCAGGAAGCAGGAGAGTGAGAGAAAAGGAAAGAAGAGACATGCAGCCAGACGAGGGCTTAGTGAGAGAGGATGGGACAGAGAACAGGATGAGAAGGAAATAAGGCAAGGCAAGGACAGGCAAGGACAGGCAAGGCAAGGCTAGGCTGCAGGACATTTTTTGGCTTTATATTTTCTAGCACATTCGTCTTCAGACTAGGAGGAAAGCCATAAGACCGTATGGATTAGGCCCAAGCAAAAACCCCAGCTACTTGAGACACTTTGACTAAGCCTAAAATACGAATATCTCTCCATAAGGATGGTTTTTATACTGTACTTCCACAATCTGCTGGCAGTACAAAAAAATAAGCTGTAGATCTCCTTAGGCTGAGTCATGGTGCTTTGGGGCAGGGACCATGCATATCATGGGAATATTTCACAGTTTCTGCTCTGTTTTCAGTGTATGACACCAAAACACCCACCTGATGACATCCTTTCAAGAGCAAAGGCAGCAATTTGCAGAATTCCGCTTCTTAGGGGAAGTGAGAAATTGCTGAGCTGACACAAAGTCCTGCAGTGTCCCTGTCACCTGCAGAGTCTCCGCATCCTCACCACGGTAGCGGGCATTGTGACAAAGGTTCTATGTCAGCTGGGTGTGGCAGCCAGGTGCCCCCTAGGGGATGGGGAGCCTGTCAGCCCCGGGCCTGTCACTGCCTTCTGGCCCTGCTGTCACCAGCCTGGCCTCTGAAAATTTGTCAAACCATGCCCAGACGTGGGGCCAATTTGGCCCAAAGTCTCCAAGAGACAAGTCGGGAAGAAAGATATGGGACAGAGGGAGAAAGCGAAGGGAGCAGGAGAAAGGGAAGGAAGAATAAAAAGTAGTGTTGGGCTGCAGGAGTGAGATGGAGGAAGTGCAAGAGGCAGAAAGCAGAAGAGTGAGAGAAAAGGAAAGAAGAGACATGCAGCCAGACGAGGGCTTAGTGAGAGAGGATGGGACAGAGAACAGGATGAGAAGGAAATAAGGCAAGGCAAGGGCAGGCAAGGACAGGCAAGGCAAGGCTAGGCTGCAGGACATTTTTTGGCTTTATAGTTTCTAGCACATTCGTTTTCAGACTAGGAGGAAAGCCATAAGACCGTATGGATTAGGCCCAAGCAAATACTCCAGCTACTTGAGACACTTAGACGAAGCCTAAAATACCAAGATCTCTCCATAAGGATGGTTTTTATACTGTACTTCCACAATCTGCTGGCAGTACAAAAAAATAAGCTGCAGATCTCCTTAGGTTGAGTCATGGTGCTTTGGGGCAGGGACCATGCATATCATGGGAATATTTCACAGTTTCTGCTCTGCTTTCAGTGTATGACACCAAAACACCCACCTGATGAAATCCTTTCAAGAGCAAAGGCAGCAATTTGCAGAATTCCGCTTCTTAGGGGAAGTGAGAAATTGCTGAGCTGACACCAAGTCCTGCAGTGTCCCTGTCACCTGCAGAGTCACCGCATCCTCGCCACGGTAGCGGGCATTGTGACAAAGGTTCTATGTCAGCTAGGTGTGGCAGCCAGGCGCCCCCTAGGGGATGGGGAGGCTGTCAGCCCCGGGCCTGTCACTGCCTGCTGGCCCTGCTGTCAGCAGCCAGGCCTCGGAAAACTTGTCAAACCATGCCCAGACGTGGGGCCAATTTGGCCCAAAGTCTGCAAGAGACAAGTTGGGAAGAAAGATATGCGACAGAGGGAGAAAGCGAAGGGTGCAGGAGAAAGGGAAGGAAGAAAAAAAAGAAGTGTTGGGCTTCAGGAGTGAGATGGAGGAATTGCAAGAAAAGAGGCAGGAAGCAGGAGAGTGAGAGAAAAGGAAAGAAGAGACATGCAGCCAGACGAGGGCTTAGTGAGAGAGGATGGGACAGAGAAGAGGATGAGAAGGAAATAAGGCAAGGCAAGGACAGGCAAGGACAGGCAAGGCAAGGCTAGGCTGCAGGACATTTTTTTGCTTTATAGTTTCTAGCATATTCGTCTTCAGACTAGGAGGAAAGCCATAAGACCGTATGGATTAGGCCCAAGCAAAAACCCCAGCTACTTGAGACACTTAGACTAAGCCTAAAATACGAAGATCTCTCCATAAGGATGGTTTTTATACTGTACTTCCACAATCTGCTGGCAATACAAAAAAATAAGCTGCAGATCTCCTTAGGCTGAGTCATGGTGCTTTGGGGCAGGGACCATGCATATCATGGGAATATTTCACAGTTTCTGCTCTGTTTTCAGTGTATGATACCAAAACACCCACCTGATGACATCCTTTCAAGAGCAAAGGCAGCAATTTGCAGAATTCCGCTTCTTAGGGGAAGTGAGAAATTGCTGAGCTGACACCAAGTCCTGCAGTGTCCCTGTCACTTGCAGAGTCACCGCATCCTTGCCACGGTAGCGGGCATTGTGACAAAGGTTCAATGTTAGCTGGGTGTGGCAGCCAGGCGCCCCCTAGGGGATGGGGAGCCTGTCAGCCCCGGGCTTGTCACTGCCTGCTGGCCCTGCTGTCACCAGCCAGGCCTCTGAAAACTTGTCAAACCATGCCCAGACGTGTGGCCAATTTGGCCCGAAGTCTCCAAGAGACAAGTCGGGAAGAAAGTTATGGGACAGAGGGAGAAAGCGAAGGAGCAGGAGAAAGGGAAGGAAGAATAAAGAGTAGTGTTGGGCTGCAGGAGTGAGATGGAGGAATTGCAAGAAAAGAGGCAGGAAGCAGGAGAGTGAGAGAAAAGGAAAGAAGAGACATGCAGCCAAACGAGGGCTTAGTGAGAGAGGATGGGACAGAGAAGAGGATGAGAAGGAAATAAGGCAAGGCAAGGACAGGCAAGGACAGGCAAGGCAAGGCTAGGCTGCAGGACATTTTTTTGCTTTATAGTTTCTAGCACATTCGTCTTCAGACTTGGAGGAAAGCCAAAAGACAGTATGGATTAGGCCCAAGCAAAAACCCCAGCTACTTGAGACGCTTAGACTAAGCCTAAAATACGAAGATCTCTCCATAAGGATGGTTTTTATACTGTACTGCCACAATCTGCTGGCAGTACAAAAAAATAAGCTGCAGATCTCCTTAGGCTGAGTCATGGTGCTTTGGGGCAGGGGCCATGCATATCATGGGAATATTTCACAGTTTCTGCTTTGTTTTCAGTGTATGACACCAAAACACCCAACTGATGACATCCTTTCAAGAGCAAAGGCAGCAATTTGCAGAATTCCGCTTCTTAGGGGAAGTGAGAAATTGCTGAGCTGACACCAAGTCCTGCAGTGTCCCTGTCACCTGCAGAGTCACCGCATCCTCGCCACGGTAGCGGGCATTGTGACAAAGGTTCAATGTCAGCTGGGTGTGGCAGCCAGGCGCCCCCTAGGGGATGGGGAGCCTGTCAGCCCCGGGCCTGTCACTGCCTGCTGGCCCTGCTGCCACCAGCCAGGCCTCTGAAAACTTGTCAAACCATGCCCAGACGTGGGGCCAATTTGGCCCAAAGTCTCCAAGAGACAAGTCTGGAGGAAAGATATGGGACAGAGGGAGAAAGCGAAGGGAGCAGGAGAAAGGGAAGGAAGAATAAAAAGTAGTGTTGGGCTGCAGGAGTGAGATGGAGGAATTGCAAGAAAAGAGGCAGGAAGCAGGAGAGTGAGAGAAAAGGAAAGAAGAGACATGTAGCCAGACGAGGGCTTAGTGATAGAGGGTTGGACAGTGAACAGGATGAGAAGGAAATAAGGCAAGGCAAGGACAGGCAAGGACAGGCAAGGCAAGACTAGGCTGCAGGACATTTTTTTGCTTTATAGTTTCTAGCACATTCATCTTCAGACTAGGATGAAAGCCATAAGACGGTATGGATTAGGCCCAAGCAAAAACCCCAGCTACTTGAGACACTTAGACTAAGCCTAAAATACGAAGATCTCTCCATAAGGATGGTTTTTATACTGTACTTCCACAATCTGCTGGCAATACAAAAAAATAAGCTGCAGATCTCTTTAGGCTGAGTCATGGTGCTTTGGGGCAGGGACCATGCATATCATGGGAATATTTCACAGTTTCTGCTCTGTTTTCAGTGTATGACACCAAAACACCCACCTGATGACATCCTTTCAAGAGCAAAGGCAGCAATTTGCAGAATTCCGCTTCCTAGGGGAAGTGAGAAATTGCTGAGCTGAAACTAAGCCCTGCAGTGTCCCTGTCACTTGCAGAGTCACCGCATCCTCGCCACGGTAGCGGGCATTGTGACAAAGGTTCAATGTCAGCTGGGTGTGGCAGCCAGGCGCCCCCTAGGGGATGGGGAGCCTGTCAGCCCCGGGCTTGTCACTGCCTGCTGGCCCTGCTGTCACCAGCCAGGCCTCTGAAAACTTGTCAAACCATGCCCAGACGTGGGGCCAATTTGGCCCAAAGTCTCCAAGAGACAAGTTGGGAAGAAAGTTATGGGACAGAGGGAGAAAGCGAAGGGTGCAGGAGAAAGGGAATGAAGAACAAAAGGAAGTGTTGGGCTGCAGGAGTGAGATGGAGGAATTGCAAGAAAAGAGGCAGGAAGCAGGAGAGTGAGAGAAAAGGAAAGAAGAGACATGCAGCCAGACGAGGGCTTAGTGAGAGAGGATGGGACAGAGAACAGGATGAGAATGAAATAAGGCAAGGCAAGGACAGGCAAGGACAGGCAAGGCAAGGCTAGGCTGCAGGACATTTTTTTGCTTTATAGTTTCTAGCACATTCGTCTTCAGACTAGGAGGAAGGCCAAAAGACAGTATGGATTAGGCCCTAGCAAAAACCCCAGCTACTTGAGACGCTTAGACTAAGCCTAAAATACCAAGATCTCTCCATAAGGATGGCTTTTATACTGTACTTCCACAATCTGCTGGCAGTACAAAAAAATAAGCTGCAGATCTCCTTAGGCTGAGTCATGGTGCTTTGGGGCAGGGACCATGCATATCATGGGAATATTTCACAGTTTCTGCTCTGTTTTCAGTGTATGACACCAAAACACCCACCTGATGACATCCTTTCAAGAGCAAAGGCAGCAATTTGCAGAATTCCGCTTCCTAGGGGAAGTGAGAAATTGCTGAGCTGACACCAAGTCCTGCAGTGTCCGTGTCACCTGCAGAGTCACCGCATCCTCGCCACGGTAGCGGGCATTGTGACAAAGGTTCTATGTCAGCTGGGTGTGGCAGCCAGGCGCCCCCTAGTGGATGGGGATGCTGTCAGCCCCGGGCCTGTCACTGCCTGCTGGCCCTGCTGTCACCAGCCAGGCCTCGGAAAACTTGTCAAACCATGCCCAGACGTGGGGCCAATTTGGCCCAAAGTCTCTAAGAGACAAGTCGGGAAGAAAGTTATGGGACAGAGGGAGAAAGCGAAGGAGCAGGAGAAAGGGAAGGAAGAATAAAAAGTAGTGTTGGGCTGCAGGAGTGAGATGGAGGAATTGCAAGAAAAGAGGCAGGAAGCAGGAGAGTGAGAGAAAAGGAAAGAAGAGACATGCAGCCAGACGAGGGCTTAGTGAGAGAGGATGGGACAGAGAACAGGATGAGAAGGAAATAAGGCAAGGCAAGGACAGGCAAGGACAGGCAAGGCAAGGCTAGGCTGCAGGACATTTTTTTGCTTTATAGTTTCTAGCACATTCGTCTTCAGACTAGGAGGAAAGCCAAAAGACAGTATGGATTAGGCCCTAGCAAAAACCCCAGCTACTTGAGACGCTTAGACTAAGCCTAAAATACCAAGATCTCTCCATAAGGATGGCTTTTATACTGTACTTCCGCAATCTGCTGGCAGTACAAAAAAATAAGCTGCAGATCTCCTTAGGCTGAGTCGTGGTGCTTTGGGGCAGGGACCATGCATATCATGGGAATATTTCACAGTTTCTGCTCTGTTTTCAGTGTATGACACCAAAACACCCACCTGATGACATCCTTTCAAGAGCAAAGGCAGCAATTTGCAGAATTCCGCTTCTTAGGGGAAGTGAGAAATTGCTGAGCTGACACCAAGCCCTGCAGTGTCCCTGTCACTTGCAGAGTCACCGCATCCTCTCCACGGTAGCGGGCATTGTGACAAAGGTTCAATGTCAGCTGGGTGTGGCAGCCAGGCGCCCCCTAGGGGATGCGGAGCCTGTCAGCCCCGGGCCTGTCACTGCCTGCTGGCCCTGCTGTCACCAGCCAGGCCTCTGAAAACTTGTCAAACCATGCCCAGACGTGGATCCTATTTGGCCCAAAGTCTGCAAGAGACAAGTTGGGAAGAAAGATATGGGACAGAGGGAGAAAGCGAAGGGTGCAGGAGAAAGGGAAGGAAGAACAAAAAGTAGTGTTGGGCTTCAGGAGTGAGATGGAGGAATTGCAAGAAAAGAGGCAGGAAGCAGGAGAGTGAGAGAAAAGGAAAGAAGAGACTTGCAGCCAGACGAGGGCTTAGTGAGAGAGGATGGGACAGAGAAGAGGATGAGAAGGAAATAAGGCAAGGCAAGGACAGGCAAGGACAGGCAAGGCAAGGCTAGGCTGCAGGACATTTTTTCGCTTTATAGTTTCTAGCATATTCGTCTTCAGACTAGGAGGAAAGCCATAAGACCGTATGGATTAGGCCCAAGCAAAAACCCCAGCTACTTGAGACACTTAGACTAAGCCTAAAATACGAAGATCTCTCCATAAGGATGGTTTTTATACTGTACTTCCACAATCTGCTGGCAATACAAAAAAATAAGCTGCAGATCTCCTTAGGCTGAGTCATGGTGCTTTGGGGCAGGGACCATGCATATCATGGGAATATTTCACAGTTTCTGCTCTGTTTTCAGTGTATGATACCAAAACACCCACCTGATGACATCCTTTTAAGAGCAAAGGCAGCAATTTGCAGAATTCCGCTTCTTAGGGGAAGTGAGAAATTGCTGAGCTGACACCAAGTCCTGCAGTGTCCCTGTCACTTGCAGAGTCACCGCATCCTCGCCACGGTAGCGGGCATTGTGACAAAGGTTCAATGTCAGCTGGGTGTGGCAGCCAGGCGCCCCCTAGGGGATGGGGAGCCTGTCAGCCCCGGGCTTGTCACTGCCTGCTGGCCCTGCTGTCACCAGCCAGGCCTCTGAAAACTTGTCAAACCATGCCCAGACGTGTGGCCAATTTGGCCCAAAGTCTCCAAGAGACAAGTCGGGAAGAAAGTTATGGGACAGAGGGAGAAAGCGAAGGAGCAGGAGAAAGGGAAGGAAGAATAAAGAGTAGTGTTGGGCTGCAGGAGTGAGATGGAGGAATTGCAAGAAAAGAGGCAGGAAGCAGGAGAGTGAGAGAAAAGGAAAGAAGAGACATGCAGCCAGACGAGGGCTTAGTGAGAGAGGATGGGACAGAGAACAGGATGAGAAGGAAATAAGGCAAGGCAAGGACAGGCAAGGACAGGCAAGGCAAGGCTAGGCTGCAGGACATTTTTTTGCTTTATAGTTTCTAGCACATTCGTCTTCAGACTTGGAGGAAAGCCAAAAGACAGTATGGATTAGGCCCTAGCAAAAACCCCAGCTACTTGAGACGCTTAGATTAAGCCTAAAATACGAAGATCTCTCCATAAGGATGGTTTTTATACTGTACTGCCACAATCTGCTGGCAGTACAAAAAAATAAGCTGCAGATCTCCTTAGGCTGAGTCATGGTGCTTTGGGGCAGGGACCATGCATATCATGGGAATATTTCACAGTTTCTGCTTTGTTTTCAGTGTATGACACCAAAACACCCAACTGATGACATCCTTTCAAGAGCAAAGGCAGCAATTTGCAGAATTCCGCTTCTTAGGGGAAGTGAGAAATTGCTGAGCTGACACCAAGTCCTGCAGTGTCCCTGTCACCTGCAGAGTCACCGCATCCTCGCCACGGTAGCGGGCATTGTGACAAAGGTTCAATGTCAGCTGGGTGTGGCAGCCAGGCGCCCCCTAGGGGATGGGGAGCCTGTCAGCCCCGGGCCTGTCACTGCCTGCTGGCCCTGCTGCCACCAGCCAGGCCTCTGAAAACTTGTCAAACCATGCCCAGACGTGGGGCCAATTTGGCCCAAAGTCTCCAAGAGACAAGTCGGGAGGAAAGATATGGGACAGAGGGAGAAAGCGAAGGGAGCAGGAGAAAGGGAAGGAAGAATAAAAAGTAGTGTTGGGCTGCAGGAGTGAGATGGAGGAATTGCAAGAAAAGAGGCAGGAAGCAGGAGAGTGAGAGAAAAGGAAAGAAGAGACATGTAGCCAGACGAGGGCTTAGTGATAGAGGATTGGACAGTGAACAGGATGAGAAGGAAATAAGGCAAGGCAAGGACAGGCAAGGACAGGCAAGGCAAGGCTAGGCTGCAGGACATTTTTTTGCTTTATAGTTTCTAGCACATTCATCTTCAGACTAGGATGAAAGCCATAAGACGGTATGGATTAGGCCCAAGCAAAAACCCCAGCTACTTGAGACACTTAGACTAAGCCTAAAATACGAAGATCTCTCCATAAGGATGGTTTTTATACTGTACTTCCACAATCTGCTGGCAGTACAAAAAAATAAGCTGCAGATCTCCTTAGGCTGAGTCATGGTGCTTTGGGGCAGGGACCATGCATATCATGGGAATATTTCACAGTTTCTGCTCTGTTTTCAGTGTATGACACCAAAACACACACCTGATGACATCCTTTCAAGAGCAAAGGCAGCAATTTGCAGAATTCCGCTTCCTAGGGGAAGTGAGAAATTGCTGAGCTGACACCAAGTCCTGCAGTGTCCCTGTCACCTGCAGAGTCACCGCATCCTCGCCACGGTAGCGGGCATTGTGACAAAGGTTTAATGTCAGCTGGGTGTGGCTGCCAGGCGCCCCCTAGGGGATGGGGAGCCTGTCAGCCCCGGGCCTGTCACTGCCTGCTGGCCCTGCTCTCACCAGCCAGGCCTCTGAAAACTTGTCAAACCATGCCCAGACGTGGGGCCAATTTGGCCCAAAGTCTCCAAGAGACAAGTAGGGAAGAAAGATACGGGACAGAGGGAGAAAGCGAAGGAGCAGGAGAAAGGGAAGGAAGAATAAAAAGTAGTGTTGGGCTGCAGGAGTGAGATGGAGGAATTGCAAGAAAAGAGGCA
Source organism: Columba livia (assembly GCF_036013475.1). Taxonomy (NCBI): domain Eukaryota; kingdom Metazoa; phylum Chordata; class Aves; order Columbiformes; family Columbidae; genus Columba; species Columba livia. The sequence goes on from NW_027043008.1 coordinate 4,400,023, forward strand.
GGAAGCAGGAGAGTGAGAGAAAAGGAACAAGAGACATGCAGCCCGACGAGGGCTTAGTGAGAGAGGATTGGACAGAGAAGAGGATGAGAAGGAAATAAGGCAAGGCAAGGACAGGCAAGGACAGGCAAGGCAAGGCTAGGCTGCAAGACATCGTTTTGCTTTATAGTTTCTAGCACATTCGTCTTCAGGCCAGGTGGAAAGCCATAAGACCGTATGGATTAGGGCCTAGAAAAAACCCCAGCTACTTGAGACACTTAGACTAAGCCTAAAATACGAAGATCTCTCCATAAGGATTGTTTTTATACTGTACTTCCACAATCTGCTGGCAGTACAAAAAAATAAGCTGCAGATCTCCTTAGGCTGAGTCATGGTGCTTTGGGGCAGGGACCACTCATATCATGGGAATATTTCACAGTTTCTGCTCTGTTTTCAGTGTATGACACCAAAACACCTACCTGATGACATCCTTTCAAGAGCAAAGGCAGCAATTTGCAGAATTCCGCTTCTTAGGGGAAGTGAGAAATTGCTGAGCTGACACCAAGTCCTGCAGTGTCCCTGTCACCTGCAGAGCCAGCGCATCCTCGCCACGTTAGCGGGCATTGTGACAAAGGTTGTATGTCAGCTGGGTGTGGCAGCCAGGCGCCCCTTAGGGGATGGGGAGCCTGTCAGCCCTGGGCCTGTTACTGCCTGCTGGCCCTGCTGTCAGCAGCCAGGCCTCTGAAAACTTGTCAAACCATGCCCAGACGTGGGGCCAATTTGGCCCAAAGTCTCCAAGAGACAAGTCGGGAAGAAAGATATGGGACAGAGGGAGAAAGCGAAGGAGCAGGAGAAAGGGAAGGAAGAATAAAGAGTAGTGTTGGGCTGCAGGAGTGAGATGGAGGAATTGCAAGAAAAGAGGCAGGAAGCAGGAGAGTGAGAGAAAAGGAAAGAAGAGACATGCAGCCAGACGAGGGCTTAGTGAGAGAGGATGGGACAGAGAACAGGATGAGAAGGAAATAAGGCAAGGCAAGGACAGGCAAGGACAGGCAAGGCAAGGCTAGGCTGCAGGACATTTTTTTGCTTTATAGTTTCTAGCACATTCGTCTTCAGACTTGGAGGAAAGCCAAAAGACAGTATGGATTAGGCCCTAGCAAAAACCCCAGCTACTTGAGACGCTTAGATTAAGCCTAAAATACGAAGATCTCTCCATAAGGATGGTTTTTATACTGTACTGCCACAATCTGCTGGCAGTACAAAAAAATAAGCTGCAGATCTCCTTAGGCTGAGTCATGGTGCTTTGGGGCAGGGACCATGCATATCATGGGAATATTTCACAGTTTCTGCTCTGTTTTCAGTGTATGACACCAAAACACCCAACTGATGACATCCTTTCAAGAGCAAAGGCAGCAATTTGCAGAATTCCGCTTCTTAGGGGAAGTGAGAAATTGCTGAGCTGACACCAAGTCCTGCAGTGTCCCTGTCACCTGCAGAGTCACCGCATCCTCGCCACGGTAGCGGGCATTGTGACAAAGGTTCAATGTCAGCTGGGTGTGGCAGCCAGGCGCCCCCTAGGGGATGGGGAGCCTGTCAGCCCCGGGCCTGTCACTGCCTGCTGGCCCTGCTGCCACCAGCCAGGCCTCTAAAAACTTGTCAAACCATGCCCAGACGTGGGGCCAATTTGGCCCAAAGTCTCCAAGAGACAAGTCGGGAGGAAAGATATGGGACAGAGGGAGAAAGCGAAGGGAGCAGGAGAAAGGGAAGGAAGAATAAAAAGTAGTGTTGGGCTGCAGGAGTGAGATGGAGGAATTGCAAGAAAAGAGGCAGGAAGCAGGAGAGTGAGAGAAAAGGAAAGAAGAGACATGCAGCCAGACGAGGGCTTAGTGAGAGAGGATGGGACAGAGAACAGGATGAGAAGGAAATAAGGCAAGGCAAGGACAGGCAAGGACAGGCAAGGCAAGGCTAGGCTGCAGGACATTTTTTTGCTTTATAGTTTCTATCACATTCGTCTTCAGACTAGGAGGAAAGCCAAAAGACAGTATGGATTAGGCCCTAGCAAAAACCCCAGCTACTTGAGACGCTTAGACTAAGCCTAAAATACCAAGATCTCTCCATAAGGATGGCTTTTATACTGTACTTCCGCAATCTGCTGGCAGTACAAAAAAATAAGCTGCAGATCTCCTTAGGCTGAGTCGTGGTGCTTTGGGGCAGGGACCATGCATATCATGGGAATATTTCACAGTTTCTGCTCTGTTTTCAGTGTATGACACCAAAACACCCACCTGATGACATCCTTTCAAGAGCAAAGGCAGCAATTTGCAGAATTCCGCTTCTTAGGGGAAGTGAGAAATTGCTGAGCTGACACCAAGTCCTGCAGTGTCCCTGTCACTTGCAGAGTCACCGCATCCTCTCCACGGTAGCGGGCATTGTGACAAAGGTTCAATGTCAGCTGGGTGTGGCAGCTAGGCGCCCCCTAGGGGATGCGGAGCCTGTCAGCCCCGGGCCTGTCACTGCCTGCTGGCCCTGCTGTCACCAGCCAGGCCTCTGAAAACTTGTCAAACCATGCCCAGACGTGGATCCTATTTGGCCCAAAGTCTGCAAGAGACAAGTTGGGAAGAAAGATATGGGACAGAGGGAGAAAGCGAAGGGTGCAGGAGAAAGGGAAGGAAGAACAAAAAGTAGTGTTGGGCTTCAGGAGTGAGATGGAGGAATTGCAAGAAAAGAGGCAGGAAGCAGGAGAGTGAGAGAAAAGGAAAGAAGAGACTTGCAGCCAGACGAGGGCTTAGTGAGAGAGGATGGGACAGAGAAGAGGATGAGAAGGAAATAAGGCAAGGCAAGGACAGGCAAGGACAGGCAAGGCAAGGCTAGGCTGCAGGACGTTTTTTCGCTTTATAGTTTCTAGCATATTCGTCTTCAGACTAGGAGGAAAGCCATAAGACCGTATGGATTAGGCCCAAGCAAAAACCCCAGCTACTTGAGACACTTAGACTAAGCCTAAAATACGAAGATCTCTCCATAAGGATGGTTTTTATACTGTACTTCCACAATCTGCTGGCAATACAAAAAAATAAGCTGCAGATCTCCTTAGGCTGAGTCATGGTGCTTTGGGGCAGGGACCATGCATATCATGGGAATATTTCACAGTTTCTGCTCTGTTTTCAGTGTATGATACCAAAACACCCACCTGATGACATCCTTTCAAGAGCAAAGGCAGCAGTTTGCAGAATTCCGCTTCTTAGGGGAAGTGAGAAATTGCTGAGCTGACACCAAGTCCTGCAGTGTCCCTGTCACCTGCAGAGTCACCGCATCCTCGCCACGGTAGCGGGCATTGTGACAAAGGTTCAATGTCAGCTGGGTGTGGCAGCCAGGCGCCCCCTAGGGGATGGGGAGCCTGTCAGCCCCGGGCTTGTCACTGCCTGCTGGCCCTGCTGTCACCAGCCAGGCCTCTGAAAACTTGTCAAACCATGCCCAGACGTGTGGCCAATTTGGCCCAAAGTCTCCAAGAGACAAGTCGGGAAGAAAGTTATGGGACAGAGGGAGAAAGCGAAGGAGCAGGAGAAAGGGAAGGAAGAATAAAGAGTAGTGTTGGGCTGCAGGAGTGAGATGGAGGAATTGCAAGAAAAGAGGCAGGAAGCAGGAGAGTGAGAGAAAAGGAAAGAAGAGACATGCAGCCAGACGAGGGCTTAGTGAGAGAGGATGGGACAGAGAACAGGATGAGAAGGAAATAAGGCAAGGCAAGGACAGGCAAGGACAGGCAAGGCAAGGCTAGGCTGCAGGACATTTTTTTGCTTTATAGTTTCTAGCACATTCGTCTTCAGACTTGGAGGAAAGCCAAAAGACAGTATGGATTAGGCCCTAGCAAAAACCCCAGCTACTTGAGACGCTTAGATTAAGCCTAAAATACGAAGATCTCTCCATAAGGATGGTTTTTATACTGTACTTCCACAATCTGCTGGCAGTACAAAAAAATAAGCTGCAGATCTCCCTAGGCTGAGTCATGGTGCTTTGGGGCAGGGACCATGCATATCATGGGAATATTTCACAGTTTCTGCTCTGTTTTCAGTGTATGACACCAAAACACCCACCTGATGACATCCTTTCAAGAGCAAAGGCAGCAATTTGCAGAATTCCGCTTCCTAGGGGAAGTGAGAAATTGCTGAGCTGAAACCAAGCCCTGCAGTGTCCCTGTCACTTGCAGAGTCACCGCATCCTCGCCACGGTAGCGGGCATTGTGACAAAGGTTCAATGTCAGCTGGGTGTGGCAGCCAGGCGCCCCCTAGGGGATGGGGAGCCTGTCAGCCCCGGGCTTGTCACTGCCTGCTGGCCCTGCTGTCACCAGCCGGGCCTCTGAAAACTTGTCAAACCATGCCCAGACGTGGGGCCAATTTGGCCCAAAGTCTCCAAGAGACAAGTTGGGAAGAAAGTTATGGGACAGAGGGAGAAAGCGAAGGGTGCAGGAGAAAGGGAAGGAAGAACAAAAAGAAGTGTTGGGCTGCAGGAGTGAGATGGAGGAATTGCAAGAAAAGAGGCAGGAAGCAGGAGAGTGAGAGAAAAGGAAAGAAGAGACATGCAGCCAGACGAGGGCTTAGTGAGAGAGGATGGGACAGAGAAGAGGATGAGAAGGAAATAAGGCAAGGCAAGGACAGGCAAGGACAGGCAAGGCAAGGCTAGGCTGCAGGACATTTTTTTGCTTTATAGTTTCTAGCACATTCGTCTACAGACTAGGAGGAAAGCCATAAGACCGTATGGATTAGGCCCAAGCAAAAACTCCAGCTACTTGAGACACTTAGACTAAGCCTAAAATACGAAGATCTCTCCATAAGGATGGTTTTTATACTGTACTTCCACAATCTGCTGGCAGTACAAAAAAATAAGCTGCAGATCTCCTTAGGCTGAGTCATGGTGCTTTGGGGCAGGGACCACTCATATCATGGGAATATTTCACAGTTTCTGCTCTGTTTTCAGTGTATGACACCAAAACACCTACCTGATGACATCCTTTCAAGAGCAAAGGCAGCAATTTGCAGAATTCCGCTTCTTAGGGGAAGTGAGAAATTGCTGAGCTGACACCAAGTCCTGCAGTGTCCCTGTCACCTGCAGAGCCAGCGCATCCTCGCCACGTTAGCGGGCATTGTGACAAAGGTTGTATGTCAGCTGGGTGTGGCAGCCAGGCGCCCCTTAGGGGATGGGGAGCCTGTCAGCCCTGGGCCTGTTACTGCCTGCTGGCCCTGCTGTCAGCAGCCAGGCCTCTGAAAACTTGTCAAACCATGCCCAGACGTGGGGCCAATTTGGCCCAAAGTCTCCAAGAGACAAGTCGGGAAGAAAGATATGGGACAGAGGGAGAAAGCGAAGGGAGCAGGAGAAAGGGAAGGAAGAATAAAAAGTAGTGTTGGGCTGCAGGAGTGAGATGGAGGAATTGCAAGAAAAGAGGCAGGAAGCAGGAGAGTGAGAGAAAAGGAAAAAGAGACATGCAGCCAGACGAGGGCTTAGTGAGAGAGGATGGGACAGAGAACAGGATGAGAAGGAAATAAGGCAAGGCAAGGACAGGCAAGGACAGGCAAGGCAAGGCTAGGCTGCAGGACATTTTTTTGCTTCATAGTTTCTAGCACATTCGTCTTCAGACTTGGAGGAAAGCCAAAAGACAATATGGATTAGGCCCTAGCAAAAACCCCAGCTACTTGAGACGCTTAGACTAAGCCTAAAATACCAAGATCTCTCCATAAGGATGGTTTTTATACTGTACTTCCACAATCTGCTGGCAGTACAAAAAAATAAGCTGCAGATCTCCTTAGGCTGAGTCATGGTGCTTTGGGGCAGGGACCACTCATATCATGGGAATATTTCACAGTTTCTGCTCTGTTTTCAGTGTATGACACCAAAACACCTACCTGATGACATCGTTTCAAGAGCAACGGCAGCAATTTGCAGAATTCCGCTTCTTAGGGGAAGTGAGAAATTGCTGAGCTGACACCAAGTCCTGCAGTGTCCCTGTCACCTGCAGAGCCAGCGCATCAAAGCCACGTTAGCGGGCATTGTGACAAAGGTTCTATGTCAGCTGGGTGTGGCAGCCAGGCGCCCCTTAGGGGATGGGGAGCCTGTCAGCCCCGGGCCTGTTACTGCCTGCTGGCCCTGCTGTCAGCAGCCAGGCCTCTGAAAACTTGTCAAACCATGCCCAGACGTGGGGCCAATTTGGCCCAAAGTCTCCAAGAGACAAGTCGGGAAGAAAGATATGGGACAGAGGGAGAAAGCGAAGGGAGCAGGAGAAAGGGAAGGAAGAATAAAAAGTAGTGTTGGGCTGCAGGAGTGAGATGGAGGAATTGCAAGAAAAGAGGCAGGAAGCAGGAGAGTGAGAGAAAAGGAAAAAGAGACATGCAGCCAGACGAGGGCTTAGTGAGAGAGGATGGGACAGAGAACAGGATGAGAAGGAAATAAGGCAAGGCAAGGACAGGCAAGGACAGGCAAGGCAAGGCTAGGCTGCAGGACATTTTTTTGCTTTATAGTTTCTAGCACATTCATCTTCAGACTAGGATGAAAGCCATAAGACGGTATGGATTAGGCCCAAGCAAAAACCCCAGCTACTTGAGACACTTAGACTAAGCCTAAAATACGAAGATCTCTCCATAAGGATGGTTTTTATACTGTACTTCCACAATCTGCTGGCAATACAAAAAAATAAGCTGCAGATCACTTTAGGCTGAGTCATGGTGCTTTGGGGCAGGGACCATGCATATCATGGGAATATTTCACAGTTTCTGCTCTGTTTTCAGTGTATGACACCAAAACACCCACCTGATGACATCCTTTCAAGAGCAAAGGCAGCAATTTGCAGAATTCCGCTTCCTAGGGGAAGTGAGAAATTGCTGAGCTGAAACCAAGCCCTGCAGTGTCCCTGTCACTTGCAGAGTCACCGCATCCTCGCCACGGTAGCGGGCATTGTGACAAAGGTTCAATGTCAGCTGGGTGTGGCAGCCAGGCGCCCCCTAGGGGATGGGGAGCCTGTCAGCCCCGGGCTTGTCACTGCCTGCTGGCCCTGCTCTCACCAGCCGGGCCTCTGAAAACTTGTCAAACCATGCCCAGACGTGGGGCCAATTTGGCCCAAAGTCTCCAAGAGACAAGTTGGGAAGAAAGTTATGGGACAGAGGGAGAAAGCGAAGGGTGCAGGAGAAAGGGAAGGAAGAATAAAAAGAAGTGTTGGGCTGCAGGAGTGAGATGGAGGAATTGCAAGAAAAGAGGCAGGAAGCAGGAGAGTGAGAGAAAAGGAAAGAAGAGACATGCAGCCAGACGAGGGCTTAGTGAGAGAGGATGGGACAGAGAAGAGGATGAGAAGGAAATAAGGCAAGGTAAGGACAGGCAAGGACAGGCAAGGCAAGGCTAGGCTGCAGGACATTTTTTTGCTTTATAGTTTCTAGCACATTCGTCTTCAGACTTGGAGGAAAGCCAAAAGACAATATGGATTAGGCCCTAGCAAAAACCCCAGCTACTTGAGACGCTTAGACTAAGCCTAAAATACCAAGATCTCTCCATAAGGATGGTTTTTATACTGTACTTCCACAATCTGCTGGCAGTACAAAAAAATAAGCTGCAGATCTCCTTAGGCTGAGTCATGGTGCTTTGGGGCAGGGACCATGCATATCATGGGAATATTTCACAGTTTCTGCTCTGTTTTCAGTGTATGACACCAAAACACACACCTGATGACATCCTTTCAAGAGCAAAGGCAGCAATTTGCAGAATTCCGCTTCCTAGGGGAAGTGAGAAATTGCTGAGCTGACACCAAGTCCTGCAGTGTCCCTGTCACCTGCAGAGTCACCGCATCCTCGCCACGGTAGCGGGCATTGTGACAAAGGTTTAATGTCAGCTGGGTGTGGCTGCCAGGCGCCCCCTAGGGGATGGGGAGCCTGTCAGCCCCGGGCCTGTCACTGCCTGCTGGCCCTGCTCTCACCAGCCAGGCCTCTGAAAACTTGTCAAACCATGCCCAGACGTGGGGCCAATTTGGCCCAAAGTCTCCAAGAGACAAGTCGGGAAGAAAGATATGGGACAGAGGGAGAAAGCGAAGGGAGCAGGAGAAAGGGAAGGAAGAATAAAAAGTAGTGTTGGGCTGCAGGAGTGAGATGGAGGAATTGCAAGAAAAGAGGCAGGAAGCAGGAGAGTGAGAGAAAAGGAAAGAAGAGACATGCAGCCAGACGAGGGCTTAGTGATAGAGGGTTGGACAGAGAACAGGATGAGAAGGAAATAAGGCAAGGCAAGGACAGGCAAGGACAGGCAAGGCAAGGCTAGGCTGCAGGACATTTTTTTGCTTTATAGTTTCTAGCACATTCGTCTACAGACTAGGAGGAAAGCCATAAGACCGTATGGATTAGGCCCAAGCAAAAACTTCAGCTACTTGAGACACTTAGACTAAGCCTAAAATACCAAGATCTCTCCATAAGGATGGTTTTTATACTGTACTTCCACAATCTGCTGGCAGTACAAAAAAATAAGCTGCAGATCTCCTTAGGCTGAGTCATGGTGCTTTGGGGCAGGGACCATGCATATCATGGGAATATTTCACAGTTTCTGCTCTGTTTTCAGTGTATGACACCAAAACACACACCTGATGACATCCTTTCAAGAGCAAAGGCAGCAATTTGCAGAATTCCGCTTCCTAGGGGAAGTGAGAAATTGCTGAGCTGACACCAAGTCCTGCAGTGTCCCTGTCACCTGCAGAGTCACCGCATCCTCGCCACGGTAGCGGGCATTGTGACAAAGGTTTAATGTCAGCTGGGTGTGGATGCCAGGCGCCCCCTAGGGGATGGGGAGCCTGTCAGCCCCGGGCCTGTCACTGACTGCTGGCCCTGCTCTCACCAGCCAGGCCTCTGAAAACTTGTCAAACCATGCCCAGACGTGGGGCCAATTTGGCCCAAAGTCTCCAAGAGACAAGTCGGGAAGAAAGATATGGGACAGAGGGAGAAAGCGAAGGGAGCAGGAGAAAGGGAAGGAAGAATAAAAAGTAGTGTTGGGCTGCAGGAGTGAGATGGAGGAATTGCAAGAAAAGAGGCAGGAAGCAGGAGAGTGAGAGAAAAGGAAAGAAGAGACATGCAGCCAGACGAGGGCTTAGTGATAGAGGGTTGGACAGAGAACAGGATGAGAAGGAAATAAGGCAAGGCAAGGACAGGCAAGGACAGGCAAGGCAAGGCTAGGCTGCAGGACATTTTTTTGCTTTATAGTTTCTAGCACATTCGTCTACAGACTAGGAGGAAAGCCATAAGACCGTATGGATTAGGCCCAAGCAAAAACTCCAGCTACTTGAGACACTTAGACTAAGCCTAAAATACCAAGATCTCTCCATAAGGATGGTTTTTATACTGTACTTCCACAATCTGCTGGCAGTACAAAAAAATAAGCTGCAGATCTCCTTAGGCTGAGTCATGGTGCTTTGGGGCAGGGACCATGCATATCATGGGAATATTTCACAGTTTCTGCTCTGTTTTCAGTGTATGACACCAAAACACCCACCTGATGACATCCTTTCAAGAGCAAAGGCAGCAATTTGCAGAATTCCGCTTCCTAGGGGAAGTGAGAAATTGCTGAGCTGACACCAAGTCCTGCAGTGTTCCTGTCACCTGCAGAGTCACCGCATCCTCGCCACGGTAGCGGGCATTGTGACAAAGGTTTAATGTCAGCTGGGTGTGGCTGCCAGGCGCCCCCTAGGGGATGGGGAGCCTGTCAGCCCCGGGCCTGTCACTGCCTGCTGGCTCTGCTCTCACCAGCCAGGCCTCTGAAAACTTGTCAAACCATGCCCAGACTTGGGGCCAATTTGGCCCAAAGTCTCCAAGAGACAAGTCGGGAAGAAAGATACGGGACAGAGGGAGAAAGCGAAGGAGCAGGAGAAAGGGAAGGACGAATAAAAAGTAGTGTTGGGCTGCAGGAGTGAGATGGAGGAATTGCAAGAAAAGAGGCAGGAAGCAGGAGAGTGAGAGAAAAGGAACAAGAGACATGCAGCCAGACGAGGGCTTAGTGAGAGAGGATTGGACAGAGAACAGGATGAGAAGGAAATAAGGCAAGGCAAGGACAGGCAAGGACAGGCAAGGCAAGGCTAGGCTGCAAGACATCGTTTTGCTTTATAGTTTCTAGCACATTCGTCTTCAGGCCAGGTGGAAAGCCATAAGACCGTATGGATTAGGGCCCAGCAAATACCCCAGCTACTTGAGACACTTAGACTAAGCCTAAAATACGAAGACCTCTCCATAAGGATGGCTTTTATACTGTACTTCCACAATCTGCTGGCAGTACAAAAAAATAAGCTGCAGATCTCCTTAGGCTGAGTCATGGTGCTTTGGGGCAGGGACCACTCATATCATGGGAATATTTCACAGTTTCTGCTCTGTTTTCAGTGTATGACACCAAAACACCTACCTGATGAAATCCTTTCAAGAGCAACGGCAGCAATTTGCAGAATTCCGCTTCATAGGGGAAGTGAGAAATTGCTGAGCTGACACCAAGTCCTGCAGTGTCCCTGTCACCTGCAGAGCCAGCGCATCAAAGCCACGTTAGCGGGCATTGTGACAAAGGTTCTATGTCAGCTGGGTGTGGCAGCCAGGCGCCCCTTAGGGGATGGGGAGCCTGTCAGCCCCGGGCCTGTCACTGACTGCTGGCCCTGCTCTCACCAGCCAGGCCTCTGAAAACTTGTCAAACCATGCCCAGACGTGGGGCCAATTTGGCCCAAAGTCTCCAAGAGACAAGTCGGGAAGAAAGATATGGGACAGAGGGAGAAAGCGAAGGGAGCAGGAGAAAGGGAAGGAAGAATAAAAAGTAGTGTTGGGCTGCAGGAGTGAGATGGAGGAATTGCAAGAAAAGAGGCAGGAAGCAGGAGAGTGAGAGAAAAGGAAAAAGAGACATGCAGCCAGACGAGGGCTTAGTGAGAGAGGATGGGACAGAGAACAGGATGAGAAGGAAATAAGGCAAGGCAAGGACAGGCAAGGACAGGCAAGGCAAGGCTAGGCTGCAGGACATTTTTTGGCTTTATAGTTTCTAGCACATTCGTCTTCAGACTTGGAGGAAAGCCAAAAGACAATATGGATTAGGCCCTAGCAAAAACCCCAGCTACTTGAGACGCTTAGACTAAGCCTAAAATACCAAGATCTCTCCATAAGGATGGTTTTTATACTGTACTTCCACAATCTGCTGGCAGTACAAAAAAATAAGCTGCAGATCTCCTTAGGCTGAGTCATGGTGCTTTGGGGCAGGGACCATGCATATCATGGGAATATTTCACAGTTTCTGCTCTGTTTTCAGTGTATGACACCAAAACACACACCTGATGACATCCTTTCAAGAGCAAAGGCAGCAATTTGCAGAATTCCGCTTCTTAGGGGAAGTGAGAAATTGCTGAGCTGACACCAAGTCCTGCAGTGTCCCTGTCACCTGCAGAGTAACTGCATCCTCGCCACGGTAGCGGGCATTGTGACAAAGGTTCAATGTCAGCTGGGTGTGGCAGCCAGGCGCTCGCTAGGGGATGGGGAGCCTGTCAGCCCCGGGCCTGTCACTGCCTGCTGGCCCTGCTCTCACCAGCCAGGCCTCTGAAAACTTGTCAAACCATGCCCAGACGTGGGGCCAATTTGGCCCAAAGTCTCCAAGAGACAAGTCGGGAAGAAAGTTATGGGACAGAGGGAGAAAGCGAAGCGAGCAGGAGAAAGGGAAGGAAGAATAAAAAGTAGTGTTGGGCTGCAGGAGTGAGATGGAGGAATTGCAAGAAAAGAGGCAGGAAGCAGGAGAGTGAGAGAAAAGGAAAGAAGAGACATGCAGCCAGACGAGGGCTTAGTGAGAGAGGATGGGACAGAGAACAGGATGAGAAGGAAATAAGGCAAGGCAAGGACAGGCAAGGACAGGCAAGGCAAGGCTAGCCTGCAGCACATTTTTTTGCTTTATAATTTCTAGCACATTCGTCTACAGGCCAGGTGGAAAGCCATAAGACCGTATGGGTTAGGCCCAAGCAAATACTCCAGCTACTTGAGACACTTAGACTAAGCCTAAAATATGAAGATCTCTCCATAAGGATGGTTTTTATACTGTACATCCACAATCTGCTGGCAGTACAAAAAAATAAGCTGCAGATCTCCTTAGGCTGAGTCATGGTGCTTTGGGGCAGGGACCATGCATATCATGGGAATATTTCACAGTTTCTGCTCTGTTTTCAGTGTATGACACCAAAACACACAGCTGATGACATCCTTTCAAGAGCAAAGGCAGCAATTTGCAGAATTCCGCTTCTTAGGGGAAGTGAGAAATTGCTGAGCTGACACCAAGTCCTGCAGTGTCTCTGTCACCTGCAGAGTCACCGCATCCTCGCCACGGTAGCGGGCATTGTGACAAAGGTTCAATGTCAGCTGGGTGTGGCAGCCAGGCGCCCCCTAGGGGATGGGGAGCCTGTCAGCCCCGGGCCTGTCACTGCCTGCTGGCCCTGCTGTCAACAGCCAGGCCTCTGAAAACTTGTCAAACCATGCCCAGACGTGGGGCCAATTTGGCCCAAAGTCTCCAAGAGTCAAGTCGGGAAGAAAGTTATGGGACAGAGGGAGAAAGCGAAGCGAGCAGGAGAAAGGGAAGGAAGAATAAAAAGTAGTGTTGGGCTGCAGGAGTGAGATGGAGGATTTGCAAGAAAAGAGGCAGGAAGCAGGAGAGTGAGAGAAAAGGAAAGAAGAGACATGCAGCCAGACGAGGGCTTAGTGAGAGAGGATGGGACAGAGAACAGGATGAGAAGGAAATAAGGCAAGGCAAGGACAGGCAAGGACAGGCAAGGCAAGGCTAGGCTGCAGGACATTTTTTTGCTTTATAGTTTCTAGCACATTCGTCTACAGACTAGGAGGAAAGCCATAAGACCATATGGGTTAGGCCCAAGCAAATACTCCAGCTACTTGAGACACTTAGACTAAGCCTAAAATACGAAGATCTCTCCATAAGGATGGTTTTTATACTGTACTTCCACAATCTGCTGGCAGTACAAAAAAATCAACTGCAGATCTCCTTAGGCTGAGTCATGGTGCTTTGGGGCAGGGACCATGCATATCATGGGAATATTTCACAGTTTCTGCTCTGTTTTCAGTGTATGACACCAAAACACCCACCTGATGACATCCTTTCAAGAGCAAAGGCAGCAATTTGCAGAATTCCGCTTCTTAGGGGAAGTGAGAAATTGCTGAGCTGACACCAAGTCCTGCAGTGTCTCTGTCACCTGCAGAGTCACCGCATCCTCGCCACGGTAGCGGGAATTGTGACAAAGGTTCTATGTCAGCTGGGTGTGGCAGCCAGGCGCCACCTAGGGGACGAGGAGCCTTTCAGCCTCGGGCCTGTCACTGCCTGCTGGCCCTGCTGTCACCAGCCAGGCCTCTGAAAACTTGTCAAACCATGCCCAGACGTGGGGCCAATTTGGCCCAAAGTCTCCAAGAGACAAGTCGGGAAGAAAGATATGGGACAGAGGGAGAAAGCGAAAGGAGCAGGAGAAAGGGAAGGAAGAATAAAAAGTAGTGTTGGGCTGCAGGAGTGAGATGGAGGAATTGCAAGAAAAGAGGCAGGAAGCAGGAGAGTGAGAGAAAAGGAAAGAAGAGACATGCAGCCAGACGAGGGCTTAGTGAGAGAGGATGGGACAGAGAACAGGATGAGAAGGAAATAAGGCAAGGCAAGGACAGGCAAGGACAGGCAAGGCAAGGCAAGGCTGCAGGACATTTTTTTGCTTTATAGTTTCTAGCACATTCGTTTTCAGGCCAGGTGGAAAGCCATAAGACCGTATGGCTTAGGGCCTAGCAAAAACCCCAGCTACTTGAGACACTTAGACTAAGCCTAAAATGCGAAGATCTCTCCATAAGGATTGTTTTTATACTGTACTTCCACAATCTGCTGGCAGTACAAAAAAATAATCTGCAGATCTCCTTAGGCTGAGTCATGGTATTTTGGGGCAGGGACCATGCATATCATGGGAATATTTCACAGTTTCTGCTCTGTTTTCAGTGTATGACACCAAAACACACAGCTGATGACATCCTTTCAAGAGCAAAGGCAGCAATTTGCAGAATTCCGCTTCTTAGGGGAAGTGAGAAATTGCTGAGCTGACACCAAGTCCTGCAGTGTCTCTGTCACCTGCAGAGTCACCGCATCCTCGCCACGGTAGCGGGCATTGTGACAAAGGTTCAATGTCAGCTGGGTGTGGCAGCCAGGCGCCCCCTAGGGGATGGGGAGCCTGTCAGCCCCGGGCCTGTCACTGCCTGCTGGCCCTGCTGTCAACAGCCAGGCCTCTGAAAACTTGTCAAACCATGCCCAGACGTGGGGCCAATTTGGCCCAAAGTCTCCAAGAGTCAAGTCGGGAAGAAAGTTATGGGACAGAGGGAGAAAGCGAAGCGAGCAGGAGAAAGGGAAGGAAGAATAAAAAGTAGTGTTGGGCTGCAGGAGTGAGATGGAGGAATTGCAAGAAAAGAGGCAGGAAGCAGGAGAGTGAGAGAAAAGGAAAGAAGAGACATGCAGCCAGACGAGGGTTTAGTGAGAGAGGATGGGACAGAGAAGAGGATGAGAAGGAAATAAGGCAAGGCAAGGACAGGCAAGGACAGGCAAGGCAAGGCTAGGCTGCAGGACATTTTTTTGCTTTATAGTTTCTAGCACATTCGTCTTCAGGCCAGGTGGAAAGCCATAAGACCGTATGGATTAGGGCCTAGCAAAAACACCAGCTAATTGAGACACTTAGACTAAGCCTAAAATGCGAAGATCTCTCCATAAGGATTGTTTTTATACTGTACTTCCACAATCTGCTGGCAGTACAAAAAAATAATCTGCAGATCTCCTTAGGCTGAGTCATGGTATTTTGGGGCAGGGACCATGCATATCATGGGAATATTTCACAGTTTCTGCTCTGTTTTCAGTGTATGACACCAAAACACACAGCTGATGACATCCTTTCAAGAGCAAAGGCAGCAATTTGCAGAATTCCGCTTCTTAGGGGAAGTGAGAAATTGCTGAGCTGACACCAAGTCCTGCAGTGTCCCTGTCACCTGCAGAGTAACTGCATCCTCGCCACGGTAGCGGGCATTGTGACAAAGGTTCAATGTCAGCTGGGTGTGGCAGCCAGGCGCCCCCTAGGGGATGGGGAGCCTGTCAGCCCCGGGCCTGTCACTGCCTGCTGGCCCTGCTGTCAAAAGCCAGGCCTCTGAAAACTTGTCAAACCATGCCCAGACGTGGGGCCAATTTGGCCCAAAGTCTCCAAGAGACAAGTCGGGAAGAAAGTTATGGGACAGAGGGAGAAAGCGAAGCGAGCAGGAGAAAGGGAAGGAAGAATAAAAAGTAGTGTTGGGCTGCAGGAGTGAGATGGAGGAATTGCAAGAAAAGAGGCAGGAAGCAGGAGAGTGAGAGAAAAGGAAAGAAGAGACATGCAGCCAGACGAGGGCTTAGTGAGAGAGGATGGGACAGAGAAGAGGATGAGAAGGAAATAAGGCAAGGCAAGGACAGGCAAGGACAGGCAAGGCAAGGCTAGGCTGCAGGACATTTTTTTGCTTTATAGTTTCTAGCACATTCGTTTTCAGGCCAGGTGGAAAGCCATAAGACCGTATGGATTAGGGCCAAGCAAAAACACCAGCTACTTGAGACACTTAGACTAAGCCTAAAATACGAAGATCTCTCCATAAGGATTGTTTTTATACTGTACTTACACAATCTGCTGGCAGTACAAAAAAATAATCTGCAGATCTCCTTAGGCTGAGTCATGGTATTTTGGGACAGGGACCATGCATATCATGGGAATATTTCACAGTTTCTGCTCTGTTTTCAGTGTATGACACCAAAACACACAGCTGATGACATCCTTTCAAGAGCAAAGGCAGCAATTTGCAGAATTCCGCTTCTTAGGGGAAGTGAGAAATTGCTGAGCTGACACCAAGTCCTGCAGTGTCTCTGTCACCTGCAGAGTCACCGCATCCTCGCCACGGTAGCGGGCATTGTGACAAAGATTCAATGTCAGCTGGGTGTGGCAGCCAGGCGCCCCCTAGGGGATGGGGAGCCTGTCAGCCCCGGGCCTGTCACTGCCTGCTGGCCCTGCTGTCAACAGCCAGGCCTCTGAAAACTTGTCAAACCATGCCCAGACGTGGGGCCAATTTGGCCCAAAGTCTCCAAGAGTCAAGTTGGGAAGAAAGTTATGGGACAGAGGGAGAAAGCGAAGCGAGCAGGAGAAAGGGAAGGAAGAATAAAAAGTAGTGTTGGGCTGCAGGAGTGAGATGGAGGATTTGCAAGAAAAGAGGCAGGAAGCAGGAGAGTGAGAGAAAAGGAAAGAAGAGACATGCAGCCAGACGAGGGCTTAGTGAGAGAGGATGGGACAGAGAACAGGATGAGAAGGAAATAAGGCAAGGCAAGGACAGGCAAGGACAGGCAAGGCAAGGCTAGGCTGCAGGACATTTTTTTGCTTTATAGTTTCTAGCACATTCGTCTACAGACTAGGAGGAAAGCCATAAGACCGTACGGATTAGGCCCAAGCAAAAACTCCAGCTACTTGAGACACTTAGACTAAGCCTAAAATACGAAGATCTCTCCATAAGGATGGTTTTTATACTGTACTTCCACAATCTGCTGGCAGTACAAAAAAATAAGCTGCAGATCTCCTTAGGCTGAGTCATGGTGCTTTGGGGCATGGACAATGCATATAGTGGGAATATTTCACAGTTTCTGCTCTGTTTTCAGTGTATGACACCAAAACACCTACCTGATGACATCCTTTCAAGAGCAAAGGCAGCAATTTGCAGAATTCCGCTTCTTAGGGGAAGTGAGAAATTGCTGAGCTGACACCAAGTCCTGCAGTGTCCCTGTCACCTGCAGAGTCACCGCATCCTCGCCACAGTAGCGGGAATTGTGACAAAGGTTCAATGTCAGCTGGGTGTGGCAGCCAGGCGCCCCCTAGGGGACGCGGAGACTTTCAGCCTCTGGCCTGTCACTGCCTGCTGGCCCTGCTGTCACCAGCCAGGCCTCTGAAAACTTGTCAAACCATGCCCAGACGTGGGGCCAATTTGGCCCAAAGTCTCCAAGAGACAAGTCGGGAAGAAAGATATGGGACAGAGGGAGAAAGCGAAGGAGCAGGAGAAAGGGAAGGAAGAATAAAAAGTAGTGTTGGGCTGCAGGAGTGAGATGGAGGAATTGCAAGAAAAGAGGCAGGAAGCAGGAGAGTGAGAGAAAAGGAAAGAAGAGACATGCAGCCAGACGAGGGCTTAGTGAGAGAGGATGGGACAGAGAAGAGGATGAGAAGGAAATAAGGCAAGGCAAGGACAGGCAAGGACAGGCAAGGCAAGGCTAGGCTGCAGGACATTTTTTTGCTTTATAGTTTCTAGCACATTCGTCTTCAGGCCAGGTGGAAAGCCATAAGACCGTATGGATTAGGGCCTAGCAAAAACCCCAGCTTCTTGAGACACTTAGACTAAGCCTAAAATACGAAGATCTCTCCATAAGGATTGTTTTTATACTGTACTTCCACAATCTGCTGGCAGTACAAAAAAATAAGCTGCAGATCTCCTTAGGCTGAGTCATGGTGCTTTGGGGCAGGGACCATGCATATCATGGGAATATTTCACAGTTTCTGCTCTGTTTTCAGTGTATGACACCAAAACACCCACCTGATGACATCCTTTCAAGAGCAAAGGCAGCAATTTGCAGAATTCCGCTTCTTAGGGGAAGTGAGAAATTGCTGAGCTGACACCAAGTCCTGCAGTGTCCCTGTCACCTGCAGGGCCAGCGCATCCTCGCCACGGTAGCGGGCATTGTGACAAAGGTTCTATGTCAGCTGGGTGTGGCAGCCAGGCGCCACCTAGGGGACGCGGAGCCTTTCAGCCTCGGGCCTGTCACTGCCTGCTGGCCCTGCTGTCACCAGCCAGGCCTCTGAAAACTTGTCAAACCATGCCCAGATGTGGGGCCAGTTTGGCCCAAAGTCTCCAAGAGAGAAGTCGGGAAGAAAGATATGGGACAGAGGGAGAAAGCGAAGGGAGCAGGAGAAAGGGAAGGAAGAATAAAAAGTAGTGTTGGGCTGCAGGAGTGAGATGGAGGAATTGCAAGAAAAGAGGCAGGAAGCAGGAGAGTGAGAGAAAAGGAAAGAAGAGACATGCAGCCAGACGAGGGCTTAGTGAGAGAGGATGGGACAGAGAAGAGGATGAGAAGGAAATAAGGCAAGGCAAGGACAGGCAAGGACAGGCAAGGCAAGGCTAGGCTGCAGGACATTTTTTTGCTTTGTAGTTTCTAGCACATTCGTCTTCAGGCCAGGTGGAAAGCCATAAGACCGTATGGATTAGGGCCTAGCAAAAACCCCAGCTACTTGAGACACTTAGACTAAGCCTAAAATACGAAGATCTCTCCATAAGGATTGTTTTTATACTGTACTTCCACAATCTGCTGGCAGTACAAAAAAATAATCTGCAGATCTCCTTAGGCTGAGTCATGGTATTTTGGGGCAGGGACCATGCATATCATGGGAATATTTCACAGTTTCTGCTCTGTTTTCAGTGTATGACACCAAAACACACAGCTGATGACATCCTTTCAAGAGCAAAGGCAGCAATTTGCAGAATTCCGCTTCTTAGGGGAAGTGAGAAATTGCTGAGCTGACACCAAGTCCTGCAGTGTCCCTGTCACCTGCAGAGTAACTGCATCCTCGCCACGGTAGCGGGCATTGTGACAAAGGTTCAATGTCAGCTGGGTGTGGCAGCCAGGCGCCCCCTAGGGGATGGGGAGCCTGTCAGCCCCGGGCCTGTCACTGCCTGCTGGCCCTGCTCTCACCAGCCAGGCCTCTGAAAACTTGTCAAACCATGCCCAGACGTGGGGCCAATTTGGCCCAAAGTCTCCAAGAGACAAGTCGGGAAGAAAGATACGGGACAGAGGGAGAAAGCGAAGGAGCAGGAGAAAGGGAAGGAAGAATAAAAAGTAGTGTTGGGCTGCAGGAGTGAGATGGAGGAAGTGCAAGAAAAGAGGCAGAAAGCAGGAGAGTGAGAGAAAAGGAACAAGAGACATGCAGGCATACGAGGGCTTAGTGAGAGAGGATGGGACAGAGAAGACGATGAGAAGGAAATAAGGCAAGGCAAGGACAGGCAAGGACAGGCAAGGCAAGGCTAGGCTGCAGGACATTTTTTGCTTTATAGTTTCTAGCACATTCGTCTTCAGACTAGGAGCAAAGCCATAAGACCGTATGGATTAGGCGCAAGCAAAAACCCCAGCTACTTGAGACACTTAGACTAAGCCTAAATACCAAGATATCTCCATAAGGTTGGCTTTTATACTGTAATTCCACAATCTGCTGGCAGTACAAAAAAATAAGCTGCAGATCTCCTTAGGCTGAGTCATGGTGCTTTGGGGCAGGGACCATGCATATCATGGGAATATTTCACAGTTTCTGCTCTGTTTTCAGTGTATGACACCAAAACACACACCTGATGACATCCTTTCAAGAGCAAAGGCAGCAATTTGCAGAATTGCGCTTCTTAGGGGAAGTGAGAAATTGCTGAGCTGACACCAAGTCCTGCAGTGTCTCTGTCACCTGCAGAGTCACCGCATCCTCGCCACAGTAGCGGGAATTGTGACAAAGGTTCTATGTCAGCTGGGTGTGGCAGCCAGGCGCCACCTAGGGGACGCGGAGACTTTCAGCCTCGGGCCTGTCACTGCCTGCTGGCCCTGCTGTCACCAGCCAGGCCTCTGAAAACTTGTCAAACCATGCCCAGACGTGGGGCCAATTTGGCCCAAAGTCTCCAAGAGACAAGTCGGGAAGAAAGATATGGGACAGAGGGAGAAAGCGAAGGGAGCAGGAGAAAGGGAAGGAAGAATAAAAAGTAGTGTTGGGCTGCAGGAGTGAGATGGAGGAATTGCAAGAAAAGAGGCAGGAAGCAGGAGAGTGAGAGAAAAGGAAAGAAGAGACATGCAGCCAGACGAGGGCTTAGTGAGAGAGGATGGGACAGAGAAGAGGATGAGAAGGAAATAAGGCAAGGCAAGGACAGGCAAGGACAGGCAAGGCAAGGCTAGGCTGCAGGACATTTTTTGCTTTATAGTTTCTAGCACATTCGTCTTCAGGCCAGGTGGAAAGCCATAAGACCGTATGGATTAGGGCCTAGCAAAAACACCAGCTACTTGAGACACTTAGACTAAGCGTAAAATACGAAGATCTCTCCATAAGGATTGTTTTTATACTGTACTTCCACAATCTGCTGGCAGTACAAAAAAATAATCTGCAGATCTCCTTAGGCTGAGTCATGGTGCTTTGGGGCAGGGACCATGCATATCATGGGAATATTTCACAGTTTCTGCTCTGTTTTCAGTGTATGACACCAAAACACACACCTGATGACATCCTTTCAAGAGCAAAGGCAGCAATTTGCAGAATTCCGCTTCTTAGGGGAAGTGAGAAATTGCTGAGCTGACACCAAGTCCTGCAGTGTCCCTGTCACCTGCAGAGTAACTGCATCCTCGCCACGGTAGCGGGCATTGTGACAAAGGTTCAATGTCAGCTGGGTGTGGCAGCCAGGCGCCCCTTAGGGGTTGGGGAGCCTGTCAGCCCCGGGCCTGTTACTGCCTGCTGGCCCTGCTGTCAGCAGCCAGGCCTCTGAAAACTTGTCAAACCATGCCCAGACGTGGGGCCAATTTGGCCCAAAGTCTCCAAGAGACAAGTCGGGAGGAAATAAATGGGACAGAGGGAGAAAGCGAAGGGAGCAGGAGAAAGGGAAGGAAGAATAAAAAGTAGTGTTGGGCTGCAGGAGTGAGATGGAGGAATTGCAAGAAAAGAGGCAGGAAGCAGGAGAGTGAGAGAAAAGGAAAGAAGAGACATGCAGCCAGACGAGGGCTTAGTGAGAGAGGATGGGACAGAGAAGAGGATGAGAAGGAAATAAGGCAAGGCAAGGACAGGCAAGGACAGGCAAGGCAAGGCTAGGCTGCAGGACATTTTTTGCTTTATAGTTTCTAGGACATTCGTCTTCAGGCCAGGTGGAAAGCCATAAGACCGTATGGATTAGGGCCTAGCAAAAACACCAGCTACTTGAGACACTTAGACTAAGCCTAAAATATGAAGATCTCTCCATAAGGATTGTTTTTATACTGTACTTCCACAATCTGCTGGCAGTACAAAAAAATAAGCTGCAGATCTCCTTAGGCTGAGTCATGGTGCTTTGGGGCAGGGACCATGCATATCATGGGAATATTTCACAGTTTCTGTTCTCTTTTCAGTGTATGACACCAAAACACCCACCTGATGACATCCTTTCAAGAGCAAAGGCAGCAATTTGCAGAATTCCGCTTCTTAGGGGAAGTGAGAAATTGCTGAGCTGACAGCAAGTCCTGCAGTGTCACTGTCACCTGCAGAGCCACCGCATACTCGCCACGGTAGCGGGCATTGTGACAAAGGTTCTATGTCAGCTGGGTGTGGCAGCCAGGCGCCCCCTAGGGAATGGGGAGCCAGTCAGCCTCGGGCCTGTCACTGCCATGTGTCCCTGCTGTCACCAGTCAGGCCTCTGAAAACTTGTCAAACCATGCCCAGACGTAGGGCCAATTTGGCCCAAAGTCTCCAAGAGACAAGTCGGGAGGAAAGATATGGGACATAGGGAGAAAGCGAAGCGAGCAGGAGAAAGGGAAGGAAGAATAAAATGTAGTGTTGGGCTGCAGGAGTGAGATGGAGGAATTGCAAGAAAAGAGGCAGGAAGCAGGAGAGTGAGAGAAAAGGAAAGAAGAGACATGCAACCACACGAGGGCTTAGGGAGACAGGATGGGACAGAGAACAGGATGAGAAGGAAATAAGGCAAGGCAAGGACAGGCAAGGACAGGCAAGGCAAGGCTAGGCTGCAGGACATTTTTTTGCTTTATAGTTTCTAGCACATTCGTCTTCAGACTAGAAGGAAGCCATAAGACAGTATGGATTAGGCCCAAGAAATAACCCCAGCTGCTTGAGACACTTAGACTAAGCCTAAAATACGAAGATCTCTCCATAAGGATGTTTTTTATACTGTACTTCCACAATCTGCTGGCAGTACAAAAAAATAAGCTGCAGATCTCCTTAGGCTGAGTCATGGTGCTTTGGGGCAGGGACCATGCATATCATGGGAATATTTCACAGTTTCTGTTCTCTTTTCAGTGTATGACACCAAAACACCCACCTGATGACATCCTTTCAAGAGCAAAGGCAGCAATTTGCAGAATTCCGCTTCTTAGGGGAAGTGAGAAATTGCTGAGCTGACAGCAAGTCCTGCAGTGTCACTGTCACCTGCAGAGCCACCGCATACTCGCCACGGTAGCGGGCATTGTGACAAAGGTTCTATGTCAGCTGGGTGTGGCAGCCAGGCGCCCCCTAGGGAATGGGGAGCCAGTCAGCCTCGGGCCTGTCACTGCCATGTGTCCCTGCTGTCACCAGTCAGGCCTCTGAAAACTTGTCAAACCATGCCCAGACGTAGGGCCAATTTGGCCCAAAGTCTCCAAGAGACAAGTCGGGAGGAAAGATATGGGACATAGGGAGAAAGCGAAGCGAGCAGGAGAAAGGGAAGGAAGAATAAAATGTAGTGTTGGGCTGCAGGAGTGAGATGGAGGAATTGCAAGAAAAGAGGCAGGAAGCAGGAGAGTGAGAGAAAAGGAAAGAAGAGACATGCAACCACACGAGGGCTTAGGGAGACAGGATGGGACAGAGAACAGGATGAGAAGGAAATAAGGCAAGGCAAGGACAGGCAAGGACAGGCAAGGCAAGGCTAGGCTGCAGGACATTTTTTTGCTTTATAGTTTCTAGCACATTCGTCTTCAGACTAGAAGGAAGCCATAAGACAGTATGGATTAGGCCCAAGAAATAACCCCAGCTGCTTGAGACACTTAGACTAAGCCTAAAATACGAAGATCTCTCCATAAGGATGTTTTTTATACTGTACTTCCACAATCTGCTGGCAGTACAAAAAAATAAGCTGCAGATCTCCTTAGGCTGAGTCATGGTGCTTTGGGGCAGGGACCATGCATATCATGGGAATATTTCACAGTTTCTGCCCTGTTTTCAGTGTATGACACCAAAACACCCACCTGATGACATCCTGTCAAGAGCAAAGGCAGCAATTTGCAGAATTCCGCTTCTTAGGGGAAGTGAGAAATTGCTGAGCTAACACCAAGTCCTGCAGTGTCCCTGTCACCTGCAGAGTCACCGCATCCTCGCCACGGTCGCGGGCATTGTGACAAAGGTTCAATGTCAGCTGGGTGTGGCAGCCAGGCGCCCCCTAGGGGATGGGGAGCCTGTCAGCCCCGGGCCTTTCACAGCCTGCTGGCCCTGCTGTCACCAGCCAGGCCTCTGAAAACTTGTCAAACCATGCCCAGACGTGGGGCCAATTTGGCCCAAAGTCTCCAAGAGACAAGTCGGGAAGAAAGGTACGGGACAGAGAG
Organism: Columba livia; assembly: GCF_036013475.1. Taxonomy (NCBI): domain Eukaryota; kingdom Metazoa; phylum Chordata; class Aves; order Columbiformes; family Columbidae; genus Columba; species Columba livia. The sequence goes on from NW_027043008.1 coordinate 4,423,366, forward strand.
AGAAAGCGAAGGAGCAGGAGAAAGGGAAGGAAGAATAAAAAGTAGTGTTGGGCTGCAGGAGTGAGATGGAGGTATTGCAAGAAAAGAGGCAGGAAGCAGGAGAGTGAGAGAAAAGGAAAGAAGAGACATGCAGCCAGACGAGGGCTTAGTGAGAGAGGATGGGACAGAGAACAGGATGAGAAGGAAATAAGGCAAGGCAAGGCAAGGACAGGCAAGGACAGGCAAGGCAAGGCTAGGCTGCAGGACATTTTTTTACTTTATAGTTTCTAGCACATTTGTCTTCAGACTAGGAGGAAAGCCATAAGACCGTATGGATTAGGCCCAAGCAAAAACCCCAGCTACTTGAGACACTTAGACTAAGCCTAAAATACGAAGATCTCTCCATAAGGATGGCGTTTATACTGTACTTCCACAATCTGCTGGCAGTACAAAAAAATAAGCTGCAGATCTCCTTAGGCTGAGTCATGGTGCTTTGGGGCAGGGACCATGCATATCATGGGAATATTTCACAGTTTCTGATCTGTTTTCAGTGTATGACACCAAAACACCCACCTGATGACATCCTTTCAAGAGCAAAGGCAGCAATTTGCAGAATTCCGCTTCTTAGGGGAAGTGAGAAATTGCTGAGCAGACACCAAGTCCTGCAGTGTCCCTGTCACCTGCAGAGTCACCGCATCCTCGCCACGGTAGCGGGCATTGTGACAAAGGTTCAATGTCAGCTGGGTGTGGCAGCCAGGCGCCCCCTAGGGGATGGGGAGCCTGTCAGCCCGGGGCCTGTCACTGCCTGCTGGCCCTGCTGTCACCAGCCAGGCCTCTGAAAACTTGTCAAACCATGCCCAGACGTGGGGCCAATTTGGCCCAAAGTCTCCAAGAGACAAGTCGGGAAGAAAGATACGGGACAGAGGGAGAAAGCAAAGGAGCAGGAGAAAGGGAAGGAAGAATAAAAAGTAGTGTTGGGCTGCAGGAGTGAGATGGAGGAATTGCAAGAAAAGAGGCAGGAAGCAGGAGAGTGAGAGAAAAGGAAAGAAGAGACATGCAGCCAGACGAGGGCTTAGTGAGAGAGGATGGGACAGAGAACAGGATGAGAAGGACATAAGGCAAGGCAAGGACAGGCAAGGCAAGGCTAGGCTGCAGGACATTTTTTTGCTTTATAGTATCTAGCACATTTGTCTTCAGACTAGGAGGAAAGTCATAAGACCGTATGGATTAGACCCAAGGAAAAACCCCAGCTACTTGAGACACTTAGACTAAGCCTAAAATACCAAGATCTCTCCATAAGGATGGTTTTTATACTGTACTTCCTCAATCTTCTGGCAGTACAAAAAAATAAGCTGCAGATCTCCTTAGGCTGAGTCATGGTGCTTTGGGGCAGGGACCATGCATATCATGGGAAGATTTTGCCGTTTCTGCTCTGTTTTCAGTGTATGACACCAAAACACCCACCTGATGACATCCTTTCAAGAGCAAAGGCAGCAATTTCCAGAATTCCGCTTCTTAGGGGAAGTGAGAAATTGCTGAGCTGACACCAAGTCCTGCAGTGTCCCTGTCACCTGCAGAGTCACCGCATCCTCGCCACGGTAGCGGGCATTGTGACAAAGGTTCAATGTCAGCTGGGTGTGGCAGCCAGGCGCCCCCTAGGGGATGGGGTGCCTGTCAGCCCCGGTCCTGTCACTGCCTGCTGGCCTTGATGTCACCAGTCAGGCCTCTGAAAACTTGTCAAACCATGCCCAGACGTGGGGCCAATTTGGCCCAAAGTCTCCAAGAGACAAGTCGGGAAGAAAGATATGGGACAGAGGGAGAAAGCGAAGGGAGCAGGAGAAAGGGAAGGAAGAATAAAAAGTAGTGTTGGGCTGCAGGAGTGAGATGGAGGAATTGCAAGAAAAGAGGCAGGAAGCAGGAGAGTGAGAGAAAAGGAAAGAAGAGACATGCAGCCAGAGGAGGGCATAGTGAGAGAGGATGGGACAGAGAACAGGATGAGAAGGAAATAAGGCAAGGCAAGGACAGGCAAGGATAGGCAAGGCAAGGCTAGGCTGCAGGACATTTTTTTACTTTATAGTTTCTGGCACATTCGTCTTCAGACTAGGAGGAAAGCCGTAAGACCGTATGGATTAGGCCCAAGCAAACACCCCAGCTACTTGAGACACTTAGACTAAGCCTAAAATACGAAGATCTCTCCATAAGGATGGTTTTTATACTGTACTTCCACAATCTGCTGGCAGTACAAAAAAATATGCTGCATATCTCCTTAGGCTGAGTCATGGTTCTTTGGGGCAGGGTCCATGCATATCATGGGAATATTTCACAGATTCTGCTCTGTTTTCAGTGTATGACACCAAAACACCTACCTGATGACATCCTTTCAAGAGCAAAGGCAGCAATTTGCAGAATTCCGCTTCTTAGGGGAAGTGAGAAATTGCTGAGCTGACACCAAGTCCTGCAGTGTCCCTGTCACTTGCAGAGTCACCGCATCCTCGCCACGGTAGCGGGCATTGTGACAAAGGTTCAATGTCAGCTGGGTGTGGCAGCCAGGCGCCCCCTAGTGGATGGGGAGCCTGTCAGTCCCGGGCCTGTCACTGCCTGCTGGCCCTGCTGTCACCAGCCAGGCCTCTGAAAACTTGTCAAACCATGCCCAGACGTGGGGCCAATTTGGCCCAAAGTCTCCAAGAGACAAGTCGGGAAGAAAGATATGGGACAGAGGGAGAAAGCGAAGCGAGCAGGAGAAAGGGAAGGAAGAATAAAAAGTAGTATTGGGCTGCAGGAGTGAGATAGAGGAATTGCAAGAAAAGAGGCAGAAAGCAGGAGAGTGAGAGAAAAGGAAAGAAGAGACATGCAGCCAGACGAGGGCTTAGGGAGAGAGGATGGGACAGAGAACTGGATGAGAAGGAAATAAGGCAAGGGAAGGACAGGCAAGGACAGGCTAGGGTGCAGGACATTTTTTTGCTTTATAGTTTCTAGCACATTCGTCTTCAGACCAGGAGGAAAGCCATAAGGCCGAATGGATTAGGCCCTAGCAAAAACCCCAGCTACTTGAGACACTTAGACTAAGCCTAAAATACGAAGATCTCTCCATAAGGATGGTTTTTATACTGTACTTCCACAATCTGCTGGCAGTACAAAAAAATAAGCTGCAGATCTCCTTAGGCTGAGTCATGGTGCTTTGGGGCAGGGAACATGCATATCATGGGAATATTTCACCGTTTCTGCTCTGTTTTCAGTGTATGACACCAAAACACCCACCTGATGACATCCTTTCAAGAGCAAAGGCAGCAATTTGCAGAATTCCGCTTCTTAGGGGAAGTGAGAAATTGCTGAGAAGACACCAAGTCCTGCAGTGTCCCTGTCACCTGCAGAGTCACCGCATCCTCGCCACGGTAGCGAGTATTGTGACAAAGGTTCTATGTCAGCTGGGTGTGGCAGCCAGGCGCCCCCTAGGGGATGGGTAGCCTGTCAGCCCCGGGCCTGTCACTGCCTGCTGGCCTTGCTGTCACCAGCCAGGCCTCTGAAAACTTGTCAAACCATGCCCAGACGTGGGGCCAATTTGGCCCAAAGTCTCCAAGAGACAAGTCGGGAAGAAAGATATGGGACAGAGGGAGAAAGCGAAGGGAGCAGGAGAAAGGGAAGGAAGAATAAAAAGTAGTGTTGGGCTGCAGGAGTGAGATGGAGGAATTGCAAGAAAAGAGGCAGGAAGCAGGAGAGTGAGAGAAAAGGAAAGAAGAGACATGCAGCCAGACGAGGGCTTAGTGAGAGAGGATGGGACAGAGAACAGGATGAGAAGGAAATAAGGCAAGGCAAGGCAAGGACAGGCAAGGACAGGCAAGGCAAGGCTAGGCTGCAGGACATTTTTTTACTTTATAGTTTCTAGCACATTCGTCTTCAGACTAGGAGGAAAGCCATAAGACCGTATGGATTAGGACCTAGCAAAAACCCCTGCTACTTGAGACACTTAGACTAAGCCTAAAATACGAAGATCTCTCCATAAGGATGGTTTTTATACTGTACTTCCACAATCTGCTGGCAGTACAAAAAAATAAGCTGCAGATCTCCTTAGGCTGAGTCATGGTGCTTTGGGGAAGGGACCATGCCTTTCATGGGAATATTTCACAGTTTCTGCTCTGTTTTCAGTGTGTGACACCAAAACACCCACCTGATGACATCCTGTCAAGAGCAAAGGCAGCAATTTGCAGAATTCCGCTTCTTAGGGGAAGTGAGAAATTGCTGAGCTGACACCAAGTCCTGCAGTGTCCCTGTCACCTGCAGAGCCAGCGCATCCTTGCCACGGTAGCGGGCATTGTGACAAAGGTTCTATGTCAGCTGGGTGTGGCAGCCAGGCGCCCCCTAGGGGATGGGGAGCCTGTCAGCCCCGGGCCTGTCACTGCCTGGTGTCCCTGCTGCCACCAGCCAGGCCTCTGAAAACTTGTCAAACCATGCCCAGACTTGGGGCCAGTTTGGCCCAAAGTCTCCAAGAGACAAGTCGTGAAGAAAGATAGGGGACAGAGGGAGAAAGCGAAGGGAGCAGGAGAAAGGGAAGGAAGAATAAAAAGTAGTGTTGGGCTGCAGGAGTGAGATGGAGGAATTGCAAGAAAAGAGGCAGGAAGCAGGAGAGTGAGAGAAAAGGAAAGAAGAGACATGCAGCCAGAGGAGGGCTTAGTGAGAGAGGATGGGACAGAGAACAGGATGAGAAGGAAATAAGGCAAGGCAAGGACAGGCAAGGACAGGCAAGGCAAGGCTAGGCTGCAGGATATCGTTTTGCTTTATAGTTTATAGCACATTTGTCTTCAGACTAGGAGGAAAGCCCTAAGGCCGTATGGATTAGGCCCAAGAGAAAACCCCAGCTACTTGAGACACTTAGACTAAGCCTAAAATACGAAGATCTCTCCATAAGGATGGTTTTTATACTGTACTTCCACAATCTGCTGGCAGTACAAAAAAATAAGCTGCAGATCTCCTTAGGCTGAGTCATGGTGCTTTGGGGCAGGGACCATGCATATCATGGGAATATTTCACAGTTTCTGATCTGTTTTCAGTGTATGACACCAAAACACCCACCTGATGACATCCTTTCAAGAGCAAAGGCAGCAATTTGCAGAATTCCGCTTGTTAGGGGAAGTGAGAAATTGCTGAGCTGACACCAAGTCCTGCAGTGTCCCTGTCACCTGCAGAGTCACCGCATCCTCGCCACGGTAGCGGGCATTGTGACAAAGGTTCAATGTCAGCTGGGTGTGGCAGCCAGGCGCCCCCTAGGGGATGGGGAGCCTGTCAGCCCCGGGCCTGTCACTGCCTGCTGGCCCTGCTGTCACCAGCCAGGCCTCTGAAAACTTGTCAAACCATGCCCAGACGTGGGGCCAATTTGGCCCAAAGTCTCCAAGAGACAAGTCGGGAAGAAAGATACGGGACAGAGGGAGAAAGCAAAGGAGCAGGAGAAAGGGAAGGAAGAATAAAAAGTAGTGTTGGGCTGCAGGAGTGAGATGGAGGAATTGCAAGAAAAGAGGCAGGAAGCAGGAGAGTGAGAGAAAAGGAAAGAAGAGACATGCAGCCAGAGGAGGGCTTAGTGAGAGAGGATGGGACAGAGAACAGGATGAGAAGGAAATAAGGCAAGGCAAGGACAGGCAAGGACAGGCAAGGCAAGGCTAGGCTGCAGGACTTTTTTTTACTTTATAGTTTCTGGCACATTCGTCTTCAGACTAGGAGGAAAGCCATAAGACCGTATGGATTAGGACCTAGCAAAAACCCCTGCTACTTGAGACACTTATACTAAGCCTAAAATACGAAGATCTTTCCATAAGGATGGTTTTTATACTGTACTTCCTCAATCTTCTGGCAGTACAAAAAAATAAGCTGCAGATCTCCTTAGGCTGAGTCATGGTGCTTTGGGGCAGGGACCATGCATATCATGGGAATATTTTACCGTTTCTGCTCTGTTTTCAGTGTATGACACCAAAACACCCACCTGATGACATCCTTTCAAGAGCAAAGGCAGCAATTTCCAGAATTCCGCTTCTTAGGGGAAGTGAGAAATTGCTGAGAAGACACCAAGTCCTGCAGTGTCCCTGTCACCTGCAGAGTCACCGCATCCTCGCCACGGTAGCGGGCATTGTGACAAAGGTTCAAAGTCAGCTGGGTATGGAAGCCAGGCGCCCCCTAGGGGATGGGGAGCCTGTCAGCCCCGGGCCTGTCACTGCCTGCTGGTCCTGCTGTCACCAGCCAGGCCTCTGAAAACTTGTCAAACCATGCCCAGACGTGGGGCCAATTTGGCCCAAAGTCTCCAAGAGACAAGTCGGGAAGAAAGATATGGGACAGAGGGAGAAAGCGAAGGGAGCAGGAGAAATGGAAGGAAGAATAAAAAGTAGTGTTGGGCTGCAGGAGTGAGATGGAGGAATTGCAAGAAAAGAGGCAGAAAGCAGGAGAGTGAGAGAAAAGGAAAGAAGAGACATGCAGCCAGACGAGGGCTTAGTGAGAGAGGATGGGACAGAGAACAGGATGAGAAGGACATAAGGCAAGGCAAGGACAGGCAAGGCAAGGCTAGGCTGCAGGACATTTTTTTGCTTTATAGTATCTAGCACATTTGTCTTCAGACTAGGAGGAAAGTCATAAGACCGTATGGATTAGACCCAAGTAAAAACCCCAGCTACTTGAGACACTTAGACTAAGCCTAAAATATGAAGATCTCTCCATAAGGATGGCTTTTATACTGTACTTCCACAATCTGCTGGCAGTACAAAAAAATAAGCTGCAGATCTCCTTAGGCTGAGTCATGGTGCTTTGGGGCAGGGAACATGCATATCATGGGAATATCTCACAGTTTCTCCTCTGTTTTCAGTGTATGACACCAAAACACCCACCTGATGACATCCTTTCAAGAGCAAAGGCAGCAATTTCCAGAATTGCGCTTCTTAGGGGAAGTGAGAAATTGCTGAGCTGACACCAAGTCCTGCAGTGTCCCTGTCACCTGCAGAGTCACCGCATCCTCGCCACGGTAGCGGGCATTGTGACAAAGGTTCTATGTCAGCTGGGTGTGGCAGCCAGGCGCTCCCTAGGGGATGGCTAGCCTGTCAGCCCCGGTCCTGTCATTGCCTGCTGGCCCTGCTGTCACCAGCCAGGCCTCTGAAAACTTGTCAAACCATGCCCAGACGTGGGGCCAATTTGGCCCAAAGTCTCCAAGAGACAAGTCGGGAAGAAAGATACGGGACAGAGGGAGAAAGCGAAGGGAGCAGGAGAAAGGGAAGGAAGAATAAAAAGTAGTGTTGGGCTGCAGGAGTGAGATGGAGGAATTGCAAGAAAAGAGGCAGGAAGCAGGAGAGTGAGAGAAAAGGAAAGAAGAGACATGCAGCCAGAGGAGGGCATAGTGAGAGAGGATGGGACAGAGAACAGGATGAGAAGGAAATAAGGCAAGGCAAGGACAGGCAAGGATAGGCAAGGCAAGGCTAGGCTGCAGGACATTTTTTTACCTTATAGTTTCTGGCACATTCGTCTTCAGACTAGGAGGAAAGCCGTAAGACCGTATGGATTAGGCCCAAGCAAAAACCCCAGCTACTTGAGACACTTAGACTAAGCCTAAAATACGAAGATCTCTCCATAAGGATGGTTTTTATACTGTACTTCCACAATCTGCTGGCAGTATAAAAAAATATGCTGCATATCTCCTTAGGCTGAGTCATGGTGCTTTGGGGCAGGGTCCATGCATATCATGGGAATATTTCACAGATTCTGCTCTGTTTTCAGTGTATGACACCAAAACACCCACCTGATGACATCCTTTCAAGAGCAAAGGCAGCAATTTCCAGAATTGCGCTTCTTAGGGGAAGTGAGAAATTGCTGAGCTGACACCAAGTCCTGCAGTGTCCCTGTCACTTGCAGAGTCACCGCATCCTCGCCACGGTAGCGGGCATTGTGACAAAGGTTCAATGTCAGCTGGGTGTGGCAGCCAGGCGCCCCCTAGAGGATGGGGAGCCTGTCAGTCCCGGGCCTGTCACTGCCTGCTGGCCCTGCTGTCACCAGCCAGGCCTCTGAAAACTTGTCAAACCATGCCCAGACGTGGGGCCAATTTGGCCCAAAGTCTCCAAGAGACAAGTCGGGAAGAAAGATATGGGACAGAGGGAGAAAGCGAAGGGAGCAGGAGAAAGGGAAGGAAGAATAAAAAGTAGTGTTGGGCTGCAGGAGTGAGATGGAGGAATTGCAAGAAAAGAGGCAGGAAGCAGGAGAGTGAGAGAAAAGGAAAGAAGAGACATGCAGCCAGAGGAGGGCATAGTGAGAGAGGATGGGACAGAGAACAGGATGAGAAGGAAATAAGGCAAGGCAAGGACAGGCAAGGACAGGCAAGGCAAGGCTAGGCTGCAGGACATTTTTTTGCTTTATAGTTTCTAGCACATTCGTCTTCAGACCAGGTAGAAAGCCATAAGACCGTATGGATTAGGCCCTAGCTAAAACCCCAGCTACTTGAGACACTTAGACTAAGCCTAAAATACCAAGATCTCTCCATAAGGATGGTTTTTATACTGTACTTCCACAATCTGCTGGCAGTACAAAAAAATAAGCTGCAGATCTCCTTAGGTTGAGTCATGGTGCTTTGCGGCAGGGACCATGCATATCATGGGAATATATCACAGTTTCTGCTCTGTTTTCAGTGTATGACTCCAAAACACCCACCTGATGACATCCTTTCAAGAGCAAAGGCAGCAATTTGCAGAATTCAGCTTCTTAGGGTTAGTGAGAAATTGCTGAGCTGACACCAAGTCCTGCAGTGTCCCTGTCACCTGCAGAGTCACCGCATCCTCGCCACGGTAGCGAGCATTGTGACAAAGGTTCTATGTCAGCTGGGTGTGGCAGCCAGGCGCCCCCTAGGGAATGGGGAGCCTGTCAGCCCCGGGCCTGTTACTGCCTGCTGGCCCTGCTGTCACCAGCCAGGCCTCTGAAAACTTGTCAAACCATGCCCAGACGTGGGGCCAATTTGGCCCAAAGTCTCCAAGAGACAAGTTGGGAGGAAAGAAATGGGACAGAGGGAGAAAGCGAAGGGAGCAGGAGAAAGGGAAGGAAGAATAAAAAGTAGTGTTGGGCTGCAGGAGTGAGATGGAGGAATTGCAAGAAAAGAGGCAGGATGCAGGAGAGTGAGAGAAAAGGAACAAGAGACATGCAGCCAGACGAGGGCTTAGTGAGAGAGGATGGGACAGAGAAGAGGATGAGAAGGAAATAAGGCAAGGCAAGGACAGGCAAGGACAGGCAAGGCAAGGCTAGGCTGCAGGACATGTTTTTGCTTTATAGTTTCTAGCACATTCGTCTTCAGACCAGGTGGAAAGCCATAAGACCGTATGGATTAGGCCCTAGCAAAAACCCCAGCTACTTGAGACACTTAGACTAAGCCTAAAATACGAAGATCTCTCCATAAGGATGGTTTTTATACTGTACTTCCACAATCTGCTGGCAGTACAAAAAAATAAGCTGCAGATCTCCTTAGGCTGAGTCATGGTGCTTTGGGGCAGGGACCATGCATATCATGGGAATATATCACAGTTTCTGCTCTGTTTTCAGTGTATGACACCAAAACACCCACCTGATGACATCCTTTCAAGAGCAAAGGCAGCAATTGGCAGAATTCAGCTTCTTAGGGGAAGTGAGAAATTGCTGAGCTGACAACAAGTCCTGCAGTGTCCCTGTCACCTGCAGAGTCGCCACATCCTCGCCACGGTAGCGAGCATTGTGACAAAGGTTCTATGTCAGCTGGGTGTGGCAGCCAGGCGCCCCCTAGGGGATGGGGAGCCTGTCAGCCCCTGGCCTGTTACTGCCTGCTGGCCCTGCTGTCAGCAGCCAGGCCTCTGAAAACTTGTCAAACCATGCCCAGACGTGGGGCCAATTTGGCCCAAAGTCTCCAAGAGACAAGTCGGGAGGAAAGAAATGGGACAGAGGGAGAAAGCGAAGGGAGCAGGAGAAAGGGAAGGAAGAATAAAAAGTAGTGTTGGGCTGCAGGAGTCAGATGGAGGAATTGCAAGAAAGGAGGCAGAATGCAGGAGAGTGAGAGAAAAGGAAAGAAGAGACATGCAGCCAGACGAGGGCTTAGTGAGAGAGGATGGGACAGGGAACAGGATGAGAAGGAAGTAAGGCAAGGCTAGGACAGGCAAGGACAGGCAAGGCAAGGCTAGGCTGCAGGACATTTTTTTACTTTATAGTTTCTAGCACATTCGTCTTCAGAATAGGAGGAAAGCCATAAGACCGTATGGATTAGGCCCTAGGAAAAACATCAGCTACTTGAGACTCTTAGACTAAACCTAAAATACGAAGATGTCTCCATAAGGATAGTTTTTATACTGTGCTTCCACAATCTGCTGGCAGTACAAAAAAATAAGCTGCAGAACTCCTTAGGCTGAGTCATGGTGCTTTGGGGCAGGGACCATGCGTATCATGGGAAAATTGCACAGTTTCTGCTCTGTTTTCAGTGTGTGACACCAAAACACACACCTGATGACATCCTTTCAAGAGCAAAGGAAGCAATTTGCAGAATTCTGCTTCTTAGGGGAAGTGAGAAATTGCTGAGCTGACACCAAGTCCTGCAGTGTCCCTGTCAACTGCAGAGCCACAGCATCGTCGCCACGGTAGCGGGCATTGTGACAAAGGTTCTATGTCAGCTGGGTGTGGCAGCCAGGCACCCCCTAGGGGATGGGGAGCCTGTCACCCCGGGCCTGTCACTGCCTGGTGTCCCTGCTGCCACCAGCCAGGCCTCTGAAAACTTGTCTAACCATGCCCAGACTTGGGGCCAGTTTGGCCCAAAGTCTCCAAGAGACAAGTCGGGAAGAAAGATATGGGACAGAGGGAGAAAGCGAAGGGAGCAGGAGAAAGGGAAGGAAGAATAAAAAGTAGTGTTGGGCTGTAGGAGTGAGATGGAGGAATTGCAAGAAAAGAGGCAGGAAGTAGGAGAGTGAGAGAAAAGGAACAAGAGACATGCAGCCAGACGAGGGCTTAGTGAGAGAGGATGGGACAGAGAACAGGATGAGAAGGAAATAAGGCAAGGCAAGGACAGGCAAGGACAGGCAAGGCAAGGCTAGGCTGCAGGACATTTTTTTGCTTTATAGTTTCTAGCACATTCGTCTTCAGACCAGGTGGAAAGCCATAAGACCGTATGGATTAGGCCCTAGCAAAAACCCCAGCTACTTGAGACACTTAGACTAAGCCTAAAATACCAAGATCTCTCCATAAGGATGGTTTTTATACTGTACTTCCACAATCTGCTGGCAGTACAAAAAAATAAGCTGCAGATCTCCTTAGGCTGAGTCATGGTGCTTTGGGGCAGGGACCATGCATATCATGGGAATATATCACAGTTTCTGCTCTGTTTTCAGTGTATGACACCAAAACACCCACCTGATGACATCCTTTCAAGAGCAAAGGCAGCAATTGGCAGAATTCTGCTTCTTAGGGGAAGTGAGAAATTGCTGAGCTGACACCAAGTCCTGCAGTGTCCCTGTCACCTGCAGAGTCACCGCATCCTCGCCACGGTAGCGAGCATTGTGACAAAGGTTCTATGTCAGCTGGGTGTGGCAGCCAGGCGCCCCCTAGGGAATGGGGAGCCTGTCAGTCCCGGGCCTGTTACTGCCTGCTGGCCCTGCTGTCACCAGCCAGGCCTCTGAAAACTTGTCAAACCATGCCCAGACGTGGGGCCAATTTGGCACAAAGTCTCCAAGAGACAAGTCGGGAGGAAAGATATGGGACAGAGGGAGAAAGCGAAGGGAGCAGGAGAAAGGGAAGGAAGAATAAAAAGTAGTGTTGGGCTGCAGGAGTGAGATGGAGGAATTGCAAGAAAGGAGGCAGAATGCAGGAGAGTGAGAGAAAAGGAAAGAAGAGACATGCAGCCAGACGAGGGCTTAGTGAGAGAGGATGGGACAGGGAACAGGATGAGAAGGAAATAAGGCAAGGCTAGGACAGGCAAGGACAGGCAAGGCAAGGCTAGGCTGCAGGACATTTTTTTACTTTATAGTTTCTAGCACATTCGTCTTCAGACCAGGTGGAAAGCCATAAGACCGTATGGATTAGGCCCTAGCAAAAACCCCAGCTACCTGAGACACTTAGACTAAGCCTAAAATACGAAGATCTCTCCATAAGGATGGTTTTTACACAGTACTTCCACAATCTGCTGGCAGTACCAAAAAGTAAGCTGCAGATATCCTCAGGCTAAGTCAAGGTGCTTTGGGGCAGGGACAATGCATATCATGGGAATATTTCACAGTTTCTGCTCTGTTTTCAGTGTATGACACCAAAACACCCACCTGATGACATCCTTTCAAGAGCAAAGGCAGCAATTTGCAGAATTCCGCTTCTTAGGGGAAGTGAGAAATTGCTGAGCTGACACCAAGTCCTGTAGTGTCCCTGTCACCTGCAGAGTCACCGCATCCTCGCCACGGTAGCGGGCATTGTGACAAAGGTTCTATGTCAGCTGGGTGTGGCAGCCAGGCGCCCCCTAGGGGATGGGGAGCCTTTTAGCCTCGGGCCTGTCACTGCCTGCTGGCCCTGCTGTCACCAGCCAGGCCTCTGAAAACTTGTCAAACCATGCCCAGATGTGGGGCCAATTTGGCCCAAAGTCTCCAAGAGACAAGTCGGGAAGAAAGATATGGGACAGAGGGAGAAAGCGAAGGGAGCAGGAGAAAGGGAAGGAAGAATAAAAAGTAGTGTTGGGCTGCAGGAGTGAGATGGAGGAATTGCAAGAAAAGAGGCAGGATGCAGGAGAGTGAGAGAAAAGGAACAAGAGACATGCAGCCAGACGAGGGCTTAGTGAGAGAGGATGGGACAGAGAACAGGATGAGAAGGAAATAAGGCAAGGCGAGGACAGGCAAGGACAGGCAAGGCAAGGCTAGGCTGCAGGACATTTTTTTGCTTTATAGTTTCTAGCACATTCGTCTTCAGACCAGGTGGAAAGCCATAAGACCGTATGGATTAGGCCCTAGCAAAAACCCCAGATACCTGAGACACTTAGACTAAGCCTAAAATACGAAGATCTCTCCATAAGGATTGTTTTTACACTGTACTTCCACAATCTGCTGGCAGTACCAAAAAGTAAGCTGCAGATATCCTCAGGCTAAGTCAAGGTGCTTTGGGGCAGGGACAATGCATATCATGGGAATATTTCACAGTTTCTGCTCTGTTTTCAGTGTATGACACCAAAACACCCACCTGATGACATCCTTTCAAGAGCAAAGGCAGCAATTTGCAGAATTCCGCTTCTTAGGGGAAGTGAGAAATTGCTGAGCTGACACCAAGTCCTGCAGTGTCCCTGTCACCTGCAGAGTCACCGCATCCTCGCCACGGTAGCGGGCATTGTGACAAAGGTTCAATGTCAGCTGGGTGTGGCAGCCAGGCGCCCCCTAGGGGATGGGGAGCCTTTTAGCCTCGGGCCTGTCACTGCCTGCTGGCCCTGCTGCCACCAGCCAGGCCTCTGAAAACTTGTCAAACCATGCCCAGACTTGGGGCCAGTTTGGCCCAAAGTCTCCAAGAGACAAGTCGGGAAGAAAGGTATGGGACAGAGGGAGAAAGCGAAGCGAGCAGGAGAAAGGGAAGGAAGAATAAAAAGTAGTGTTGGGCTGCAGGAGTGGGATGGAGGAATTGCAAGAAAAGTGGCAGGATGCAGGAGAGTGAGAGAAAAGGAAAGTAGAGACATGCAGCCAGACTAGGGCTTAGTGAGAGAGGATGGGACAGAGAAGAGAGGATGAGAAGGAAATAAGGCAAGGCAGGGAAAGGCAAGGACAGGCAAGGCAAGGCTAGGCTGCAGGACATGTTTTTGCTTTATAGTATCTAGCACATTCATCTTCAGACTAGGAGGAAAGCCATAAGACCGTATGGATTAGGCCCTAGCAAAAACCCCAGCTAGTTGAGACACTTAGACTAAGCCTAAAATACGAAGATCTCTCCATAAGGATGGCTTTTATACTGTACTTCCACAATCTGCTGGCAGTATAAAAAAATGTGCTGCAGATCTCCTTAGGCTGAGTCATGGTGCTTTGGGGCAGTGACCATGCCTTTCATGGGAATATTTCACAGTTTCTGCTCTGTTTTCAGTGTGTGACAAAAAACACCCACCTGATGACATCCTTTCAAGAGCAAAGGCAGCAATTTGCAGAATTGCGCTTCTTAGGGGAAGTGAGAAATTGCTGAGCTGACACCAAGTCCTGCAGTGTCCCTGTCACCTGCAGAGTCACCGCATCCTCGCCACGGTAGCGGGCATTGTCACAAAGGTTCAATGTCAGCTGGGTGTGGCAGCCAGGCGCCCCCTAGGGGATGGGGAGCCTGTCATCCCCGGGCCTGTCACTGCCATGTGTCCCTGCTGCCACCAGCCAGGCCTCTGAAAACTTGTCAAAGCATGCCCAGACTTGGGGCCAGTTTGGCCAAATGTCTCCAAGAGACAAGTCGGGAAGAAAGATATGGGACAGAGGGAGAAAGCAAAGGGAGCAGGAGAAAGGGAAAGAAGAATAAAAAGTAGTGTTGGGCTGCAGGAGTGAGATGGAGGAATTGCAAGAAAAGAGGCAGGAAGCAGGAGAGTGAGAGAAAAGGAGAGACATGCAGCCAGACGAGGGCTTAGTGAGAGAGGATGGGACAGAGAACAGGATGAGAAGGAAATAAGACAAGGAAAAACAGGCAAGGACAGGCAAGGCAAGGCTAGGCTGCAGGACATTTTTTTGCTTTATAGTTTCTAGCACATTCGTCTTCAGACTAGGAGGAAAGCCATAAGACCATATGGATTAGGCCCTAGCAAAAACCCCAGCTGCTAGAGAGACTTAGACTAAACGTGAAATAGGAAGATCTCTCCATAAGGATTTTTTTTATACTGTAGTTCCACAATCTGCTGGCAGTACAAAAAAATAAGCTGCAGATCTCCTTAGGCTGAGTCATGGTGCTTTGGGGCAGGGACCTTGCATATCATGTGAATATTTCACAGTTTCTGCTCTGTTTTCAGTGTATGACACCAAAACACCCACCTGATGACATCCTTTCAAGAGCAAAGGCAGCAATTTGCAGAATTCAGCTTCTTAGGGGAAGTGAGAAATTGCTGAGCTGACACCAAGTCCTGCAGTGTCCCTGTCACCTGCAGAGCCACCGCATCCTCGCCACGGTAGCGGGCATTGTGAAAAAGGTTCTATGTCAGCTGGGTGTGGCAGCCAGGCGATTCTTAGGGGATGGGGAGCCTGTCAGCCTCGGGCCTGTCACTGCCTGCTGTCCCTGCTGCCACCAGCCAGGCCTCTGAAAACTTGTCAAACCATGCCCAGACGTGGGGCCAATTTGGCCCAAAGTCTCCAAGAGACAAGTCGGGAAGAAAGATATGGGACAGAGGGAGAAAGCGAAGGGAGCAGGAGAAAGGGAAGGAAGAATAAAAAGTAGTGTTGGGCTGCAGGAGTGAGATGGAGGAATTGCAAGAAAACAGGCAGGAAGCAGGAGAGTGAGAGAAAAGGAAAGAAGAGACATGCAGCCAGACGAGGGCTTAGTGAGAGAGGATGGGACAGAGAAGAGGATGAGAAGGAAATAAGGCAAGGCTAGGACAGGCAAGGACAGGCAAGGAAAGGCTAGGCTGCAGGACATGTTTTTGCTTTATAGTTTCTAGCACATATGTCTTCAGACTAGGAGGAAAGCCATAAGACCGTATGGATTAGGCCCAAGGAAAAACCCCAGCTACTTGAGACACTTAGACTAAGCCTAAAATACGAAGATCTCTCCATAAGGATGGTTTTTATACTGTACTTCCACAATCCGCTGGCAGTGCAAAAAAATAATCTGCAGAACTCCTTAGGCTGAGTCATGGTGCTTTGGGGCAGGGACCTTGCATATCATGGGAATATTTCACAGTTTCTGCTCTGTTTTCAGTGTATGACACCAAAACACCCACCTGATGACATCCTTTCAAGAGCAAAGGCAGCAATTTGCAGAATTCTGCTTCTTAGGGGTAGTGAGAAATTGCTGAGCTGACACCAAGTCCTGCAGTGTCCCTGTCACCTGCAGAGCCACCGCATCCTCGCCACGGTACCGGGCATTGTGACAAAGGTTCAATGACAGCTGGGTATGGCAGCCAGGCGCCGCGTAGGGTATGGGGATCCTGTCAGCCTTGGGCCTGTCACTGCCTGCTTGCCCTGCTGCCACCAGCCAGGCCTCTGAAAACTTGTCAAACCATGCCCAGACGTGGGGCCAATTTGGCCCAAAGTCTCCAAGAGACAAGTCGGGAAGAAAGATATGGGACAGAGGGAGAAAGCGAAGGGAGCAGGAGAAAGGGAAGGAAGAATAAAAAGTAGTGTTTGGCTGCAGGAGTGAGATGGAGGAATTGCAAGAAAAGAGGTAGGAAGCAGGAGAGTGAGAGAAAAGGAAAGAAGAGACATGCAGCCAGACGAGGGCTTAGTGAGAGAGGATGGGACAGAGAAGAGGATGAGAAGGAAATAAGGCAAGGCAAGGACAGGCAAGGACAGGCAAGGCAAGGCTAGGCTGCAGGACATGTTTTTGCTTTATAGTTTCTAGCACATTCGTCTTCAGACTACGAGGAAAGCCATAAGACCGTATGGATTAGGTCCTAGCAAAAACCCCAGCTGCTAGAGAGACTTAGACTAAGCCTAAAATACTAAGATCTCTTCATAAGGATTGTTTTTATACTGTACTTCCA
This sequence comes from Columba livia, assembly GCF_036013475.1. Taxonomy (NCBI): domain Eukaryota; kingdom Metazoa; phylum Chordata; class Aves; order Columbiformes; family Columbidae; genus Columba; species Columba livia. Next base: position 4,439,978 of record NW_027043008.1, read on the forward strand.
CAATCTGCAGGCAGTACAAAAAAATAAGCTGCAGAGCTCCTTAGGCTGAGCCATGGTGCTTTGGGGCAGGGACCATGCATATAATGGGAATATTTCACAGTTTCTGCTCTGTTTTCAGTGTATGACACCAAAACACCCACCTGATGACATCCTTTCAAGAGCAAAGGCAGCAATTTGCAGAATTGCGCTTCTTAGGGGAAGTGAGAAATTGCTGAGCTGACACCAAGTCCTGCAGTGTCCCTGTCACCTGCAGAGTCACCGCATCCTCGCCACGGTAGCGGGCATTGTGACAAAGGTTCTATGTCAGCTGGGTGTGGCAGCCAGGCGCCCCCTAGGGAATGGGGAGCCTGTCAGCCTTGGGCCTGTCACTGCCTAGTGTCCCTGCTGCCACCAGCCAGGCCTCTGAAAACTTGTCAAACCATGCCCAGACTTGGGGCCAGTTTGGCCCAAAGTCTCCAAGAGACAAGTCGGGAAGAAAGATATGGGACAGAGGGAGAAAGCGAAGGGAGCAGGAGAAAGGGAAGGAAGAATAAAAAGTAGTGTTGGGCTGCAGGAGTGAGATGGAGGAATTGCAAGAAAAGAGGCAGGAAGCAGGAGAGTGAGAGAAAAGGAAAGAAGAGACATGCAGCCAGACGAGGGCTTAGTGAGAGAGGATTGGACAGAGAAGAGGATGAGAAGGAAATAAGGCAAGGCTAGGACAGGCAAGGACAGGCAAGGCAAGGCTAGGCTGCAGGACATGTTGTTGCTTTATAATTTCTAGCACATTCGTCTTCAGACTAGGAGGAAAGCCATAAGACCGTATGGATTAGGTCCTAGCAAAAACCCCAGCTGCTAGAGAGACTTAGACTAAGCCTAAAATACCAAGATCTCTCCATAAGGATGGTTTTTATACTGTACTTCCACAATCTGCTGGCAGTACAAAATAATAAGCTGTAGAGCTCCTTAGGCTGAGCCATGGTGCTTTGGGGCAGGGACCATGCATATAATGGGAATATTTCACAGTTTCTGCTCTGTTTTCAGTGTATGACACCAAAACACCCACCTGATGACATCCTTTCAAGAGCAAAGGCAGCAATTTGCAGAATTCCTCTTCTTAGGGGAAGTGAGAAATTGCTGAGCTGACACCAAGTCCTGCAGTGTCCCTGTCACCTGCAGAGCCACCGCATCCTCGCCACGGTAGCGGGCATTGTGACAAAGGTTCTATGTCAGCTGGGTGTGGCAGCCAGGCGCCCCCTAGGGGATGGGGAGCCTGTCAGCTCCGGGCCTGTCACTGCCTGGTGTCCCTGCTGCCACCAGCCAGGCCGCTGAAAACTTGTCAAACCATGCCCAGACGTGGGGCCAATTTGGCCCAAAGTCTCCAAGAGACAAGTCGGGAAGAAAGATATGGGAGGGAGAAAGACAGAGGGAGAAAGCGAAGGGAGCAGGAGAAAGGGAAGGAAGAATAAAAAGTAGTGTTGGGCTGCAGGAGTGAGATGGAGGAATTGCAAGAAAAGAGGCAGGAAGCAGGAGAGTGAGAGAAAAGGAAAGTAGAGACATGCAGCCAGACGAGGGCTTAGTGAGAGAGGATGGGACAGAGAAGAGGATGAGAAGGAAATAAGGCAAGGCTAGGACAGGCAAGGACAGGCAAGGCAAGGCTAGGCTGCAGGACATGTTTTTGCTTTATAGTTTCTAGCACATTCGTGTTCAGACTAGGAGAAAAGCCATAAGACCGTATGGATTAGGCCCAAGCAAAAACCCCAGCTACCTGAGACACTTAGACTAAGCCTAAAATACGAAGATCTCTCCATAAGGATGGCTTTTATACTGTACTTCCAAAATCTGCTGGCAGTACAAAAAAATAGGCTGCAGATCTCCTTAGGCTGAGTCATGGTGCTTTGGGGCAGGGACCATGCATATCATGGGAATATTTCACAGTTTCTGCTCTGTTTTCAGTGTATGACACCAAAACACACACCTGATGACATCCTTTCAAGAGCAAAGGCAGCAATTTGCAGAATTCCGCTTCCTAGGGGAAGTGAGAAATTGCTGAGCTGACACCAAGTCCTGCAGTGTCCCTGTCACCTGCAGAGCCACCGCATCCTCGCCACGGTAGCGGGCATTGTGACAAAGGTTCAATGTCAGCTGGGTGTGGCAGCCAGGCGCCCCCTAGGGGATGGGGAGCCTGTCAGCTCCGGGCCTGTCACTGCCTGGTGTCCCTGCTGCCACCAGCCAGGCCTCTGAAAACTTGTCAAACCATGCCCAGATGTGGGGCCAGTTTGGCCCAAAGTCTCCAAGAGACAAGTTGGGAAGAAAGATATGGGAGGGAGAAAGACAGAGGGAGAAAGCGAAGGGAGCAGGAGAAAGGGAAGGAAGAATAAAAAATAGTGTTGGGCTGCAGGAGTGAGATGGAGGAATTGCAAGAAAAGAGGCAGAAAGCAGGAGAGTGAGAGAAAAAGAAAGAAGAGACATGCAGCCAGACGAGGGCTTAGGGAGAGAGGATTGGACAGAGAAGAGGATGAGAAGGAAATAAGGCAAGGCAAGGACAGGCAAGGACAGGCAAGGCAAGGCTAGGCTGCAGGACATGTTTTTGCTTTATAGTTTCTAGCACATTCGTCTTCAGACTAGGAGGAAAGCCATAAGACCGTATGGATTAGGCCCTAGCAAAAGCCCCAGCTACTTGAGACACTTTGACTAAGCCTAAAATACGAAGATCTCTCCATAAGGATGTTTTTTATACTGTACTTCCACAATCTGCTGGCAGTACAAAAAAATAAGCTGCAGATCTCCTTAGGCTGAGTCATGGTGCTTTGGGGCAGGGACCATGCATATCATGGGAATATTTCACAGTTTCTGCTCTGTTTTCAGTGTATGACACCAAAACACCCACCTGATGACATCCTTTCAAGAGCAAAGGCAGCAATTTGTAGAATTCCGCTTCCTAGGGGAAGTGAGAAATTGCTGAGGTGACACCAAGTCCTGCAGTGTCCCTGTCACCTGCAGAGCCACCGCATCCTCGCCACGGTAGCGGGCATTGTGACAAAGGTTCTATGTCAGCTGGGTGTGGCAGCCAGGCGCCCCCTAGGGGATGGGGAGCCTGTCAGCTCCGGGCCTGTCACTGCCTGGTGTCCCTGCTGCCACCAGCCAGGCCTCTGAAAACTTGTCAAACCATGCCCAGACGTGGGGCCTGTTTGGCCCAAAGTCTCTAAGAGACAAGTCGGGAAGAAAGATATGGGAGGGAGAAAGACAGAGGGAGAAAGCGAAGGGAGCAGGAGAAAGGGAAGGAAGAATAAAAAATAGTGTTGGGCTGCAGGAGTGAGATGGAGGAATTGCAAGAAAAGAGGCAGAAAGCAGGAGAGTGAGAGAAAAAGAAAGAAGAGACATGCAGCCAGACGAGGGCTTAGGGAGAGAGGATGGGACAGAGAAGAGGATGAGAAGGAAATAAGGCAAGGCTAGGACAGGCAAGGACAGGCAAGGCAAGGCTAGGCTGCAGGACATGTTTTTGCTTTATAGTTTCTAGCACATTCGTCTTCAGACCAGGTGGAAAGCCATAAGACGGTATGGATTAGGCCCTAGCAAAAACTCCAGCTAGTTGAGACACTTAGACTAAGCCTAAAATACCAAGATCTCTCCATAAGGATGGCTTTTATACTGTACTTCCACAATCTGCTGGCAGTACAAAAAAATGTGCTGCAGATCTCCTTAGGCTGAGTCATGGTGCTTTGGGGCAGTGACCATGTCTTTCATGGGAATATTTCACAGTTTCTGCTCTGTTTTCAGTGTGTGACACCAAAACACCCACCTGATGACATCCTTTCAAGAGCAAAGGCAGCAATTTGCAGAATTGCGCCTCTTAGGGGAAGTGAGAAATTGCTGAGCTGACACCAAGTCCTGCAGTGTCCCTGTCACCTGCAGAGTCACCGCATCCTCGCCACGGTAGCGGGCATTGTCACAAAGGTTCAATGTCAGCTGGGTGTGGCAGCCAGGCGCCCCCTAGGGGATGGGGAGCCTGTCATCCCCGGGCCTGTCACTGCCATGTGTCCCTGCTGCCACCAGCCAGGATTCTGAAAACTTGTCAAACCATGCCCATACTTGGGGCCAGTTTGGCCAAATGTCTCCAAGAGACAAGTCGGGAAGAAAGATATGGGACAGAGGGAGAAAGCAAAGGGAGCAGGAGAAAGGGAAAGAAGAATAAAAAGTAGTGTTGGGCTGCAGGAGTGAGATGGAGGAATTGCAAGAAAAGAGGCAGGAAGCAGGAGAGTGAGAGAAAAGGAAAGAAGAGACATGCAGCCAGACGAGGGCTTAGTGAGAGAGGATGTGACAGAGAACAGGATGAGAAGGAAATAAGGCAAGGAAAAACAGGCAAGGACAGGCAAGGCAAGGCTAGGCTGCAGGACATTTTTTTGCTTTATAGTTTCTAGCACATTCGTCTTCAGACTAGGAGGAAAGCCATAAGACCTTATGGATTAGGCCCTAGCAAAAACCCCAGCTGCTAGAGAGACTTAGACTAAACGTAAAACAGGAAGATCTCTCCATAAGGATTTTTTATATACTGTAGTTCCACTATCTGCTGGCAGTACAAAAAAATAAGCTGCAGAACTCCTTAGTCTGTGTCATGGTGCTTTGGGGCAGGGACCATGCATATCATGGGAATATTTCAGAGTTTCTGCTCTGTTTTCAGTGTATGACACCAAAACACCCACCTGATGACATCCTTTCAAGAGCAAAGGCAGCAATTTGCAGAATTCCGCTTCTTAGGGGAAGTGAGAAATTGCTGAGGTGACACCAAGTCCTGCAGTGTCCCTGTCACCTGCAGAGCCACCGCATCCTCGCCACGGTAGCGGGCATTGTGACAAAGGTTCAATGACAGCTGGGTGTGGCAGCCAGGCGCCCCCTAGGGGATGGGGAGCCTGTCATCCCCAGGCCTGTCACTGTCTGCTGTACCTGCTGCCACCAGCCAGGCCTCTGAAAACTTGTCAAACCATGCCCAGACTTGGGGCCAGTTTGGCCCAAAGTCTCCAAGAGACAAGTCGGGAAGAAAGGTATGGGACAGAGGGAGAAAGCGAAGGGAGCAGGAGAAAGGGAAGGAAGAATAAAAAGTAGTGTTGGGCTGCAGGAGTGAGATGGAGGAATAGCAAGAAAAGAGGCAGGAAGCAGGAGAGTGAGAGAAAAGGAAAGAAGAGACATGCAGCCAGACGAGGGCTTAGTGAGAGAGGATGGGACAGAGAACAGGATGAGAAGGAAATAAGGCAAGGCAAGGACAGGCAAGGCAAGGCTAGGCTGCAGGACATTTTTTTACTTTATAGTTTCTAGCACATTCGTCTTCAGATGAGGAGGAAAGCCATAAGACCGTATGGATTAGGCCCAAGCAAAAACCCCAGCTAGCTGAGACACTTAGACTTATCCTAAAATACGAAGATCTCTCCATAAGGATGGTTTTTATACTGTACTTCCACAATCTGCTGGCAGTACAAAAAAATAAGCTGCAGAACTCCTTAGGCTGAGTCATGGTGCTTTGGGGCAGGGACCATGCATATCATGGGAATATTTCACAGTTTCTGCTCTGTTTTCAGTGTATGACACCAAAACACCCAACTGATGACATCCTTTCAAGAGCAAAGGCAGCAATTTGCAGAATTCCGCTTCTTAGGGGAAGTGAGAAATTGCTGAGCTGACACCAAGTCCTGCAGAGTCCCTGTCACCTGCAGAGTCACCGCATCCTCGCCACGGTAGCGGGCATGTTGACAAAGGTTCTATGACAGCTGGGTGTGGCAGCCCGGCGCCCCCTAGGGAATGGGGAGCCTGTCAGCCCCGGGCCTGTCACTGCCTCCTGGCCCTGCTGTCAGCAGCCAGGCCTCTGAAATCTTGTCAAACCATGCCCAGACTTGGGGCCAATTTGGCCCAAAGTTTCCAAGAGACAAGTCGGGAAGAAAGATATGGGACAGAGGGAGAAAGCGAAGGGAGCAGGAGAAAGGGAAGGAAGAATAAAAAGTAGTGTTGGGCTGCAGGAGTGAGATGGAGGAATTGCAAGAAAAGAGGCAGGAAGCAGGAGAGTGAGAGAAAAGGAAAGAAGAGACATGCAGCCAGACGAGGGATTAGTGAGAGAGGATGGGACAGAGAAGAGGATGAGAAGGAAATAAGGCAAGGCTAGGACAGGCAAGGACAGGCAAGGCAAGGCTAGGCTGCAGGACATGTTTTTGCTTTATAGTTTCTAGCACATTCGTCTTCAGACTAGGAGGAAAGCCATAAGACCGTATGGATTAGGCCCAAGCAAAAACCCCAGCTACTTGAGACACTTAGACTAAGCCTAAAATACCAAGATCTCTCCATAAGGATGGCTTTTATACTGTACTTCCACAATCTGCTGGCAGTACAAAAAAATAATCTGCAGAACTCCTTAGGCTGAGTCATGGTGCTTTGGGGCAGGGACCATGCCTTTCATGGGAATATTTCACAGTTTCTGCTCTGTTTTCAGTGTATGACACCAAAACACCCACCTGATGACATCCTTTCAAGAGCAAAGGCAGCAATTTGCAGAACTCCGCTTCTTAGGTGAAGTAGAGAACTTGCTGAGCTGACACCAAGTCCTGCAGTGTCCCTGTCACCTGCAGAGCCACCGCATCCTCGCCACGGTAGCGGGCATTGTGACAAAGGTTCAATGACAGGTGGGTGTGGCAGTCAGGCGCCGCGTAGGGGATGGGGAGCCTGTCAGCCTTGGGCCTGTCATTGCCTGCTTGCCCTGCTGCCACCAGCCAGGCCTCTGAAAACTTGTCAAACCATGCCCAGACGTGGGGCCAATTTGGCCGAAAGTCTCCAAGAGACAAGTCGGGAGGAAAGATATGGGACAGAGGGAGAAAGCGAAGGGAGCAGGAGAAAGGGAAGGAAGAATAAAAATTAGTGTTGGGCTGCAGGAGTGAGATGGAGGAATTGCAAGAAAAGAGGCAGGGAGCAGGAGAGTGAGAGAAAAGGAAAGAAGAGACATGCAGCCAGACGAGGGCTTAGTGAGAGAGGATGGGACAGAGAAGAGGATGAGAAGGAAATAAGGCAAGGCTAGGACAGGCAAGGACAGGCAAGGCAAGGCTAGTCTGCAGGACATTTTTTTACTTTATAGTTTCTAGCACATTCGTCTTCAGACCAGGAGGAAAGCCATAAGACCGTATGGATTAGGCCCAAGCAAAAACCCCAGCTAGCTGAGACACTTAGACTTATCCTAAAATACGAAGATCTCTCCATAAGGATGGTTTTTATACTGTACTTCCACAATCTGCTGGCAGTACAAAAAAATAAGCTGCAGATCTCCTCAGGCTGAGTCATTGTGCTTTGGGGCAGGGACCATGCCTTTCATGGGAATATTTCACAGTTTCTGCTCTGTTTTCAGTGTGTGACACCAAAACACCCACCTGATGACATCCTTTCAAGAGCAAAGGCAGCAATTTGCAGAATTCCGCTTCTTAGGGGAAGTGAGAAATTGCTGAGCTGACACCAAGTCCTGCAGTGTCGCTGTCACCTGCAGATTCACCGCATCCTCGCCGCGGTAGCGGGAATTGTGACAAAGGTTCTATGTCAGCTGGGTGTGGCAGGCAAGTGCCCCCTAGGGGACCGGGAGCCTCTCAGTCTCGGGCCTATCACTGCCTGCTGGCCCTGCTGTCACCAGCCAGGCCTCTGAAAACTTGTCAAACCATGCCCAGACGTGGGGCCAATTTGGCCCAAAGTCCCCAAGAGACAAGTCGGGAAGAAAGATATGGGACAGAGGGAGAAAGCGAAGGGAGCAGGAGAAAGAGAAGGAAGAATAAAAAGTAGTGTTGGGCTGCAGGAGTGAGATGGAGGAATTGCAAGAAAAGAGGCAGGAAGCAGGAGAGTGAGAGAAAAGGAAAGAAGAGACATGCAGCCAGACGAGGGGTTAGTGAGAGAGGATAGGACAGAGAACAGGATGAGAAGGACATAAGGCAAGGCTAGGACAGGCAAGGACAGGCAAGGCAAGGCTAGGCTGCAGGACATGTTTTTGCTTTATAGTTTCTAGCACATTCGTCTTCAGACGAGGTGAAAAGCCATAAGGCCGAATGGATTAGGCCCTAGCAAAAACCCCAGCTACTTGAGACACTTAGACTAAGCCTAAAATACGAAGATCTCTCCATAAGGATGTTTTTTATACTGTACTTCCACAATCTGCTGGCAGTACAATAAAATAAGCTGCAGATCTCCTTAGGCTGAGTCATGGTGCTTTGGGGCAGGGACCATGCCTTTCATGGGAATATTTCACAATTTCTGTTCTGTTTTCAGTGTATGACACCAAAACATCCACCTGATGACATCCTTTCAAGAGCAAAGGCAGCAATTTGCAGAATTCCGCTTCTTAGGGGAAGTGAGAAATTGCTGAGCTGACACCAAGTCCTGCAGTGTCCCTGTCACCTGCAAAGTCACCGCATCCTCGCCACGGTAGCGGGCATTGTGACAAAGGTTCTATGTCAGCTGGGTGTGGCAGCCAGGCGCCCCCTAGAGGATGGGGAGCCTGTCAGCCCCGGGCCTGTCACTGCCTGGTGTCCCTTCTGCCACCAGCCAGGCCTCTGAAAACTTGTCAAACCATGCCCAGACTTGGGGCCAGTTTGGGCAAATGTCTCCAAGAGACAAGTCGGGAAGAAAGATATGGGACAGAGGGAGAAAGCGAAGGGAGCAGGAGAAAGGGAAGGAAGAATAAAAAGTAGTGTTGGGCTGCAGGAGTGAGATGGAGGAATTGCAAGAAAAGAGGCAGGAAGCAGGAGAGTGAGAGAAAAGGAGAGAAGAGACATGCAGCCAGACGAGGGCTTAGTGAGAGAGGATGGGACAGAGAAGAGGATGAGAAGGAAATAAGGCAAGGCTAGGACAGGCAAGGACAGGCAAGGCAAGGCTAGGCTGCAGGACATGTTTTTGCTTTATAGTTTCTAGCACATTCGTCTTCAGACTAGGAGGAAAGCCATAAGACCGTATGGATTAGGCCCAAGCAAAAACCCCAGCTACTTGAGATCCTTAGACTAAACCTAAAATAGGAAGATCTCTCCATAAGGATGGCTTTTATACTGCACTTCCACAATCTGCTGGCAGTACAAAAAAATAAGCTGCAGATCTCCTCAGGCTGAGTCATTGTGCTTTGGGGCAGGGACCATGCCTTTCATGGGAATATTTCACAGTTTCTTCTCTGTTTTCAGTGTGTGACACCAAAACACCCACCAGATGACATCCTTTCAAGAGCAAAGGCAGCAATTTGCAGAATTCCGCTTCTTAGGGGAAGTGAGAAATTGCTGAGCTGACACCAAGTCCTGCAGTGTCCCTGTCACCTGCAGAGTCACCGCATCCTCGCCACGGTAGCGGGCATTGTGACAAAGGTTCTATGTCAGCTGGGTGTGGCAGCCAGGCGCCCCCTAGGGGACGGGGAGCCTTTCAGCCTTGGGCCTGTCACTGCCTGCTGGCCCTGCTGTCACCAGCCAGGCCTCTGAAAACTTGTCAAACCATGCCCAGACGTGGGGCCAATTTGGCCGAAAGTCTCCAAGAGACAAGTCGGGAAGAAAGATATGGGACAGAGGGAGAAAGCGAAGGGAGCAGGAGAAAGGGAAGGAAGAATAAAAAGTAGTGTTTGGCTGCAGGAGTGAGATGGAGGAATTGCAAGAAAAGAGGCAGGAAGCAGGAGAGTGAGAGAAAAGGAAAGAAGAGACATGCAGCCTGACGAGGGCTTAGTGAGAGAGGATGGGACAGAGAAGAGGATGAGAAGGAAATAAGGCAAGGCAAGGACAGGCAAGGACAGGCAAGGCAAGGCTAGGCTGCAGGACATGTTTTTGCTTTATAGTTTCTAGCACATTCGTCTTCAGACTAGGAGGAAAGCCATAAGACCGTATGGATTAGGCCCAAGCAAAACCCCAGCTACTTGAGACCCTTAGACTAAACCTAAAATAGAAAGATCTCTCCATAAGGTTTTTTTTTATACTCTACTTCCACAATCTGCTGGCAGTACAAAAAAATAAGCTGCAGATCTCCTTAGGCTGAGTCGTTGTGCTTTGGGGCAGGGACCATGCCTTTCATGGGAATATTTCACAGTTTCTGCTCTGTTTTCAGTGAGTGACACCAAAACACCCACCTGATGACATCCTTTCAAGAGCAAAGGCAGCAATTTGCAGAATTCCGCTTCTTAGGGGAAGTGAGAAATTGCTGAGATGACACCAAGTCCTGCAGTGTCCCTGTCACCTGCAGAGTCACCGCATCCTCACCACGGTAGCGGGCATTGTGACAAAGGTTCTATGTCAGCTGGGTGTGGCAGCCAGGCGCCCCCTAGGGGATGGGGAGCCTGTCAGCCCCGCGCTTGTCACTGCCTGCTCGTGTTGCTCTCACCAGCCAGGCCTCTGAAAACTTGTCAAACCATGCCCAGACATGGGGCCAATTTGGCCCAAAGTCTCCAAGAGACAAGTCGGGAGGAAAGAAAAGGGACATAGTTAGAAAGCGAAAGGAGCAGGAGAAAGGGAAGGGAGAATAAAAAGTAGTGTTGGGCTGCAGGAGTGAGATGGAGGAATTGCAAGAAAAGAGGCAGGAAGCAGGAGAGTGAGAGAAAAGGAGAGAAGAGACATGCAGCCAGACGAGGGCTTAGTGAGAGAGGATGGGACAGAGAAGAGGATGAGAAGGAAATAAGGCAAGGCAAGGACAGGCAAGGACAGGCAAGGCAAGGCTAGGCTGCAGGACATGTTTTTGCTTAATAGTTTCTAGCACATTCGTCTTCATACTCGGAGGAAAGCCATAAGACCGTATGGATTAGGTCCTAGCAAAAACCCCAGCTGCTAGAGAGACTTAGACTAAACCTAAAATAGGAAGATCTCTCCATAAGGATGGCTTTTATACTGTACTTCCACAACCTGCTGGCAGTACAAAAAAATAAGCTGCAGAACTCCTTAGGCTGAGTCACGGTGCTTTGGGGAAGGGACCATGCATATCATGGGAATATATCACAGTTTCTGTTCTGTTTTCAGTGTATGACACCAAAACACCCACCTGATGACATCCTTTCAAGAGCAAAGGCAGCAATTTGCAGAATTCCGCTTCTTAGGGGAAGTGAGAAATTGCTGAGCTGACACCAAGTCCTGCAGTGTCCCTGTCACCTGCAGAGTCACCGCATCCTCGCCACGGTAGCGGGCATTGTGACAAAGGTTCAATGTCAGCTGGGTGTGGCAGCCAGGCGCCCCCTAGGGAATGGGGAGCCTGTCAGCCCCGGGCCTGTCACTGCCATGTGTCTCTGCTGTCACCAGTCAGGCCTCTGAAAACTTGTCAAACCATGCCCAGACGTGGGGCCAATTTGGCCCAAAGTCTCCAAGAGACAAGTCGGGAGGAAAGATATGGGACATAGGGAGAAAGCAAAGGGAGCAGGAGAAAGGGAAGGAAGAATAAAATGTAGTTTTGGGCTGCAGGAGTGAGATGGAGGAATTGCAAGAAAAGAAGCAGAAAGCAGGAGAGTGAGAGAAAAGGAAAGAAGAGATATGCAGCCAGAGGAGGGCTTAGTGAGAGAGGATGGGACAGAGAAGAGGATGAGAAGGAAATAAGGCAAGGCTAGGACAGGCAAGGACAGGCAAGGCAAGGCTAGCTTGCAGGACATGTTTTTGCTTTATACTTTCTAGCACATTCGTCTTCAGACTAGGAGGAAAGCAATAAGACTGTATGGATTAGGCCCAAGCAAATACCCCAGCTACTTGAGACCCTTAGACTAAACCTAAAATAGGAAGATCTCTCCATAAGGATGGCTTTTATACTGTACTTCCACAATCTGCTGGCAGTACAAAAAAATAAGCTGCAGAACTCCTTAGGCTGAGTCATGGTGCTTTGGGGCAGTGACCATGCATATCATGGGAATATATCACAGTTTCTGTTCTGTTTTCAGTGTATGACACCAAAACACCCACCTGATGACATCCTTTCAAGAGCAAAGGCAGCAATTTGCAGAATTCCGCTTCTTAGGGGAAGTGAGAAATTGCTGAGCTGATACCAAGTCCTGCAGTGTCCCTGTGACCTGCAGAGCCAGTGCATCCTCGCCACGGTAGTGGGCATTGTGACAAAGGTTCAATGTCAGCTGGGTGTGGCAGCCAGGCGCCCCCTAGGGGATGGGGAGCCTGTCAGCCCCGGGCCTGTCAATGTCTGCTCGTGTTGCTGTCACCAGCCAGACCTCTGAAAACCTGTCAAACCATGCCCAGACGTGGGGCCAATTTGGCCCAAAGTCTCCAAGAGACAAGTCGGGAAGAAAGATATGGGACAGAGGGAGAAAGCGAAGGGAGCAGGAGAAAGGGAAGGGAGAATAAAAAGTAGTGTTGGGCTGCAGGAGTGAGATGGAGGAATTGCAAGAAAAGAGGCAGGAAGCAGGAGAGTGAGAGAAAAGGAAAGAAGAGACATGCAGCCAGAGGAGGGCTTAGTGAGAGAGGATGGGACAGAGAACAGGATGAGAAGGAAATAAGGCAAGGCAAGGCAAGGACAGGAAAGGACAGGCAAGGCAAGGCTAGGCTGCAGGACATTTTTTTGCTTTATAGTTTCTAGCACATTCGTCTTGAGACTAGGAGAAAAGCCATAAGACCGTATGGATTAGGCCCTAGCAAAAACCCCAGCTACTTCAGACACTTAGACTAAGCCTAAAATACGAAGATCTCTCCATAAGGATGTTTTTTATACTGTACTTCCACAATCTGCTGGCAGTACAAAAAAATAAGCTGCAGAACTCCTTAGGCTGAGTCACGGTGCTTTGGGGAAGGGACCATGCCTTTCATGGGAATATTTCACAGTTTCTGCTCTGTTTTCAGTGTGTGACACCAAAACACCCACCTGATAACATCCTTTCAAGAGCAAAGGCAGCAATTTGCAGAATTCCGCTTCTTAGGGGAAGTGAGAAATTGCTGAGCTGACACCAAGTCCTGCAGTGTCCCTGTCACCTGCAGAGCCACCGCATCCTCGCCACGGTAGCGGGCATTGTGACAAAGGTTCTATGTCAGCTGGGTGTGGCAGCCAGGCGCCCCCTAGGGGATGGGGAGCCTGTCAGCCCCGCGCCTGTCACTGCCTGGTGTCGCTGCTGCCACCAGCCAGGCCTCTGAAAACTTGTCAAGCCATGCCCAGACTTGGGGCCAGTTTGGCCCAAAGTCTGCAAGAGACAAGTCGGGAAGAAAGATATGGGACAGAGGGAGAAAGCGAAGGGAGCAGGAGAAAGGGAAGGAAGAATAAAAAGTAGTGTTGGGCTGCAGGAGTGAGATGGAGGAATTGCAAGAAAAGAGGCAGGAAGCAGGAGAGTGAGAGATAAGGAAAGAAGAGACATGCAGCCAGACGAGGGCTTAGTGAGAGAGGATGGGACAGAGAAGAGGATGAGAAGGAAATAAGGCAAGGCTAGGACAGGCAAGGACAGGCAAGGCAAGGCTAGGCTGCAGGACATGTTTTTGCTTTATACTTTCTAGCACATTCGTCTTCAGACTAGGAGGAAAGCCATAAGACTGTATGGATTAGGCCCAAGCAAATACCCCAGCTACTTGAGACCCTTAGACTAAACCTAAAATAGGAAGATCTCTCCATAAGGATGGCTTTTATACTGTACTTCCACAATCTGCTGGCAGTACAAAAAAATAAGCTGCAGAACTCCTTAGGCTGAGTCATGGTGCTTTGGGGCAGGGACCATGCATATCATGGGAATATATCACAGTTTCTGTTCTGTTTTCAGTGTATGACACCAAAACACCCACCTGATGACATCCTTTCAAGAGCAAAGGCAGCAATTTGCAGAATTCCGCTTCTTAGGGGAAGTGAGAAATTGCTGAGCTGATACCAAGTCCTGCAGTGTCCCTGTGACCTGCAGAGCCAGCGCATCCTCGCCACGGTAGTGGGCATTGTGACAAAGGTTCAATGTCAGCTGGGTGTGGCAGCCAGGCGCCCCCTAGGGGATGGGGAGCCTGTCAGCCCCGGGCCTGTCAATGTCTGCTCGTGTTGCTGTCACCAGCCAGACGTCTGAAAACTTGTCAAACCATGCCCAGACGTGGGGCCAATTTGGCCCAAAGTCTCCAAGAGACAAGTCGGGAAGAAAGATATGGGACAGAGGGAGAAAGCGAAGGGAGCAGGAGAAAGGGAAGGGAGAATAAAAAGTAGTGTTGGGCTGCAGGAGTGAGATGGAGGAATTGCAAGAAAAGAGGCAGGAAGCAGGAGAGTGAGAGAAAAGGAAAGAAGAGACATGCAGCCAGAGGTGGGCTTAGTGAGAGAGGATGGGACAGAGAACAGGATGAGAAGGAAATAAGGCAAGGCAAGGCAAGGACAGGAAAGTACAGGCAAGGCACGGCAAGGCTGCAGGACATTTTTTTGCTTTATAGTTTCTAGCACATTCGTCTTCAGACTTGGAGGAAAGCCATAAGACCGTATGGATTAGGCCCTAGCAAAAACCCCAGCTGCTAGAGAGACTTAGACTAAACCTAAAATAGGAAGATCTCTCCATAAAGATTTTTTTTATACTGTACTTCCACAATCTGCTGGCAGTACAAAAAAATAAGCTGCAGATCTCCTTAGGCTGAGTCATGGTGCTTTGGGGCAGGGACCATGCATATCATGGGAATATTTCACAGTTTCTGCTCTGTTTTCAGTGTATGACACCAAAACACCCACCTGATGACATCCTTTCAAGAGCAAAGGCAGCAATTTGCAGAATTCCGCTTCTTAGGGGAAGTGAGAAATTGCTGAGCTGACACCAAGTCCTGCAGTGTCCCTGTCACCTGCAGAGTCACCGCATCCTCGCCACGGTAGCGGGCATTGTGACAAAGGTTCAATGTCAGCTGGGTGTGGCAGCCAGGCGCCCCCTTGGGGATGGGGAGCCTGTCAGCCCCGGGCCTGTCACTGCCTGCTGGCCCTGCTCTCACCAGCCAGGCCTCTGAAAACTTGTCAAACCATGCCCAGATGTGGGGCCAATTTGGCCCAAAGTCTCCAAGAGACAAGTTGGGAAGAAAGATATGGGACAGAGGGAGAAAGCGAAGGGAGCAGGAGAAAGGGAAGTAAGAATAAAAAGTAGTGTTGGGCTGCAGGAGTGAGATGGAGGAATTGCAAGAAAAGAGGCAGGAAGCAGGAGAGTGAGAGAAAAGGAAAGAAGAGACATGCAGCCAGACGAGGGCTTAGTGAGAGAGGATGGGACAGAGAACAGGATGAGAAGGAAATAAGGCAAGGCAAGGACAGGCAAGGCGAGGCTAGGCTGCAGGACATTTTTTTACTTTATAGTTTCTGGCACATTTGTCTTCAGACCAGGTGGAAAGTCATAAGACCGTATGGATTAGGCCCTAGCAAAAACCCCAGCTACTTCAGACACTTAGACTAAGCCTAAAATACGAAGATCTCTCCATAAGGATGTTTTTTATACTGTACTTCCACAATCTGCTGGCAGTACAAAAAAATAAGCTGCAGATCTCCTTAGGCTGAGTCATGGTGCTTTGGGGCAGGGACCATGCATATCATGGGAATATTTCACAGTTTCTGCTCTGTTTTCAGTGTATGACACCAAAACACCCACCTGATGACATCCTTTCAAGAGCAAAGGCAGCAATTTGCAGAATTCCGCTTCTTAGGGGAAGTGAGAAATTGCTGAGCTGACACCAAGTCCTGCAGTGTCCCTGTCACCTGCAGAGTCACCGCATCCTCGCCACGGTAGCGGGCATTGTGACAAAGGTTCAATGTCAGCTGGGTGTGGCAGCCAGGCGCCCCCTAGGGGATGGGGAGCCTGTCAGCCCCGGGCCTGTCACTGCCTGCTGGCCCTGCTGTCACCAGCCAGGCCTCTGAAAACTTGTCAAATGTTGCCCAGACGTGGGGCCAATTTGGCCCAAAGTCTCCAAGAGACAAGTCAGGAAGATTGATATGGGACAGACGGAGAAAGCGAAAGAGCAGGAGAAAGGGAAGGAAGAATAAAAAGTAGTGTGGGCTGCAGGAGTGAGATGGAGGAATTGCAAGAAAAGAGGCAGGAAGCAGGAGAGTGAGAGAAAAGGAAAGAAGAGACATGCAGCCAGACAAGGGCTTAGTGAGAGAGGATGGGACAGAGAAGAGGATGAGAAGGAAATAAGGCAAGGCAAGGACAGGCAAGGACAGGCAAGGCAAGGCTAGGCTGCAGGACATTTTTTTGCTTCATAGTTTCTAGCACATTTGTCTTCAGACCAGGTGGAAAGCCATAAGACCGTATGGATTAGGCCATAGCAAAAACCCCAGCTACCTGAGACACTTAGACTAAGCCAAAAATGCCAAGATCTCTCCATAAGGATGGTTTTTATACTGTACTTCCACAATCTGCTGGCAGTACAAAAAAATAAGCTGCAGAACTCCTTAGGCTGAGTCATGGTGCTTTGGGGCAGGGACAATGCATATCATGGGAAAATTGCAGAGTTTCTGCTCTGTTTTCAGTGTATGACACCAAACCACCCACCTGATGACATCCTTTCAAGAGCAAAGGCAGCAATTTGCAGAATTCCGCTTCTTAGGGGAAGTGAGAAATTGCTGAGCTGACACCAAGTCCTGCAGTGTCCCTGTCACCTGTAGAGCCACCGCATCCTCGCCACGGTAGCGGGAATTGTGACAAAGGTTCTATGTCAGCTGGGTGTGGCAGCCAGGCGCCCCCTAGGGGACGGAGAGCCTGTCAGCCCCGGGCCTGTCACTGCCTGGTGTCCCTGCTGCCACCAGCCAGGCCTCTGAAAACTTGTCAAACCATGCCCAGACGTGGGGCCAATTTGGCCCAAAGTCTCCAAGAGACAAGTCGGGAAGAAAGATACGGGACAGAGAGAGAAAGCGAAGGGAGCAGGAGAAAGGGAAGGAAGAATAAAAAGTAGTGTTGGGCTGCAGGAGAGAGATGGAGGAATTGCAAGAAAAGAGGCAGGAAGCAGGAGAGTGAGAGAAAAGGAAAGAAGAGACATGCAGCCAGAGGAGGGCTTAGTGAGAGAGGATGGGACAGAGAACAGGATGAGAAGGAAATAAGGCAAGGCAAGGCAAGGACAGGAAAGGACAGGCAAGGCAAGGCTAGGCTGCAGGACATTTTTTTGCTTTATAGTTTCTAGCACATTCGTCTTCAGACTAGGAGGAAAGCTATAAGACCGTATGGATTAGGCCCTAGGAAAAACCCCAGCTACTTCAGACACTTAGACTAAGCCTAAAATACGAAGATCTCTCCATAAGGATGTTTTTTATACTGTACTTCCACAATCTGCTGGCAGTACAAAAAAATAAGCTGCAGAACTCCTTAGGCTGAGTCATGGTGCTTTGGGGCAGGGACCATGCATATCATGGGAATATTTCACAGTTTCTGCTCTGTTTTCAGTGTATGACACCAAAACACCCACCTGATGACATCCTTTCAAGAGCAAAGGCAGCAATTTGCAGAATTCCGCTTCTTAGGGGAAGTGAGAAATTGCTGAGAAGACACCAAGTCCTGCAGTGTCCCTGTCACCTGCAGAGTCACCGCATCCTCGCCACGGTAGCGGGCATTGTGACAAAGGTTCAATGTCAGCTGGGTGTGGCAGCCAGGCGCCCCCTAGGGGATGGGGAGCCTGTCAGCCCCGGGCCTGTCACTGCCTGCTGGCCCTGCTCTCACCAGCCAGGCCTCTGAAAACTTGTCAAACCATGCCCAGACGTGGGGCCAATTTGGCCCAAAGTCTCCAAGAGACAAGTCGGGAAGAAAGATAAGGGACAGAGGGAGAAAGCGAAGGGAGCAGGAGAAAGGGAAGGAAGAATAAAAAGTAGTGTTGGGCTGCAGGAGTGAGATGGAGGAATTGCAAGAAAAGAGGCAGGAAGCAGGAGAGTGAGAGAAAAGGAAAGAAGAGACATGCAGCCAGACGAGGGCTTAGTGAGAGAGGATTGGACAGAGAACAGGATGAGAAGGAAATAAGGCAAGGCAAGGACAGGCAAGGACAGGCAAGGCAAGGCTAGGCTGCAGGACATTTTTTTGCTTTATAGTTTCTAGCACATTCGTCTTCAGACTAGGAGGAAAGCCATAAGACCGTATGGATTAGGCCCAAGCAAAAACCCCAGCTACTTGAGACACTTAGACTAAGCCTAAAATACGAAGATCTCTCCATAAGGATGGTTTTTATACTGTACTTCCTCAATCTTCATGCAGTACAAAAAAATAAGCTGCAGATCTCCTTAGGCTGAGTCATGGTGCTTTGGGGCAGGGACCATGCATATCATAGGAATATTTCACAGTTTCTGCTCTGTTTTCAGTGTATGACACCAAAACACCCACCTGATGACATCCTTTCAAGAGCAAAGGCAGCAATTTGCAGAATTCCGCTTCTTAGGGGAAGTGAGAAATTGCTGAGCTGACACCAAGTCCTGCAGTGTCCCTGTCACCTGCAGAGTCACCGCATCCTCGCCACGGTAGCGGGCATTGTGATAAAGGTTCTATGTCAGCTGGGTGTGGCAGCCAGGCGCCCCCTAGGGGATGGGGAGCCTGTCAGCCCCGGGCCTGTCACTGCCTGCTGGCCCTGCTGCCACCAGCCAGGCCTCTGAAAACTTGTCAAACCATGCCCAGACGTGGGGCCAATTTGGCCAAAAGTCTCCAAGAGACAAGTCGGGAAGATTGATATGGGACAGAGGGAGAAAGCGAAGGGAGCAGGAGAAAGGGAAGGAAGAATAAAAAGTAGTGTTGGGCTGCAGGAGTGAGATGGAGGAATTGCAAGAAAAGAGGCAGGAAGCAGGAGAGTGAGAGAAAAGGAAAGAAGAGACATGCAGCCAGACGAGGGCTTAGTGAGAGAGGATGGGACAGAGAACAGGATGAGAAGGAAATAAGGCAAGGCAAGGACAGGCAAGGACAGGCAAGGCAAGGCTAGGCTGCCGGACTTTTTTTTGCTTTATAGTTTCTAGCACATTCGTCTTCAGACTAGGAGGAAAGCCATAAGGCCGTATGGATTAGGCCCAAGCAAAAACCCCAGCAACTTGAGACACTTAGACTAAGCCTAAAACACGAAGATCTCTCCATAAGGATGTTTTTTATACTGTACTTCCACAATCTGCTGGCAGTACAAAAAAATAAGCTGCAGACCTCCTTAGGCTGAGTCATGGTGCTTTGGGGCAGGGACCATGCATATCATGGGAATATTTCACAGTTTCTGCTCTGTTTTCAGTGTATGACACCAAAACACCCACCTGATGACATCCTTTCAAGAGCAAAGGCAGCAATTTGCAGAATTCCGCTTCTTAGGGGAAGTGAGAAATTGCTGAGCTGACACCAAGTCCTGCAGTGTCCCTGTCACCTGCAGAGTCACCGCATCCTCGCCACGGTAGCGGGCATTGTGACAAAGGTTCAATGTCAGCTGGGTGTGGCAGCCAGGCGCCCCCTTGGGGATGGGGAGCCTGTCAGCCCCGGGCCTGTCACTGCCTGCTGGCCCTGCTCTCACCAGCCAGGCCTCTGAAAACTTGTCAAACCATGCCCAGATGTGGGGCCAATTTGGCCCAAAGTCTCCAAGAGACAAGTTGGGAAGAAAGATATGGGACAGAGGGAGAAAGCGAAGGGAGCAGGAGAAAGGGAAGTAAGAATAAAAAGTAGTGTTGGGCTGCAGGAGTGAGATGGAGGAATTGCAAGAAAAGAGGCAGGAAGCAGGAGAGTGAGAGAAAAGGAAAGAAGAGACATGCAGCCAGACGAGGGCTTAGTGAGAGAGGATGGGACAGAGAACAGGATGAGAAGGAAATAAGGCAAGGCAAGGACAGGCAAGGCGAGGCTAGGCTGCAGGACATTTTTTTACTTTATAGTTTCTGGCACATTTGTCTTCAGACCAGGTGGAAAGTCATAAGACCGTATGGATTAGGCCCTAGCAAAAACCCCAGCTACTTCAGACACTTAGACTAAGCCTAAAATACGAAGATCTCTCCATAAGGATGTTTTTTATACTGTACTTCCACAATCTGCTGGCAGTACAAAAAAATAAGCTGCAGATCTCCTTAGGCTGAGTCATGGTGCTTTGGGGCAGGGACCATGCATATCATGGGAATATTTCACAGTTTCTGCTCTGTTTTCAGTGTATGACACCAAAACACCCACCTGATGACATCCTTTCAAGAGCAAAGGCAGCAATTTGCAGAATTCCGCTTCTTAGGGGAAGTGAGAAATTGCTGAGCTGACACCAAGTCCTGCAGTGTCCCTGTCACCTGCAGAGTCACCGCATCCTCGCCACGGTAGCGGGCATTGTGACAAAGGTTCAATGTCAGCTGGGTGTGGCAGCCAGGCGCCCCCTAGGGGATGGGGAGCCTGTCAGCCCCGGGCCTGTCACTGCCTGCTGGCCCTGCTGTCACCAGCCAGGCCTCTGAAAACTTGTCAAATGTTGCCCAGACGTGGGGCCAATTTGGCCCAAAGTCTCCAAGAGACAAGTCAGGAAGATTGATATGGGACAGACGGAGAAAGCGAAAGAGCAGGAGAAAGGGAAGGAAGAATAAAAAGTAGTGTGGGCTGCAGGAGTGAGATGGAGGAATTGCAAGAAAAGAGGCAGGAAGCAGGAGAGTGAGAGAAAAGGAAAGAAGAGACATGCAGCCAGACAAGGGCTTAGTGAGAGAGGATGGGACAGAGAAGAGGATGAGAAGGAAATAAGGCAAGGCAAGGACAGGCAAGGACAGGCAAGGCAAGGCTAGGCTGCAGGACATTTTTTTGCTTCATAGTTTCTAGCACATTTGTCTTCAGACCAGGTGGAAAGCCATAAGACCGTATGGATTAGGCCATAGCAAAAACCCCAGCTACCTGAGACACTTAGACTAAGCCAAAAATGCCAAGATCTCTCCATAAGGATGGTTTTTATACTGTACTTCCACAATCTGCTGGCAGTACAAAAAAATAAGCTGCAGAACTCCTTAGGCTGAGTCATGGTGCTTTGGGGCAGGGACAATGCATATCATGGGAAAATTGCAGAGTTTCTGCTCTGTTTTCAGTGTATGACACCAAACCACCCACCTGATGACATCCTTTCAAGAGCAAAGGCAGCAATTTGCAGAATTCCGCTTCTTAGGGGAAGTGAGAAATTGCTGAGCTGACACCAAGTCCTGCAGTGTCCCTGTCACCTGTAGAGCCACCGCATCCTCGCCACGGTAGCGGGAATTGTGACAAAGGTTCTATGTCAGCTGGGTGTGGCAGCCAGGCGCCCCCTAGGGGACGGAGAGCCTGTCAGCCCCGGGCCTGTCACTGCCTGGTGTCCCTGCTGCCACCAGCCAGGCCTCTGAAAACGTGTCAAACCATGCCCAGACGTGGGGCCAATTTGGCCCAAAGTCTCCAAGAGACAAGTCGGGAAGAAAGATACGGGACAGAGAGAGAAAGCGAAGGGAGCAGGAGAAAGGGAAGGAAGAATAAAAAGTAGTGTTGGGCTGCAGGAGAGAGATGGAGGAATTGCAAGAAAAGAGGCAGGAAGCAGGAGAGTGAGAGAAAAGGAAAGAAGAGACATGCAGCCAGAGGAGGGCTTAGTGAGAGAGGATGGGACAGAGAACAGGATGAGAAGGAAATAAGGCAAGGCAAGGCAAGGACAGGAAAGGACAGGCAAGGCAAGGCTAGGCTGCAGGACATTTTTTTGCTTTATAGTTTCTAGCACATTCGTCTTCAGACTAGGAGGAAAGCTATAAGACCGTATGGATTAGGCCCTAGGAAAAACCCCAGCTACTTCAGACACTTAGACTAAGCCTAAAATACGAAGATCTCTCCATAAGGATGTTTTTTATACTGTACTTCCACAATCTGCTGGCAGTACAAAAAAATAAGCTGCAGAACTCCTTAGGCTGAGTCATGGTGCTTTGGGGCAGGGACCATGCATATCATGGGAATATTTCACAGTTTCTGCTCTGTTTTCAGTGTATGACACCAAAACACCCACCTGATGACATCCTTTCAAGAGCAAAGGCAGCAATTTGCAGAATTCCGCTTCTTAGGGGAAGTGAGAAATTGCTGAGAAGACACCAAGTCCTGCAGTGTCCCTGTCACCTGCAGAGTCACCGCATCCTCGCCACGGTAGCGGGCATTGTGACAAAGGTTCAATGTCAGCTGGGTGTGGCAGCCAGGCGCCCCCTAGGGGATGGGGAGCCTGTCAGCCCCGGGCCTGTCACTGCCTGCTGGCCCTGCTCTCACCAGCCAGGCCTCTGAAAACTTGTCAAACCATGCCCAGACGTGGGGCCAATTTGGCCCAAAGTCTCCAAGAGACAAGTCGGGAAGAAAGATAAGGGACAGAGGGAGAAAGCGAAGGGAGCAGGAGAAAGGGAAGGAAGAATAAAAAGTAGTGTTGGGCTGCAGGAGTGAGATGGAGGAATTGCAAGAAAAGAGGCAGGAAGCAGGAGAGTGAGAGAAAAGGAAAGAAGAGACATGCAGCCAGACGAGGGCTTAGTGAGAGAGGATTGGACAGAGAACAGGATGAGAAGGAAATAAGGCAAGGCAAGGACAGGCAAGGACAGGCAAGGCAAGGCTAGGCTGCAGGACATTTTTTTGCTTTATAGTTTCTAGCACATTCGTCTTCAGACTAGGAGGAAAGCCATAAGACCGTATGGATTAGGCCCAAGCAAAAACCCCAGCTACTTGAGACACTTAGACTAAGCCTAAAATACGAAGATCTCTCCATAAGGATGGTTTTTATACTGTACTTCCTCAATCTTCATGCAGTACAAAAAAATAAGCTGCAGATCTCCTTAGGCTGAGTCATGGTGCTTTGGGGCAGGGACCATGCATATCATAGGAATATTTCACAGTTTCTGCTCTGTTTTCAGTGTATGACACCAAAACACCCACCTGATGACATCCTTTCAAGAGCAAAGGCAGCAATTTGCAGAATTCCGCTTCTTAGGGGAAGTGAGAAATTGCTGAGCTGACACCAAGTCCTGCAGTGTCCCTGTCACCTGCAGAGTCACCGCATCCTCGCCACGGTAGCGGGCATTGTGATAAAGGTTCTATGTCAGCTGGGTGTGGCAGCCAGGCGCCCCCTAGGGGATGGGGAGCCTGTCAGCCCCGGGCCTGTCACTGCCTGCTGGCCCTGCTGCCACCAGCCAGGCCTCTGAAAACTTGTCAAACCATGCCCAGACGTGGGGCCAATTTGGCCAAAAGTCTCCAAGAGACAAGTCGGGAAGATTGATATGGGACAGAGGGAGAAAGCGAAGGGAGCAGGAGAAAGGGAAGGAAGAATAAAAAGTAGTGTTGGGCTGCAGGAGTGAGATGGAGGAATTGCAAGAAAAGAGGCAGGAAGCAGGAGAGTGAGAGAAAAGGAAAGAAGAGACATGCAGCCAGACGAGGGCTTAGTGAGAGAGGATGGGACAGAGAACAGGATGAGAAGGAAATAAGGCAAGGCAAGGACAGGCAAGGACAGGCAAGGCAAGGCTAGGCTGCCGGACTTTTTTTTGCTTTATAGTTTCTAGCACATTCGTCTTCAGACTAGGAGGAAAGCCATAAGGCCGTATGGATTAGGCCCAAGCAAAAACCCCAGCAACTTGAGACACTTAGACTAAGCCTAAAACACGAAGATCTCTCCATAAGGATGTTTTTTATACTGTACTTCCACAATCTGCTGGCAGTACAAAAAAATAAGCTGCAGACCTCCTTAGGCTGAGTCATGGTGCTTTGGGGCAGGGACCATGCATATCATGGGAATATTTCACAGTTTCTGCTCTGTTTTCAGTGTATGACACCAAAACACCCACCTGATGACATCCTTTCAAGAGCAAAGGCAGCAATTTGTAGAATTCCGCTTCCTAGGGGAAGTGAGAAATTGCTGAGCTGACACCAAGTCCTGCAGTGTCCCTGTCACTTGCAGAGTCACCGCATCCTCGCCACGGTAGCGGGCATTGTGACAAAGGTTCAATGTCAGCTGGGTGTGGCAGCCAGGCGCCCCCTAGAGGATGGGGAGCCTGTCAGCCCCGGGCCTGTCACTGCCTGCTGGCCCTGCTGTCACCAGCCAGGCCTCTGAAAACTTGTCAAACCATGCCCAGACATGGGGCCAATTTGGCCCAAAGTCTCCAAGAGACAAGTCGGGAAGAAAGATACGGGACAGAGAGAGAAAGCGAAGGAGCAGGAGAAAGGGAAGGAAGAATAAAAAGTAGTGTTGGGCTGCAGGAGTGAGATGGAGGAATTGCAAGAAAAGAGGCAGGAAGCAGGAGAGTGAGAGAAAAGGAAAGAAGAGACATGCAGCCAGAGGAGGGCTTAGGGAGAGAGGATGGGACAGAGAACAGGATGAGAAGGAAATAAGGCAAGGCAAGGACAGGCAAGGACAGGCAAGGCAAGGCTAGGCTGCAGGATATTTTTTTACTTTATAGTTTCTGGCACATTCGTCTTCAGACTAGGAGGAAAGCCATAAGACCGTATGGATTAGGCCCTAGCAAAAACCCCAGCTACTTGAGACACTTAGACTAAGCCTAAAACATGAAGATCTCTCCATAAGGATGGTTTTTATATTGTACTTCCAAAATCTGCAGGCAGTACAAAAAAATAAGCTGCAGATCTCCTTAGGCTGAGTCATGGTGCTTTGGGGCAGGGACCATGCATATCATGGGAATATTTCACAGTTTCTGCTCTGTTTTCAGTGTATGACACAAAAAACACCCACCTGATGACATCCTTTCAAGAGCAAAGGCAGCAATTTGCAGAATTCCGCTTCCTAGGGGAAGTGAGAAATTGCTGAGCTGACACCAAGTCCTGCAGTGTCCCTGTCACTTGCAGAGTCACCACATCCTCGCCACGGTATCGGTCATTGTGACAAAGGTTCAATGTCAGCTGGGTGTGGCAGCCAGGCGCCCCCTAGGAGATGGGGAGCCTGTCAGCCCAGGGCACTGTCACTGCCTGCTGGCCCTGCTGTAACCAGCCAGGCCTCTGAAAACTTGTCAAACCATGCCCAGACGTGGGGCTAATTTGGCCCAAAGTCTCCAAGAGACAAGTCGGGAAGAAATATACGGGACAGAGGGAGAAAGCGAACGGAGCAGGAGAAAGGGAAGGAAGAATAAAAAGTAGTGTTGGGCTGCAGGAGTGAGATGGAGGAATTGCAAGAAAAGAGGCAGGTAGCAGGAGAGTGAGAGAAAAGGAAAGAAGAGACATGCAGCCAGAGGAGGGCTTAGTGAGAGAGGAATGGACAGAGAACAGGATGAGAAGGAAATAAGGCAAGGCAAGGCAAGGCAAGGACAGGCAAGGCAAGGCTAGGCTGCAGGACATTTTTTTTATTTTATAGTTTCTGGCACATTCGTCTTCAGACTAGGATGAAAGCCATAAGACCGTATGGATTAGGACCTAGCAAAAACCCCAGCTACTTGAGACACTTAGACTAAGCCTAAAATACGAAGATCTCTCCATAAGGATTGTTTTTATACTGTACTTCCACAATCTGCTGGCAGTACAAAAAAATAAGCTGCAGATCTCCTCAGGATGAGTCATGGAGCTTTGGGGCAGGGACCATGCATATCATGGGAATATTTCACAGTTTCTGCTCTGTTTTCAGTGTATGACACCAAAACACCCACCTGATGACATCCTTTCAAGAGCAAAGGCAGCAATTTGCAGAATTCCGCTTCTTAGGGGAAGTGAGAAATTGCTGAGCTGACACCAAGTCCTGCAGTATCCCTGTCACCTGCAGAGTCACCGCATCCTCGCCACGGTAGCGGGCATTGTGACAAAGGTTCTATGTCAGCTGGGTGTGGCAGCCAAGTGCCCCCTAGGGGACGGGGAGCCTCTCAGTCTCGGGCCTGTCACTACTTGCTGGCCCTGCTGTCACCAGCCAGGCCTCTGAAAACTTGTCAAACCATGCCCAGACGTGGGGCCAATTTGGCCCAATGTCCCCAAGAGACAAGTCGGGAAGAAAGATATGGGACAGAGGGAGAAAGCGAAGGGAGCAGGAGAAAGAGAAGGAAGAATAAAAAGTAGTGTTGGGCTGCAGGAGTGAGATGGAGGAATTGCAAGAAAAGAGGCAGGAAGCAGGAGAGTGAGAGAAAAGGAAAGAAGAGACATGCAGCCAGACGAGGGCTTAGAGAGAGAGAATGGGACAGAGAACAGGATGATAAGGAAATAAGGCAAGGCAAGGACAGGCAATGACAGGCAAGGCAAGGCTAGGCTGCAGGACATTTTTTTGCTTTATAGTTTCTCACACATTTGTCTTCAGACTAGGAGGAAAGCCTTAAGACCGTATGGATTAGGCCCAAGCAAAAACCCCAGCTACTTGAGACACTTAGACTAAGCCTAAAATACGAAGATCTCTCCATAAGAATGGTTTTTGTACTGTACTTCCACAATCTGCTGGCAGTACAAAAAAATAATCTGCAGATCTCCTTAGGCTGAGTCATGGTGCTTTGGGGCAGGGACCATGCATATCATGGGAATATTTCACAGTTTCTGCTCTGTTTTCAGTGTATGACACCAAAACACCCACCTGATGACATCCTTTCAAGAGCAAAGGCAGCAATTTGCAGAATTCCGCTTCTTAGGGGAAGTGAGAAATTGCTGAGCTGACACCAAGTCCTGCAGAGTCCCTGTCACCTGCAGAGTCACCGCATCCTCGCCACGGTAGCGGGCATTGTGACAAAGGTTCAATGTCAGCTGGGTGTGGCAGCCAGGCGCCCCCTTGGGGATGGGGAGCCTGTCAGCCCCGGGCCTGTCACTGCCTGCTGGCCCTGCTCTCACCAGCCAGGCCTCTGAAAACTTGTCAAACCATGCCCAGACGTGGGGCCAATTTGGCCCAAAGTCTCCAAGAGACAAGTTGGGAAGAAAGATATGGGACAGAGGGAGAAAGCGAAGGGAGCAGGAGAAAGGGAAGGAAGAATAAAAAGTAGTGTTGGGCTGCAGGAGTGAGATGGAGGAATTGCAAGAAAAGAGGCAGGAAGCAGGAGAGTGAGAGAAAAGGAAAGAAGAGACATGCAGCCAGAGGAGGGCTTAGGGAGAGAGGATGGGACAGAGAACAGGATGAGAAGGAAATAAGGCAAGGCAAGGCAAGGCAAGGACAGGCAAGGCAAGGCTAGGCTGCAGGACATTTTTTTTATTTTATAGTTTCTGGCACATTCGTCTTCAGACTAGGAGGAAAGCCATAAGACCGTATGGATTAGGACCTAGCAAAAACCCCAGCTACTTGAGACACTTAGACTAAGCCTAAAATACGAAGATCTCTCCATAAGGATTGTTTTTATACTGTACTTCCACAATCTGCTGGCAGTACAAAAAAATAAGCTGCAGATCTCCTCAGGATGAGTCATGGAGCTTTGGGGCAGGGACCATGCCTTTCATGGGAATATTTCACAGTTTCTGCTCTGTTTTCAGTGTATGACACCAAAACACCCACCTGATGACATCCTTTCAAGAGCAAAGGCAGCAATTTGCAGAATTCCGCTTCTTAGGGGAAGTGAGAAATTGCTGAGCTGACACCAAGTCCTGCAGTGTCCCTGTCACCTGCAGAGCCACCGCATCCTCGCCACGGTAGCGGGCATTGTGACAAAGGTTCTATGTCAGCTGGGTGTGGCAGCCAGGCGCCCCCTAGGGGATGGGGAGCCTGTCAGCCCCGGGCCTGTCACTGCCTGATGTCCCTGCTGCCACCAGCCAGGCCTCTGAAAACTTGTCAAACCATGCCCAGACTTGGGGCCAGTTTGGCCCAAAGTCTGCAAGAGACAAGTTGGGAAGAAAGATATGGGACAGAGGGAGAAAGCGAAGGGAGCAGGAGAAAGGGAAGGAAGAATAAAAAGTAGTGTTGGGCTGCAGGAGTGAGATGGAGGAATTGCAAGAAAAGAGGCAGGAAGCAGGAGAGTGAGAGAAAAGGAAAGAAGAGACATGCAGCCAGACGAGGGCTTAGTGAGAGAGGATGGGACAGAGAAGAGGATGAGAAGGACATAAGGCAAGGCTGGGACAGGCAAGGACAGGCAAGGCAAGGCTAGGCTGCAGGACATGTTTTTGCTTTATAGTTTCTAGCACATTCGTCTTCAGACTAGGAGGAAAGCCATAAGACCGTATGGATTAGGCCCAAGCAAAAACCCCAGCTACTTGAGACACTTAGACTAAGCCTCAAATACCAAGATCTCTCCATAAGGATGGTTTTTATACTGTACTTCCACAATCTGCTGGCAGTACAAAATAATAAGCTGCAGATCTCCTTGGGCTGAGTCATGGTGCTTTGGGGCAGGGACCATGCGTATCATGGGAATATTTCACCGTTTCTGCTCTGTTTTCAGTGTATGACACCAAAACACCCACCTGATGACATCCTTTCAAGAGCAAAGGCAGCAATTTGCAGAATTCCGCTTCTTAGGGGAAGTGAGAAATTGCTGAGCTGACACCAAGTCCTGCAGTGTCCCTGTCACCTGCAGAGCCACCGCATCCTCGCCACGGTAGCGGGCATTGTGACAAAGGTTCTATGTCAGCTGGGTGTGGCAGCCAGGCGCCCCCTAGGGGATGGGGAGCCTGTCAGCCCCGCGCCTGTCACTGCCTGGTGTCGCTGCTGCCACCAGCCAGGCCTCTGAAAACTTGTCAAGCCATGCCCAGACTTGGGGCCAGTTTGGCCCAAAGTCTGCAAGAGACAAGTCGGGAAGAAAGATATGGGACAGAGGGAGAAAGCGAAGGGAGCAGGAGAAAGGGAAGGAAGAATAAAAAGTAGTGTTGGGCTGCAGGAGTGAGATGGAGGAATTGCAAGAAAAGAGGCAGGAAGCAGGAGAGTGAGAGAAAAGGAAAGAAGAGACGTGCAGCCAGACGAGGGGTTAGTGAGAGAGGATGGGACAGAGAAGAGGATGAGAAGGACATAAGGCAAGGCTGGGACAGGCAAGGACAGGCAAGGCAAGGCTAGGCTGCAGGACATGTTTTTGCTTTATAGTTTCTAGCACATTCGTCTTCAGACTAGGAGGAAAGCCATAAGACCGTATGGATTAGGCCCAAGCAAAAACCCCAGCTACTTGAGACACTTAGACTAAGCCTCAAATACCAAGATCTCTCCATAAGGATGGTTTTTATACTGTACTTCCACAATCTGTTGGCAGTACAAAATAATAAGCTGCAGATCTCCTTGGGCTGAGTCATGGTGCTTTGGGGCAGGGACCATGCGTATCATGGGAATATTTCACAGTTTCTGCTCTGTTTTCAGTGTATGACACCAAAACACCCACCTGATGACATCCTTTCAAGAGCAAAGGCAGCAATTTGCAGAATTCCGCTTCTTAGGGGAAGTGAGAAATTGCTGAGCTGACACCAAGTCCTGCAGTGTCCCTGTCACCTGCAGAGCCACCGCATCCTCGCCACGGTAGCGGGCATTGTGACAAAGGTTCTATGTCAGCTGGGTGTGGCAGCCAGGCGCCCCCTAGGGGATGGGGAGCCTGTCAGCCCCGGGCCTGTCACTGCCTGATGTCCCTGCTGCCACCAGCCAGGCCTCTGAAAACTTGTCAAACCATGCCCAGACTTGGGGCCAGTTTGTCCCAAAGTCTGCAAGAGACAAGTTGGGAAGAAAGATATGGGACATAGGGAGAAAGCGAAGGGAGCAGGAGAAAGGGAAGGAAGAATAAAAAGTAGTGTTGGGCTGCAGGAGTGAGATGGAGGAATTGCAAGAAAAGAGGCAGGAAGCAGGAGTGTGAGAGAAAAGGAAAGAAGAGACATGCAGCCAGACGAGGGGTTAGTGAGAGAGGATGGGACAGAGAAGAGGATGAGAAGGACATAAGGCAAGGCTGGGACAGGCAAGGACAGGCAAGGCAAGGCTAGGCTGCAGGACATGTTTTTGCTTTATAGTTTCTAGCACATTCGTCTTCAGACTAGGAGGAAAGCCATAAGACCGTATGGATTAGGCCCAAGCAAAAACCCCAGCTACTTGAGACACTTAGACTAAGCCTCAAATACCAAGATCTCTCCATAAGGATGGTTTTTATACTGTACTTCCACAATCTGCTGGCAGTACAAAATAATAAGCTGCAGATCTCCTTGGGCTGAGTCATGGTGCTTTGGGGCAGGGACCATGCGTATCATGGGAATATTTCACAGTTTCTGCTCTGTTTTCAGTGTATGACACCAAAACACCCACCTGATGACATCCTTTCAAGAGCAAAGGCAGCAATTTGCAGAATTCCGCTTCTTAGGGGAAGTGAGAAATTGCTGAGGTGACACCAAGTCCTGCAGTGTCCCTGTCACCTGCAGAGCCACCGCATCCTCGCCACGGTAGCGGGCATTGTGACAAAGGTTCTATGTCAGCTGGGTGTGGCAGCCAGGCGCCCCCTAGGGGATGGGGAGCCTGTCAGCCCCGGGCCTGTCACTGCCTGATGTCCCTGCTGCCACCAGCCAGGCCTCTGAAAACTTGTCAAGCCATGCCCAGACTTGGGGCCAGTTTGGCCCAAAGTCTGCAAGAGACAAGTTGGGAAGAAAGATATGGGACATAGGGAGAAAGCGAAGGGAGCAGGAGAAAGGGAAGGAAGAATAAAAAGTAGTGTTGGGCTGCAGGAGTGAGATGGAGGAATTGCAAGAAAAGAGGCAGGAAGCAGGAGTGTGAGAGAAAAGGAAAGAAGAGACATGCAGCCAGACGAGGGGTTAGTGAGAGAGGATGGGACAGAGAAGAGGATGAGAAGGACATAAGGCAAGGCTGGGACAGGCAAGGACAGGCAAGGCAAGGCTAGGCTGCAGGACATGTTTTTGCTTTATAGTTTCTAGCACATTCGTCTTCAGACTAGGAGGAAAGCCATAAGACCGTATGGATTAGGCCCAAGCAAAAACCCCAGCTACTTGAGACACTTAGACTAAGCCTCAAATACCAAGATCTCTCCATAAGGATGGTTTTTATACTGTACTTCCACAATCTGCTGGCAGTACAAAATAATAAGCTGCAGATCTCCTTGGGCTGAGTCATGGTGCTTTGGGGAAGGGACCATGCGTATCATGGGAATATTTCACAGTTTCTGCTCTGTTTTCAGTGTATGACACCAAAACACCCACCTGATGACATCCTTTCAAGAGCAAAGGCAGCAATTTGCAGAATTCCGCTTCTTAGGGGAAGTGAGAAATTGCTGAGCTGACACCAAGTCCTGCAGTGTCCCTGTCACCTGCAGAGTCACCGCATCCTCGCCACGGTAGCGGGCATTGTGACAAAGGTTCTATGTCAGCTGGGTGTGGCAGCCAGGCGCCCCCTAGGGGATGGGGAGCCTGTCAGCCCCGGGCCTGTCACTGCCTGATGTCCCTGCTGCCACCAGCCAGGCCTCTGAAAACTTGTCAAACCATGCCCAGACTTGGGGCCAGTTTGGCCCAAAGTCTGCAAGAGACAAGTTGGGAAGAAAGATATGGGACATAGGGAGAAAGCGAAGGGAGCAGGAGAAAGGGAAGGAAGAATAAAAAGTAGTGTTGGGCTGCAGGAGTGAGATGGAGGAATTGCAAGAAAAGAGGCAGGAAGCAGGAGAGTGAGAGAAAAGGAAAGAAGAGACGTGCAGCCAGACGAGGGGTTAGTGAGAGAGGATGGGACAGAGAAGAGGATGAGAAGGACATAAGGCAAGGCTGGGACAGGCAAGGACAGGCAAGGCAAGGCTAGGCTGCAGGACATGCTTTTGCTTTATAGTTTCTAGCACATTCGTCTTCAGACTAGGAGGAAAGCCATAAGACCGTATGGATTAGGCCCAAGCAAAAACCCCAGCTACTTGAGACACTTAGACTAAGCCTCAAATACCAAGATCTCTCCATAAGGATGGTTTTTATACTGTACTTCCACAATCTGCTGGCAGTACAAAATAATAAGCTGCAGATCTCCTTGGGCTGAGTCATGGTGCTTTGGGGCAGGGACCATGCGTATCATGGGAATATTTCACAGTTTCTGCTCTGTTTTCAGTGTATGACACCAAAACACCCACCTGATGACATCCTTTCAAGAGCAAAGGCAGCAATTTGCAGAATTCCGCTTCTTAGGGGAAGTGAGAAATTGCTGAGCTGACACCAAGTCCTGCAGTGTCCCTGTCACCTGCAGAGCCACCGCATCCTCGCCACGGTAGCGGGCATTGTGACAAAGGTTCTATGTCAGCTGGGTGTGGCAGCCAGGCGCCCCCTAGGGGATGGGGAGCCTGTCAGCCCCGCGCCTGTCACTGCCTGGTGTCGCTGCTGCCACCAGCCAGGCCTCTGAAAACTTGTCAAGCCATGCCCAGACTTGGGGCCAGTTTGGCCCAAAGTCTGCAAGAGACAAGTCGGGAAGAAAGATATGGGACAGAGGGAGAAAGCGAAGGGAGCAGGAGAAAGGGAAGGAAGAATAAAAAGTAGTGTTGGGCTGCAGGAGTGAGATGGAGGAATTGCAAGAAAAGAGGCAGGAAGCAGGAGAGTGAGAGAAAAGGAAAGAAGAGACGTGCAGCCAGACGAGGGGTTAGTGAGAGAGGATGGGACAGAGAAGAGGATGAGAAGGACATAAGGCAAGGCTGGGACAGGCAAGGACAGGCAAGGCAAGGCTAGGCTGCAGGACATGTTTTTGCTTTATAGTTTCTAGCACATTCGTCTTCAGACTAGGAGGAAAGCCATAAGACCGTATGGATTAGGCCCAAGCAAAAACCCCAGCTACTTGAGACACTTAGACTAAGCCTCAAATACCAAGATCTCTCCATAAGGATGGTTTTTATACTGTACTTCCACAATCTGCTGGCAGTACAAAATAATAAGCTGCAGATCTCCTTGGGCTGAGTCATGGTGCTTTGGGGCAGGGACCATGCGTATCATGGGAATATTTCACAGTTTCTGCTCTGTTTTCAGTGTATGACACCAAAACACCCACCTGATGACATCCTTTCAAGAGCAAAGGCAGCAATTTGCAGAATTCCGCTTCTTAGGGGAAGTGAGAAATTGCTGAGCTGACACCAAGTCCTGCAGTGTCCCTGTCACCTGCAGAGCCACCGCATCCTCGCCACCGTAGCGGGCATTGTGACAAAGGTTCTATGTCAGCTGGGTGTGGCAGCCAGGCGCCCCCTAGGGGATGGGGAGCCTGTCAGCCCCGGGCCTGTCACTGCCTGGTGTCGCTGCTGCCACCAGCCAGGCCTCTGAAAACTTGTCAAACCATGCCCAGACTTGGGGCCAGTTTGGCCCAAAGTCTGCAAGAGACAAGTCGGGAAGAAAGATATGGGACAGAGGGAGAAAGCGAAGGGAGCAGGAGAAAGGGAAGGAAGAATAAAAAGTAGTGTTGGGCTGCAGGAGTGAGATGGAGGAATCGCAAGAAAAGAGGCGGGAATCAGGAGAGTGAGAGAAAAGGAAAGAAGAGACATGCAGCCAGACGAGGGGTTAGTGAGAGAGGATGGGACAGAGAAGAGGATGAGAAGGACATAAGGCAAGGCTGGGACAGGCAAGGACAGGCAAGGCAAGGCTAGGCTGCAGGACATGTTTTTGCTTTATAGTTTCTAGCACATTAGTCTTCAGACTAGGAGGAAAGCCATAAGACCGTATGGATTAGGCCCAAGCAAAAACCCCAGCTACTTGAGACACTTAGACTAAGCCTCAAATACCAAGATCTCTCCATAAGGATGGTTTTTATACTGTACTTCCACAATCTGTTGGCAGTACAAAATAATAAGCTGCAGATCTCCTTGGGCTGAGTCATGGTGCTTTGGGGCAGGGACCATGCGTATCATGGGAATATTTCACAGTTTCTGCTCTGTTTTCAGTGTATGACACCAAAACACCCACCTGATGACATCCTTTCAAGAGCAAAGGCAGCAATTTGCAGAATTCCGCTTCTTAGGGGAAGTGAGAAATTGCTGAGCTGACACCAAGTCCTGCAGTGTCCCTGTCACCTGCAGAGCCACCGCATCCTCGCCACGGTAGCGGGCATTGTGACAAAGGTTCTATGTCAGCTGGGTGTGGCAGCCAGGCGCCCCCTAGGGGATGGGGAGCCTGTCAGCCCCGGGCCTGTCACTGCCTGGTGTCGCTGCTGCCACCAGCCAGGCCTCTGAAAACTTGTCAAACCATGCCCAGACTTGGGGCCAGTTTGGCCCAAAGTCTGCAAGAGACAAGTTGGGAAGAAAGATATGGGACATAGGGAGAAAGCGAAGGGAGCAGGAGAAAGGGAAGGAAGAATAAAAAGTAGTGTTGGGCTGCAGGAGTGAGATGGAGGAATTGCAAGAAAAGAGGCAGGAAGCAGGAGTGTGAGAGAAAAGGAAAGAAGAGACATGCAGCCAGACGAGGGGTTAGTGAGAGAGGATGGGACAGAGAAGAGGCTGAGAAGGACATAAGGCAAGGCTGGGACAGGCAAGGACAGGCAAGGCAAGGCTAGGCTGCAGGACATGTTTTTGCTTTATAGTTTCTAGCACATTCGTCTTCAGACTAGGAGGAAAGCCATAAGACCGTATGGATTAGGCCCAAGCAAAAACCCCAGCTACTTGAGACACTTAGACTAAGCCTCAAATACCAAGATCTCTCCATAAGGATGGTTTTTATACTGTACTTCCACAATCTGCTGGCAGTACAAAATAATAAGCTGCAGATCTCCTTGGGCTGAGTCATGGTGCTTTGGGGAAGGGACCATGCGTATCATGGGAATATTTCACAGTTTCTGCTCTGTTTTCAGTGTATGACACCAAAACACCCACCTGATGACATCCTTTCAAGAGCAAAGGCAGCAATTTGCAGAATTCCGCTTCTTAGGGGAAGTGAGAAATTGCTGAGCTGACACCAAGTCCTGCAGTGTCCCTGTCACCTGCAGAGCCACCGCATCCTCGCCACGGTAGCGGGCATTGTGACAAAGGTTCTATGTCAGCTGGGTGTGGCAGCCAGGCGCCCCCTAGGGGATGGGGAGCCTGTCAGCCCCGGGCCTGTCACTGCCTGGTGTCGCTGCTGCCACCAGCCAGGCCTCTGAAAACTTGTCAAACCATGCCCAGACTTGGGGCCAGTTTGGCCCAAAGTCTGCAAGAGACAAGTTGGGAAGAAAGATATGGGACATAGGGAGAAAGCGAAGGGAGCAGGAGAAAGGGAAGGAAGAATAAAAAGTAGTGTTGGGCTGCAGGAGTGAGATGGAGGAATCGCAAGAAAAGAGGCAGGAAGCAGGAGAGTGAGAGAAAAGGAAAGAAGAGACATGCAGCCAGACGAGGGGTTAGTGAGAGAGGATGGGACAGAGAAGAGGATGAGAAGGACATAAGGCAAGGCTGGGACAGGCAAGGACAGGCAAGGCAAGGCTAGGCTGCAGGACATTTTTTTGCTTTATAGTTTCTAACACATTCGTCTTCAGACTAGGAGGAAAGCTATAAGACCGTATGGATTAGGCCCAAGCAAAAACCCCAGCAACTTGAGACACTTAGACTAAGCCTAAAACACGAAGATCTCTCCATAAGGATGTTTTTTATACTGTACTTCCACAATCTGCTGGCAGTACAAAAAAATAAGCTGCAGATCTCCTTAGGCTGAGTCATGGTGCTTTGGGGAAGGGACCATGCATATCATGGGAATATTTCACCGTTTCTGCTCTGTTTTCAGTGTATGACACCAAAACACCCACCTGATGACATCCTTTCAAGAGCAAAGGCAGCAATTTGCAGAATTCCGCTTCTTAGGGGAAGTGAGAAATTGCTGAGCTGACACCAAGTCCTGCAGTGTCCCTGTCACCTGCAGAGTCACCGCATCCTCGCCACGGTAGCGGTCATTGTGACAAAGGTTCAATGTCAGCTGGGTGTGGCAGCCAGGCGCCCCCTTGGGGATGGGGAGCCTGTCAGCCCCGGGCCTGTCACTGCCTGCTGGCCCTGCTGCCACCAGCCAGGCCTCTGAAAACTTGTCAAACCATGCCCAGACGTGGGGCCAATTTGGCCCAAAGTCTCCAAGAGACAAGTTGGGAAGAAAGATATGGGACAGAGGGAGAAAGCGAAGGGAGCAGGAGAAAGGGAAGGAAGAATAAAAAGTAGTGTTGGGCTGCAGGAGTGAGATGGAGGAATTGCAAGAAAAGAGGCCGGAAGCAGGAGAGTGAGAGAAAGGGAAAGAAGAGACATGCAGCCAGAGGAGGGCTTAGTGAGAGAGGATGGGACAGAGAACAGGATGAGAAGGAAATAAGACAAGGAAAAACAGGCAAGGACAGGGAAGGCAAGGCTAGGCTGCAGGACATCGTTTTGCTTTATACTTTCTAGCACATTCGTCTTCAGACTAGGAGGAAAGCCATAAGACCGTATGGATTAGGCCCAAGCAGAAACCCCAGCTGCTTGAGACGCTTAGACTAAGCCTAAAATACGAAGATCTCTCCATAAGGATGTTTTTTATACTGTACTTCCACAATCTGCTGGTAGTACAAAAAAATAAGCTGCATATCTCCTTAGGCTGAGTCATGGTGCTTTGGGGAGGGACCATGCATATCATGGGAATATTTCACAGTTTCTGCTCTGTTTTCAGTGTATGACACCAAAACACCCACCTGATGACATCCTTTCAAGAGCAAAGGCAGCAATTTGCAGAATTCCGCTTCTTAGGGGAAGTGAGAAATTGCTGAGCTGACACCAAGTCCTGCAGTGTCCCTGTCACTTGCAGAGTCACCCCATCCTCGCCACGGTAGCGGGCATTGTGACAAAGGTTCAATGTCAGCTGGGTGTGGCAGCCAGGCGCCCCCTAGGGGATGGGGAGCCTGTCAGCCCCGGGCCTGTCACTGCCTGCTGGCCCTGCTGTCACCAGCCAGGCCTCTGAAAACTTGTCAAACCATGCCCAGACATGGGGCCAATTTGGCCCAAAGTCTCCAAGAGACAAGTCGGGAAGAAAGATACGGGACAGAGAGAGAAAGCGAAGGAGCAGGAGAAAGGGAAGGAAGAATAAAAAGTAGTGTTGGGCTGCAGGAGTGAGATGGAGGAATTGCAAGAAAAGAGGCAGGAAGCAGGAGAGTGAGAGAAAAGGAAAGAAGAGACATGCAGCCAGAGGAGGGCTTAGGGAGAGAGGATGGGACAGAGAACAGGATGAGAAGGAAATAAGGCAAGGCAAGAACAGGCAAGGACAGGCAAGGCAAGGCTAGGCTGCAGGATATTTTTTTACTTTATAGTTTCTGGCACATTCGTCTTCAGACTAGGAGGAAAGCCATAAGACCGTATGGATTAGGCCCTAGCAAAAACCCCAGCTACTTGAGACACTTAGACTAAGCCTAAAACATGAAGATCTCTCCATAAGGATGGTTTTTAAATTGTACTTCCACAATCTGCAGGCAGTACAAAAAAATAAGCTGCAGATCTCCTTAGGCTGAGTCATGGTGCTTTGGGGCAGGGACCATGCATATCATGGGAATATTTCACAGTTTCTGCTCTGTTTTCAGTGTATGACACAAAAAACACCCACCTGATGACATCCTTTCAAGAGCAAAGGCAGCAATTTGCAGAATTCCGCTTCCTAGGGGAAGTGAGAAATTGCTGAGCTGACACCAAGTCCTGCAGTGTCCCTGTCACTTGCAGAGTCACCGCATCCTCGCCATGGTAGCGGGCATTGTGACAAAGGTTCAATGTCAGCTGGGTGTGGCAGCCAGGCGCCCCCTAGGAGATGGGGAGCCTGTCAGCCCAGGGCACTGTCAATGCCTGCTGGCCCTGCTGTCACCAGCCAGGCCTCTGAAAACTTATCAAACCATGCCCAGACGTGGGGCTAATTTGGCCCAAAGTCTCCAAGAGACAAGTCGGGAAGAAATATACGGGACAGAGGGAGAAAGCGAAGGGAGCAGGAGAAAGGGAAGGAAGAATAAAAAGTAGTGTTGGGCTGCAGGAGTGAGATGGAGGAATTGCAAGAAAAGAGGCAGGTAGCAGGAGAGTGAGAGAAAAGGAAAGAAGAGACATGCAGCCAGACGAGGGCTTAGTGAGAGAGGAATGGACAGAGAACAGGATGAGAAGGAAATAAGGCAAGGCAAGGCAAGGCAAGGACAGGCAAGGCAAGGCTAGGCTGCAGGACATTTTTTTTATTTTATAGTTTCTGGCACATTCGTCTTCAGACTAGGAGGAAAGCCATAAGACCGTATGGATTAGGACCTAGCAAAAACCCCAGCTACTTGAGACACTTAGACTAAGCCTAAAATACGAAGATCTCTCCATAAGGATTGTTTTTATACTGTACTTCCACAATCTGCTGGCAGTACAAAAAAATAAGCTGCAGATCTCCTCAGGATGAGTCATGGAGCTTTGGGGCAGGGACCATGCCTTTCATGGGAATATTTCACAGTTTCTGCTCTGTTTTCAGTGTATGACACCAAAACACCCACCTGATGACATCCTTTCAAGAGCAAAGGCAGCAATTTGCAGAATTCCGCTTCTTAGGGGAAGTGAGAAATTGCTGAGCTGACACCAAGTCCTGCAGTATCCCTGTCACCTGCAGAGTCACCGCATCCTCGCCACGGTAGCGGGCATTGTGACAAAGGTTCTATGTCAGCTGGGTGTGGCAGCCAAGTGCCCCCTAGGGGACGGGGAGCCTCTCAGTCTCGGGCCTGTCACTACTTGCTGGCCCTGCTGTCACCAGCCAGGCCTCTGAAAACTTGTCAAACCATGCCCAGACGTGGGGCCAATTTGGCCCAATGTCCCCAAGAGACAAGTCGGGAAGAAAGATATGGGACAGAGGGAGAAAGCGAAGGGAGCAGGAGAAAGAGAAGGAAGAATAAAAAGTAGTGTTGGGCTGCAGGAGTGAGATGGAGGAATTGCAAGAAAAGAGGCAGGAAGCAGGAGAGTGAGAGAAAAGGAAAGAAGAGACATGCAGCCAGACGAGGGGTTAGTGAGAGAGAATGGGACAGAGAACAGGATGATAAGGAAATAAGGCAAGGCAAGGACAGGCAATGACAGGCAAGGCAAGGCTAGGCTGCAGGACATTTTTTTGCTTTATAGTTTCTCACACATTTGTCTTCAGACTAGGAGGAAAGCCTTAAGACCATATGGATTAGGCCCAAGCAAAAACCCCAGCTACTTGAGACACTTAGACTAAGCCTAAAATACGAAGATCTCTCCATAAGAATGGTTTTTGTACTGTACTTCCAAAATCTGCTGGCAGTACAAAAAAATAATCTGCAGATCTCCTTAGGCAGAGTCATGGTGCTTTGGGGCAGGGACCATGCATATCATGGGAATATTTCACAGTTTCTGCTCTGTTTTCAGTGTATGACACCAAAACCCCCACCTGATGACATCCTTTCAAGAGCAAAGGCAGCAATTTGCAGAATTCCGCTTCTTAGGGGAAGTGAGAAATTGCTGAGCTGACACCAAGTCCTGCAGTGTCCCTGTCACCTGCAGAGTCACCGCATACTCGCCACGGTAGCGGGCATTGTGACAAAGATTCAATGTCAGCTGGGTGTGGCAGCCAGGCGCCCCCTTGGGGATGGGGAGCCTGTCAGCCCCGGGCCTGTCACTGCCTGCTGGCCCTGCTCTCACCAGCCAGGCCTCTGAAAACTTGTCAAACCATGCCCAGACGTGGGGCCAATTTGGCCCAAAGTCTCCAAGAGACAAGTCGGGAAGAAAGATATGGGACAGAGGGAGAAAGCGAAGGGAGCAGGAGAAAGGGAAGGAAGAATAAGAAGTAGTGTTGGGCTGCAGGAGTGAGATGGAGGAATTGCAAGAAAAGAGGCAGGAAGCAGGAGAGTGAGAGAAAAGGAAAGAAGAGACATGCAGCCAGACGAGGGGTTAGTGAGAGAGGATGGGACAGAGAAGAGGATGAGAAGGACATAAGGCAAGGCTGGGACAGGCAAGGACAGGCAAGGCAAGGCTAGGCTGCAGGACATGTTTTTGCTTTATAGTTTCTAGTACATTCGTCTTCAGACTAGGAGGAAAGCCATAAGACCGTATGGTTTAGGCCCAAGCAAAAACCCCAGCTACTTGAGACACTTAGACTAAGCCTCAAATACCAAGATCTCTCCATAAGGATGGTTTTTATACTGTACTTCCACAATCTGCTGGCAGTACAAAATAATAAGCTGCAGATCTCCTTGGGCTGAGTCATGGTGCTTTGGGGCAGGGACCATGCGTATCATGGGAATATTTCACAGTTTCTGCTCTGTTTTCAGTGTATGACACCAAAACACCCACCTGATGACATCCTTTCAAGAGCAAAGGCAGCAATTTGCAGAATTCCGCTTCTTAGGGGAAGTGAGAAATTGCTGAGCTGACACCAAGTCCTGCAGTGTCCCTGTCACCTGCAGAGCCACCGCATCCTCGCCACGGTAGCGGGCATTGTGACAAAGGTTCTATGTCAGCTGGGTGTGGCAGCCAGGCGCCCCCTAGGGGATGGGGAGCCTGTCAGCCCCGCGCCTGTCACTGCCTGGTGTCGCTGCTGCCACCAGCCAGGCCTCTGAAAACTTGTCAAGCCATGCCCAGACTTGGGGCCAGTTTGGCCCAAAGTCTGCAAGAGACAAGTCGGGAAGAAAGATATGGGACAGAGGGAGAAAGCGAAGGGAGCAGGAGAAAGGGAAGGAAGAATAAAAAGTAGTGTTGGGCTGCAGGAGTGAGATGGAGGAATTGCAAGAAAAGAGGCAGGAAGCAGGAGAGTGAGAGAAAAGGAAAGAAGAGACGTGCAGCCAGACGAGGGGTTAGTGAGAGAGGATGGGACAGAGAAGAGGATGAGAAGGACATAAGGCAAGGCTGGGACAGGCAAGGACAGGCAAGGCAAGGCTAGGCTGCAGGACATGTTTTTGCTTTATAGTTTCTAGCACATTCGTCTTCAGACTAGGAGGAAAGCCATAAGACCGTATGGATTAGGCCCAAGCAAAAACCCCAGCTACTTGAGACACTTAGACTAAGCCTCAAATACCAAGATCTCTCCATAAGGATGGTTTTTATACTGTACTTCCACAATCTGCTGGCAGTACAAAATAATAAGCTGCAGATCTCCTTGGGCTGAGTCATGGTGCTTTGGGGCAGGGACCATGCGTATCATGGGAATATTTCACAGTTTCTGCTCTGTTTTCAGTGTATGACACCAAAACACCCACCTGATGACATCCTTTCAAGAGCAAAGGCAGCAATTTGCAGAATTCCGCTTCTTAGGGGAAGTGAGAAATTGCTGAGCTGACACCAAGTCCTGCAGTGTCCCTGTCACCTGCAGAGCCACCGCATCCTCGCCACCGTAGCGGGCATTGTGACAAAGGTTCTATGTCAGCTGGGTGTGGCAGCCAGGCGCCCCCTAGGGGATGGGGAGCCTGTCAGCCCCGGGCCTGTCACTGCCTGGTGTCGCTGCTGCCACCAGCCAGGCCTCTGAAAACTTGTCAAACCATGCCCAGACTTGGGGCCAGTTTGGCCCAAAGTCTGCAAGAGACAAGTCGGGAAGAAAGATATGGGACAGAGGGAGAAAGCGAAGGGAGCAGGAGAAAGGGAAGGAAGAATAAAAAGTAGTGTTGGGCTGCAGGAGTGAGATGGAGGAATCGCAAGAAAAGAGGCGGGAATCAGGAGAGTGAGAGAAAAGGAAAGAAGAGACATGCAGCCAGACGAGGGGTTAGTGAGAGAGGATGGGACAGAGAAGAGGATGAGAAGGACATAAGGCAAGGCTGGGACAGGCAAGGACAGGCAAGGCAAGGCTAGGCTGCAGGACATGTTTTTGCTTTATAGTTTCTAGCACATTAGTCTTCAGACTAGGAGGAAAGCCATAAGACCGTATGGATTAGGCCCAAGCAAAAACCCCAGCTACTTGAGACACTTAGACTAAGCCTCAAATACCAAGATCTCTCCATAAGGATGGTTTTTATACTGTACTTCCACAATCTGTTGGCAGTACAAAATAATAAGCTGCAGATCTCCTTGGGCTGAGTCATGGTGCTTTGGGGCAGGGACCATGCGTATCATGGGAATATTTCACAGTTTCTGCTCTGTTTTCAGTGTATGACACCAAAACACCCACCTGATGACATCCTTTCAAGAGCAAAGGCAGCAATTTGCAGAATTCCGCTTCTTAGGGGAAGTGAGAAATTGCTGAGCTGACACCAAGTCCTGCAGTGTCCCTGTCACCTGCAGAGCCACCGCATCCTCGCCACGGTAGCGGGCATTGTGACAAAGGTTCTATGTCAGCTGGGTGTGGCAGCCAGGCGCCCCCTAGGGGATGGGGAGCCTGTCAGCCCCGGGCCTGTCACTGCCTGGTGTCGCTGCTGCCACCAGCCAGGCCTCTGAAAACTTGTCAAACCATGCCCAGACTTGGGGCCAGTTTGGCCCAAAGTCTGCAAGAGACAAGTTGGGAAGAAAGATATGGGACATAGGGAGAAAGCGAAGGGAGCAGGAGAAAGGGAAGGAAGAATAAAAAGTAGTGTTGGGCTGCAGGAGTGAGATGGAGGAATTGCAAGAAAAGAGGCAGGAAGCAGGAGTGTGAGAGAAAAGGAAAGAAGAGACATGCAGCCAGACGAGGGGTTAGT
Organism: Columba livia; assembly: GCF_036013475.1. NCBI lineage: Eukaryota > Metazoa > Chordata > Aves > Columbiformes > Columbidae > Columba > Columba livia. The sequence continues at coordinate 4,482,133 of NW_027043008.1, forward strand.
GAGAGAGGATGGGACAGAGAAGAGGCTGAGAAGGACATAAGGCAAGGCTGGGACAGGCAAGGACAGGCAAGGCAAGGCTAGGCTGCAGGACATGTTTTTGCTTTATAGTTTCTAGCACATTCGTCTTCAGACTAGGAGGAAAGCCATAAGACCGTATGGATTAGGCCCAAGCAAAAACCCCAGCTACTTGAGACACTTAGACTAAGCCTCAAATACCAAGATCTCTCCATAAGGATGGTTTTTATACTGTACTTCCACAATCTGCTGGCAGTACAAAATAATAAGCTGCAGATCTCCTTGGGCTGAGTCATGGTGCTTTGGGGAAGGGACCATGCGTATCATGGGAATATTTCACAGTTTCTGCTCTGTTTTCAGTGTATGACACCAAAACACCCACCTGATGACATCCTTTCAAGAGCAAAGGCAGCAATTTGCAGAATTCCGCTTCTTAGGGGAAGTGAGAAATTGCTGAGCTGACACCAAGTCCTGCAGTGTCCCTGTCACCTGCAGAGCCACCGCATCCTCGCCACGGTAGCGGGCATTGTGACAAAGGTTCTATGTCAGCTGGGTGTGGCAGCCAGGCGCCCCCTAGGGGATGGGGAGCCTGTCAGCCCCGGGCCTGTCACTGCCTGGTGTCGCTGCTGCCACCAGCCAGGCCTCTGAAAACTTGTCAAACCATGCCCAGACTTGGGGCCAGTTTGGCCCAAAGTCTGCAAGAGACAAGTTGGGAAGAAAGATATGGGACATAGGGAGAAAGCGAAGGGAGCAGGAGAAAGGGAAGGAAGAATAAAAAGTAGTGTTGGGCTGCAGGAGTGAGATGGAGGAATCGCAAGAAAAGAGGCAGGAAGCAGGAGAGTGAGAGAAAAGGAAAGAAGAGACATGCAGCCAGACGAGGGGTTAGTGAGAGAGGATGGGACAGAGAAGAGGATGAGAAGGACATAAGGCAAGGCTGGGACAGGCAAGGACAGGCAAGGCAAGGCTAGGCTGCAGGACATTTTTTTGCTTTATAGTTTCTAACACATTCGTCTTCAGACTAGGAGGAAAGCTATAAGACCGTATGGATTAGGCCCAAGCAAAAACCCCAGCAACTTGAGACACTTAGACTAAGCCTAAAACACGAAGATCTCTCCATAAGGATGTTTTTTATACTGTACTTCCACAATCTGCTGGCAGTACAAAAAAATAAGCTGCAGATCTCCTTAGGCTGAGTCATGGTGCTTTGGGGAAGGGACCATGCATATCATGGGAATATTTCACCGTTTCTGCTCTGTTTTCAGTGTATGACACCAAAACACCCACCTGATGACATCCTTTCAAGAGCAAAGGCAGCAATTTGCAGAATTCCGCTTCTTAGGGGAAGTGAGAAATTGCTGAGCTGACACCAAGTCCTGCAGTGTCCCTGTCACCTGCAGAGTCACCGCATCCTCGCCACGGTAGCGGTCATTGTGACAAAGGTTCAATGTCAGCTGGGTGTGGCAGCCAGGCGCCCCCTTGGGGATGGGGAGCCTGTCAGCCCCGGGCCTGTCACTGCCTGCTGGCCCTGCTGCCACCAGCCAGGCCTCTGAAAACTTGTCAAACCATGCCCAGACGTGGGGCCAATTTGGCCCAAAGTCTCCAAGAGACAAGTTGGGAAGAAAGATATGGGACAGAGGGAGAAAGCGAAGGGAGCAGGAGAAAGGGAAGGAAGAATAAAAAGTAGTGTTGGGCTGCAGGAGTGAGATGGAGGAATTGCAAGAAAAGAGGCCGGAAGCAGGAGAGTGAGAGAAAGGGAAAGAAGAGACATGCAGCCAGAGGAGGGCTTAGTGAGAGAGGATGGGACAGAGAACAGGATGAGAAGGAAATAAGACAAGGAAAAACAGGCAAGGACAGGGAAGGCAAGGCTAGGCTGCAGGACATCGTTTTGCTTTATACTTTCTAGCACATTCGTCTTCAGACTAGGAGGAAAGCCATAAGACCGTATGGATTAGGCCCAAGCAGAAACCCCAGCTGCTTGAGACGCTTAGACTAAGCCTAAAATACGAAGATCTCTCCATAAGGATGTTTTTTATACTGTACTTCCACAATCTGCTGGTAGTACAAAAAAATAAGCTGCATATCTCCTTAGGCTGAGTCATGGTGCTTTGGGGAGGGACCATGCATATCATGGGAATATTTCACAGTTTCTGCTCTGTTTTCAGTGTATGACACCAAAACACCCACCTGATGACATCCTTTCAAGAGCAAAGGCAGCAATTTGCAGAATTCCGCTTCTTAGGGGAAGTGAGAAATTGCTGAGCTGACACCAAGTCCTGCAGTGTCCCTGTCACTTGCAGAGTCACCCCATCCTCGCCACGGTAGCGGGCATTGTGACAAAGGTTCAATGTCAGCTGGGTGTGGCAGCCAGGCGCCCCCTAGGGGATGGGGAGCCTGTCAGCCCCGGGCCTGTCACTGCCTGCTGGCCCTGCTGTCACCAGCCAGGCCTCTGAAAACTTGTCAAACCATGCCCAGACATGGGGCCAATTTGGCCCAAAGTCTCCAAGAGACAAGTCGGGAAGAAAGATACGGGACAGAGAGAGAAAGCGAAGGAGCAGGAGAAAGGGAAGGAAGAATAAAAAGTAGTGTTGGGCTGCAGGAGTGAGATGGAGGAATTGCAAGAAAAGAGGCAGGAAGCAGGAGAGTGAGAGAAAAGGAAAGAAGAGACATGCAGCCAGAGGAGGGCTTAGGGAGAGAGGATGGGACAGAGAACAGGATGAGAAGGAAATAAGGCAAGGCAAGAACAGGCAAGGACAGGCAAGGCAAGGCTAGGCTGCAGGATATTTTTTTACTTTATAGTTTCTGGCACATTCGTCTTCAGACTAGGAGGAAAGCCATAAGACCGTATGGATTAGGCCCTAGCAAAAACCCCAGCTACTTGAGACACTTAGACTAAGCCTAAAACATGAAGATCTCTCCATAAGGATGGTTTTTAAATTGTACTTCCACAATCTGCAGGCAGTACAAAAAAATAAGCTGCAGATCTCCTTAGGCTGAGTCATGGTGCTTTGGGGCAGGGACCATGCATATCATGGGAATATTTCACAGTTTCTGCTCTGTTTTCAGTGTATGACACAAAAAACACCCACCTGATGACATCCTTTCAAGAGCAAAGGCAGCAATTTGCAGAATTCCGCTTCCTAGGGGAAGTGAGAAATTGCTGAGCTGACACCAAGTCCTGCAGTGTCCCTGTCACTTGCAGAGTCACCGCATCCTCGCCATGGTAGCGGGCATTGTGACAAAGGTTCAATGTCAGCTGGGTGTGGCAGCCAGGCGCCCCCTAGGAGATGGGGAGCCTGTCAGCCCAGGGCACTGTCAATGCCTGCTGGCCCTGCTGTCACCAGCCAGGCCTCTGAAAACTTATCAAACCATGCCCAGACGTGGGGCTAATTTGGCCCAAAGTCTCCAAGAGACAAGTCGGGAAGAAATATACGGGACAGAGGGAGAAAGCGAAGGGAGCAGGAGAAAGGGAAGGAAGAATAAAAAGTAGTGTTGGGCTGCAGGAGTGAGATGGAGGAATTGCAAGAAAAGAGGCAGGTAGCAGGAGAGTGAGAGAAAAGGAAAGAAGAGACATGCAGCCAGACGAGGGCTTAGTGAGAGAGGAATGGACAGAGAACAGGATGAGAAGGAAATAAGGCAAGGCAAGGCAAGGCAAGGACAGGCAAGGCAAGGCTAGGCTGCAGGACATTTTTTTTATTTTATAGTTTCTGGCACATTCGTCTTCAGACTAGGAGGAAAGCCATAAGACCGTATGGATTAGGACCTAGCAAAAACCCCAGCTACTTGAGACACTTAGACTAAGCCTAAAATACGAAGATCTCTCCATAAGGATTGTTTTTATACTGTACTTCCACAATCTGCTGGCAGTACAAAAAAATAAGCTGCAGATCTCCTCAGGATGAGTCATGGAGCTTTGGGGCAGGGACCATGCCTTTCATGGGAATATTTCACAGTTTCTGCTCTGTTTTCAGTGTATGACACCAAAACACCCACCTGATGACATCCTTTCAAGAGCAAAGGCAGCAATTTGCAGAATTCCGCTTCTTAGGGGAAGTGAGAAATTGCTGAGCTGACACCAAGTCCTGCAGTATCCCTGTCACCTGCAGAGTCACCGCATCCTCGCCACGGTAGCGGGCATTGTGACAAAGGTTCTATGTCAGCTGGGTGTGGCAGCCAAGTGCCCCCTAGGGGACGGGGAGCCTCTCAGTCTCGGGCCTGTCACTACTTGCTGGCCCTGCTGTCACCAGCCAGGCCTCTGAAAACTTGTCAAACCATGCCCAGACGTGGGGCCAATTTGGCCCAATGTCCCCAAGAGACAAGTCGGGAAGAAAGATATGGGACAGAGGGAGAAAGCGAAGGGAGCAGGAGAAAGAGAAGGAAGAATAAAAAGTAGTGTTGGGCTGCAGGAGTGAGATGGAGGAATTGCAAGAAAAGAGGCAGGAAGCAGGAGAGTGAGAGAAAAGGAAAGAAGAGACATGCAGCCAGACGAGGGGTTAGTGAGAGAGAATGGGACAGAGAACAGGATGATAAGGAAATAAGGCAAGGCAAGGACAGGCAATGACAGGCAAGGCAAGGCTAGGCTGCAGGACATTTTTTTGCTTTATAGTTTCTCACACATTTGTCTTCAGACTAGGAGGAAAGCCTTAAGACCATATGGATTAGGCCCAAGCAAAAACCCCAGCTACTTGAGACACTTAGACTAAGCCTAAAATACGAAGATCTCTCCATAAGAATGGTTTTTGTACTGTACTTCCAAAATCTGCTGGCAGTACAAAAAAATAATCTGCAGATCTCCTTAGGCAGAGTCATGGTGCTTTGGGGCAGGGACCATGCATATCATGGGAATATTTCACAGTTTCTGCTCTGTTTTCAGTGTATGACACCAAAACCCCCACCTGATGACATCCTTTCAAGAGCAAAGGCAGCAATTTGCAGAATTCCGCTTCTTAGGGGAAGTGAGAAATTGCTGAGCTGACACCAAGTCCTGCAGTGTCCCTGTCACCTGCAGAGTCACCGCATACTCGCCACGGTAGCGGGCATTGTGACAAAGATTCAATGTCAGCTGGGTGTGGCAGCCAGGCGCCCCCTTGGGGATGGGGAGCCTGTCAGCCCCGGGCCTGTCACTGCCTGCTGGCCCTGCTCTCACCAGCCAGGCCTCTGAAAACTTGTCAAACCATGCCCAGACGTGGGGCCAATTTGGCCCAAAGTCTCCAAGAGACAAGTCGGGAAGAAAGATATGGGACAGAGGGAGAAAGCGAAGGGAGCAGGAGAAAGGGAAGGAAGAATAAGAAGTAGTGTTGGGCTGCAGGAGTGAGATGGAGGAATTGCAAGAAAAGAGGCAGGAAGCAGGAGAGTGAGAGAAAAGGAAAGAAGAGACATGCAGCCAGACGAGGGGTTAGTGAGAGAGGATGGGACAGAGAAGAGGATGAGAAGGACATAAGGCAAGGCTGGGACAGGCAAGGACAGGCAAGGCAAGGCTAGGCTGCAGGACATGTTTTTGCTTTATAGTTTCTAGTACATTCGTCTTCAGACTAGGAGGAAAGCCATAAGACCGTATGGTTTAGGCCCAAGCAAAAACCCCAGCTACTTGAGACACTTAGACTAAGCCTCAAATACCAAGATCTCTCCATAAGGATGGTTTTTATACTGTACTTCCACAATCTGCTGGCAGTACAAAATAATAAGCTGCAGATCTCCTTGGGCTGAGTCATGGTGCTTTGGGGCAGGGACCATGCGTATCATGGGAATATTTCACAGTTTCTGCTCTGTTTTCAGTGTATGACACCAAAACACCCACCTGATGACATCCTTTCAAGAGCAAAGGCAGCAATTTGCAGAATTCCGCTTCTTAGGGGAAGTGAGAAATTGCTGAGCTGACACCAAGTCCTGCAGTGTCCCTGTCACCTGCAGAGCCACCGCATCCTCGCCACGGTAGCGGGCATTGTGACAAAGGTTCTATGTCAGCTGGGTGTGGCAGCCAGGCGCCCCCTAGGGGATGGGGAGCCTGTCAGCCCCGGGCCTGTCACTGCCTGATGTCCCTGCTGCCACCAGCCAGGCCTCTGAAAACTTGTCAAACCATGCCCAGACTTGGGGCCAGTTTGGCCCAAAGTCTGCAAGAGACAAGTTGGGAAGAAAGATATGGGACATAGGGAGAAAGCGAAGGGAGCAGGAGAAAGGGAAGGAAGAATAAAAAGTAGTGTTGGGCTGCAGGAGTGAGATGGAGGAATTGCAAGAAAAGAGGCAGGAAGCAGGAGAGTGAGAGAAAAGGAAAGAAGAGACGTGCAGCCAGACGAGGGGTTAGTGAGAGAGGATGGGACAGAGAAGAGGATGAGAAGGACATAAGGCAAGGCTGGGACAGGCAAGGACAGGCAAGGCAAGGCTAGGCTGCAGGACATGCTTTTGCTTTATAGTTTCTAGCACATTCGTCTTCAGACTAGGAGGAAAGCCATAAGACCGTATGGATTAGGCCCAAGCAAAAACCCCAGCTACTTGAGACACTTAGACTAAGCCTCAAATACCAAGATCTCTCCATAAGGATGGTTTTTATACTGTACTTCCACAATCTGCTGGCAGTACAAAATAATAAGCTGCAGATCTCCTTGGGCTGAGTCATGGTGCTTTGGGGCAGGGACCATGCGTATCATGGGAATATTTCACAGTTTCTGCTCTGTTTTCAGTGTATGACACCAAAACACCCACCTGATGACATCCTTTCAAGAGCAAAGGCAGCAATTTGCAGAATTCCGCTTCTTAGGGGAAGTGAGAAATTGCTGAGCTGACACCAAGTCCTGCAGTGTCCCTGTCACCTGCAGAGCCACCGCATCCTCGCCACGGTAGCGGGCATTGTGACAAAGGTTCTATGTCAGCTGGGTGTGGCAGCCAGGCGCCCCCTAGGGGATGGGGAGCCTGTCAGCCCCGCGCCTGTCACTGCCTGGTGTCGCTGCTGCCACCAGCCAGGCCTCTGAAAACTTGTCAAGCCATGCCCAGACTTGGGGCCAGTTTGGCCCAAAGTCTGCAAGAGACAAGTCGGGAAGAAAGATATGGGACAGAGGGAGAAAGCGAAGGGAGCAGGAGAAAGGGAAGGAAGAATAAAAAGTAGTGTTGGGCTGCAGGAGTGAGATGGAGGAATTGCAAGAAAAGAGGCAGGAAGCAGGAGAGTGAGAGAAAAGGAAAGAAGAGACGTGCAGCCAGACGAGGGGTTAGTGAGAGAGGATGGGACAGAGAAGAGGATGAGAAGGACATAAGGCAAGGCTGGGACAGGCAAGGACAGGCAAGGCAAGGCTAGGCTGCAGGACATGTTTTTGCTTTATAGTTTCTAGCACATTCGTCTTCAGACTAGGAGGAAAGCCATAAGACCGTATGGATTAGGCCCAAGCAAAAACCCCAGCTACTTGAGACACTTAGACTAAGCCTCAAATACCAAGATCTCTCCATAAGGATGGTTTTTATACTGTACTTCCACAATCTGCTGGCAGTACAAAATAATAAGCTGCAGATCTCCTTGGGCTGAGTCATGGTGCTTTGGGGCAGGGACCATGCGTATCATGGGAATATTTCACAGTTTCTGCTCTGTTTTCAGTGTATGACACCAAAACACCCACCTGATGACATCCTTTCAAGAGCAAAGGCAGCAATTTGCAGAATTCCGCTTCTTAGGGGAAGTGAGAAATTGCTGAGCTGACACCAAGTCCTGCAGTGTCCCTGTCACCTGCAGAGCCACCGCATCCTCGCCACGGTAGCGGGCATTGTGACAAAGGTTCTATGTCAGCTGGGTGTGGCAGCCAGGCGCCCCCTAGGGGATGGGGAGCCTGTCAGCCCCGGGCCTGTCACTGCCTGGTGTCGCTGCTGCCACCAGCCAGGCCTCTGAAAACTTGTCAAACCATGCCCAGACTTGGGGCCAGTTTGGCCCAAAGTCTGCAAGAGACAAGTTGGGAAGAAAGATATGGGACATAGGGAGAAAGCGAAGGGAGCAGGAGAAAGGGAAGGAAGAATAAAAAGTAGTGTTGGGCTGCAGGAGTGAGATGGAGGAATTGCAAGAAAAGAGGCAGGAAGCAGGAGAGTGAGAGAAAAGGAAAGAAGAGACATGCAGCCAGACGAGGGCTTAGTGAGAGAGGATGGGACAGAGAAGAGGATGAGAAGGACATAAGGCAAGGCTGGGACAGGCAAGGACAGGCAAGGCAAGGCTAGGCTGCAGGACATGTTTTTGCTTTATAGTTTCTAGCACATTCGTCTTCAGACTAGGAGGAAAGCCATAAGACCGTATGGATTAGGCCCAAGCAAAAACCCCAGCTACTTGAGACACTTAGACTAAGCCTCAAATACCAAGATCTCTCCATAAGGATGGTTTTTATACTGTACTTCCACAATCTGCTGGCAGTACAAAATAATAAGCTGCAGATCTCCTTGGGCTGAGTCATGGTGCTTTGGGGCAGGGACCATGCGTATCATGGGAATATTTCACAGTTTCTGCTCTGTTTTCAGTGTATGACACCAAAACACCCACCTGATGACATCCTTTCAAGAGCAAAGGCAGCAATTTGCAGAATTCCGCTTCTTAGGGGAAGTGAGAAATTGCTGAGCTGACACCAAGTCCTGCAGTGTCCCTGTCACCTGCAGAGCCACCGCATCCTCGCCACGGTAGCGGGCATTGTGACAAAGGTTCTATGTCAGCTGGGTGTGGCAGCCAGGCGCCCCCTAGGGGATGGGGAGCCTGTCAGCCCCGGGCCTGTCACTGCCTGATGTCCCTGCTGCCACCAGCCAGGCCTCTGAAAACTTGTCAAACCATGCCCAGACTTGGGGCCAGTTTGGCCCAAAGTCTGCAAGAGACAAGTTGGGAAGAAAGATATGGGACATAGGGAGAAAGCGAAGGGAGCAGGAGAAAGGGAAGGAAGAATAAAAAGTAGTGTTGGGCTGCAGGAGTGAGATGGAGGAATTGCAAGAAAAGAGGCAGGAAGCAGGAGAGTGAGAGAAAAGGAAAGAAGAGACATGCAGCCAGACGAGGGCTTAGTGAGAGAGGATGGGACAGAGAAGAGGATGAGAAGGACATAAGGCAAGGCTGGGACAGGCAAGGACAGGCAAGGCAAGGCTAGGCTGCAGGACATGTTTTTGCTTTATAGTTTCTAGCACATTCGTCTTCAGACTAGGAGGAAAGCCATAAGACCGTATGGATTAGGCCCAAGCAAAAACCCCAGCTACTTGAGACACTTAGACTAAGCCTCAAATACCAAGATCTCTCCATAAGGATGGTTTTTATACTGTACTTCCACAATCTGCTGGCAGTACAAAATAATAAGCTGCAGATCTCCTTGGGCTGAGTCATGGTGCTTTGGGGCAGGGACCATGCGTATCATGGGAATATTTCACAGTTTCTGCTCTGTTTTCAGTGTATGACACCAAAACACCCACCTGATGACATCCTTTCAAGAGCAAAGGCAGCAATTTGCAGAATTCCGCTTCTTAGGGGAAGTGAGAAATTGCTGAGCTGACACCAAGTCCTGCAGTGTCCCTGTCACCTGCAGAGCCACCGCATCCTCGCCACGGTAGCGGGCATTGTGACAAAGGTTCTATGTCAGCTGGGTGTGGCAGCCAGGCGCCCCCTAGGGGATGGGGAGCCTGTCAGCCCCGGGCCTGTCACTGCCTGGTGTCGCTGCTGCCACCAGCCAGGCCTCTGAAAACTTGTCAAACCATGCCCAGACTTGGGGCCAGTTTGGCCCAAAGTCTGCAAGAGACAAGTTGGGAAGAAAGATATGGGACATAGGGAGAAAGCGAAGGGAGCAGGAGAAAGGGAAGGAAGAATAAAAAGTAGTGTTGGGCTGCAGGAGTGAGATGGAGGAATTGCAAGAAAAGAGGCAGGAAGCAGGAGAGTGAGAGAAAAGGAAAGAAGAGACATGCAGCCAGACGAGGGCTTAGTGAGAGAGGATGGGACAGAGAAGAGGATGAGAAGGACATAAGGCAAGGCTGGGACAGGCAAGGACAGGCAAGGCAAGGCTAGGCTGCAGGACATGTTTTTGCTTTATAGTTTCTAGCACATTCGTCTTCAGACTAGGAGGAAAGCCATAAGACCGTATGGATTAGGCCCAAGCAAAAACCCCAGCTACTTGAGACACTTAGACTAAGCCTCAAATACCAAGATCTCTCCATAAGGATGGTTTTTATACTGTACTTCCACAATCTGCTGGCAGTACAAAATAATAAGCTGCAGATCTCCTTGGGCTGAGTCATGGTGCTTTGGGGCAGGGACCATGCGTATCATGGGAATATTTCACAGTTTCTGCTCTGTTTTCAGTGTATGACACCAAAACACCCACCTGATGACATCCTTTCAAGAGCAAAGGCAGCAATTTGCAGAATTCCGCTTCTTAGGGGAAGTGAGAAATTGCTGAGCTGACACCAAGTCCTGCAGTGTCCCTGTCACCTGCAGAGCCACCGCATCCTCGCCACGGTAGCGGGCATTGTGACAAAGGTTCTATGTCAGCTGGGTGTGGCAGCCAGGCGCCCCCTAGGGGATGGGGAGCCTGTCAGCCCCGGGCCTGTCACTGCCTGATGTCCCTGCTGCCACCAGCCAGGCCTCTGAAAACTTGTCAAACCATGCCCAGACTTGGGGCCAGTTTGGCCCAAAGTCTGCAAGAGACAAGTTGGGAAGAAAGATATGGGACAGAGGGAGAAAGCGAAGGGAGCAGGAGAAAGGGAAGGAAGAATAAAAAGTAGTGTTGGGCTGCAGGAGTGAGATGGAGGAATTGCAAGAAAAGAGGCAGGAAGCAGGAGAGTGAGAGAAAAGGAAAGAAGAGACATGCAGCCAGACGAGGGCTTAGTGAGAGAGGATGGGACAGAGAAGAGGATGAGAAGGACATAAGGCAAGGCTGGGACAGGCAAGGACAGGCAAGGCAAGGCTAGGCTGCAGGACATGTTTTTGCTTTATAGTTTCTAGCACATTCGTCTTCAGACTAGGAGGAAAGCCATAAGACCGTATGGATTAGGCCCAAGCAAAAACCCCAGCTACTTGAGACACTTAGACTAAGCCTCAAATACCAAGATCTCTCCATAAGGATGGTTTTTATACTGTACTTCCACAATCTGCTGGCAGTACAAAATAATAAGCTGCAGATCTCCTTGGGCTGAGTCATGGTGCTTTGGGGCAGGGACCATGCGTATCATGGGAATATTTCACAGTTTCTGCTCTGTTTTCAGTGTATGACACCAAAACACCCACCTGATGACATCCTTTCAAGAGCAAAGGCAGCAATTTGCAGAATTCCGCTTCTTAGGGGAAGTGAGAAATTGCTGAGCTGACACCAAGTCCTGCAGTGTCCCTGTCACCTGCAGAGCCACCGCATCCTCGCCACGGTAGCGGGCATTGTGACAAAGGTTCTATGTCAGCTGGGTGTGGCAGCCAGGCGCCCCCTAGGGGATGGGGAGCCTGTCAGCCCCGGGCCTGTCACTGCCTGATGTCCCTGCTGCCACCAGCCAGGCCTCTGAAAACTTGTCAAACCATGCCCAGACTTGGGGCCAGTTTGGCCCAAAGTCTGCAAGAGACAAGTTGGGAAGAAAGATATGGGACATAGGGAGAAAGCGAAGGGAGCAGGAGAAAGGGAAGGAAGAATAAAAAGTAGTGTTGGGCTGCAGGAGTGAGATGGAGGAATCGCAAGAAAAGAGGCGGGAAGCAGGAGAGTGAGAGAAAAGGAAAGAAGAGACATGCAGCCAGACGAGGGGTTAGTGAGAGAGGATGGGACAGAGAAGAGGATGAGAAGGACATAAGGCAAGGCTGGGACAGGCAAGGACAGGCAAGGCAAGGCTAGGCTGCAGGACATGTTTTTGCTTTATAGTTTCTAGCACATTCGTCTTCAGACTAGGAGGAAAGCCATAAGACCGTATGGATTAGGCCCAAGCAAAAACCCCAGCTACTTGAGACACTTAGACTAAGCCTCAAATACCAAGATCTCTCCATAAGGATGGTTTTTATACTGTACTTCCACAATCTGCTGGCAGTACAAAATAATAAGCTGCAGATCTCCTTGGGCTGAGTCATGGTGCTTTGGGGCAGGGACCATGCGTATCATGGGAATATTTCACAGTTTCTGCTCTGTTTTCAGTGTATGACACCAAAACACCCACCTGATGACATCCTTTCAAGAGCAAAGGCAGCAATTTGCAGAATTCCGCTTCTTAGGGGAAGTGAGAAATTGCTGAGCTGACACCAAGTCCTGCAGTGTCCCTGTCACCTGCAGAGCCACCGCATCCTCGCCACGGTAGCGGGCATTGTGACAAAGGTTCTATGTCAGCTGGGTGTGGCAGCCAGGCGCCCCCTAGGGGATGGGGAGCCTGTCAGCCCCGGGCCTGTCACTGCCTGGTGTCCCTGCTGCCACCAGCCAGGCCTCTGAAAACTTGTCAAGCCATGCCCAGACTTGGGGCCAGTTTGGCCCAAAGTCTGCAAGAGACAAGTTGGGAAGAAAGATATGGGACATAGGGAGAAAGCGAAGGGAGCAGGAGAAAGGGAAGGAAGAATAAAAAGTAGTGTTGGGCTGCAGGAGTGAGATGGAGGAATTGCAAGAAAAGAGGCAGGAAGCAGGAGAGTGAGAGAAAAGGAAAGAAGAGACATGCAGCCAGACGAGGGGTTAGTGAGAGAGGATGGGACAGAGAAGAGGATGAGAAGGACATAAGGCAAGGCTGGGACAGGCAAGGACAGGCAAGGCAAGGCTAGGCTGCAGGACATGTTTTTGCTTTATAGTTTCTAGCACATTCGTCTTCAGACTAGGAGGAAAGCCATAAGACCGTATGGATTAGGCCCAAGCAAAAACCCCAGCTACTTGAGACACTTAGACTAAGCCTCAAATACCAAGATCTCTCCATAAGGATGGTTTTTATACTGTACTTCCACAATCTGCTGGCAGTACAAAATAATAAGCTGCAGATCTCCTTGGGCTGAGTCATGGTGCTTTGGGGCAGGGACCATGCGTATCATGGGAATATTTCACAGTTTCTGCTCTGTTTTCAGTGTATGACACCAAAACACCCACCTGATGACATCCTTTCAAGAGCAAAGGCAGCAATTTGCAGAATTCCGCTTCTTAGGGGAAGTGAGAAATTGCTGAGCTGACACCAAGTCCTGCAGTGTCCCTGTCACCTGCAGAGCCACCGCATCCTCGCCACGGTAGCGGGCATTGTGACAAAGGTTCTATGTCAGCTGGGTGTGGCAGCCAGGCGCCCCCTAGGGGATGGGGAGCCTGTCAGCCCCGGGCCTGTCACTGCCTGATGTCCCTGCTGCCACCAGCCAGGCCTCTGAAAACTTGTCAAGCCATGCCCAGACTTGGGGCCAGTTTGGCCCAAAGTCTGCAAGAGACAAGTCGGGAAGAAAGATATGGGACAGAGGGAGAAAGCGAAGGGAGCAGGAGAAAGGGAAGGAAGAATAAAAAGTAGTGTTGGGCTGCAGGAGTGAGATGGAGGAATTGCAAGAAAAGAGGCAGGAAGCAGGAGAGTGAGAGAAAAGGAAAGAAGAGACATGCAGCCAGACGAGGGGTTAGTGAGAGAGGATGGGACAGAGAAGAGGATGAGAAGGACATAAGGCAAGGCTGGGACAGGCAAGGACAGGCAAGGCAAGGCTAGGCTGCAGGACATGTTTTTGCTTTATAGTTTCTAGCACATTCGTCTTCAGACTAGGAGGAAAGCCATAAGACCGTATGGATTAGGCCCAAGCAAAAACCCCAGCTACTTGAGACACTTAGACTAAGCCTCAAATACCAAGATCTCTCCATAAGGATGTTTTTTATACTGTACTTCCACAATCTGCTGGCAGTACAAAATAATAAGCTGCAGATCTCCTTGGGCTGAGTCATGGTGCTTTGGGGCAGGGACCATGCGTATCATGGGAATATTTCACAGTTTCTGCTCTGTTTTCAGTGTATGACACCAAAACACCCACCTGATGACATCCTTTCAAGAGCAAAGGCAGCAATTTGCAGAATTCCGCTTCTTAGGGGAAGTGAGAAATTGCTGAGCTGACACCAAGTCCTGCAGTGTCCCTGTCACCTGCAGAGCCACCGCATCCTCGCCACGGAAGCGGGCATTGTGACAAAGGTTCTATGTCAGCTGGGTGTGGCAGCCAGGCGCCCCCTAGGGGATGGGGAGCCTGTCAGCCCCGGGCCTGTCACTGCCTGATGTCCCTGCTGCCACCAGCCAGGCCTCTGAAAACTTGTCAAGCCATGCCCAGACTTGGGGCCAGTTTGGCCCAAAGTCTGCAAGAGACAAGTCGGGAAGAAAGATATGGGACAGAGGGAGAAAGCGAAGGGAGCAGGAGAAAGGGAAGGAAGAATAAAAAGTAGTGTTGGGCTGCAGGAGTGAGATGGAGGAATTGCAAGAAAAGAGGCAGGAAGCAGGAGTGTGAGAGAAAAGGAAAGAAGAGACATGCAGCCAGACGAGGGCTTAGTGAGAGAGGATGGGACAGAGAAGAGGATGAGAAGGACATAAGGCAAGGCTGGGACAGGCAAGGACAGGCAAGGCAAGGCTAGGCTGCAGGACATGTTTTTGCTTTATAGTTTCTAGCACATTCGTCTTCAGACTAGGAGGAAAGCCATAAGACCGTATGGATTAGGCCCAAGCAAAAACCCCAGCTACTTGAGACACTTAGACTAAGCCTCAAATACCAAGATCTCTCCATAAGGATGGTTTTTATACTGTACTTCCACAATCTGCTGGCAGTACAAAATAATAAGCTGCAGATCTCCTTGGGCTGAGTCATGGTGCTTTGGGGCAGGGACCATGCGTATCATGGGAATATTTCACAGTTTCTGCTCTGTTTTCAGTGTATGACACCAAAACACCCACCTGATGACATCCTTTCAAGAGCAAAGGCAGCAATTTGCAGAATTCCGCTTCTTAGGGGAAGTGAGAAATTGCTGAGCTGACACCAAGTCCTGCAGTGTCCCTGTCACCTGCAGAGCCACCGCATCCTCGCCACGGTAGCGGGCATTGTGACAAAGGTTCTATGTCAGCTGGGTGTGGCAGCCAGGCGCCCCCTAGGGGACGGGGAGCCTGTCAGCCCCGGGCCTGTCACTGCCTGATGTCCCTGCTGCCACCAGCCAGGCCTCTGAAAACTTGTCAAACCATGCCCAGACTTGGGGCCAGTTTGGCCCAAAGTCTGCAAGAGACAAGTTGGGAAGAAAGATATGGGACATAGGGAGAAAGCGAAGGGAGCAGGAGAAAGGGAAGGAAGAATAAAAAGTAGTGTTGGGCTGCAGGAGTGAGATGGAGGAATTGCAAGAAAAGAGGCAGGAAGCAGGAGTGTGAGAGAAAAGGAAAGAAGAGACATGCAGCCAGACGAGGGCTTAGTGAGAGAGGATGGGACAGAGAAGAGGATGAGAAGGACATAAGGCAAGGCTGGGACAGGCAAGGACAGGCAAGGCAAGGCTAGGCTGCAGGACATGTTTTTGCTTTATAGTTTCTAGCACATTCGTCTTCAGACTAGGAGGAAAGCCATAAGACCGTATGGATTAGGCCCAAGCAAAAACCCCAGCTACTTGAGACACTTAGACTAAGCCTCAAATACCAAGATCTCTCCATAAGGATGGTTTTTATACTGTACTTCCACAATCTGCTGGCAGTACAAAATAATAAGCTGCAGATCTCCTTGGGCTGAGTCATGGTGCTTTGGGGCAGGGACCATGCGTATCATGGGAATATTTCACAGTTTCTGCTCTGTTTTCAGTGTATGACACCAAAACACCCACCTGATGACATCCTTTCAAGAGCAAAGGCAGCAATTTGCAGAATTCCGCTTCTTAGGGGAAGTGAGAAATTGCTGAGCTGACACCAAGTCCTGCAGTGTCCCTGTCACCTGCAGAGCCACCGCATCCTCGCCACGGTAGCGGGCATTGTGACAAAGGTTCTATGTCAGCTGGGTGTGGCAGCCAGGCGCCCCCTAGGGGATGGGGAGCCTGTCAGCCCCGGGCCTGTCACTGCCTGATGTCCCTGCTGCCACCAGCCAGGCCTCTGAAAACTTGTCAAGCCATGCCCAGACTTGGGGCCAGTTTGGCCCAAAGTCTGCAAGAGACAAGTCGGGAAGAAAGATATGGGACAGAGGGAGAAAGCGAAGGGAGCAGGAGAAAGGGAAGGAAGAATAAAAAGTAGTGTTGGGCTGCAGGAGTGAGATGGAGGAATTGCAAGAAAAGAGGCAGGAAGCAGGAGAGTGAGAGAAAAGGAAAGAAGAGACATGCAGCCAGACGAGGGGTTAGTGAGAGAGGATGGGACAGAGAAGAGGATGAGAAGGACATAAGGCAAGGCTGGGACAGGCAAGGACAGGCAAGGCAAGGCTAGGCTGCAGGACATGTTTTTGCTTTATAGTTTCTAGCACATTCGTCTTCAGACTAGGAGGAAAGCCATAAGACCGTATGGATTAGGCCCAAGCAAAAACCCCAGCTACTTGAGACACTTAGACTAAGCCTCAAATACCAAGATCTCTCCATAAGGATGGTTTTTATACTGTACTTCCACAATCTGCTGGCAGTACAAAATAATAAGCTGCAGATCTCCTTGGGCTGAGTCATGGTGCTTTGGGGCAGGGACCATGCGTATCATGGGAATATTTCACAGTTTCTGCTCTGTTTTCAGTGTATGACACCAAAACACCCACCTGATGACATCCTTTCAAGAGCAAAGGCAGCAATTTGCAGAATTCCGCTTCTTAGGGGAAGTGAGAAATTGCTGAGCTGACACCAAGTCCTGCAGTGTCCCTGTCACCTGCAGAGCCACCGCATCCTCGCCACGGTAGCGGGCATTGTGACAAAGGTTCTATGTCAGCTGGGTGTGGCAGCCAGGCGCCCCCTAGGGGATGGGGAGCCTGTCAGCCCCGGGCCTGTCACTGCCTGATGTCCCTGCTGCCACCAGCCAGGCCTCTGAAAACTTGTCAAACCATGCCCAGACTTGAGGCCAGTTTGGCCCAAAGTCTGCAAGAGACAAGTTGGGAAGAAAGATATGGGACATAGGGAGAAAGCGAAGGGAGCAGGAGAAAGGGAAGGAAGAATAAAAAGTAGTGTTGGGCTGCAGGAGTGAGATGGAGGAATTGCAAGAAAAGAGGCAGGAAGCAGGAGAGTGAGAGAAAAGGAAAGAAGAGACATGCAGCCAGACGAGGGGTTAGTGAGAGAGGATGGGACAGAGAAGAGGATGAGAAGGACATAAGGCAAGGCTGGGACAGGCAAGGACAGGCAAGGCAAGGCTAGGCTGCAGGACATGTTTTTGCTTTATAGTTTCTAGCACATTCGTCTTCAGACTAGGAGGAAAGCCATAAGACCGTATGGATTAGGCCCAAGCAAAAACCCCAGCTACTTGAGACACTTAGACTAAGCCTCAAATACCAAGATCTCTCCATAAGGATGGTTTTTATACTGTACTTCCACAATCTGCTGGCAGTACAAAATAATAAGCTGCAGATCTCCTTGGGCTGAGTCATGGTGCTTTGGGGCAGGGACCATGCGTATCATGGGAATATTTCACAGTTTCTGCTCTGTTTTCAGTGTATGACACCAAAACACCCACCTGATGACATCCTTTCAAGAGCAAAGGCAGCAATTTGCAGAATTCCGCTTCTTAGGGGAAGTGAGAAATTGCTGAGCTGACACCAAGTCCTGCAGTGTCCCTGTCACCTGCAGAGCCACCGCATCCTCGCCACGGTAGCGGGCATTGTGACAAAGGTTCTATGTCAGCTGGGTGTGGCAGCCAGGCGCCCCCTAGGGGACGGGGAGCCTGTCAGCCCCGGGCCTGTCACTGCCTGATGTCCCTGCTGCCACCAGCCAGGCCTCTGAAAACTTGTCAAACCATGCCCAGACTTGGGGCCAGTTTGGCCCAAAGTCTGCAAGAGACAAGTTGGGAAGAAAGATATGGGACATAGGGAGAAAGCGAAGGGAGCAGGAGAAAGGGAAGGAAGAATAAAAAGTAGTGTTGGGCTGCAGGAGTGAGATGGAGGAATTGCAAGAAAAGAGGCAGGAAGCAGGAGTGTGAGAGAAAAGGAAAGAAGAGACATGCAGCCAGACGAGGGCTTAGTGAGAGAGGATGGGACAGAGAAGAGGATGAGAAGGACATAAGGCAAGGCTGGGACAGCCAGGACAGGCAAGGCAAGGCTAGGCTGCAGGACATGTTTTTGCTTTATAGTTTCTAGCACATTCGTCTTCAGACTAGGAGGAAAGCCATAAGACCGTATGGATTAGGCCCAAGCAAAAACCCCAGCTACTTGAGACACTTAGACTAAGCCTCAAATACCAAGATCTCTCCATAAGGATGGTTTTTATACTGTACTTCCACAATCTGCTGGCAGTACAAAATAATAAGCTGCAGATCTCCTTGGGCTGAGTCATGGTGCTTTGGGGCAGGGACCATGCATATCATGGGAATATTTCACAGTTTCTGCTCTGTTTTCAGTGTATGACACCAAAACACCCACCTGATGACATCCTTTCAAGAGCAAAGGCAGCAATTTGCAGAATTCCGCTTCTTAGGGGAAGTGAGAAATTGCTGAGCTGACACCAAGTCCTGCAGTGTCCCTGTCACCTGCAGAGCCACCGCATCCTCGCCATGGTAGCGGGCATTGTGACAAAGGTTCTATGTCAGCTGGGTGTGGCAGCCAGGCGCCCCCTAGGGGATGGGGAGCCTGTCAGCCCCGCGCCTGTCACTGCCTGGTATCGCTGCTGCCACCAGCCAGGCCTCTGAAAACTTGTCAATCCATGCCCAGACTTGGGGCCAGTTTGGCCCAAAGTCTGCAAGAGACAAGTCGGGAAGAAAGATATGGGACATAGGGAGAAAGCGAAGGGAGCAGGAGAAAGGGAAGGAAGAATAAAAAGTAGTGTTGGGCTGCAGGAGTGAGATGGAGGAATTGCAAGAAAAGAGGCAGGAAGCAGGAGAGTGAGAGAAAAGGAAAGAAGAGACATGCAGCCAGACGAGGGGTTAGTGAGAGAGGATGGGACAGAGAAGAGGATGAGAAGGACATAAGGCAAGGCTGGGACAGGCAAGGACAGGCAAGGCAAGGCTAGGCTGCAGGACATGTTTTTGCTTTATAGTTTCTAGCACATTCGTCTTCAGACTAGGAGGAAAGCCATAAGACCGTATGGATTAGGCCCAAGCAAAAACCCCAGCTACTTGAGACACTTAGACTAAGCCTCAAATACCAAGATCTCTCCATAAGGATGGTTTTTATACTGTACTTCCACAATCTGCTGGCAGTACAAAATAATAAGCTGCAGATCTCCTTGGGCTGAGTCATGGTGCTTTGGGGCAGGGACCATGCGTATCATGGGAATATTTCACAGTTTCTGCTCTGTTTTCAGTGTATGACACCAAAACACCCACCTGATGACATCCTTTCAAGAGCAAAGGCAGCAATTTGCAGAATTCCGCTTCTTAGGGGAAGTGAGAAATTGCTGAGCTGACACCAAGTCCTGCAGTGTCCCTGTCACC
The DNA here is from genome assembly GCF_036013475.1 of Columba livia. NCBI lineage: Eukaryota > Metazoa > Chordata > Aves > Columbiformes > Columbidae > Columba > Columba livia. The sequence goes on from NW_027043008.1 coordinate 4,501,579, forward strand.
TGCAGAGTCACCGCATCCTCGCCACGGTAGCGGGCATTGTGACAAAGGTTCTATGTCAGCTGGGTGTGGCAGCCAGGAGCCCCCTAGGGGATGGGGAGCCTGTCAGCCCCGGGCCTGTCTTTGCCTGATGTCCCTGCTGCCACCAGCCAGGCCTCTGAAAACTTGTCAAGCCATGCCCAGACTTGGGGCCAGTTTGGCCCAAAGTCTGCAAGAGACAAGTTGGGAAGAAAGATATGGGACATAGGGAGAAAGCGAAGGGAGCAGGAGAAAGGGAAGGAAGAATAAAAAGTAGTGTTGGGCTGCAGGAGTGAGATGGAGGAATTGCAAGAAAAGAGGCAGGAAGCAGGAGAGTGAGAGAAAAGGAAAGAAGAGACATGCAGCCAGACGAGGGCTTAGTGAGAGAGGATGGGACAGAGAAGAGGATGAGAAGGACATAAGGCAAGGCTGGGACAGGCAAGGACAGGCAAGGCAAGGCTAGGCTGCAGGACATGTTTTTGCTTTATAGTTTCTAGCACATTCGTCTTCAGACTAGGAGGAAAGCCATAAGACCGTATGGATTAGGCCCAAGCAAAAACCCCAGCTACTTGAGACACTTAGACTAAGCCTCAAATACCAAGATCTCTCCATAAGGATGGTTTTTATACTGTACTTCCACAATCTGCTGGCAGTACAAAATAATAAGCTGCAGATCTCCTTGGGCTGAGTCATGGTGCTTTGGGGCAGGGACCATGCGTATCATGGGAATATTTCACAGTTTCTGCTCTGTTTTCAGTGTATGACACCAAAACACCCACCTGATGACATCCTTTCAAGAGCAAAGGCAGCAATTTGCAGAATTCCGCTTCTTAGGGGAAGTGAGAAATTGCTGAGCTGACACCAAGTCCTGCAGTGTCCCTGTCACCTGCAGAGCCACCGCATCCTCGCCACGGTAGCGGGCATTGTGACAAAGGTTCTATGTCAGCTGGGTGTGGCAGCCAGGCGCCCCCTAGGGGACGGGGAGCCTGTCAGCCCCGGGCCTGTCACTGCCTGATGTCCCTGCTGCCACCAGCCAGGCCTCTGAAAACTTGTCAAACCATGCCCAGACTTGGGGCCAGTTTGGCCCAAAGTCTGCAAGAGACAAGTTGGGAAGAAAGATATGGGACATAGGGAGAAAGCGAAGGGAGCAGGAGAAAGGGAAGGAAGAATAAAAAGTAGTGTTGGGCTGCAGGAGTGAGATGGAGGAATTGCAAGAAAAGAGGCAGGAAGCAGGAGTGTGAGAGAAAAGGAAAGAAGAGACATGCAGCCAGACGAGGGCTTAGTGAGAGAGGATGGGACAGAGAAGAGGATGAGAAGGACATAAGGCAAGGCTGGGACAGCCAGGACAGGCAAGGCAAGGCTAGGCTGCAGGACATGTTTTTGCTTTATAGTTTCTAGCACATTCGTCTTCAGACTAGGAGGAAAGCCATAAGACCGTATGGATTAGGCCCAAGCAAAAACCCCAGCTACTTGAGACACTTAGACTAAGCCTCAAATACCAAGATCTCTCCATAAGGATGGTTTTTATACTGTACTTCCACAATCTGCTGGCAGTACAAAATAATAAGCTGCAGATCTCCTTGGGCTGAGTCATGGTGCTTTGGGGCAGGGACCATGCATATCATGGGAATATTTCACAGTTTCTGCTCTGTTTTCAGTGTATGACACCAAAACACCCACCTGATGACATCCTTTCAAGAGCAAAGGCAGCAATTTGCAGAATTCCGCTTCTTAGGGGAAGTGAGAAATTGCTGAGCTGACACCAAGTCCTGCAGTGTCCCTGTCACCTGCAGAGCCACCGCATCCTCGCCATGGTAGCGGGCATTGTGACAAAGGTTCTATGTCAGCTGGGTGTGGCAGCCAGGCGCCCCCTAGGGGATGGGGAGCCTGTCAGCCCCGCGCCTGTCACTGCCTGGTATCGCTGCTGCCACCAGCCAGGCCTCTGAAAACTTGTCAATCCATGCCCAGACTTGGGGCCAGTTTGGCCCAAAGTCTGCAAGAGACAAGTCGGGAAGAAAGATATGGGACATAGGGAGAAAGCGAAGGGAGCAGGAGAAAGGGAAGGAAGAATAAAAAGTAGTGTTGGGCTGCAGGAGTGAGATGGAGGAATTGCAAGAAAAGAGGCAGGAAGCAGGAGAGTGAGAGAAAAGGAAAGAAGAGACATGCAGCCAGACGAGGGGTTAGTGAGAGAGGATGGGACAGAGAAGAGGATGAGAAGGACATAAGGCAAGGCTGGGACAGGCAAGGACAGGCAAGGCAAGGCTAGGCTGCAGGACATGTTTTTGCTTTATAGTTTCTAGCACATTCGTCTTCAGACTAGGAGGAAAGCCATAAGACCGTATGGATTAGGCCCAAGCAAAAACCCCAGCTACTTGAGACACTTAGACTAAGCCTCAAATACCAAGATCTCTCCATAAGGATGGTTTTTATACTGTACTTCCACAATCTGCTGGCAGTACAAAATAATAAGCTGCAGATCTCCTTGGGCTGAGTCATGGTGCTTTGGGGCAGGGACCATGCGTATCATGGGAATATTTCACAGTTTCTGCTCTGTTTTCAGTGTATGACACCAAAACACCCACCTGATGACATCCTTTCAAGAGCAAAGGCAGCAATTTGCAGAATTCCGCTTCTTAGGGGAAGTGAGAAATTGCTGAGCTGACACCAAGTCCTGCAGTGTCCCTGTCACCTGCAGAGTCACCGCATCCTCGCCACGGTAGCGGGCATTGTGACAAAGGTTCTATGTCAGCTGGGTGTGGCAGCCAGGAGCCCCCTAGGGGATGGGGAGCCTGTCAGCCCCGGGCCTGTCTTTGCCTGATGTCCCTGCTGCCACCAGCCAGGCCTCTGAAAACTTGTCAAGCCATGCCCAGACTTGGGGCCAGTTTGGCCCAAAGTCTGCAAGAGACAAGTTGGGAAGAAAGATATGGGACATAGGGAGAAAGCGAAGGGAGCAGGAGAAAGGGAAGGAAGAATAAAAAGTAGTGTTGGGCTGCAGGAGTGAGATGGAGGAATTGCAAGAAAAGAGGCAGGAAGCAGGAGAGTGAGAGAAAAGGAAAGAAGAGACATGCAGCCAGACGAGGGCTTAGTGAGAGAGGATGGGACAGAGAAGAGGATGAGAAGGACATAAGGCAAGGCTGGGACAGGCAAGGACAGGCAAGGCAAGGCTAGGCTGCAGGACATGTTTTTGCTTTATAGTTTCTAGCACATTCGTCTTCAGACTAGGAGGAAAGCCATAAGACCGTATGGATTAGGCCCAAGCAAAAACCCCAGCTACTTGAGACACTTAGACTAAGCCTCAAATACCAAGATCTCTCCATAAGGATGGTTTTTATACTGTACTTCCACAATCTGCTGGCAGTACAAAATAATAAGCTGCAGATCTCCTTGGGCTGAGTCATGGTGCTTTGGGGCAGGGACCATGCGTATCATGGGAATATTTCACAGTTTCTGCTCTGTTTTCAGTGTATGACACCAAAACACCCACCTGATGACATCCTTTCAAGAGCAAAGGCAGCAATTTGCAGAATTCCGCTTCTTAGGGGAAGTGAGAAATTGCTGAGCTGACACCAAGTCCTGCAGTGTCCCTGTCACCTGCAGAGTCACCGCATCCTCGCCACGGTAGCGGGCATTGTGACAAAGGTTCTATGTCAGCTGGGTGTGGCAGCCAGGAGCCCCCTAGGGGATGGGGAGCCTGTCAGCCCCGCGCCTGTCACTGCCTGGTATCGCTGCTGCCACCAGCCAGGCCTCTGAAAACTTGTCAATCCATGCCCAGACTTGGGGCCAGTTTGGCCCAAAGTCTGCAAGAGACAAGTCGGGAAGAAAGATATGGGACAGAGGGAGAAAGCGAAGGGAGCAGGAGAAAGGGAAGGAAGAATAAAAAGTAGTGTTGGGCTGCAGGAGTGAGATGGAGGAATTGCAAGAAAAGAGGCAGGAAGCAGGAGAGTGAGAGAAAAGGAAAGAAGAGACATGCAGCCAGACGAGGGGTTAGTGAGAGAGGATGGGACAGAGAAGAGGATGAGAAGGACATAAGGCAAGGCTGGGACAGGCAAGGACAGGCAAGGCAAGGCTAGGCTGCAGGACATGTTTTTGCTTTATAGTTTCTAGCACATTCGTCTTCAGACTAGGAGGAAAGCCATAAGACCGTATGGATTAGGCCCAAGCAAAAACCCCAGCTACTTGAGACACTAAGACTAAGCCTCAAATACCAAGATCTCTCCATAAGGATGGTTTTTATACTGTACTTCCATAATCTGCTGGCAGTACAAAATAATAAGCTGCAGATCTCCTTGGGCTGAGTCATGGTGCTTTGGGGCAGGGACCATGCATATCATGGGAATATTTCACAGTTTCTGCTCTGTTTTCAGTGTATGACACCAAAACACCCACCTGATGACATCCTTTCAAGAGCAAAGGCAGCAATTTGCAGAATTCCGCTTCTTAGGGGAAGTGAGAAATTGCTGAGCTGACACCAAGTCCTGCAGTGTCCCTGTCACCTGCAGAGCCACCGCATCCTCGCCACGGTAGCGGGCATTGTGACAAAGGTTCTATGTCAGCTGGGTGTGGCAGCCAGGCGCCCCCTAGGGGATGGGGAGCCTGTCAGCCCCGGGCCTGTCACTGCCTGGTATCGCTGCTGCCACCAGCCAGGCCTATGAAAACTTGTCAAGCCATGCCCAGACTTGGGGCCAGTTTGGCCCAAAGTCTGCAAGAGACAAGTCGGGAAGAAAGATATGGGACATAGGGAGAAAGCGAAGGGAGCAGGAGAAAGGGAAGGAAGAATAAAAAGTAGTGTTGGGCTGCAGGAGTGAGATGGAGGAATTGCAAGAAAAGAGGCAGGAAGCAGGAGAGTGAGAGAAAAGGAAAGAAGAGACATGCAGCCAGACGAGGGGTTAGTGAGAGAGGATGGGACAGAGAAGAGGATGAGAAGGACATAAGGCAAGGCTGGGACAGGCAAGGACAGGCAAGGCAAGGCTAGGCTGCAGGACATGTTTTTGCTTTATAGTTTCTAGCACATTCGTCTTCAGACTAGGAGGAAAGCCATAAGACCGTATGGATTAGGCCCAAGCAAAAACCCCAGCTACTTGAGACACTTAGACTAAGCCTCAAATACCAAGATCTCTCCATAAGGATGGTTTTTATACTGTACTTCCACAATCTGCTGGCAGTACAAAATAATAAGCTGCAGATCTCCTTGGGCTGAGTCATGGTGCTTTGGGGCAGGGACCATGCGTATCATGGGAATATTTCACAGTTTCTGCTCTGTTTTCAGTGTATGACACCAAAACACCCACCTGATGACATCCTTTCAAGAGCAAAGGCAGCAATTTGCAGAATTCCGCTTCTTAGGGGAAGTGAGAAATTGCTGAGCTGACACCAAGTCCTGCAGTGTCCCTGTCACCTGCAGAGCCACCGCATCCTCGCCACGGTAGCGGGCATTGTGACAAAGGTTCTATGTCAGCTGGGTGTGGCAGCCAGGCGCCCCCTAGGGGATGGGGAGCCTGTCAGCCCCGCGCCTGTCACTGCCTGATGTCCCCGCTGCCACCAGCCAGGCCTCTGAAAACTTGTCAAGCCATGCCCAGACTTGGGGCCAGTTTGGCCCAAAGTCTGCAAGAGACAAGTCGGGAAGAAAGATATGGGACAGAGGGAGAAAGCGAAGGGAGCAGGAGAAAGGGAAGGAAGAATAAAAAGTAGTGTTGGGCTGCAGGAGTGAGATGGAGGAATTGCAAGAAAAGAGGCAGGAAGCAGGAGAGTGAGAGAAAAGGAAAGAAGAGACATGCAGCCAGACGAGGGGTTAGTGAGAGAGGATGGGACAGAGAAGAGGATGAGAAGGACATAAGGCAAGGCTGGGACAGGCAAGGACAGGCAAGGCAAGGCTAGGCTGCAGGACATGTTTTTGCTTTATAGTTTCTAGCACATTCGTCTTCAGACTAGGAGGAAAGCCATAAGACCGTATGGATTAGGCCCAAGCAAAAACCCCAGCTACTTGAGACACTTAGACTAAGCCTCAAATACCAAGATCTCTCCATAAGGATGGTTTTTATACTGTACTTCCACAATCTGCTGGCAGTACAAAATAATAAGCTGCAGATCTCCTTGGGCTGAGTCATGGTGCTTTGGGGCAGGGACCATGCGTATCATGGGAATATTTCACAGTTTCTGCTCTGTTTTCAGTGTATGACACCAAAACACCCACCTGATGACATCCTTTCAAGAGCAAAGGCAGCAATTTGCAGAATTCCGCTTCTTAGGGGAAGTGAGAAATTGCTGAGCTGACACCAAGTCCTGCAGTGTCCCTGTCACCTGCAGAGCCACCGCATCCTCGCCACGGTAGCGGGCATTGTGACAAAGGTTCTATGTCAGCTGGGTGTGGCAGCCAGGCGCCCCCTAGGGGATGGGGAGGCTGTCAGCCCCGGGCCTGTCACTGCCTGGTGTCCCTGCTGCCACCAGCCAGGCCTCTGAAAACTTGTCAAACCATGCCCAGACTTGGGGCCAGTTTGGCCCAAAGTCTGCAAGAGACAAGTTGGGAAGAAAGATATGGGACATAGGGAGAAAGCGAAGGGAGCAGGAGAAAGGGAAGGAAGAATAAAAAGTAGTGTTGGGCTGCAGGAGTGAGATGGAGGAATTGCAAGAAAAGAGGCAGGAAGCAGGAGAGTGAGAGAAAAGGAAAGAAGAGACATGCAGCCAGACGAGGGGTTAGTGAGAGAGGATGGGACAGAGAAGAGGATGAGAAGGACATAAGGCAAGGCTGGGACAGGCAAGGACAGGCAAGGCAAGGCTAGGCTGCAGGACATGTTTTTGCTTTATAGTTTCTAGCACATTCGTCTTCAGACTAGGAGGAAAGCCATAAGACCGTATGGATTAGGCCCAAGCAAAAACCCCAGCTACTTGAGACACTTAGACTAAGCCTCAAATACCAAGATCTCTCCATAAGGATGGTTTTTATACTGTACTTCCACAATCTGCTGGCAGTACAAAATAATAAGCTGCAGATCTCCTTGGGCTGAGTCATGGTGCTTTGGGGCAGGGACCATGCGTATCATGGGAATATTTCACAGTTTCTGCTCTGTTTTCAGTGTATGACACCAAAACACCCACCTGATGACATCCTTTCAAGAGCAAAGGCAGCAATTTGCAGAATTCCGCTTCTTAGGGGAAGTGAGAAATTGCTGAGCTGACACCAAGTCCTGCAGTGTCCCTGTCACCTGCAGAGCCACCGCATCCTCGCCACGGTAGCGGGCATTGTGACAAAGGTTCTATGTCAGCTGGGTGTGGCAGCCAGGCGCCCCCTAGGGGATGGGGAGCCTGTCAGCCCCGGGCCTGTCACTGCCTGGTGTCCCTGCTGCCACCAGCCAGGCCTCTGAAAACTTGTCAAACCATACCCAGACTTGGGGCCAGTTTGGCCCAAAGTCTGCAAGAGACAAGTTGGGAAGAAAGATATGGGACAGAGGGAGAAAGCGAAGGGAGCAGGAGAAAGGGAAGGAAGAATAAAAAGTAGTGTTGGGCTGCAGGAGTGAGATGGAGGAATTGCAAGAAAAGAGGCAGGAAGCAGGAGAGTGAGAGAAAAGGAAAGAAGAGACATGCAGCCAGACGAGGGGTTAGTGAGAGAGGATGGGACAGAGAAGAGGATGAGAAGGACATAAGGTAAGGCTGGGACAGGCAAGGACAGGCAAGGCAAGGCTAGGCTGCAGGACATGTTTTTGCTTTATAGTTTCTAGCACATTCGTCTTCAGACTAGGAGGAAAGCCATAAGACCGTATGGATTAGGCCCAAGCAAAAACCCCAGCTACTTGAGACACTTAGACTAAGCCTCAAATACCAAGATCTCTCAATAAGGATGGTTTTTATACTGTACTTCCACAATCTGCTGGCAGTACAAAATAATAAGCTGCAGATCTCCTTGGGCTGAGTCATGGTGCTTTGGGGCAGGGACCATGCGTATCATGGGAATATTTCACAGTTTCTGCTCTGTTTTCAGTGTATGACACCAAAACACCCACCTGATGACATCCTTTCAAGAGCAAAGGCAGCAATTTGCAGAATTCCGCTTCTTAGGGGAAGTGAGAAATTGCTGAGCTGACACCAAGTCCTGCAGTGTCCCTGTCACCTGCAGAGCAACCGCATCCTCGCCACGGTAGCGGGCATTGTGACAAAGGTTCTATGTCAGCTGGGTGTGGCAGCCAGGCGCCCCCTAGGGGATGGGGAGCCTGTCAGCCCCGCGCCTGTCACTGCCTGGTATCGCTGCTGCCACCAGCCAGGCCTCTGAAAACTTGTCAAGCCATGCCCAGACTTGGGGCCAGTTTGGCCCAAAGTCTGCAAGAGACAAGTTGGGAAGAAAGATATGGGACAGAGGGAGAAAGCGAAGGGAGCAGGAGAAAGGGAAGGAAGAATAAAAAGTAGTGTTGGGCTGCAGGAGTGAGATGGAGGAATTGCAAGAAAAGAGGCAGGAAGCAGGAGAGTGAGAGAAAAGGAAAGAAGAGACATGCAGCCAGACGAGGGGTTAGTGAGAGAGGATGGGACAGAGAAGAGGATGAGAAGGACATAAGACAAGGCTGGGACAGGCAAGGACAGGCAAGGCAAGGCTAGGCTGCAGGACATGTTTTTGCTTTATAGTTTCTAGCACATTCGTCTTCAGACTAGGAGGAAAGCCATAAGACCGTATGGATTAGGCCCAAGCAAAAACCCCAGCTACTTGAGACACTTAGACTAAGCCTCAAATACCAAGATCTCTCCATAAGGATGGTTTTTATACTGTACTTCCACAATCTGCTGGCAGTACAAAATAATAAGCTGCAGATCTCCTTGGGCTGAGTCATGGTGCTTTGGGGCAGGGACCATGCGTATCATGGGAATATTTCACAGTTTCTGCTCTGTTTTCAGTGTATGACACCAAAACACCCACCTGATGACATCCTTTCAAGAGCAAAGGCAGCAATTTGCAGAATTCCGCTTCTTAGGGGAAGTGAGAAATTGCTGAGCTGACACCAAGTCCTGCAGTGTCCCTGTCACCTGCAGAGCCACCGCATCCTCGCCACGGTAGCGGGCATTGTGACAAAGGTTCTATGTCAGCTGGGTGTGGCAGCCAGGCGCCCCCTAGGGGATGGGGAGCCTGTCAGCCCCGCGCCTGTCACTGCCTGGTATCGCTGCTGCCACCAGCCAGGCCTCTGAAAACTTGTCAAGCCATGCCCAGACTTGGGGCCAGTTTGGCCCAAAGTCTGCAAGAGACAAGTTGGGAAGAAAGATATGGGACAGAGGGAGAAAGCGAAGGGAGCAGGAGAAAGGGAAGGAAGAATAAAAAGTAGTGTTGGGCTGCAGGAGTGAGATGGAGGAATTGCAAGAAAAGAGGCAGGAAGCAGGAGAGTGAGAGAAAAGGAAAGAAGAGACATGCAGCCAGACGAGGGGTTAGTGAGAGAGGATGGGACAGAGAAGAGGATGAGAAGGACATAAGGCAAGGCTGGGACAGGCAAGGACAGGCAAGGCAAGGCTAGGCTGCAGGACATGTTTTTGCTTTATAGTTTCTAGCACATTCGTCTTCAGACTAGGAGGAAAGCCATTAGACCGTATGGATTAGGCCCAAGCAAAAACCCCAGCTACTTGAGACACTTAGACTAAGCCTCAAATACCAAGATCTCTCCATAAGGATGGTTTTTATACTGTACTTCCACAATCTGCTGGCAGTACAAAATAATAAGCTGCAGATCTCCTTGGGCTGAGTCATGGTGCTTTGGGGCAGGGACCATGCGTATCATGGGAATATTTCACAGTTTCTGCTCTGTTTTCAGTGTATGACACCAAAACACCCACCTGATGACATCCTTTCAAGAGCAAAGGCAGCAATTTGCAGAATTCCGCTTCTTAGGGGAAGTGAGAAATTGCTGAGCTGACACCAAGTCCTGCAGTGTCCCTGTCACCTGCAGAGCCACCGCATCCTCGCCACGGTAGCGGGCATTGTGACAAAGGTTCTATGTCAGCTGGGTGTGGCAGCCAGGAGCCCCCTAGGGGATGGGGAGCCTGTCAGCCCCGGGCCTGTCACTGCCTGGTGTCCCTGCTGCCACCAGCCAGGCCTCTGAAAACTTGTCAAAACATACCCAGACTTGGGGCCAGTTTGGCCCAAAGTCTGCAAGAGACAAGTTGGGAAGAAAGATATGGGACATAGGGAGAAAGCGAAGGGAGCAGGAGAAAGGGAAGGAAGAATAAAAAGTAGTGTTGGGCTGCAGGAGTGAGATGGAGGAATTGCAAGAAAAGAGGCAGGAAGCAGGAGAGTGAGAGAAAAGGAAAGAAGAGACATGCAGCCAGACGAGGGGTTAGTGAGAGAGGATGGGACAGAGAAGAGGATGAGAAGGACATAAGGCAAGGCTGGGACAGGCAAGGACAGGCAAGGCAAGGCTAGGCTGCAGGACATGTTTTTGCTTTATAGTTTCTAGCACATTCGTCTTCAGACTAGGAGGAAAGCCATAAGACCGTATGGATTAGGCCCAAGCAAAAACCCCGGCTACTTGAGACACTTAGACTAAGCCTCAAATACCAAGATCTCTCCATAAGGATGGTTTTTATACTGTACTTCCACAATCTGCTGGCAGTACAAAATAATAAGCTGCAGATCTCCTTGGGCTGAGTCATGGTGCTTTGGGGCAGGGACCATGCGTATCATGGGAATATTTCACAGTTTCTGCTCTGTTTTCAGTGTATGACACCAAAACACCCACCTGATGACATCCTTTCAAGAGCAAAGGCAGCAATTTGCAGAATTCCGCTTCTTAGGGGAAGTGAGAAATTGCTGAGCTGACACCAAGTCCTGCAGTGTCCCTGTCACCTGCAGAGTCACCGCATCCTCGCCACGGTAGCGGGCATTGTGACAAAGGTTCTATGTCAGCTGGGTGTGGCAGCCAGGCGCCCCCTAGGGGATGGGGAGCCTGTCAGCCCCGGGCCTGTCACTGCCTGGTGTCCCAGCTGCCACCAGCCAGGCCTCTGAAAACTTGTCAAACCATGCCCAGACTTGGGGCCAGTTTGGCCCAAAGTCTGCAAGAGACAAGTCGGGAAGAAAGATATGGGACAGAGGGAGAAAGCGAAGGGAGCAGGAGAAAGGGAAGGAAGAATAAAAAGTAGTGTTGGGCTGCAGGAGTGAGATGGAGGAATTGCAAGAAAAGAGGCAGGAAGCAGGAGAGTGAGAGAAAAGGAAAGAAGAGACATGCAGCCAGACGAGGGGTTAGTGAGAGAGGATGGGACAGAGAAGAGGATGAGAAGGACATAAGGCAAGGCTGGGACAGGCAAGGACAGGCAAGGCAAGGCTAGGCTGCAGGACATGTTTTTGCTTTATAGTTTCTAGCACATTCGTCTTCAGACTAGGAGGAAAGCCATAAGACCGTATGGATTAGGCCCAAGCAAAAACCCCAGCTACTTGAGACACTTAGACTAAGCCTCAAATACCAAGATCTCTCCATAAGGATGGTTTTTATACTGTACTTCCACAATCTGCTGGCAGTACAAAATAATAAGCTGCAGATCTCCTTGGGCTGAGTCATGGTGCTTTGGGGCAGGGACCATGCGTATCATGGGAATATTTCACAGTTTCTGCTCTGTTTTCAGTGTATGACACCAAAACACCCACCTGATGACATCCTTTCAAGAGCAAAGGCAGCAATTTGCAGAATTCCGCTTCTTAGGGGAAGTGAGAAATTGCTGAGCTGACACCAAGTCCTGCAGTGTCCCTGTCACCTGCAGAGCCACCGCATCCTCGCCACGGTAGCGGGCATTGTGACAAAGGTTCTATGTCAGCTGGGTGTGGCAGCCAGGCGCCCCCTAGGGGATGGGGAGCCTGTCAGCCCCGCGCCTGTCACTGCCTGGTATCGCTGCTGCCACCAGCCAGGCCTCTGAAAACTTGTCAAGCCATGCCCAGACTTGGGGCCAGTTTGGCCCAAAGTCTGCAAGAGACAAGTTGGGAAGAAAGATATGGGACATAGGGAGAAAGCGAAGGGAGCAGGAGAAAGGGAAGGAAGAATAAAAAGTAGTGTTGGGCTGCAGGAGTGAGATGGAGGAATTGCAAGAAAAGAGGCAGGAAGCAGGAGAGTGAGAGAAAAGGAAAGAAGAGACATGCAGCCAGACGAGGGGTTAGTGAGAGAGGATGGGACAGAGAAGAGGATGAGAAGGACATAAGGCAAGGCTGGGACAGGCAAGGACAGGCAAGGCAAGGCTAGGCTGCAGGACATGTTTTTGCTTTATAGTTTCTAGCACATTCGTCTTCAGACTAGGAGGAAAGCCATTAGACCGTATGGATTAGGCCCAAGCAAAAACCCCAGCTACTTGAGACACTTAGACTAAGCCTCAAATACCAAGATCTCTCCATAAGGATGGTTTTTATACTGTACTTCCACAATCTGCTGGCAGTACAAAATAATAAGCTGCAGATCTCCTTGGGCTGAGTCATGGTGCTTTGGGGCAGGGACCATGCGTATCATGGGAATATTTCACAGTTTCTGCTCTGTTTTCAGTGTATGACACCAAAACACCCACCTGATGACATCCTTTCAAGAGCAAAGGCAGCAATTTGCAGAATTCCGCTTCTTAGGGGAAGTGAGAAATTGCTGAGCTGACACCAAGTCCTGCAGTGTCCCTGTCACCTGCAGAGCCACCGCATCCTCGCCACGGTAGCGGGCATTGTGACAAAGGTTCTATGTCAGCTGGGTGTGGCAGCCAGGAGCCCCCTAGGGGATGGGGAGCCTGTCAGCCCCGGGCCTGTCACTGCCTGGTGTCCCTGCTGCCACCAGCCAGGCCTCTGAAAACTTGACAAACCATACCCAGACTTGGGGCCAGTTTGGCCCAAAGTCTGCAAGAGACAAGTTGGGAAGAAAGATATGGGACATAGGGAGAAAGCGAAGGGAGCAGGAGAAAGGGAAGGAAGAATAAAAAGTAGTGTTGGGCTGCAGGAGTGAGATGGAGGAATTGCAAGAAAAGAGGCAGGAAGCAGGAGAGTGAGAGAAAAGGAAAGAAGAGACATGCAGCCAGACGAGGGGTTAGTGAGAGAGGATGGGACAGAGAAGAGGATGAGAAGGACATAAGGCAAGGCTGGGACAGGCAAGGACAGGCAAGGCAAGGCTAGGCTGCAGGACATGTTTTTGCTTTATAGTTTCTAGCACATTCGTCTTCAGACTAGGAGGAAAGCCATAAGACCGTATGGATTAGGCCCAAGCAAAAACCCCGGCTACTTGAGACACTTAGACTAAGCCTCAAATACCAAGATCTCTCCATAAGGATGGTTTTTATACTGTACTTCCACAATCTGCTGGCAGTACAAAATAATAAGCTGCAGATCTCCTTGGGCTGAGTCATGGTGCTTTGGGGCAGGGACCATGCGTATCATGGGAATATTTCACAGTTTCTGCTCTGTTTTCAGTGTATGACACCAAAACACCCACCTGATGACATCCTTTCAAGAGCAAAGGCAGCAATTTGCAGAATTCCGCTTCTTAGGGGAAGTGAGAAATTGCTGAGCTGACACCAAGTCCTGCAGTGTCCCTGTCACCTGCAGAGTCACCGCATCCTCGCCACGGTAGCGGGCATTGTGACAAAGGTTCTATGTCAGCTGGGTGTGGCAGCCAGGCGCCCCCTAGGGGATGGGGAGCCTGTCAGCCCCGGGCCTGTCACTGCCTGGTGTCCCAGCTGCCACCAGCCAGGCCTCTGAAAACTTGTCAAACCATGCCCAGACTTGGGGCCAGTTTGGCCCAAAGTCTGCAAGAGACAAGTCGGGAAGAAAGATATGGGACAGAGGGAGAAAGCGAAGGGAGCAGGAGAAAGGGAAGGAAGAATAAAAAGTAGTGTTGGGCTGCAGGAGTGAGATGGAGGAATTGCAAGAAAAGAGGCAGGAAGCAGGAGAGTGAGAGAAAAGGAAAGAAGAGACATGCAGCCAGACGAGGGGTTAGTGAGAGAGGATGGGACAGAGAAGAGGATGAGAAGGACATAAGGCAAGGCTGGGACAGGCAAGGACAGGCAAGGCAAGGCTAGGCTGCAGGACATGTTTTTGCTTTATAGTTTCTAGCACATTCGTCTTCAGACTAGGAGGAAAGCCATTAGACCGTATGGATTAGGCCCAAGCAAAAACCCCAGCTACTTGAGACACTTAGACTAAGCCTCAAATACCAAGATCTCTCCATAAGGATGGTTTTTATACTGTACTTCCACAATCTGCTGGCAGTACAAAATAATAAGCTGCAGATCTCCTTGGGCTGAGTCATGGTGCTTTGGGGCAGGGACCATGCGTATCATGGGAATATTTCACAGTTTCTGCTCTGTTTTCAGTGTATGACACCAAAACACCCACCTGATGACATCCTTTCAAGAGCAAAGGCAGCAATTTGCAGAATTCCGCTTCTTAGGGGAAGTGAGAAATTGCTGAGCTGACACCAAGTCCTGCAGTGTCCCTGTCACCTGCAGAGCCACCGCATCCTCGCCACGGTAGCGGGCATTGTGACAAAGGTTCTATGTCAGCTGGGTGTGGCAGCCAGGAGCCCCCTAGGGGATGGGGAGCCTGTCAGCCCCGGGCCTGTCACTGCCTGGTGTCCCTGCTGCCACCAGCCAGGCCTCTGAAAACTTGTCAAACCATACCCAGACTTGGGGCCAGTTTGGCCCAAAGTCTGCAAGAGACAAGTTGGGAAGAAAGATATGGGACATAGGGAGAAAGCGAAGGGAGCAGGAGAAAGGGAAGGAAGAATAAAAAGTAGTGTTGGGCTGCAGGAGTGAGATGGAGGAATTGCAAGAAAAGAGGCAGGAAGCAGGAGAGTGAGAGAAAAGGAAAGAAGAGACATGCAGCCAGACGAGGGGTTAGTGAGAGAGGATGGGACAGAGAAGAGGATGAGAAGGACATAAGGCAAGGCTGGGACAGGCAAGGACAGGCAAGGCAAGGCTAGGCTGCAGGACATGTTTTTGCTTTATAGTTTCTAGCACATTCGTCTTCAGACTAGGAGGAAAGCCATAAGACCGTATGGATTAGGCCCAAGCAAAAACCCCAGCTACTTGAGACACTTAGACTAAGCCTCAAATACCAAGATCTCTCCATAAGGATGGTTTTTATACTGTACTTCCACAATCTGCTGGCAGTACAAAATAATAAGCTGCAGATCTCCTTGGGCTGAGTCATGGTGCTTTGGGGCAGGGACCATGCGTATCATGGGAATATTTCACAGTTTCTGCTCTGTTTTCAGTGTATGACACCAAAACACCCACCTGATGACATCCTTTCAAGAGCAAAGGCAGCAATTTGCAGAATTCCGCTTCTTAGGGGAAGTGAGAAATTGCTGAGCTGACACCAAGACCTGCAGTGTCCCTGTCACCTGCAGAGCCACCGCATCCTCGCCACGGTAGCGGGCATTGTGACAAAGGTTCTATGTCAGCTGGGTGTGGCAGCCAGGCGCCCCCTAGGGGATGGGGAGCCTGTCAGCCCCGCGCCTGTCACTTCCTGGTGTCCCTGCTGCCAGCAGCCAGGCCTTTGAAAACTTGTCAAGCCATGCCCAGACTTGGGGCCAGTTTGGCCCAAAGTCTGCAAGAGACAAGTTGGGAAGAAAGATATGGGACAGAGGGAGAAAGCGAAGGGAGCAGGAGAAAGGGAAGGAAGAATAAAAAGTAGTGTTGGGCTGCAGGAGTGAGATGGAGGAATTGCAAGAAAAGAGGCAGGAAGCAGGAGTGTGAGAGAAAAGGAAAGAAGAGACATGCAGCCAGACGAGGGCTTAGTGAGAGAGGATGGGACAGAGAAGAGGATGAGAAGGACATAAGGCAAGGCTGGGACAGGCAAGGACAGGCAAGCCAAGGCTAGGCTGCAGGACATGTTTTTGCTTTATAGTTTCTAGCACATTCGTCTTCAGACTAGGAGGAAAGCCATAAGACCGTATGGATTAGGCCCAAGCAAAAACCCCAGCTACTTGAGACACTTAGACTAAGCCTCAAATACCAAGATCTCTCCATAAGGATGGTTTTTATACTGTACTTCCACAATCTGCTGGCAGTACAAAATAATAAGCTGCAGATCTCCTTGGGCTGAGTCATGGTGCTTTGGGGCAGGGACCATGCGTATCATGGGAATATTTCACAGTTTCTGCTCTGTTTTCAGTGTATGACACCAAAACACCCACCTGATGACATCCTTTCAAGAGCAAAGGCAGCAATTTGCAGAATTCCGCTTCTTAGGGGAAGTGAGAAATTGCTGAGCTGACACCAAGTCCTGCAGTGTCCCTGTCACCTGCAGAGCCACCGCATCCTTGCCACGGTAGCGGGCATTGTGACAAAGGTTCTATGTCAGCTGGGTGTGGCAGCCAGGCGCCCCCTAGGGGATGGGGAGCCTGTCAGCCCCGCGCCTGTCACTGCCTGGTGTCCCTGCTGCCACCAGCCAGGCCTCTGAAAACTTGTCAAACCATGCCCAGACTTGGGGCCAGTTTGGCCCAAAGTCTGCAAGAGACAAGTTGGGAAGAAAGATATGGGACATAGGGAGAAAGCGAAGGGAGCAGGAGAAAGGGAAGGAAGAATAAAAAGTAGTGTTGGGCTGCAGGAGTGAGATGGAGGAATTGCAAGAAAAGAGGCAGGAAGCAGGAGAGTGAGAGAAAAGGAAAGAAGAGACATGCAGCCAGACGAGGGGTTAGTGAGAGAGGATGGGACAGAGAAGAGGATGAGAAGGACATAAAGCAAGGCTGGGACAGGCAAGGACAGGCAAGGCAAGGCTAGGCTGCATGACATGTTTTTGCTTTATAGTTTCTAGCACATTCGTCTTCAGACTAGGAGGAAAGCCATAAGACCGTATGGATTAGGCCCAAGCAAAAACCCCAGCTACTTGAGACACTTAGACTAAGCCTCAAATACCAAGATCTCTCCATAAGGATGGTTTTTATACTGTACTTCACAATCTGCTGGCAGTACAAAATAATAAGCTGCAGATCTCCTTGGGCTGAGTCATGGTGCTTTGGGGTAGGGACCATGCGTATCATGGGAATATTTCACAGTTTCTGCTCTGTTTTCAGTGTATGACACCAAAACACCCACCTGATGACATCCTTTCAAGAGCAAAGGCAGCAATTTGCAGAATTCCGCTTCTTAGGGGAAGTGAGAAATTGCTGAGCTGACACCAAGTCCTGCAGTGTCCCTGCCACCTGCAGAGCCACCGCATCCTCGCCACGGTAGCGGGCATTGTGACAAAGGTTCTATGTCAGCTGGGTGTGGCAGCCAGGCGCCCCCTAGGGGATGGGGAGCCTGTCAGCCCCGGGCCTGTCACTGCCTGGTGTCCCAGCTGCCACCAGCCAGGCCTCTGAAAACTTGTCAAACCATGCCCAGACTTGGGGCCAGTTTGGCCCAAAGTCTGCAAGAGACAAGTCGGGAAGAAAGATATGGGACAGAGGGAGAAAGCGAAGGGAGCAGGAGAAAGGGAAGGAAGAATAAAAAGTAGTGTTGGGCTGCAGGAGTGAGATGGAGGAATTGCAAGAAAAGAGGCAGGAAGCAGGAGAGTGAGAGAAAAGGAAAGAGGAGACATGCAGCCAGACGAGGGGTTAGTGAGAGAGGATGGGACAGAGAAGAGGATGAGAAGGACATAAGGTAAGGCTGGGACAGGCAAGGACAGGCAAGGCAAGGCTAGGCTGCAGGACATGTTTTTGCTTTATAGTTTCTAGCACATTCGTCTTCAGACTAGGAGGAAAGCCATAAGACCGTATGGATTAGGCCCAAGCAAAAACCCCAGCTACTTGAGACACTTAGACTAAGCCTCAAATACCAAGATCTCTCCATAAGGATGGTTTTTATACTGTACTTCCACAATCTGCTGGCAGTACAAAATAATAAGCTGCAGATCTCCTTGGGCTGAGTCATGGTGCTTTGGGGCAGGGACCATGCGTATCATGGGAATATTTCACAGTTTCTGCTCTGTTTTCAGTGTATGACACCAAAACACCCACCTGATGACATCCTTTCAAGAGCAAAGGCAGCAATTTGCAGAATTCCGCTTCTTAGGGGAAGTGAGAAATTGCTGAGCTGACACCAAGTCCTGCAGTGTCCCTGTCACCTGCAGAGCCACCGCATCCTCGCCACGGTAGCGGGCATTGTGACAAAGGTTCTATGTCAGCTGGGTGTGGCAGCCAGGAGCCCCCTAGGGGATGGGGAGCCTGTCAGCCCCGGGCCTGTCACTGCCTGATGTCCCTGCTGCCACCAGCCAGGCCTCTGAAAACTTGTCAAACCATGCCCAGACTTGGGGCCGGTTTGGCCCAAAGTCTGCAAGAGACAAGTTGGGAAGAAAGATATGGGACATAGGGAGAAAGCGAAGGGAGCAGGAGAAAGGGAAGGAAGAATAAAAAGTAGTGTTGGGCTGCAGGAGTGAGATGGAGGAATTGCAAGAAAAGAGGCAGGAAGCAGGAGAGTGAGAGAAAAGGAAAGAAGAGACATGCAGCCAGACGAGAGGTTAGTGAGAGAGGATGGGACAGAGAAGAGGATGAGAAGGACATAAGGCAAGGCTGGGACAGGCAAGGACAGGCAAGGCAAGGCTAGGCTGCAGGACATGTTTTTGCTTTATAGTTTCTAGCACATTCGTCTTCAGACTAGGAGGAAAGCCATAAGACCGTATGGATTAGGCCCAAGCAAAAACCCCAGCTACTTGAGACACTTAGACTAAGCCTCAAATACCAAGATCTCTCCATAAGGATGGTTTTTATACTGTACTTGCACAACCTGCTGGCAGTACAAAATAATAAGCTGCAGATCTCCTTGGGCTGAGTCATGGTGCTTTGGGGCAGGGACCATGCGTATCATGGGAATATTTCACAGTTTCTGCTCTGTTTTCAGTGTATGACACCAAAACACCCACCTGATGACATCCTTTCAAGAGCAAAGGCAGCAATTTGCAGAATTCCGCTTCTTAGGGGAAGTGAGAAATTGCTGAGCTGACACCAAGTCCTGCAGTGTCCCTGTCACCTGCAGAGCCACCGCATCCTCGCCACGGTAGCGGGCATTGTGACAAAGGTTCTATGTCAGCTGGGTGTGGCAGCCAGGCGCCCCCTAGGGGATGGGGAGCCTGTCAGCCCCGGGCCTGTCACTGCTTGATGTCCCTGCTGCCACCAGCCAGGCCTCTGAAAACTTGTCAAACCATGCCCAGACTTGGGGCCAGTTTGTCCCAAAGTCTGCAAGAGACAAGTTGGGAAGAAAGATATGGGACATAGGGAGAAAGCGAAGGGAGCAGGAGAAAGGGAAGGAAGAATAAAAAGTAGTGTTGGGCTGCAGGAGTGAGATGGAGGAATTGCAAGAAAAGAGGCAGGAAGCAGGAGTGTGAGAGAAAAGGAAAGAAGAGACATGCAGCCAGAGGAGGGCTTAGTGAGAGAGGATGGGACAGAGAACAGGATGAGAAGGACATAAGGCAAAGCTGGGACAGGCAAGGACAGGCAAGGCAAGGCTAGGCTGCATGACATGTTTTTGCTTTATAGTTTCTAGCACATTCGTCTTCAGACTAGGAGGAAAGCCATAAGACCGTATGGATTAGGCCCAAGCAAAAACCCCAGCTACTTGAGACACTTAGACTAAGCCTCAAATACCAAGATCTCTCCATAAGGATGGTTTTTATACTGTACTTCCACAATCTGCTGGCAGTACAAAATAATAAGCTGCAGATCTCCTTGGGCTGAGTCATGGTGCTTTGGGGTAGGGACCATGCGTATCATGGGAATATTTCACAGTTTCTGCTCTGTTTTCAGTGTATGACACCAAAACACCCACCTGATGACATCCTTTCAAGAGCAAAGGCAGCAATTTGCAGAATTCCGCTTCTTAGGGGAAGTGAGAAATTGCTGAGCTGACACCAAGTCCTGCAGTGTCCCTGCCACCTGCAGAGCCACCGCATCCTCGCCACGGTAGCGGGCATTGTGACAAAGGTTCTATGTCAGCTGGGTGTGGCAGCCAGGCGCCCCCTAGGGGATGGGGAGCCTGTCAGCCCCGGGCCTGTCACTGCCTGGTGTTCCAGCTGCCACCAGCCAGGCCTCTGAAAACTTGTCAAACCATGCCCAGACTTGGGGCCAGTTTGGCCCAAAGTCTGCAAGAGACAAGTCGGGAAGAAAGATATGGGACAGAGGGAGAAAGCGAAGGGAGCAGGAGAAAGGGAAGGAAGAATAAAAAGTAGTGTTGGGCTGCAGGAGTGAGATGGAGGAATTGCAAGAAAAGAGGCAGGAAGCAGGAGAGTGAGAGAAAAGGAAAGAGGAGACATGCAGCCAGACGAGGGGTTAGTGAGAGAGGATGGGACAGAGAAGAGGATGAGAAGGACATAAGGTAAGGCTGGGACAGGCAAGGACAGGCAAGGCAAGGCTAGGCTGCAGGACATGTTTTTGCTTTATAGTTTCTAGCACATTCGTCTTCAGACTAGGAGGAAAGCCATAAGACCGTATGGATTAGGCCCAAGCAAAAACCCCAGCTACTTGAGACACTTAGACTAAGCCTCAAATACCAAGATCTCTCCATAAGGATGGTTTTTATACTGTACTTGCACAACCTGCTGGCAGTACAAAATAATAAGCTGCAGATCTCCTTGGGCTGAGTCATGGTGCTTTGGGGCAGGGACCATGCGTATCATGGGAATATTTCACAGTTTCTGCTCTGTTTTCAGTGTATGACACCAAAACACCCACCTGATGACATCCTTTCAAGAGCAAAGGCAGCAATTTGCAGAATTCCGCTTCTTAGGGGAAGTGAGAAATTGCTGAGCTGACACCAAGTCCTGCAGTGTCCCTGTCACCTGCAGAGCCACCGCATCCTCGCCACGGTAGCGGGCATTGTGACAAAGGTTCTATGTCAGCTGGGTGTGGCAGCCAGGCGCCCCCTAGGGGATGGGGAGCCTGTCAGCCCCGGGCCTGTCACTGCTTGATGTCCCTGCTGCCACCAGCCAGGCCTCTGAAAACTTGTCAAACCATGCCCAGACTTGGGGCCAGTTTGGCCCAAAGTCTGCAAGAGACAAGTTGGGAAGAAAGATATGGGACATAGGGAGAAAGCGAAGGGAGCAGGAGAAAGGGAAGGAAGAATAAAAAGTAGTGTTGGGCTGCAGGAGTGAGATGGAGGAATTGCAAGAAAAGAGGCAGGAAGCAGGAGTGTGAGAGAAAAGGAAAGAAGAGACATGCAGCCAGAGGAGGGCTTAGTGAGAGAGGATGGGACAGAGAACAGGATGAGAAGGACATAAGGCAAAGCTGGGACAGGCAAGGACAGGCAAGGCAAGGCTAGGCTGCAGGACATGTTTTTGCTTTATAGTTTCTAGCACATTCGTCTTCAGACTAGGAGGAAAGCCATAAGACCGTATGGATTAGGCCCAAGCAAAAACCCCAGCTACTTGAGACACTTAGACTAAGCCTCAAATACCAAGATCTCTCCATAAGGATGGTTTTTATACTGTACTTCCACAATCTGCTGGCAGTACAAAATAATAAGCTGCAGATCTCCTTGGGCTGAGTCATGGTGCTTTGGGGCAGGGACCATGCGTATCATGGGAATATTTCACAGTTTCTGCTCTGTTTTCAGTGTATGACACCAAAACACCCACCTGATGACATCCTTTCAAGAGCAAAGGCAGCAATTTGCAGAATTCCGCTTCTTAGGGGAAGTGAGAAATTGCTGAGCTGACACCAAGTCCTGCAGTGTCCCTGTCACCTGCAGAGCCACCGCATCCTCGCCACGGTAGCGGGCATTGTGACAAAGGTTCTATGTCAGCTGGGTGTGGCAGCCAGGCGCCCCCTAGGGGACGGGGAGCCTGTCAGCCCCGGGCCTGTCACTGCCTGGTGTTCCAGCTGCCACAAGCCAGGCCTCTGAAAACTTGTCAAGCCATGCCCAGACTTGGGGCCAGTTTGGCCCAAAGTCTGCAAGAGACAAGTTGGGAAGAAAGATATGGGACATAGGGAGAAAGCGAAGGGAGCAGGAGAAAGGGAAGGAAGAATAAAAAGTAGTGTTGGGCTGCAGGAGTGAGATGGAGGAATTGCAAGAAAAGAGGCAGGAAGCAGGAGAGTGAGAGAAAAGGAAAGAAGAGACATGCAGCCAGACGAGGGGTTAGTGAGAGAGGATGGGACAGAGAAGAGGATGAGAAGGACATAAGGCAAGGCTGGGACAGGCAAGGACAGGCAAGGCAAGGCTAGGCTGCAGGACATGTTTTTGCTTTATAGTTTCTAGCACATTCGTCTTCAGACTAGGAGGAAAGCCATAAGACCGTATGGATTAGGCCCAAGCAAAAACCCCAGCTACTTGAGACACTTAGACTAAGCCTCAAATACCAAGATCTCTCCATAAGGATGGTTTTTATACTGTACTTCCACAATCTGCTGGCAGTACAAAATAATAAGCTGCAGATCTCCTTGGGCTGAGTCATGGTGCTTTGGGGTAGGGACCATGCGTATCATGGGAATATTTCACAGTTTCTGCTCTGTTTTCAGTGTATGACACCAAAACACCCACCTGATGACATCCTTTCAAGAGCAAAGGCAGCAATTTGCAGAATTCCGCTTCTTAGGGGAAGTGAGAAATTGCTGAGCTGACACCGAGTCCTGCAGTGTCCCTGTCACCTGCAGAGTCACCACATCCTCGCCACGGTAGCGGGCATTGTGACAAAGGTTCTATGTCAGCTGGGTGTGGCAGCCAGGCGCCCCCTAGGGGATGGGGAGCCTGTCAGCCCCGCGCCTGTCACTGCCTGCTGGCCCTGCTGTCACCAGCCAGGCCTCTGAAAACTTGTCAAACCATGCCCAGACGTGGGGCCAATTTGGCCCAAAGTCTCCAAGAGTCAAGTTGGGAAGAAAGATATGGGACAGAGGGAGAAAGCGAAGGGAGCAGGAGAAAGGGAAGGAAGAATAAAAAGTAGTGTTGGGCTGCAGGAGTGAGATGGAGGAATTGCAAGAAAAGAGGCAGGAAGCAGGAGAGTGAGAGAAAAGGAAAGAAGAGACATGCAGCCAGACGAGGGGTTAGTGAGAGAGGATGGGACAGAGAAGAGAATGAGAAGGACATAAGGCAAGGCTGGGACAGGCAAGGACAGGCAAGGCAAGGCTAGGCTGCAGGACATGTTTTTGTTTTATAGTTTCTAGCACATTCGTCTTCAGACTAGGAGGAAAGCCATAAGACCGTATGGATTAGGCCCAAGCAAACCCCCAGCTACTTGAGACACTTAGACTAAGCCTCAAATACCAAGATCTCTCCATAAGGATGGTTTTTATACTGTACTTCCACAATCTGCTGGCAGTACAAAATAATAAGCTGCAGATCTCCTTGGGCTGAGTCATGGTGCTTTGGGGCAGGGACCATGCGTATCATGGGAATATTTCACAGTTTCTGCTCTGTTTTCAGTGTATGACACCAAAACACCCACCTGATGACATCCTTTCAAGAGCAAAGGCAGCAATTTGCAGAATTCCGCTTCTTAGGGGAAGTGAGAAATTGCTGAGCTGACACCAAGTCCTGCAGTGTCCCTGTCACCTGCAGAGCCACCGCATCCTCGCCACGGTAGCGGGCATTGTGACAAAGGTTCTATGTCAGCTGGGTGTGGCAGCCAGGCGCCCCCTAGGGGATGGGGAGCCTGTCAGCCCCGGGCCTGTCACTGCCTGGTGTCCCTGCTGCCACCAGCCAGGCCTCTGAAAACTTGTCAAACCATGCCCAGACGTGGGGCCAGTTTGGCCCAAAGACTGCAAGAGACAAGTTGGGAAGAAAGATATGGGACAGAGGGAGAAAGCGAAGGGAGCAGGAGAAAGGGAAGGAAGAATAAAAAGTAGTGTTGGGCTGCAGGAGTGAGATGGAGGAATTGCAAGAAAAGAGGCAGGAAGCAGGAGAGTGAGAGAAAAGGAAAGAAGAGACATGCAGCCAGACGAGGGGTTAGTGAGAGAGGATGGGACAGAGAAGAGGATGAGAAGGACATAAGGCAAGGCTGGGACAGGCAAGGACAGGCAAGGCAAGGCTAGGCTGCAGGACATGTTTTTGCTTTATAGTTTCTAGCACATTCGTCTTCAGACTAGGAGGAAAGCCATAAGACCGTATGGATTAGGCCCAAGCAAAAACCCCAGCTACTTGAGACACTTAGACTAAGCCTCAAATACCAAGATCTCTCCATAAGGATGGTTTTTATACTGTACTTCCACAATCTGCTGGCAGTACAAAATAATAAGCTGCAGATCTCCTTGGGCTGAGTCATGGTGCTTTGGGGTAGGGACCATGCGTATCATGGGAATATTTCACAGTTTCTGCTCTGTTTTCAGTGTATGACACCAAAACACCCACCTGATGACATCCTTTCAAGAGCAAAGGCAGCAATTTGCAGAATTCCGCTTCTTAGGGGAAGTGAGAAATTGCTGAGCTGACACCGAGTCCTGCAGTGTCCCTGTCACCTGCAGAGCCACCGCATCCTCTCCACGGTAGCGGGCATTGTGACAAAGGTTCTATGTCAGCTGGGTGTGGCAGCCAGGCGCCCCCTAGGGGATGGGGAGCCTGTCAGCCCCGCGCCTGTCACTGCCTGGTGTCCCTGCTGCCACCAGCCAAGCCTCTGAAAACTTGTCAAGCCATGCCCAGACTTGGGGCCAGTTTGGCCCAAAGTCTGCAAGAGACAAGTTGGGAAGAAAGATATGGGATATAGGGAGAAAGCGAAGGGAGCAGGAGAAAGGGAAGGAAGAATAAAAAGTAGTGTTGGGCTGCAGGAGTGAGATGGAGGAATTGCAAGAAAAGAGGCAGGAAGCAGGAGAGTGAGAGAAAAGGAAAGAAGAGACATGCAGCCAGACGAGGGGTTAGTGAGAGAGGATGGGACAGAGAAGAGGATGAGAAGGACATAAGGCAAGGCTGGGACAGGCAAGGACAGGCAAGGCAAGGCTAGGCTGCAGGACATGTTTTTGCTTTATAGTTTCTAGCACATTCGTCTTCAGACTAGGAGGAAAGCCATAAGACCGTATGGATTAGGCCCAAGCAAAAACCCCAGCTACTTGAGACACTTAGACTAAGCCTCAAATACCAAGATTTCTCCATAAGGATGGTTTTTATACTGTACTTCCACAACCTGCTGGCAGTACAAAATAATAAGCTGCAGATCTCCTTGGGCTGAGTCATGGTGCTTTGGGGCAGGGACCATGCGTATCATGGGAATATTTCACAGTTTCTGCTCTGTTTTCAGTGTATGACACCAAAACACCCACCTGATGACATCCTTTCAAGAGCAAAGGCAGCAATTTGCAGAATTCCGCTTCTTAGGGGAAGTGAGAAATTGCTGAGCTGACACCAAGTCCTGCAGTGTCCCTGTCACCTGCAGAGCCACCGCATCCTCGCCACGGTAGCGGGCATTGTGACAAAGGTTCTATGTCAGCTGGGTGTGGCAGCCAGGCGCCCCCTAGGGGATGGGGAGCCTGTCAGCCCCGGGCCTGTCACTGCCTGGTGTCCCAGCTGCCACCAGCCAGGCCTCTGAAAACTTGTCAAGCCATGCCCAGACATGGGGCCAGTTTGGCCCAAAGTCTGCAAGAGACAAGTCGGGAAGAAAGATATGGGACAGAGGGAGAAAGCGAAGGGAGCAGGAGAAAGGGAAGGAAGAATAAAAAGTAGTGTTGGGCTGCAGGAGTGAGATGGAGGAATTGCAAGAAAAGAGGCAGGAAGCAGGAGTGTGAGAGAAAAGGAAAGAAGAGACATGCAGCCAGACGAGGGGTTAGTGAGAGAGGATGGGACAGAGAAGAGGATGAGAAGGACATAAGGTAAGGCTGGGACAGGCAAGGACAGGCAAGGCAAGGCTAGGCTGCAGGACATGTTTTTGCTTTATAGTTTCTAGCACATTCGTCTTCAGACTAGGAGGAAAGCCATAAGACCGTATGGATTAGGCCCAAGCAAAAACCCCAGCTACTTGAGACACTTAGACTAAGCCTCAAATACCAAGATCTCTCCATAAGGATGGTTTTTATACTGTACTTCCACAATCTGCTGGCAGTACAAAATAATAAGCTGCAGATCTCCTTGGGCTGAGTCATGGTGCTTTGGGGCAGGGACCATGCGTATCATGGGAATATTTCACAGTTTCTGCTCTGTTTTCAGTGTATGACACCAAAACACCCACCTGATGACATCCTTTCAAGAGCAAAGGCAGCAATTTGCAGAATTCCGCTTCTTAGGGGAAGTGAGAAATTGCTGAGCTGACACCAAGTCCTGCAGTGTCCCTGTCACCTGCAGAGCCACCGCATCCTCGCCACGGTAGCGGGCATTGTGACAAAGGTTCTATGTCAGCTGGGTGTGGCAGCCAGGCGCCCCCTAGGGGATGGGGAGCCTGTCAGCCCCGCGCCTGTCACTGCCTGGTGTCCCTGCTGCCACCAGCCAGGCCTCTGAAAACTTGTCAAACCATGCCCAGACTTGGGGCCAGTTTGGCCCAAAGATTGCAAGAGACAAGTTGGGAAGAAAGATATGGGACAGAGGGAGAAAGCGAAGGGAGCAGGAGAAAGGGAAGGAAGAATAAAAAGTAGTGTTGGGCTGCAGGAGTGAGATGGAGGAATTGCAAGAAAAGAGGCAGGAAGCAGGAGAGTGAGAGAAAAGGAAAGAAGAGACATGCAGCCAGACGAGGGCTTAGTGAGAGAGGATGGGACAGAGAAGAGGATGAGAAGGACATAAGGCAAGGCTGGGACAGGCAAGGACAGGCAAGGCAAGGCTAGGCTGCAGGACATGTTTTTGCTTTATAGTTTCTAGCACATTCGTCTTCAGACTAGGAGGAAAGCCATAAGACCGTATGGATTAGGCCCAAGCAAAAACCCCAGCTACTTGAGACACTTAGACTAAGCCTCAAATACCAAGATCTCTCCATAAGGATGGTTTTTATACTGTACTTCCACAATCTGCTGGCAGTACAAAATAATAAGCTGCAGATCTCCTTGGGCTGAGTCATGGTGCTTTGGGGTAGGGACCATGCGTATCATGGGAATATTTCACAGTTTCTGCTCTGTTTTCAGTGTATGACACCAAAACACCCACCTGATGACATCCTTTCAAGAGCAAAGGCAGCAATTTGCAGAATTCCGCTTCTTAGGGGAAGTGAGAAATTGCTGAGCTGACACCGAGTCCTGCAGTGTCCCTGTCACCTGCAGAGCCACCGCATCCTCGCCACGGTAGCGGGCATTGTGACAAAGGTTCTATGTCAGCTGGGTGTGGCAGCCAGGCGCCCCCTAGGGGATGGGGAGCCTGTCAGCCCCGCGCCTGTCACTGCCTGATGTCCCTGCTGCCACCAGCCAGGCCTCTGAAAACTTGTCAAACCATGCCCAGACTTGGGGCCAGTTTGGCCCAAAGTCTGCAAGAGACAAGTTGGGAAGAAAGATATGGGACATAGGGAGAAAGCGAAGGGAGCAGGAGAAAGAGAAGGAAGAATAAAAAGTAGTGTTGGGCTGCAGGAGTGAGATGGAGGAATTGCAAGAAAAGAGGCAGGAAGCAGGAGAGTGAGAGAAAAGGAAAGAAGAGACATGCAGCCAGACGAGGGGTTAGTGAGAGAGGATGGGACAGAGAAGAGGATGAGAAGGACATAAGGCAAGGCTGGGACAGGCAAGGACAGGCAAGGCAAGGCTAGGCTGCAGGACATGTTTTTGCTTTATAGTTTCTAGCACATTCGTCTTCAGACTAGGAGGAAAGCCATAAGACCGTATGGATTAGGCCCAAGCAAAAACCCCAGCTACTTGAGACACTTAGACTAAGCCTCAAATACCAAGATCTCTCCATAAGGATGGTTTTTATACTGTACTTCCACAATCTGCTGGCAGTACAAAATAATAAGCTGCAGATCTCCTTGGGCTGAGTCATGGTGCTTTGGGGTAGGGACCATGCGTATCATGGGAATATTTCACAGTTTCTGCTCTGTTTTCAGTGTATGACACCAAAACACCCACCTGATGACATCCTTTCAAGAGCAAAGGCAGCAATTTGCAGAATTCCGCTTCTTAGGGGAAGTGAGAAATTGCTGAGCTGACACCGAGTCCTGCAGTGTCCCTGTCACCTGCAGAGTCACCACATCCTCGCCACGGTAGCGGGCATTGTGACAAAGGTTCTATGTCAGCTGGGTGTGGCAGCCAGGCGCCCCCTAGGGGATGGGGAGCCTGTCAGCCCCGGGCCTGTCACTGCCTGCTGGCCCTGCTGTCACCAGCCAGGCCTCTGAAAACTTGTCAAACCATGCCCAGACGTGGGGCCAATTTGGCCCAAAGTCTCCAAGAGTCAAGTTGGGAAGAAAGATATGGGACAGAGGGAGAAAGCGAAGGGAGCAGGAGAAAGGGAAGGAAGAATAAAAAGTAGTGTTGGGCTGCAGGAGTGAGATGGAGGAATTGCAAGAAAAGAGGCAGGAAGCAGGAGAGTGAGAGAAAAGGAAAGAAGAGACATGCAGCCAGACGAGGGGTTAGTGAGAGAGGATGGGACAGAGAAGAGAATGAGAAGGACATAAGGCAAGGCTGGGACAGGCAAGGACAGGCAAGGCAAGGCTAGGCTGCAGGACATGTTTTTGTTTTATAGTTTCTAGCACATTCGTCTTCAGACTAGGAGGAAAGCCATAAGACCGTATGGATTAGGCCCAAGCAAACCCCCAGCTACTTGAGACACTTAGACTAAGCCTCAAATACCAAGATCTCTCCATAAGGATGGTTTTTATACTGTACTTCAACAATCTGCTGGCAGTACAAAATAATAAGCTGCAGATCTCCTTGGGCTGAGTCATGGTGCTTTGGGGCAGGGACCATGCGTATCATGGGAATATTTCACAGTTTCTGCTCTGTTTTCAGTGTATGACACCAAAACACCCACCTGATGACATCCTTTCAAGAGCAAAGGCAGCAATTTGCAGAATTCCGCTTCTTAGGGGAAGTGAGAAATTGCTGAGCTGACACCAAGTCCTGCAGTGTCCCTGTCACCTGCAGAGCCACCGCATCCTCGCCACGGTAGCGGGCATTGTGACAAAGGTTCTATGTCAGCTGGGTGTGGCAGCCAGGCGCCCCCTAGGGGATGGGGAGCCTGTCAGCCCCGGGCCTGTCACTGCCTGGTGTCCCTGCTGCCACCAGCCAGGCCTCTGAAAACTTGTCAAACCATGCCCAGACGTGGGGCCAGTTTGGCCCAAAGACTGCAAGAGACAAGTTGGGAAGAAAGATATGGGACAGAGGGAGAAAGCGAAGGGAGCAGGAGAAAGGGAAGGAAGAATAAAAAGTAGTGTTGGGCTGCAGGAGTGAGATGGAGGAATTGCAAGAAAAGAGGCAGGAAGCAGGAGAGTGAGAGAAAAGGAAAGAAGAGACATGCAGCCAGACGAGGGGTTAGTGAGAGAGGATGGGACAGAGAAGAGGATGAGAAGGACATAAGGCAAGGCTGGGACAGGCAAGGACAGGCAAGGCAAGGCTAGGCTGCAGGACATGTTTTTGCTTTATAGTTTCTAGCACATTCGTCTTCAGACTAGGAGGAAAGCCATAAGACCGTATGGATTAGGCCCAAGCAAAAACCCCAGCTACTTGAGACACTTAGACTAAGCCTCAAATACCAAGATCTCTCCATAAGGATGGTTTTTATACTGTACTTCCACAATCTGCTGGCAGTACAAAATAATAAGCTGCAGATCTCCTTGGGCTGAGTCATGGTGCTTTGGGGTAGGGACCATGCGTATCATGGGAATATTTCACAGTTTCTGCTCTGTTTTCAGTGTATGACACCAAAACACCCACCTGATGACATCCTTTCAAGAGCAAAGGCAGCAATTTGCAGAATTCCGCTTCTTAGGGGAAGTGAGAAATTGCTGAGCTGACACCGAGTCCTGCAGTGTCCCTGTCACCTGCAGAGCCACCGCATCCTCTCCACGGTAGCGGGCATTGTGACAAAGGTTCTATGTCAGCTGGGTGTGGCAGCCAGGCGCCCCCTAGGGGATGGGGAGCCTGTCAGCCCCGCGCCTGTCACTGCCTGGTGTCCCTGCTGCCACCAGCCAAGCCTCTGAAAACTTGTCAAGCCATGCCCAGACTTGGGGCCAGTTTGGCCCAAAGTCTGCAAGAGACAAGTTGGGAAGAAAGATATGGGATATAGGGAGAAAGCGAAGGGAGCAGGAGAAAGGGAAGGAAGAATAAAAAGTAGTGTTGGGCTGCAGGAGTGAGATGGAGGAATTGCAAGAAAAGAGGCAGGAAGCAGGAGAGTGAGAGAAAAGGAAAGAAGAGACATGCAGCCAGACGAGGGGTTAGTGAGAGAGGATGGGACAGAGAAGAGGATGAGAAGGACATAAGGCAAGGCTGGGACAGGCAAGGACAGGCAAGGCAAGGCTAGGCTGCAGGACATGTTTTTGCTTTATAGTTTCTAGCACATTCGTCTTCAGACTAGGAGGAAAGCCATAAGACCGTATGGATTAGGCCCAAGCAAAAACCCCAGCTACTTGAGACACTTAGACTAAGCCTCAAATACCAAGATTTCTCCATAAGGATGGTTTTTATACTGTACTTCCACAACCTGCTGGCAGTACAAAATAATAAGCTGCAGATCTCCTTGGGCTGAGTCATGGTGCTTTGGGGCAGGGACCATGCGTATCATGGGAATATTTCACAGTTTCTGCTCTGTTTTCAGTGTATGACACCAAAACACCCACCTGATGACATCCTTTCAAGAGCAAAGGCAGCAATTTGCAGAATTCCGCTTCTTAGGGGAAGTGAGAAATTGCTGAGCTGACACCAAGTCCTGCAGTGTCCCTGTCACCTGCAGAGCCACCGCATCCTCGCCACGGTAGCGGGCATTGTGACAAAGGTTCTATGTCAGCTGGGTGTGGCAGCCAGGCGCCCCCTAGGGGATGGGGAGCCTGTCAGCCCCGGGCCTGTCACTGCCTGGTGTCCCAGCTGCCACCAGCCAGGCCTCTGAAAACTTGTCAAGCCATGCCCAGACATGGGGCCAGTTTGGCCCAAAGTCTGCAAGAGACAAGTCGGGAAGAAAGATATGGGACAGAGGGAGAAAGCGAAGGGAGCAGGAGAAAGGGAAGGAAGAATAAAAAGTAGTGTTGGGCTGCAGGAGTGAGATGGAGGAATTGCAAGAAAAGAGGCAGGAAGCAGGAGTGTGAGAGAAAAGGAAAGAAGAGACATGCAGCCAGACGAGGGGTTAGTGAGAGAGGATGGGACAGAGAAGAGGATGAGAAGGACATAAGGTAAGGCTGGGACAGGCAAGGACAGGCAAGGCAAGGCTAGGCTGCAGGACATGTTTTTGCTTTATAGTTTCTAGCACATTCGTCTTCAGACTAGGAGGAAAGCCATAAGACCGTATGGATTAGGCCCAAGCAAAAACCCCAGCTACTTGAGACACTTAGACTAAGCCTCAAATACCAAGATCTCTCCATAAGGATGGTTTTTATACTGTACTTCCACAATCTGCTGGCAGTACAAAATAATAAGCTGCAGATCTCCTTGGGCTGAGTCATGGTGCTTTGGGGCAGGGACCATGCGTATCATGGGAATATTTCACAGTTTCTGCTCTGTTTTCAGTGTATGACACCAAAACACCCACCTGATGACATCCTTTCAAGAGCAAAGGCAGCAATTTGCAGAATTCCGCTTCTTAGGGGAAGTGAGAAATTGCTGAGCTGACACCAAGTCCTGCAGTGTCCCTGTCACCTGCAGAGCCACCGCATCCTCGCCACGGTAGCGGGCATTGTGACAAAGGTTCTATGTCAGCTGGGTGTGGCAGCCAGGCGCCCCCTAGGGGATGGGGAGCCTGTCAGCCCCGCGCCTGTCACTGCCTGGTGTCCCTGCTGCCACCAGCCAGGCCTCTGAAAACTTGTCAAACCATGCCCAGACTTGGGGCCAGTTTGGCCCAAAGATTGCAAGAGACAAGTTGGGAAGAAAGATATGGGACAGAGGGAGAAAGCGAAGGGAGCAGGAGAAAGGGAAGGAAGAATAAAAAGTAGTGTTGGGCTGCAGGAGTGAGATGGAGGAATTGCAAGAAAAGAGGCAGGAAGCAGGAGAGTGAGAGAAAAGGAAAGAAGAGACATGCAGCCAGACGAGGGCTTAGTGAGAGAGGATGGGACAGAGAAGAGGATGAGAAGGACATAAGGCAAGGCTGGGACAGGCAAGGACAGGCAAGGCAAGGCTAGGCTGCAGGACATGTTTTTGCTTTATAGTTTCTAGCACATTCGTCTTCAGACTAGGAGGAAAGCCATAAGACCGTATGGATTAGGCCCAAGCAAAAACCCCAGCTACTTGAGACACTTAGACTAAGCCTCAAATACCAAGATCTCTCCATAAGGATGGTTTTTATACTGTACTTCCACAATCTGCTGGCAGTACAAAATAATAAGCTGCAGATCTCCTTGGGCTGAGTCATGGTGCTTTGGGGTAGGGACCATGCGTATCATGGGAATATTTCACAGTTTCTGCTCTGTTTTCAGTGTATGACACCAAAACACCCACCTGATGACATCCTTTCAAGAGCAAAGGCAGCAATTTGCAGAATTCCGCTTCTTAGGGGAAGTGAGAAATTGCTGAGCTGACACCGAGTCCTGCAGTGTCCCTGTCACCTGCAGAGCCACCGCATCCTCGCCACGGTAGCGGGCATTGTGACAAAGGTTCTATGTCAGCTGGGTGTGGCAGCCAGGCGCCCCCTAGGGGATGGGGAGCCTGTCAGCCCCGCGCCTGTCACTGCCTGATGTCCCTGCTGCCACCAGCCAGGCCTCTGAAAACTTGTCAAACCATGCCCAGACTTGGGGCCAGTTTGGCCCAAAGTCTGCAAGAGACAAGTTGGGAAGAAAGATATGGGACATAGGGAGAAAGCGAAGGGAGCAGGAGAAAGAGAAGGAAGAATAAAAAGTAGTGTTGGGCTGCAGGAGTGAGATGGAGGAATTGCAAGAAAAGAGGCAGGAAGCAGGAGAGTGAGAGAAAAGGAAAGAAGAGACATGCAGCCAGACGAGGGGTTAGTGAGAGAGGATGGGACAGAGAAGAGGATGAGAAGGACATAAGGCAAGGCTGGGACAGGCAAGGACAGGCAAGGCAAGGCTAGGCTGCAGGACATGTTTTTGCTTTATAGTTTCTAGCACATTCGTCTTCAGACTAGGAGGAAAGCCATAAGACCGTATGGATTAGGCCCAAGCAAAAACCCCAGCTACTTGAGACACTTAGACTAAGCCTCAAATACCAAGATCTCTCCATAAGGATGGTTTTTATACTGTACTTCCACAATCTGCTGGCAGTACAAAATAATAAGCTGCAGATCTCCTTGGGCTGAGTCATGGTGCTTTGGGGTAGGGACCATGCGTATCATGGGAATATTTCACAGTTTCTGCTCTGTTTTCAGTGTATGACACCAAAACACCCACCTGATGACATTCTTTCAAGAGCAAAGGCAGCAATTTGCAGAATTCCGCTTCTTAGGGGAAGTGAGAAATTGCTGAGCTGACACCAAGTCCTGCAGTGTCCCTGTCACCTGCAGAGCCACCGCATCCTCGCCACGGTAGCGGGCATTGTGACAAAGGTTCTATGTCAGCTGGGTGTGGCAGCCAGGCGCCCCCTAGGGGATGGGGAGCCTGTCAGCCCCGCGCCTGTCACTGCCTGGTGTCCCTGCTGCCACCAGCCAGGCCTCTGAAAACTTGTCAAGCCATGCCCAGACTTGGGGCCAGTTTGGCCCAAAGTCTGCAAGAGACAAGTTGGGAAGAAAGATATGGGATATAGGGAGAAAGCGAAGGGAGCAGGAGAAAGGGAAGGAAGAATAAAAAGTAGTGTTGGGCTGCAGGAGTGAGATGGAGGAATTGCAAGAAAAGAGGCAGGAAGCAGGAGAGTGAGAGAAAAGGAAAGAAGAGACATGCAGACAGACGAGGGGTTAGTGAGAGAGGATGGGACAGAGAACAGGATGAGAAGGACATAAGGCAAGGCTGGGACAGGCAAGGACAGGCAAGGCAAGGCTAGGCTGCAGGACATGTTTTTGCTTTATAGTTTCTAGCACATTCGTCTTCAGACTAGGAGGAAAGCCATAAGACCGTATGGATTAGGCCCAAGCAAAAACCCCAGCTACTTGAGACACTTAGACTAAGCCTCAAATACCAAGATCTCTCCATAAGGATGGTTTTTATACTGTACTTCCACAACCTGCTGGCAGTACAAAATAATAAGCTGCAGATCTCCTTGGGCTGAGTCATGGTGCTTTGGGGCAGGGACCATGCGTATCATGGGAATATTTCACAGTTTCTGCTCTGTTTTCAGTGTATGACACCAAAACACCCACCTGATGACATCCTTTCAAGAGCAAAGGCAGCAATTTGCAGAATTCCGCTTCTTAGGGGAAGTGAGAAATTGCTGAGCTGACACCAACTCCTGCAGTGTCCCTGTCACCTGCAGAGCCACCGCATCCTCGCCACGGTAGCGGGCATTGTGACAAAGGTTCTATGTCAGCTGGGTGTGGCAGCCAGGCGCCCCCTAGGGGATGGGGAGCCTGTCAGCCCCGGGCCTGTCACTGCCTGGTGTCCCAGCTGCCACAAGCCAGGCCTCTGAAAACTTGTCAAGCCATGCCCAGACTTGGGGCCAGTTTGGCCCAAAGTCTGCAAGAGACAAGTCGGGAAGAAAGATATGGGACAGAGGGAGAAAGCGAAGGGAGCAGGAGAAAGGGAAGGAAGAATAAAAAGTAGTGTTGGGCTGCAGGAGTGAGATGGAGGAATTGCAAGAAAAGAGGCAGGAAGCAGGAGAGTGAGAGAAAAGGAAAGAAGAGACATGCAGCCAGACGAGGGGTTAGTGAGAGAGGATGGGACAGAGAAGAGGATGAGAAGGACATAAGGCAAGGCTGGGACAGGCAAGGACAGGCAAGGCAAGGCTAGGCTGCAGGACATGTTTTTGCTTTATAGTTTCTAGCACATTCGTCTTCAGACTAGGAGGAAAGCCGTAAGACCGTATGGATTAGGCCCAAGCAAAAACCCCAGCTACTTGAGACACTTAGACTAAGCCTCAAATACCAAGATCTCTCCATAAGGATGGTTTTTATACTGTACTTCCACAATCTGCTGGCAGTACAAAATAATAAGCTGCAGATCTCCTTGGGCTGAGTCATGGTGCTTTGGGGCAGGGACCATGCGTATCATGGGAATATTTCACAGTTTCTGCTCTGTTTTCAGTGTATGACACCAAAACACCCACCTGATGACATCCTTTCAAGAGCAAAGGCAGCAATTTGCAGAATTCCGCTTCTTAGGGGAAGTGAGAAATTGCTGAGCTGACACCAAGTCCTGCAGTGTCCCTGTCACCTGCAGAGCCACCGCATCCTCGCCACGGTAGCGGGCATTGTGACAAAGGTTCTATGTCAGCTGGGTGTGGCAGCCAGGCGCCCCCTAGCGGATGGGGAGCCTGTCAGCCCCGGGCCTGTCACTGCCTGGTGTCCCAGCTGCCACCAGCCAGGCCTCTGAAAACTTGTCAAGCCATGCCCAGACTTGGGGCCAGTTTGGCCCAAAGTCTGCAAGAGACAAGTCGGGAAGAAAGATATGGGACAGAGGGAGAAAGCAAAGGGAGCAGGAGAAAGGGAAGGAAGAATAAAAAGTAGTGTTGGGCTGCAGGAGTGAGATGGAGGAATTGCAAGAAAAGAGGCAGGAAGCAGGAGAGTGAGAGAAAAGGAAAGAAGAGACATGCAGCCAGACGAGGGGTTAGTGAGAGAGGATGGGACAGAGAAGAGGATGAGAAGGACATAAGGCAAGGCTGGGACAGGCAAGGACAGGCAAGGCAAGGCTAGGCTGCAGGACATGTTTTTGCTTTATAGTTTCTAGCACATTCGTCTTCAGACTAGGAGGAAAGCCGTAAGACCGTATGGATTAGGCCCAAGCAAAAACCCCAGCTACTTGAGACACTTAGACTAAGCCTCAAATACCAAGATCTCTCCATAAGGATGGTTTTTATACTGTACTTCAACAATCTGCTGGCAGTACAAAATAATAAGCTGCAGATCTCCTTGGGCTGAGTCATGGTGCTTTGGGGCAGGGGCCATGCGTATCATGGGAATATTTCACAGTTTCTGCTCTGTTTTCAGTGTATGACACCAAAACACCCACCTGATGACATCCTTTCAAGAGCAAAGGCAGCAATTTGCAGAATTCCGCTTCTTAGGGGAAGTGAGAAATTGCTGAGCTGACACCAAGTCCTGCAGTGTCCCTGTCACCTGCAGAGTCACCGCATCCTCGCCACGGTAGCGGGCATTGTGACAAAGGTTCTATGTCAGCTGGGTGTGGCAGCCAGGCGCCCCCTAGGGGATGGGGAGCCTGTCAGCCCCGCACCTGTCACTGCCTGGTATCGCTGCTGCCAACAGCCAGGCCTCTGAAAACTTGTCAATCCATGCCCAGACTTGGGGCCAGTTTGGCCCAAAGTCTGCAAGAGACAAGTCGGGAAGAAAGATATGGGACAGAGGGAGAAAGCGAAGGGAGCAGGAGAAAGGGAAGGAAGAATAAAAAGTAGTGTTGGGCTGCAGGAGTGAGATGGAGGAATTGCAAGAAAAGAGGCAGGAAGCAGGAGAGTGAGAGAAAAGGAAAGAAGAGACATGCAGCCAGACGAGGGGTTAGTGAGAGAGGATGGGACAGAGAAGAGGATGAGAAGGACATAAGGCAAGGCTGGGACAGGCAAGGACAGGCAAGGCAAGGCTAGGCTGCAGGACATGTTTTTGCTTTATAGTTTCTAGCACATTCGTCTTCAGACTAGGAGGAAAGCCGTAAGACCGTATGGATTAGGCCCAAGAAAAACCCCAGCTACTTGAGACACTTAGACTAAGCCTCAAATACCAAGATCTCTCCATAAGGATGGTTTTTATACTGTACTTCCACAATCTGCTGGCAGTACAAAATAATAAGCTGCAGATCTCCTTGGGCTGAGTCATGGTGCTTTGGGGCAGGGACCATGCGTATCATGGGAATATTTCACAGTTTCTGCTCTGTTTTCAGTGTATGACACCAAAACACCCACCTGATGACATCCTTTCAAGAGCAAAGGCAGCAATTTGCAGAATTCCGCTTCTTAGGGGAAGTGAGAAATTGCTGAGCTGACACCAAGTCCTGCAGAGTCCCTGTCACCTGCAGAGCCACCGCATCCTCGCCACGGTAGCGGGCATTGTGACAAAGGTTCTATGTCAGCTGGGTGTGGCAGCCAGGCGCCCCCTAGGGGATGGGGAGCCTGTCAGCCCCGGGCCTGTCTTTGCCTGATGTCCCAGCTGCCACCAGCCAGGCCTCTGAAAACTTGTCAAGCCATGCCCAGACTTGGGGCCAGTTTGGCCCAAAGTCTGCAAGAGACAAGTCGGGAAGAAAGATATGGGACAGAGGGAGAAAGCGAAGGGAGCAGGAGAAAGGGAAGGAAGAATAAAAAGTAGTGTTGGGCTGCAGGAGTGAGATGGAGGAATTGCAAGAAAAGAGGCAGGAAGCAGGAGAGTGGGAGAAAAGGAAAGAAGAGACATGCAGCCAGATGAGGGGTTAGTGAGAGAGGATGGGACAGAGAAGAGGATGAGAAGGACATAAGGCAAGGCTGGGACAGGCAAGGACAGGCAAGGCAAGGCTAGGCTGCAGGACATGTTTTTGCTTTATAGTTTCTAGCACATTCGTCTTCAGACTAGGAGGAAAGCCATAAGACCGTATGGATTAGGCCCAAGCAAAAACCCCAGCTACTTGAGACACTTAGACTAAGCCTCAAATACCAAGATCTCTCCATAAGGATGGTTTTTATACTGTACTTCCACAATCTGCTGGCAGTACAAAATAATAAGCTGCAGATCTCCTTGGGCTGAGTCATGGTGCTTTGGGGCAGGGACCATGCGTATCATGGGAATATTTCACAGTTTCTGCTCTGTTTTCAGTGTATGACACCAAAACACCCACCTGATGACATCCTTTCAAGAGCAAAGGCAGCAATTTGCAGAATTCCGCTTCTTAGGGGAAGTGAGAAATTGCTGAGCTGACACCAAGTCCTGCAGAGTCCCTGTCACCTGCAGAGCCACCGCATCCTCGCCACGGTAGCGGGCATTGTGACAAAGGTTCTATGTCAGCTGGGTGTGGCAGCCAGGCGCCCCCTAGGGGATGGGGAGCCTGTCAGCCCCGGGCCTGTCTTTGCCTGATGTCCCTGCTGCCACCAGCCAGGCCTCTGAAAACTTGTCAAGCCATGCCCAGACTTGGGGCCAGTTTGGCCCAAAGTCTGCAAGAGACAAGTCGGGAAGAAAGATATGGGACAGAGGGAGAAAGCGAAGGGAGCAGGAGAAAGGGAAGGAAGAATAAAAAGTAGTGTTGGGCTGCAGGAGTGAGATGGAGGAATTGCAAGAAAAGAGGCAGGAAGCAGGAGAGTGAGAGAAAAGGAAAGAAGAGACATGCAGCCAGACGAGGGGTTAGTGAGAGAGGATGGGACAGAGAAGAGGATGAGAAGGACATAAGGCAAGGCTGGGACAGGCAAGGACAGGCAAGGCAAGGCTAGGCTGCAGGACATGTTTTTGCTTTATAGTTTCTAGCACATTCGTCTTCAGACTAGGAGGAAAGCCGTAAGACCGTATGGATTAGGCCCAAGCAAAAACCCCAGCTACTTGAGACACTTAGACTAAGCCTCAAATACCAAGATCTCTCCATAAGGATGGTTTTTATACTGTACTTCAACAATCTGCTGGCAGTACAAAATAATAAGCTGCAGATCTCCTTGGGCTGAGTCATGGTGCTTTGGGGCAGGGGCCATGCGTATCATGGGAATATTTCACAGTTTCTGCTCTGTTTTCAGTGTATGACACCAAAACACCCACCTGATGACATCCTTTCAAGAGCAAAGGCAGCAATTTGCAGAATTCCGCTTCTTAGGGGAAGTGAGAAATTGCTGAGCTGACACCAAGTCCTGCAGTGTCCCTGTCACCTGCAGAGTCACCGCATCCTCGCCACGGTAGCGGGCATTGTGACAAAGGTTCTATGTCAGCTGGGTGTGGCAGCCAGGCGCCCCCTAGGGGATGGGGAGCCTGTCAGCCCCGCACCTGTCACTGCCTGGTATCGCTGCTGCCAACAGCCAGGCCTCTGAAAACTTGTCAATCCATGCCCAGACTTGGGGCCAGTTTGGCCCAAAGTCTGCAAGAGACAAGTCGGGAAGAAAGATATGGGACAGAGGGAGAAAGCGAAGGGAGCAGGAGAAAGGGAAGGAAGAATAAAAAGTAGTGTTGGGCTGCAGGAGTGAGATGGAGGAATTGCAAGAAAAGAGGCAGGAAGCAGGAGAGTGAGAGAAAAGGAAAGAAGAGACATGCAGCCAGACGAGGGGTTAGTGAGAGAGGATGGGACAGAGAAGAGGATGAGAAGGACATAAGGCAAGGCTGGGACAGGCAAGGACAGGCAAGGCAAGGCTAGGCTGCAGGACATGTTTTTGCTTTATAGTTTCTAGCACATTCGTCTTCAGACTAGGAGGAAAGCCGTAAGACCGTATGGATTAGGCCCAAGAAAAACCCCAGCTACTTGAGACACTTAGACTAAGCCTCAAATACCAAGATCTCTCCATAAGGATGGTTTTTATACTGTACTTCCACAATCTGCTGGCAGTACAAAATAATAAGCTGCAGATCTCCTTGGGCTGAGTCATGGTGCTTTGGGGCAGGGACCATGCGTATCATGGGAATATTTCACAGTTTCTGCTCTGTTTTCAGTGTATGACACCAAAACACCCACCTGATGACATCCTTTCAAGAGCAAAGGCAGCAATTTGCAGAATTCCGCTTCTTAGGGGAAGTGAGAAATTGCTGAGCTGACACCAAGTCCTGCAGAGTCCCTGTCACCTGCAGAGCCACCGCATCCTCGCCACGGTAGCGGGCATTGTGACAAAGGTTCTATGTCAGCTGGGTGTGGCAGCCAGGCGCCCCCTAGGGGATGGGGAGCCTGTCAGCCCCGGGCCTGTCTTTGCCTGATGTCCCAGCTGCCACCAGCCAGGCCTCTGAAAACTTGTCAAGCCATGCCCAGACTTGGGGCCAGTTTGGCCCAAAGTCTGCAAGAGACAAGTCGGGAAGAAAGATATGGGACAGAGGGAGAAAGCGAAGGGAGCAGGAGAAAGGGAAGGAAGAATAAAAAGTAGTGTTGGGCTGCAGGAGTGAGATGGAGGAATTGCAAGAAAAGAGGCAGGAAGCAGGAGAGTGGGAGAAAAGGAAAGAAGAGACATGCAGCCAGATGAGGGGTTAGTGAGAGAGGATGGGACAGAGAAGAGGATGAGAAGGACATAAGGCAAGGCTGGGACAGGCAAGGACAGGCAAGGCAAGGCTAGGCTGCAGGACATGTTTTTGCTTTATAGTTTCTAGCACATTCGTCTTCAGACTAGGAGGAAAGCCATAAGACCGTATGGATTAGGCCCAAGCAAAAACCCCAGCTACTTGAGACACTTAGACTAAGCCTCAAATACCAAGATCTCTCCATAAGGATGGTTTTTATACTGTACTTCCACAATCTGCTGGCAGTACAAAATAATAAGCTGCAGATCTCCTTGGGCTGAGTCATGGTGCTTTGGGGCAGGGACCATGCGTATCATGGGAATATTTCACAGTTTCTGCTCTGTTTTCAGTGTATGACACCAAAACACCCACCTGATGACATCCTTTCAAGAGCAAAGGCAGCAATTTGCAGAATTCCGCTTCTTAGGGGAAGTGAGAAATTGCTGAGCTGACACCAAGTCCTGCAGAGTCCCTGTCACCTGCAGAGCCACCGCATCCTCGCCACGGTAGCGGGCATTGTGACAAAGGTTCTATGTCAGCTGGGTGTGGCAGCCAGGCGCCCCCTAGGGGATGGGGAGCCTGTCAGCCCCGGGCCTGTCTTTGCCTGATGTCCCTGCTGCCACCAGCCAGGCCTCTGAAAACTTGTCAAGCCATGCCCAGACTTGGGGCCAGTTTGGCCCAAAGTCTGCAAGAGACAAGTCGGGAAGAAAGATATGGGACAGAGGGAGAAAGCGAAGGGAGCAGGAGAAAGGGAAGGAAGAATAAAAAGTAGTGTTGGGCTGCAGGAGTGAGATGGAGGAATTGCAAGAAAAGAGGCAGGAAGCAGGAGAGTGAGAGAAAAGGAAAGAAGAGACATGCAGCCAGACGAGGGGTTAGTGAGAGAGGATGGGACAGAGAAGAGGATGAGAAGGACATAAGGCAAGGCTGGGACAGGCAAGGACAGGCAAGGCAAGGCTAGGCTGCAGGACATGTTTTTGCTTTATAGTTTCTAGCACATTCGTCTTCAGACTAGGAGGAAAGCCATAAGACCGTATGGATTAGGCCCAAGCAAAAACCCCAGCTACTTGAGACACTTAGACTAAGCCTCAAATACCAAGATCTCTCCATAAGGATGGTTTTTATACTGTACTTCCACAATCTGCTGGCAGTACAAAATAATAAGCTGCAGATCTCCTTGGGCTGAGTCATGGTGCTTTGGGGCAGGGACCATGCGTATCATGGGAATATTTCACAGTTTCTGCTCTGTTTTCAGTGTATGACACCAAAACACCCACCTGATGACATCCTTTCAAGAGC
This sequence comes from Columba livia, assembly GCF_036013475.1. Classification (NCBI taxonomy): domain Eukaryota; kingdom Metazoa; phylum Chordata; class Aves; order Columbiformes; family Columbidae; genus Columba; species Columba livia. The sequence continues at coordinate 4,542,979 of NW_027043008.1, forward strand.
AAAGGCAGCAATTTGCAGAATTCCGCTTCTTAGGGGAAGTGAGAAATTGCTGAGCTGACACCAAGTCCTGCAGTGTCACTGTCACCTGCAGAGCACCGCATCCTCGCCACGGTAGCGGGCATTGTGACAAAGGTTCTATGTCAGCTGGGTGTGGCAGCCAGGCGCCCCCTAGGGGATGGGGAGCCTGTCAGCCCCGCGCCTGTCACTGCCTGGTGTCCCTGCTGCCACCAGCCAGGCCTCTGAAAACTTGTCAAACCATGCCCAGACTTGGGGCCAGTTTGGCCCAAAGTCTGCAAGAGACAAGTCGGGAAGAAAGATATGGGACATAGGGAGAAAGCGAAGGGAGCAGGAGAAAGGGAAGGAAGAATAAAAAGTAGTGTTGGGCTGCAGGAGTGAGATGGAGGAATTGCAAGAAAAGAGGCAGGAAGCAGGAGAGTGAGAGAAAAGGAAAGAATATACATGCAGCCAGATGAGGGGTTAGTGAGAGAGGATGGGACAGAGAAGAGGATGAGAAGGACATAAGGCAAGGCTGGGACAGGCAAGGACAGGCAAGGCAAGGCTAGGCTGCAGGACATGTTTTTGCTTTATAGTTTCTAGCACATTCGTCTTCAGACTAGGAGGAAAGCCATAAGACCGTACGGATTAGGCCCAAGCAAAAACCCCAGCTACTTGAGACACTTAGACTAAGCCTCAAATACCAAGATCTCTCCATAAGGATGGTTTTTATACTGTACTTCCACAATCTGCTGGCAGTACAAAATAATAAGCTGCAGATCTCCTTGGGCTGAGTCATGGTGCTTTGGGGCAGGGGCCATGCGTATCATGGGAATATTTTACAGTTTCTGCTCTGTTTTCAGTGTATGACACCAAAACACCCACCTGATGACATCCTTTCAAGAGCAAAGGCAGCAATTTGCAGAATTCCGCTTCTTAGGGGAAGTGAGAAATTGCTGAGCTGACACCAAGTCCTGCAGTGTCCCTGTCACCTGCAGAGTCACCGCATCCTCGCCACGGTAGCGGGCATTGTGACAAAGGTTCTATGTCAGCTGGGTGTGGCAGCCAGGCGCCCCCTAGGGGATGGGGAGCCTGTCAGCCCCGCGCCTGTCACTGCCTGGTATCGCTGCTGCCACCAGCCAGGCCTCTGAAAACTTGTCAATCCATGCCCAGACTTGGGGCCAGTTTGGCCCAAAGTCTGCAAGAGACAAGTCGGGAAGAAAGATATGGGACAGAGGGAGAAAGCGAAGGGAGCAGGAGAAAGGGAAGAAAGAATAAAAAGTAGTGTTGGGCTGCAGGAGTGAGATGGAGGAATTGCAAGAAAAGAGGCAGGAAGCAGGAGAGTGAGAGAAAAGGAAAGAAGAGACATGCAGCCAGACGAGGGGTTAGTGAGAGAGGATGGGACAGAGAAGAGGATGAGAAGGACATAAGGCAAGGCTGGGACAGGCAAGGACAGGCAAGGCAAGGCTAGGCTGCAGGACATGTTTTTGCTTTATAGTTTCTAGCACATTCGTCTTCAGACTAGGAGGAAAGCCATAAGACCGTATGGATTAGGCCCAAGCAAAAACCCCAGCTACTTGAGACACTTAGACTAAGCCTCAAATACCAAGATCTCTCCATAAGGATGGTTTTTATACTGTACTTCCACAATCTGCTGGCAGTACAAAATAATAAGCTGCAGATCTCCTTGGGCTGAGTCATGGTGCTTTGGGGCAGGGACCATGCGTATCATGGGAATATTTCACAGTTTCTGCTCTGTTTTCAGTGTATGACACCAAAACACCCACCTGATGACATCCTTTCAAGAGCAAAGGCAGCAATTTGCAGAATTCCGCTTCTTAGGGGAAGTGAGAAATTGCTGAGCTGACACCAAGTCCTGCAGTGTCACTGTCACCTGCAGAGCACCGCATCCTCGCCACGGTAGCGGGCATTGTGACAAAGGTTCTATGTCAGCTGGGTGTGGCAGCCAGGCGCCCCCTAGGGGATGGGGAGCCTGTCAGCCCCGCGCCTGTCACTGCCTGGTGTCCCTGCTGCCACCAGCCAGGCCTCTGAAAACTTGTCAAACCATTCCCAGACTTGGGGCCAGTTTGGCCCAAAGTCTGCAAGAGACAAGTCGGGAAGAAAGATATGGGACATAGGGAGAAAGCGAAGGGAGCAGGAGAAAGGGAAGGAAGAATAAAAAGTAGTGTTGGGCTGCAGGAGTGAGATGGAGGAATTGCAAGAAAAGAGGCAGGAAGCAGGAGAGTGAGAGAAAAGGAAAGAAGAGACATGCAGCCAGACGAGGGGTTAGTGAGAGAGGATGGGACAGAGAAGAGGATGAGAAGGACATAAGGCAAGGCTGGGACAGGCAAGGTCAGGCAAGGCAAGGCTAGGCTGCAGGACATGTTTTTGCTTTATAGTTTCTAGCACATTCGTCTTCAGACTAGGAGGAAAGCCATAAGACCGTATGGATTAGGCCCAAGCAAAAACCCCAGCTACTTGAGACACTTAGACTAAGCCTCAAATACCAAGATCTCTCCATAAGGATGGTTTTTATACTGTACTTCCACAACCTGCTGGCAGTACAAAATAATAAGCTGCAGATCTCCTTGGGCTGAGTCATGGTGCTTTGGGGCAGGGACCATGCATATCATGGGAATATTTTACCGTTTCTGCTCTGTTTTCAGTGTATGACACCAAAACACCCACCTGATGACATCCTTTCAAGAGCAAAGGCAGCAATTTGCAGAATTCCGCTTCTTAGGGGAAGTGAGAAATTGCTGAGCTGACACCAAGTCCTGCAGTGTCCCTGTCACCTGCAGAGCCACCGCATCCTCGCCACGGTAGCGGGCATTGTGACAAAGGTTCTATGTCAGCTGGGTGTGGCAGCCAGGCGCCCCCTAGGGGATGGGGAGCCTGTCAGCCCTGGGCCTGTCACTGCCTGGTGTCCCAGCTGCCACCAGCCAGGCCTCTGTAAACTTGTCAAGCCATGCCCAGACTTGGGGCCAGTTTGGCCCAAAGTCTGCAAGAGACAAGTCGGGAAGAAAGATATGGGACAGAGGGAGAAAGCGAAGGGAGCAGGAGAAAGGGAAGGAAGAATAAAAAGTAGTGTTGGGCTGCAGGAGTGAGATGGAGGAATTGCAAGAAAAGAGGCAGGAAGCAGGAGAGTGAGAGAAAAGGAAAGAAGAGACATGCAGCCAGACGAGGGGTTAGTGAGAGAGGATGGGACAGAGAAGAGGATGAGAAGGACATAAGGCAAGGCTGGGACAGGCAAGGACAGGCAAGGCAAGGCTAGGCTGCAGGACATGTTTTTGCTTTATAGTTTCTAGCACATTCGTCTTCAGACTAGGAGGAAAGCCGTAAGACCGTATGGATTAGGCCCAAGCAAAAACCCCAGCTACTTGAGACACTTAGACTAAGCCTCAAATACCAAGATCTCTCCATAAGGATGGTTTTTATACTGTACTTCCACAATCTGCTGGCAGTACAAAATAATAAGCTGCAGATCTCCTTGGGCTGAGTCATGGTGCTTTGGGGCAGGGGCCATGCGTATCATGGGAATATTTCACAGTTTCTGCTCTGTTTTCAGTGTATGACACCAAAACACCCACCTGATGACATCCTTTCAAGAGCAAAGGCAGCAATTTGCAGAATTCCGCTTCTTAGGGGAAGTGAGAAATTGCTGAGCTGACACCAAGTCCTGCAGTGTCCCTGTCACCTGCAGAGTCACCGCATCCTCGCCACGGTAGCGGGCATTGTGACAAAGGTTCTATGTCAGCTGGGTGTGGCAGCCAGGCGCCCCCTAGGGGATGGGGAGCCTGTCAGCCCCGCGCCTGTCACTGCCTGGTGTCCCTGCTGCCACCAGCCAGGCCTCTGAAAACTTGTCAAACCATTCCCAGACTTGGGGCCAGTTTGGCCCAAAGTCTGCAAGAGACAAGTCGGGAAGAAAGATATGGGACATAGGGAGAAAGCGAAGGGAGCAGGAGAAAGGGAAGGAAGAATAAAAAGTAGTGTTGGGCTGCAGGAGTGAGATGGAGGAATTGCAAGAAAAGAGGCAGGAAGCAGGAGAGTGAGAGAAAAGGAAAGAAGAGACATGCAGCCAGACGAGGGGTTAGTGAGAGAGGATGGGACAGAGAAGAGGATGAGAAGGACATAAGGCAAGGCTGGGACAGGCAAGGTCAGGCAAGGCAAGGCTAGGCTGCAGGACATGTTTTTGCTTTATAGTTTCTAGCACATTCGTCTTCAGACTAGGAGGAAAGCCATAAGACCGTATGGATTAGGCCCAAGCAAAAACCCCAGCTACTTGAGACACTTAGACTAAGCCTCAAATACCAAGATCTCTCCATAAGGATGGTTTTTATACTGTACTTCCACAACCTGCTGGCAGTACAAAATAATAAGCTGCAGATCTCCTTGGGCTGAGTCATGGTGCTTTGGGGCAGGGACCATGCATATCATGGGAATATTTTACCGTTTCTGCTCTGTTTTCAGTGTATGACACCAAAACACCCACCTGATGACATCCTTTCAAGAGCAAAGGCAGCAATTTGCAGAATTCCGCTTCTTAGGGGAAGTGAGAAATTGCTGAGCTGACACCAAGTCCTGCAGTGTCCCTGTCACCTGCAGAGCCACCGCATCCTCGCCACGGTAGCGGGCATTGTGACAAAGGTTCTATGTCAGCTGGGTGTGGCAGCCAGGCGCCCCCTAGGGGATGGGGAGCCTGTCAGCCCTGGGCCTGTCACTGCCTGGTGTCCCAGCTGCCACCAGCCAGGCCTCTGAAAACTTGTCAAGCCATGCCCAGACTTGGGGCCAGTTTGGCCCAAAGTCTGCAAGAGACAAGTCGGGAAGAAAGATATGGGACAGAGGGAGAAAGCGAAGGGAGCAGGAGAAAGGGAAGGAAGAATAAAAAGTAGTGTTGGGCTGCAGGAGTGAGATGGAGGAATTGCAAGAAAAGAGGCAGGAAGCAGGAGAGTGAGAGAAAAGGAAAGAAGAGACATGCAGCCAGACGAGGGGTTAGTGAGAGAGGATGGGACAGAGAAGAGGATGAGAAGGACATAAGGCAAGGCTGGGACAGGCAAGGACAGGCAAGGCAAGGCTAGGCTGCAGGACATGTTTTTGCTTTATAGTTTCTAGCACATTCGTCTTCAGACTAGGAGGAAAGCCGTAAGACCGTATGGATTAGGCCCAAGCAAAAACCCCAGCTACTTGAGACACTTAGACTAAGCCTCAAATACCAAGATCTCTCCATAAGGATGGTTTTTATACTGTACTTCCACAATCTGCTGGCAGTACAAAATAATAAGCTGCAGATCTCCTTGGGCTGAGTCATGGTGCTTTGGGGCAGGGGCCATGCGTATCATGGGAATATTTCACAGTTTCTGCTCTGTTTTCAGTGTATGACACCAAAACACCCACCTGATGACATCCTTTCAAGAGCAAAGGCAGCAATTTGCAGAATTCCGCTTCTTAGGGGAAGTGAGAAATTGCTGAGCTGACACCAAGTCCTGCAGTGTCCCTGTCACCTGCAGAGTCACCGCATCCTCGCCACGGTAGCGGGCATTGTGACAAAGGTTCTATGTCAGCTGGGTGTGGCAGCCAGGCGCCCCCTAGGGGATGGGGAGCCTGTCAGCCCCGCGCCTGTCACTGCCTGGAGTCGCTGCTGCCACCAGCCAGGCCTCTGAAAACTTGTCAATCCATGCCCAGACTTGGGGCCAGTTTGGCCCAAAGTCTGCAAGAGACAAGTCGGGAAGAAAGATATGGGACAGAGGGAGAAAGCGAAGGGAGCAGGAGAAAGGGAAGGAAGAATAAAAAGTAGTGTTGGGCTGCAGGAGTGAGATGGAGGAATTGCAAGAAAAGAGGCAGGAAGCAGGAGAGTGAGAGAAAAGGAAAGAAGAGACATGCAGCCAGACGAGGGGTTAGTGAGAGAGGATGGGACAGAGAAGAGGATGAGAAGGACATAAGGCAAGGCTGGGACAGGCAAGGACAGGCAAGGCAAGGCTAGGCTGCAGGACATGTTTTTGCTTTATAGTTTCTAGCACATTCGTCTTCAGACTAGGAGGAAAGCCGTAAGACCGTATGGATTAGGCCCAAGCAAAAACCCCAGCTACTTGAGACACTTAGACTAAGCCTCAAATACCAAGATCTCTCCATAAGGATGGTTTTTATACTGTACTTCCACAATCTGCTGGCAGTACAAAATAATAAGCTGCAGATCTCCTTGGGCTGAGTCATGGTGCTTTGGGGCAGGGACCATGCGTATCATGGGAATATTTCACAGTTTCTGCTCTGTTTTCAGTGTATGACACCAAAACACCCACCTGATGACATCCTTTCAAGAGCAAAGGCAGCAATTTGCAGAATTCCGCTTCTTAGGGGAAGTGAGAAATTGCTGAGCTGACACCAAGTCCTGCAGAGTCCCTGTCACCTGCAGAGCCACCGCATCCTCGCCACGGTAGCGGGCATTGTGACAAAGGTTCTATGTCAGCTGGGTGTGGCAGCCAGGCGCCCCCTAGGGGATGGGGAGCCTGTCAGCCCCGGGCCTGTCTTTGCCTGATGTCCCTGCTGCCACCAGCCAGGCCTCTGAAAACTTGTCAAGCCATGCCCAGACTTGGGGCCAGTTTGGCCCAAAGTCTGCAAGAGACAAGTCGGGAAGAAAGATATGGGACAGAGGGAGAAAGCGAAGGGAGCAGGAGAAAGGGAAGGAAGAATAAAAAGTAGTGTTGGGCTGCAGGAGTGAGATGGAGGAATTGCAAGAAAAGAGGCAGGAAGCAGGAGAGTGAGAGAAAAGGAAAGAAGAGACATGCAGCCAGACGAGGGGTTAGTGAGAGAGGATGGGACAGAGAAGAGGATGAGAAGGACATAAGGCAAGGCTGGGACAGGCAAGGACAGGCAAGGCAAGGCTAGGCTGCAGGACATGTTTTTGCTTTATAGTTTCTAGCACATTCGTCTTCAGACTAGGAGGAAAGCCATAAGACCGTATGGATTAGGCCCAAGCAAAAACCCCAGCTACTTGAGACACTTAGACTAAGCCTCAAATACCAAGATCTCTCCATAAGGATGGTTTTTATACTGTACTTCCACAATCTGCTGGCAGTACAAAACAATAAGCTGCAGATCTCCTTGGGCTGAGTCATGGTGCTTTGGGGCAGGGACCATGCGTATCATGGGAATATTTCACAGTTTCTGCTCTGTTTTCAGTGTATGACACCAAAACACCCACCTGATGACATCCTTTCAAGAGCAAAGGCAGCAATTTGCAGAATTCCGCTTCTTAGGGGAAGTGAGAAATTGCTGAGCTGACACCAAGTCCTGCAGAGTCCCTGTCAACTGCAGAGCCACCGCATCCTCGCCACGGTAGCGGGCATTGTGACAAAGGTTCTATGTCAGCTGGGTGTGGCAGCCAGGCGCCCCCTAGGGGATGGGGAGCCTGTCAGCCCCGCGCCTGTCACTGCCTGGTATCGCTGCTGCCACCAGCCAGGCCTCTGAAAACTTGTCAATCCATGCCCAGACTTGGGGCCAGTTTGGCCCAAAGTCTGCAAGAGACAAGTCGGGAAGAAAGATATGGGACAGAGGGAGAAAGCGAAGGGAGCAGGAGAAAGGGAAGGAAGAATAAAAAGTAGTGTTGGGCTGCAGGAGTGAGATGGAGGAATTGCAAGAAAAGAGGCAGGAAGCAGGAGAGTGAGAGAAAAGGAAAGAAGAGACATGCAGCCAGACGAGGGCTTAGTGAGAGAGGATGGGACAGAGAAGAGGATGAGAAGGACATAAGGCAAGGCTGGGACAGGCAAGGACAGGCAAGGCAAGGCTAGGCTGCAGGACATGTTTTTGCTTTATAGTTTCTAGCACATTCGTCTTCAGACTAGGAGGAAAGCCGTAAGACCGTATGGATTAGGCCCAAGCAAAAACCCCAGCTACTTGAGACACTTAGACTAAGCCTCAAATACCAAGATCTCTCCATAAGGATGGTTTTTATACTGTACTTCCACAATCTGCTGGCAGTACAAAATAATAAGCTGCAGATCTCCTTGGGCTGAGTCATGGTGCTTTGGGGCAGGGACCATGCGTATCATGGGAATATTTCACAGTTTCTGCTCTGTTTTCAGTGTATGACACCAAAACACCCACCTGATGACATCCTTTCAAGAGCAAAGGCAGCAATTTGCAGAATTCCGCTTCTTAGGGGAAGTGAGAAATTGCTGAGCTGACACCAAGTCCTGCAGAGTCCCTGTCACCTGCAGAGCCACCGCATCCTCGCCACGGTAGCGGGCATTGTGACAAAGGTTCTATGTCAGCTGGGTGTGGCAGCCAGGCGCCCCCTAGGGGATGGGGAGCCTGTCAGCCCCGGGCCTGTCTTTGCCTGATGTCCCTGCTGCCACCAGCCAGGCCTCTGAAAACTTGTCAAGCCATGCCCAGACTTGGGGCCAGTTTGGCCCAAAGTCTGCAAGAGACAAGTCGGGAAGAAAGATATGGGACAGAGGGAGAAAGCGAAGGGAGCAGGAGAAAGGGAAGGAAGAATAAAAAGTAGTGTTGGGCTGCAGGAGTGAGATGGAGGAATTGCAAGAAAAGAGGCAGGAAGCAGGAGAGTGAGAGAAAAGGAAAGAAGAGACATGCAGCCAGACGAGGGGTTAGTGAGAGAGGATGGGACAGAGAAGAGGATGAGAAGGACATAAGGCAAGGCTGGGACAGGCAAGGACAGGCAAGGCAAGGCTAGGCTGCAGGACATGTTTTTGCTTTATAGTTTCTAGCACATTCGTCTTCAGACTAGGAGGAAAGCCATAAGACCGTATGGATTAGGCCCAAGCAAAAACCCCAGCTACTTGAGACACTTAGACTAAGCCTCAAATACCAAGATCTCTCCATAAGGATGGTTTTTATACTGTACTTCCACAATCTGCTGGCAGTACAAAATAATAAGCTGCAGATCTCCTTGGGCTGAGTCATGGTGCTTTGGGGCAGGGACCATGCGTATCATGGGAATATTTCACAGTTTCTGCTCTGTTTTCAGTGTATGACACCAAAACACCCACCTGATGACATCCTTTCAAGAGCAAAGGCAGCAATTTGCAGAATTCCGCTTCTTAGGGGAAGTGAGAAATTGCTGAGCTGACACCAAGTCCTGCAGAGTCCCTGTCACCTGCAGAGCCACCGCATCCTCGCCACGGTAGCGGGCATTGTGACAAAGGTTCTATGTCAGCTGGGTGTGGCAGCCAGGCGCCCCCTAGGGGATGGGGAGCCTGTCAGCCCCGGGCCTGTCTTTGCCTGATGTCCCTGCTGCCACCAGCCAGGCCTCTGAAAACTTGTCAAGCCATGCCCAGACTTGGGGCCAGTTTGGCCCAAAGTCTGCAAGAGACAAGTCGGGAAGAAAGATATGGGACATAGGGAGAAAGCGAAGGGAGCAGGAGAAAGGGAAGGAAGAATAAAAAGTAGTGTTGGGCTGCAGGAGTGAGATGGAGGAATTGCAAGAAAAGAGGCAGGAAGCAGGAGAGTGAGAGAAAAGGAAAGAAGAGACATGCAGCCAGACGAGGGCTTAGTGAGAGAGGATGGGACAGAGAAGAGGATGAGAAGGACATAAGGCAAGGCTGGGACAGGCAAGGACAGGCAAGGCAAGGCTAGGCTGCAGGACATGTTTTTGCTTTATAGTTTCTAGCACATTCGTCTTCAGACTAGGAGGAAAGCCGTAAGACCGTATGGATTAGGCCCAAGCAAAAACCCCAGCTACTTGAGACACTTAGACTAAGCCTCAAATACCAAGATCTCTCCATAAGGATGGTTTTTATACTGTACTTCCACAATCTGCTGGCAGTACAAAATAATAAGCTGCAGATCTCCTTGGGCTGAGTCATGGTGCTTTGGGGCAGGGACCATGCGTATCATGGGAATATTTCACAGTTTCTGCTCTGTTTTCAGTGTATGACACCAAAACACCCACCTGATGACATCCTTTCAAGAGCAAAGGCAGCAATTTGCAGAATTCCGCTTCTTAGGGGAAGTGAGAAATTGCTGAGCTGACACCAAGTCCTGCAGAGTCCCTGTCAACTGCAGAGCCACCGCATCCTCGCCACGGTAGCGGGCATTGTGACAAAGGTTCTATGTCAGCTGGGTGTGGCAGCCAGGCGCCCCCTAGGGGATGGGGAGCCTGTCAGCCCCGCGCCTGTCACTGCCTGGTATCGCTGCTGCCACCAGCCAGGCCTCTGAAAACTTGTCAATCCATGCCCAGACTTGGGGCCAGTTTGGCCCAAAGTCTGCAAGAGACAAGTCGGGAAGAAAGATATGGGACAGAGGGAGAAAGCGAAGGGAGCAGGAGAAAGGGAAGGAAGAATAAAAAGTAGTGTTGGGCTGCAGGAGGTAGATGGAGGAATTGCAAGAAAAGAGGCAGGAAGCAGGAGAGTGAGAGAAAAGGAAAGAAGAGACATGCAGCCAGACGAGGGGTTAGTGAGAGAGGATGGGACAGAGAAGAGGATGAGAAGGACATAAGGCAAGGCTGGGACAGGCAAGGACAGGCAAGGCAAGGCTAGGCTGCAGGACATGTTTTTGCTTTATAGTTTCTAGCACATTCGTCTTCAGACTAGGAGGAAAGCCGTAAGACCGTATGGATTAGGCCCAAGCAAAAACCCCAGCTACTTGAGACACTTAGACTAAGCCTCAAATACCAAGATCTCTCCATAAGGATGGTTTTTATACTGTACTTCCACAATCTGCTGGCAGTACAAAATAATAAGCTGCAGATCTCCTTGGGCTGAGTCATGGTGCTTTGGGGCAGGGACCATGCGTATCATGGGAATATTTCACAGTTTCTGCTCTGTTTTCAGTGTATGACACCAAAACACCCACCTGATGACATCCTTTCAAGAGCAAAGGCAGCAATTTGCAGAATTCCGCTTCTTAGGGGAAGTGAGAAATTGCTGAGCTGACACCAAGTCCTGCAGAGTCCCTGTCACCTGCAGAGCCACCGCATCCTCGCCACGGTAGCGGGCATTGTGACAAAGGTTCTATGTCAGCTGGGTGTGGCAGCCAGGCGCCCCCTAGGGGATGGGGAGCCTGTCAGCCCCGGGCCTGTCTTTGCCTGATGTCCCTGCTGCCACCAGCCAGGCCTCTGAAAACTTGTCAAGCCATGCCCAGACTTGGGGCCAGTTTGGCCCAAAGTCTGCAAGAGACAAGTCGGGAAGAAAGATATGGGACAGAGGGAGAAAGCGAAGGGAGCAGGAGAAAGGGAAGGAAGAATAAAAAGTAGTGTTGGGCTGCAGGAGTGAGATGGAGGAATTGCAAGAAAAGAGGCAGGAAGCAGGAGAGTGAGAGAAAAGGAAAGAAGAGACATGCAGCCAGACGAGGGCTTAGTGAGAGAGGATGGGACAGAGAAGAGGATGAGAAGGACATAAGGCAAGGCTGGGACAGGCAAGGACAGGCAAGGCAAGGCTAGGCTGCAGGACATGTTTTTGCTTTATAGTTTCTAGCACATTCGTCTTCAGACTAGGAGGAAAGCCATAAGACCGTATGGATTAGGCCCAAGCAAAAACCCCAGCTACTTGAGACACTTAGACTAAGCCTCAAATACCAAGATCTCTCCATAAGGATGGTTTTTATACTGTACTTCCACAATCTGCTGGCAGTACAAAATAATAAGCTGCAGATCTCCTTGGGCTGAGTCATGGTGCTTTGGGGCAGGGACCATGCGTATCATGGGAATATTTCACAGTTTCTGCTCTGTTTTCAGTGTATGACACCAAAACACCCACCTGATGACATCCTTTCAAGAGCAAAGGCAGCAATTTGCAGAATTCCGCTTCTTAGGGGAAGTGAGAAATTGCTGAGCTGACACCAAGTCCTGCAGTGTCACTGTCACCTGCAGAGCACCGCATCCTCGCCACGGTAGCGGGCATTGTGACAAAGGTTCTATGTCAGCTGGGTGTGGCAGCCAGGCGCCCCCTAGGGGATGGGGAGCCTGTCAGCCCCGCGCCTGTCACTGCCTGGTGTCCCTGCTGCCACCAGCCAGGCCTCTGAAAACTTGTCAAACCATGCCCAGACTTGGGGCCAGTTTGGCCCAAAGTCTGCAAGAGACAAGTCGGGAAGAAAGATATGGGACATAGGGAGAAAGCGAAGGGAGCAGGAGAAAGGGAAGGAAGAATAAAAAGTAGTGTTGGGCTGCAGGAGTGAGATGGAGGAATTGCAAGAAAAGAGGCAGGAAGCAGGAGAGTGAGAGAAAAGGAAAGAATATACATGCAGCCAGATGAGGGGTTAGTGAGAGAGGATGGGACAGAGAAGAGGATGAGAAGGACATAAGGCAAGGCTGGGACAGGCAAGGACAGGCAAGGCAAGGCTAGGCTGCAGGACATGTTTTTGCTTTATAGTTTCTAGCACATTCGTCTTCAGACTAGGAGGAAAGCCATAAGACCGTACGGATTAGGCCCAAGCAAAAACCCCAGCTACTTGAGACATTTAGACTAAGCCTCAAATACCAAGATCTCTCCATAAGGATGGTTTTTATACTGTACTTCCACAATCTGCTGGCAGTACAAAATAATAAGCTGCAGATCTCCTTGGGCTGAGTCATGGTGCTTTGGGGCAGGGACCATGCGTATCATGGGAATATTTCACAGTTTCTGCTCTGTTTTCAGTGTATGACACCAAAACACCCACCTGATGACATCCTTTCAAGAGCAAAGGCAGCAATTTGCAGAATTCCGCTTCTTAGGGGAAGTGAGAAATTGCTGAGCTGACACCAAGTCCTGCAGTGTCCCTGTCACCTGCAGAGCCACCGCATCCTCGCCACGGTAGCGGGCATTGTGACAAAGGTTCTATGTCAGCTGGGTGTGGCAGCCAGGCGCCCCCTAGGGGATGGGGAGCCTGTCAGCCCCGCGCCTGTCACTGCCTGGTATCGCTGCTGCCACCAGCCAGGCCTCTGAAAACTTGTCAATCCATGCCCAGACTTGGGGCCAGTTTGGCCCAAAGTCTGCAAGAGACAAGTCGGGAAGAAAGATATGGGACAGAGGGAGAAAGCGAAGGGAGCAGGAGAAAGGGAAGGAAGAATAAAAAGTAGTGTTGGGCTGCAGGAGTGAGATGGAGGAATTGCAAGAAAAGAGGCAGGAAGCAGGAGAGTGAGAGAAAAGGAAAGAAGAGACATGCAGCCAGACGAGGGGTTAGTGAGAGAGGATGGGACAGAGAAGAGGATGAGAAGGACATAAGGCAAGGCTGGGACAGGCAAGGACAGGCAAGGCAAGGCTAGGCTGCAGGACATGTTTTTGCTTTATAGTTTCTAGCACATTCGTCTTCAGACTAGGAGGAAAGCCGTAAGACCGTATGGATTAGGCCCAAGCAAAAACCCCAGCTACTTGAGACACTTAGACTAAGCCTCAAATACCAAGATCTCTCCATAAGGATGGTTTTTATACTGTACTTCCACAATCTGCTGGCAGTACAAAATAATAAGCTGCAGATCTCCTTGGGCTGAGTCATGGTGCTTTGGGGCAGGGGCCATGCGTATCATGGGAATATTTTACAGTTTCTGCTCTGTTTTCAGTGTATGACACCAAAACACCCACCTGATGACATCCTTTCAAGAGCAAAGGCAGCAATTTGCAGAATTCCGCTTCTTAGGGGAAGTGAGAAATTGCTGAGCTGACACCAAGTCCTGCAGTGTCCCTGTCACCTGCAGAGCCACCGCATCCTCGCCACGGTAGCGGGCATTGTGACAAAGGTTCTATGTCAGCTGGGTGTGGCAGCCAGGCGCCCCCTAGGGGATGGGGAGCCTGTCAGCCCCGGGCCTGTCACTGCCTGGTGTCCCAGCTGCCACCAGCCAGGCCTCTGAAAACTTGTCAAGCCATGCCCAGACTTGGGGCCAGTTTGGCCCAAAGTCTGCAAGAGACAAGTCGGGAAGAAAGATATGGGACAGAGGGAGAAAGCGAAGGGAGCAGGAGAAAGGGAAGGAAGAATAAAAAGTAGTGTTGGGCTGCAGGAGTGAGATGGAGGAATTGCAAGAAAAGAGGCAGGAAGCAGGAGAGTGAGAGAAAAGGAAAGAAGAGACATGCAGCCAGACGAGGGGTTAGTGAGAGAGGATGGGACAGAGAAGAGGATGAGAAGGACATAAGGCAAGGCTGGGACAGGCAAGGACAGGCAAGGCAAGGCTAGGCTGCAGGACATGTTTTTGCTTTATAGTTTCTAGCACATTCGTCTTCAGACTAGGAGGAAAGCCGTAAGACCGTATGGATTAGGCCCAAGCAAAAACCCCAGCTACTTGAGACACTTAGACTAAGCCTCAAATACCAAGATCTCTCCATAAGGATGGTTTTTATACTGTACTTCCACAATCTGCTGGCAGTACAAAATAATAAGCTGCAGATCTCCTTGGGCTGAGTCATGGTGCTTTGGGGCAGGGACCATGTGTATCATGGGAATATTTCACAGTTTCTGCTCTGTTTTCAGTGTATGACACCAAAACACCCACCTGATGACATCCTTTCAAGAGCAAAGGCAGCAATTTGCAGAATTCCGCTTCTTAGGGGAAGTGAGAAATTGCTGAGCTGACACCAAGTCCTGCAGTGTCCCTGTCACCTGCAGAGCCACCGCATCCTCGCCACGGTAGCGGGCATTGTGACAAAGGTTCTATGTCAGCTGGGTGTGGCAGCCAGGCGCCCCCTAGGGGATGGGGAGCCTGTCAGCCCCGGGCCTGTCACTGCCTGATGTCCCTGCTGCCACCAGCCAGGCCTCTGAAAACTTGTCAAGCCATGCCCAGACTTGGGGCCAGTTTGGCCCAAAGTCTGCAAGAGACAAGTCGGGAAGAAAGATATGGGACAGAGGGAGAAAGCGAAGGGAGCAGGAGAAAGGGAAGGAAGAATAAAAAGTAGTGTTGGGCTGCAGGAGTGAGATGGAGGAATTGCAAGAAAAGAGGCAGGAAGCAGGAGAGTGAGAGAAAAGGAAAGAAGAGACATGCAGCCAGACGAGGGGTTAGTGAGAGAGGATGGGACAGAGAAGAGGATGAGAAGGACATAAGGCAAGGCTGGGACAGGCAAGGACAGGCAAGGCAAGGCTAGGCTGCAGGACATGTTTTTGCTTTATACTTTCTAGCACATTCGTCTTCAGACTAGGAGGAAAGCCATAAGACCGTATGGATTAGGCCCAAGCAAAAACCCCAGCTACTTGAGACACTTAGACTAAGCCTCAAATACCAAGATCTCTCCATAAGGATGGTTTTTATACTGTACTTCCACAATCTGCTGGCAGTACAAAATAATAAGCTGCAGATCTCCTTGGGCTGAGTCATGGTGCTTTGGGGCAGGGACCATGCGTATCATGGGAATATTTCACAGTTTCTGCTCTGTTTCCAGTGTATGACACCAAAACACCCACCTGATGACATCCTTTCAAGAGCAAAGGCAGCAATTTGCAGAATTCCGCTTCTTAGGGGAAGTGAGAAATTGCTGAGCTGACACCAAGTCCTGCAGAGTCCCTGTCAACTGCAGAGCCACCGCATCCTCGCCACGGTAGCGGGCATTGTGACAAAGGTTCTATGTCAGCTGGGTGTGGCAGCCAGGCGCCCCCTAGGGGATGGGGAGCCTGTCAGCCCCGGGGCCTGTCACTGCCTGATGTCCCAGCTGCCATCAGCCAGGCCTCTGAAAACTTGTCAAGCCATGCCCAGACTTGGGGCCAGTTTGGCCCAAAGTCTGCAAGAGACAAGTCGGGAAGAAAGATATGGGACAGAGGGAGAAAGCGAAGGGAGCAGGAGAAAGGGAAGGAAGAATAAAAAGTAGTGTTGGGCTGCAGGAGTGAGATGGAGGAATTGCAAGAAAAGAGGCAGGAAGCAGGAGAGTGAGAGAAAAGGAAAGAGGAGACATGCAGCCAGACGAGGGGTTAGTGAGAGAGGATGGGACAGAGAAGAGGATGAGAAGGACATAAGGCAAGGCTGGGACAGGCAAGGACAGGCAAGGCAAGGCTAGGCTGCAGGACATGTTTTTGCTTTATAGTTTCTAGCACATTCGTCTTCAGACTAGGAGGAAAGCCATAAGACCGTATGGATTAGGCCCAAGCAAAAACCCCAGCTACTTGAGACACTTAGACTAAGCCTCAAATACCAAGATCTCTCCATAAGGATGGTTTTTATACTGTACTTCCACAATCTGCTGGCAGTACAAAATAATAAGCTGCAGATCTCCTTGGGCTGAGTCATGGTGCTTTGGGGCAGGGGCCATGCGTATCATGGGAATATTTTACAGTTTCTGCTCTGTTTTCAGTGTATGACACCAAAACACCCACCTGATGACATCCTTTCAAGAGCAAAGGCAGCAATTTGCAGAATTCCGCTTCTTAGGGGAAGTGAGAAATTGCTGAGCTGACACCAAGTCCTGCAGTGTCCCTGTCACCTGCAGAGCCACCGCATCCTCGCCACGGTAGCGGGCATTGTGACAAAGGTTCTATGTCAGCTGGGTGTGGCAGCCAGGCGCCCCCTAGGGGATGGGGAGCCTGTCAGCCCCGGGCCTGTCACTGCCTGGTGTCCCAGCTGCCACCAGCCAGGCCTCTGAAAACTTGTCAAGCCATGCCCAGACTTGGGGCCAGTTTGGCCCAAAGTCTGCAAGAGACAAGTCGGGAAGAAAGATATGGGACAGAGGGAGAAAGCGAAGGGAGCAGGAGAAAGGGAAGGAAGAATAAAAAGTAGTGTTGGGCTGCAGGAGTGAGATGGAGGAATTGCAAGAAAAGAGGCAGGAAGCAGGAGAGTGAGAGAAAAGGAAAGAAGAGACATGCAGCCAGACGAGGGGTTAGTGAGAGAGGATGGGACAGAGAAGAGGATGAGAAGGACATAAGGCAAGGCTGGGACAGGCAAGGACAGGCAAGGCAAGGCTAGGCTGCAGGACATGTTTTTGCTTTATAGTTTCTAGCACATTCGTCTTCAGACTAGGAGGAAAGCCGTAAGACCGTATGGATTAGGCCCAAGCAAAAACCCCAGCTACTTGAGACACTTAGACTAAGCCTCAAATACCAAGATCTCTCCATAAGGATGGTTTTTATACTGTACTTCCACAATCTGCTGGCAGTACAAAATAATAAGCTGCAGATCTCCTTGGGCTGAGTCATGGTGCTTTGGGGCAGGGGCCATGCGTATCATGGGAATATTTTACAGTTTCTGCTCTGTTTTCAGTGTATGACACCAAAACACCCACCTGATGACATCCTTTCAAGAGCAAAGGCAGCAATTTGCAGAATTCCGCTTCTTAGGGGAAGTGAGAAATTGCTGAGCTGACACCAAGTCCTGCAGTGTCCCTGTCACCTGCAGAGCCACCGCATCCTCGCCACGGTAGCGGGCATTGTGACAAAGGTTCTATGTCAGCTGGGTGTGGCAGCCAGGCGCCCCCTAGGGGATGGGGAGCCTGTCAGCCCCGGGCCTGTCACTGCCTGGTGTCCCAGCTGCCACCAGCCAGGCCTCTGAAAACTTGTCAAGCCATGCCCAGACTTGGGGCCAGTTTGGCCCAAAGTCTGCAAGAGACAAGTCGGGAAGAAAGATATGGGACAGAGGGAGAAAGCGAAGGGAGCAGGAGAAAGGGAAGGAAGAATAAAAAGTAGTGTTGGGCTGCAGGAGTGAGATGGAGGAATTGCAAGAAAAGAGGCAGGAAGCAGGAGAGTGAGAGAAAAGGAAAGAAGAGACATGCAGCCAGACGAGGGGTTAGTGAGAGAGGATGGGACAGAGAAGAGGATGAGAAGGACATAAGGCAAGGCTGGGACAGGCAAGGACAGGCAAGGCAAGGCTAGGCTGCAGGACATGTTTTTGCTTTATAGTTTCTAGCACATTCGTCTTCAGACTAGGAGGAAAGCCGTAAGACCGTATGGATTAGGCCCAAGCAAAAACCCCAGCTACTTGAGACACTTAGACTAAGCCTCAAATACCAAGATCTCTCCATAAGGATGGTTTTTATACTGTACTTCCACAATCTGCTGGCAGTACAAAATAATAAGCTGCAGATCTCCTTGGGCTGAGTCATGGTGCTTTGGGGCAGGGACCATGCGTATCATGGGAATATTTCACAGTTTCTGCTCTGTTTTCAGTGTATGACACCAAAACACCCACCTGATGACATCCTTTCAAGAGCAAAGGCAGCAATTTGCAGAATTCCGCTTCTTAGGGGAAGTGAGAAATTGCTGAGCTGACACCAAGTCCTGCAGAGTCCCTGTCAACTGCAGAGCCACCGCATCCTCGCCACGGTAGCGGGCATTGTGACAAAGGTTCTATGTCAGCTGGGTGTGGCAGCCAGGCGCCCCCTAGGGGATGGGGAGCCTGTCAGCCCCGGGCCTGTCACTGCCTGATGTCCCAGCTGCCACCAGCCAGGCCTCTGAAAACTTGTCAAGCCATGCCCAGACTTGGGGCCAGTTTGGCCCAAAGTCTGCAAGAGACAAGTCGGGAAGAAAGATATGGGACAGAGGGAGAAAGCGAAGGGAGCAGGAGAAAGGGAAGGAAGAATAAAAAGTAGTGTTGGGCTGCAGGAGTGAGATGGAGGAATTGCAAGAAAAGAGGCAGGAAGCAGGAGAGTGAGAGAAAAGGAAAGAAGAGACATGCAGCCAGACGAGGGCTTAGTGAGAGAGGATGGGACAGAGAACAGGATGAGAAGGACATAAGGCAAGGCTGGGACAGGCAAGGACAGGCAAGGCAAGGCTAGGCTGCAGGACATGTTTTTGCTTTATAGTTTCTAGCACATTCGTCTTCAGACTAGGAGGAAAGCCATAAGACCATATGGATTAGGCCCAAGCAAAAACCCCAGCTACTTGAGACACTTAGACTAAGCCTCAAATACCAAGATCTCTCCATAAGGATGGTTTTTATACTGTACTTCCACAATCTGCTGGCAGTACAAAATAATAAGCTGCAGATCTCCTTGGGCTGAGTCATGGTGCTTTGGGGCAGGGACCATGCGTATCATGGGAATATTTCACAGTTTCTGCTCTGTTTTCAGTGTATGACACCAAAACACCCACCTGATGACATCCTTTCAAGAGCAAAGGCAGCAATTTGCAGAATTCCGCTTCTTAGGGGAAGTGAGAAATTGCTGAGCTGACACCAAGTCCTGCAGAGTCCCTGTCAACTGCAGAGCCACCGCATCCTCGCCACGGTAGCGGGCATTGTGACAAAGGTTCTATGTCAGCTGGGTGTGGCAGCCAGGCGCCCCCTAGGGGATGGGGAGCCTGTCAGCCCCGGGCCTGTCACTGCCTGATGTCCCAGCTGCCACCAGCCAGGCCTCTGAAAACTTGTCAAGCCATGCCCAGACTTGGGGCCAGTTTGGCCCAAAGTCTGCAAGAGACAAGTCGGGAAGAAAGATATGGGACAGAGGGAGAAAGCGAAGGGAGCAGGAGAAAGGGAAGGAAGAATAAAAAGTAGTGTTGGGCTGCAGGAGTGAGATGGAGGAATTGCAAGAAAAGAGGCAGGAAGCAGGAGAGTGAGAGAAAAGGAAAGAAGAGACATGCAGCCAGACGAGGGCTTAGTGAGAGAGGATGGGACAGAGAAGAGGATGAGAAGGACATAAGGCAAGGCTGGGACAGGCAAGGACAGGCAAGGCAAGGCTAGGCTGCAGGACATGTTTTTGCTTTATAGTTTCTAGCACATTCGTCTTCAGACTAGGAGGAAAGCCATAAGACCGTATGGATTAGGCCCAAGCAAAAACCCCAGCTACTTGAGACACTTAGACTAAGCCTCAAATACCAAGATCTCTCCATAAGGATGGTTTTTATACTGTACTTCCACAATCTGCTGGCAGTACAAAATAATAAGCTGCAGATCTCCTTGGGCTGAGTCATGGTGCTTTGGGGCAGGGACCATGCGTATCATGGGAATATTTCACAGTTTCTGCTCTGTTTTCAGTGTATGACACCAAAACACCCACCTGATGACATCCTTTCAAGAGCAAAGGCAGCAATTTGCAGAATCCCGCTTCTTAGGGGAAGTGAGAAATTGCTGAGCTGACACCAAGTCCTGCAGTGTCCCTGTCACCTGCAGAGCCACCGCATCCTCGCCACGGTAGCGGGCATTGTGACAAAGGTTCTATGTCAGCTGGGTGTGGCAGCCAGGCGCCCCCTAGGGGATGGGGAGCCTGTCAGCCCCGGGCCTGTCATTGCCTGATGTCCCTGCTGCCACCAGCCAGGCCTCTGAAAACTTGTCAAACCATGCCCAGACTTGGGGCCAGTTTGGCCCAAAGTCTGCAAGAGACAAGTTGGGAAGAAAGATATGGGACATAGGGAGAAAGCGAAGGGAGCAGGAGAAAGGGAAGGAAGAATAAAAAGTAGTGTTGGGCTGCAGGAGTGAGATGGAGGAATTGCAAGAAAAGAGGCGGGAAGCAGGAGTGTGAGAGAAAAGGAAAGAAGAGACATGCAGCCAGACGAGGGGTTAGTGAGAGAGGATGGGACAGAGAACAGGATGAGAAGGACATAAGGCAAAGCTGGGACAGGCAAGGACAGGCAAGGCAAGGCTAGGCTGCAGGACATGTTTTTGCTTTATAGTTTCTAGCACATTCGTCTTCAGACTAGGAGGAAAGCCATAAGACCATATGGATTAGGCCCAAGCAAAAACCCCAGCTACTTGAGACACTTAGACTAAGCCTCAAATACCAAGATCTCTCCATAAGGATGGTTTTTATACTGTACTTCCACAATCTGCTGGCAGTACAAAATAATAAGCTGCAGATCTCCTTGGGCTGAGTCATGGTGCTTTGGGGCAGGGACCATGCGTATCATGGGAATATTTCACAGTTTCTGCTCTGTTTTCAGTGTATGACACCAAAACACCCACCTGATGACATCCTTTCAAGAGCAAAGGCAGCAATTTGCAGAATTCCGCTTCTTAGGGGAAGTGAGAAATTGCTGAGCTGACACCAAGTCCTGCAGTGTCCCTGTCACCTGCAGAGCCACCGCATCCTCGCCACGGTAGCGGGCATTGTGACAAAGGTTCTATGTCAGCTGGGTGTGGCAGCCAGGCGCCCCCTAGGGGATGGGGAGCCTGTCAGCCCCGGGCCTGTCACTGCCTGGTGTCCCTGCTGCCACCAGCCAGGCCTCTGAAAACTTGTCAAGCCATGCCCAGACTTGGGGCCAGTTTGGCCCAAAGTCTGCAAGAGACAAGTTGGGAAGAAAGATATGGGATACAGGGAGAAAGCGAAGGGAGCAGGAGAAAGGGAAGGAAGAATAAAAAGTAGTGTTGGGCTGCAGGAGTGAGATGGAGGAATTGCAAGAAAAGAGGCAGGAAGCAGGAGAGTGAGAGAAAAGGAAAGAAGAGACATGCAGCCAGACAAGGGGTTAGTGAGAGAGGATGGGACAGAGAAGAGGATGAGAAGGACATAAGGCAAGGCTGGGACAGGCAAGGACAGGCAAGGCAAGGCTAGGCTGCAGGACATGTTTTTGCTTTATAGTTTCTAGCACATTCGTCTTCAGACTAGGAGGAAAGCCATAAGACCGTATGGATTAGGCCCAAGCAAAAACCCCAGCTACTTGAGACACTTAGACTAAGCCTCAAATACCAAGATCTCTCCATAAGGATGGTTTTTATACTGTACTTCCACAATCTGCTGGCAGTACAAAATAATAAGCTGCAGATCTCCTTGGGCTGAGTCATGGTGCTTTGGGGCAGGGACCATGCGTATCATGGGAATATTTCACAGTTTCTGCTCTGTTTTCAGTGTATGACACCAAAACACCCACCTGATGACATCCTTTCAAGAGCAAAGGCAGCAATTTGCAGAATTCCGCTTCTTAGGGGAAGTGAGAAATTGCTGAGCTGAGCTCACACCAAGTCCTGCAGTGTCCCTGTCACCTGCAGAGCCACCGCATCCTCGCCACGGTAGCGGGCATTGTGACAAAGGTTCTATGTCAGCTGGGTGTGGCAGCCAGGCGCCCCCTAGGGGATGGGGAGCCTGTCAGCCCCGGGCCTGTCACTGCCTGATGTCCCTGCTGCCACCAGCCAGGCCTCTGAAAACTTGTCAAGCCATGCCCAGACTTGGGGCCAGTTTGGCCCAAAGTCTGCAAGAGACAAGTCGGGAAGAAAGATATGGGACAGAGGGAGAAAGCGAAGGGAGCAGGAGAAAGGGAAGGAAGAATAAAAAGTAGTGTTGGGCTGCAGGAGTGAGATGGAGGAATTGCAAGAAAAGAGGCAGGAAGCAGGAGAGTGAGAGAAAAGGAAAGAAGAGACATGCAGCCAGACGAGGGCTTAGTGAGAGAGGATGGGACAGAGAACAGGATGAGAAGGACATAAGGCAAGGCTGGGACAGGCAAGGACAGGCAAGGCAAGGCTAGGCTGCAGGACATGTTTTTGCTTTATAGTTTCTAGCACATTCGTCTTCAGACTAGGAGGAAAGCCATAAGACCGTATGGATTAGGCCCAAGCAAAAACCCCAGCTACTTGAGACACTTAGACTAAGCCTCAAATACCAAGATCTCTCCATAAGGATGGTTTTTATACTGTACTTCCACAATCTGCTGGCAGTACAAAATAATAAGCTGCAGATCTCCTTGGGCTGAGTCATGGTGCTTTGGGGCAGGGACCATGCGTATCATGGGAATATTTCACAGTTTCTGCTCTGTTTTCAGTGTATGACACCAAAACACCCACCTGATGACATCCTTTCAAGAGCAAAGGCAGCAATTTGCAGAATTCCGCTTCTTAGGGGAAGTGAGAAATTGCTGAGCTGAGCTCACACCAAGTCCTGCAGTGTCCCTGTCACCTGCAGAGCCACCGCATCCTCGCCACGGTAGCGGGCATTGTGACAAAGGTTCTATGTCAGCTGGGTGTGGCAGCCAGGCGCCCCCTAGGGGATGGGGAGCCTGTCAGCCCCGGGCCTGTCACTGCCTGGTGTCCCAGCTGCCACCAGCCAGGCCTCTGAAAACTTGTCAAGCCATGCCCAGACTTGGGGCCAGTTTGGCCCAAAGTCTGCAAGAGACAAGTCGGGAAGAAAGATATGGGACAGAGGGAGAAAGCGAAGGGAGCAGGAGAAAGGGAAGGAAGAATAAAAAGTAGTGTTGGGCTGCAGGAGTGAGATGGAGGAATTGCAAGAAAAGAGGCAGGAAGCAGGAGAGTGAGAGAAAAGGAAAGAAGAGACATGCAGCCAGACGAGGGGTTAGTGAGAGAGGATGGGACAGAGAAGAGGATGAGAAGGACATAAGGCAAGGCTGGGACAGGCAAGGACAGGCAAGGCAAGGCTAGGCTGCAGGACATGTTTTTGCTTTATAGTTTCTAGCACATTCGTCTTCAGACTAGGAGGAAAGCCGTAAGACCGTATGGATTAGGCCCAAGCAAAAACCCCAGCTACTTGAGACACTTAGACTAAGCCTCAAATACCAAGATCTCTCCATAAGGATGGTTTTTATACTGTACTTCCACAATCTGCTGGCAGTACAAAATAATAAGCTGCAGATCTCCTTGGGCTGAGTCATGGTGCTTTGGGGCAGGGACCATGCGTATCATGGGAATATTTCACAGTTTCTGCTCTGTTTTCAGTGTATGACACCAAAACACCCACCTGATGACATCCTTTCAAGAGCAAAGGCAGCAATTTGCAGAATTCCGCTTCTTAGGGGAAGTGAGAAATTGCTGAGCTGAGCTCACACCAAGTCCTGCAGTGTCCCTGTCACCTGCAGAGCCACCGCATCCTCGCCACGGTAGCGGGCATTGTGACAAAGGTTCTATGTCAGCTGGGTGTGGCAGCCAGGCGCCCCCTAGGGGATGGGGAGCCTGTCAGCCCCGGGCCTGTCACTGCCTGATGTCCCAGCTGCCACCAGCCAGGCCTCTGAAAACTTGTCAAGCCATGCCCAGACTTGGGGCCAGTTTGGCCCAAAGTCTGCAAGAGACAAGCCGGGAAGAAAGATATGGGACAGAGGGAGAAAGCGAAGGGAGCAGGAGAAAGGGAAGGAAGAATAAAAAGTAGTGTTGGGCTGCAGGAGTGAGATGGAGGAATTGCAAGAAAAGAGGCAGGAAGCAGGAGAGTGAGAGAAAAGGAAAGAAGAGACATGCAGCCAGACGAGGGCTTAGTGAGAGAGGATGGGACAGAGAACAGGATGAGAAGGACATAAGGCAAGGCTGGGACAGGCAAGGACAGGCAAGGCAAGGCTAGGCTGCAGGACATGTTTTTGCTTTATAGTTTCTAGCACATTCGTCTTCAGACTAGGAGGAAAGCCATAAGACCATATGGATTAGGCCCAAGCAAAAACCCCAGCTACTTGAGACACTTAGACTAAGCCTCAAATACCAAGATCTCTCCATAAGGATGGTTTTTATACTGTACTTCCACAATCTGCTGGCAGTACAAAATAATAAGCTGCAGATCTCCTTGGGCTGAGTCATGGTGCTTTGGGGCAGGGACCATGCGTATCATGGGAATATTTCACAGTTTCTGCTCTGTTTTCAGTGTATGACACCAAAACACCCACCTGATGACATCCTTTCAAGAGCAAAGGCAGCAATTTGCAGAATTCCGCTTCTTAGGGGAAGTGAGAAATTGCTGAGCTGACACCAAGTCCTGCAGAGTCCCTGTCAACTGCAGAGCCACCGCATCCTCGCCACGGTAGCGGGCATTGTGACAAAGGTTCTATGTCAGCTGGGTGTGGCAGCCAGGCGCCCCCTAGGGGATGGGGAGCCTGTCAGCCCCGGGCCTGTCACTGCCTGATGTCCCAGCTGCCACCAGCCAGGCCTCTGAAAACTTGTCAAGCCATGCCCAGACTTGGGGCCAGTTTGGCCCAAAGTCTGCAAGAGACAAGTCGGGAAGAAAGATATGGGACAGAGGGAGAAAGCGAAGGGAGCAGGAGAAAGGGAAGGAAGAATAAAAAGTAGTGTTGGGCTGCAGGAGTGAGATGGAGGAATTGCAAGAAAAGAGGCAGGAAGCAGGAGAGTGAGAGAAAAGGAAAGAAGAGACATGCAGCCAGACGAGGGCTTAGTGAGAGAGGATGGGACAGAGAAGAGGATGAGAAGGACATAAGGCAAGGCTGGGACAGGCAAGGACAGGCAAGGCAAGGCTAGGCTGCAGGACATGTTTTTGCTTTATAGTTTCTAGCACATTCGTCTTCAGACTAGGAGGAAAGCCATAAGACCGTATGGATTAGGCCCAAGCAAAAACCCCAGCTACTTGAGACACTTAGACTAAGCCTCAAATACCAAGATCTCTCCATAAGGATGGTTTTTATACTGTACTTCCACAATCTGCTGGCAGTACAAAATAATAAGCTGCAGATCTCCTTGGGCTGAGTCATGGTGCTTTGGGGCAGGGACCATGCGTATCATGGGAATATTTCACAGTTTCTGCTCTGTTTTCAGTGTATGACACCAAAACACCCACCTGATGACATCCTTTCAAGAGCAAAGGCAGCAATTTGCAGAATTCCGCTTCTTAGGGGAAGTGAGAAATTGCTGAGCTGACACCAAGTCCTGCAGTGTCCCTGTCACCTGCAGAGCCACCGCATCCTCGCCACGGTAGCGGGCATTGTGACAAAGGTTCTATGTCAGCTGGGTGTGGCAGCCAGGCGCCCCCTAGGGGATGGGGAGCCTGTCAGCCCCGGGCCTGTCATTGCCTGATGTCCCTGCTGCCACCAGCCAGGCCTCTGAAAACTTGTCAAACCATGCCCAGACTTGGGGCCAGTTTGGCCCAAAGTCTGCAAGAGACAAGTTGGGAAGAAAGATATGGGACATAGGGAGAAAGCGAAGGGAGCAGGAGAAAGGGAAGGAAGAATAAAAAGTAGTGTTGGGCTGCAGGAGTGAGATGGAGGAATTGCAAGAAAAGAGGCGGGAAGCAGGAGTGTGAGAGAAAAGGAAAGAAGAGACATGCAGCCAGACGAGGGGTTAGTGAGAGAGGATGGGACAGAGAACAGGATGAGAAGGACATAAGGCAAAGCTGGGACAGGCAAGGACAGGCAAGGCAAGGCTAGGCTGCAGGACATGTTTTTGCTTTATAGTTTCTAGCACATTCGTCTTCAGACTAGGAGGAAAGCCATAAGACCATATGGATTAGGCCCAAGCAAAAACCCCAGCTACTTGAGACACTTAGACTAAGCCTCAAATACCAAGATCTCTCCATAAGGATGGTTTTTATACTGTACTTCCACAATCTGCTGGCAGTACAAAATAATAAGCTGCAGATCTCCTTGGGCTGAGTCATGGTGCTTTGGGGCAGGGACCATGCGTATCATGGGAATATTTCACAGTTTCTGCTCTGTTTTCAGTGTATGACACCAAAACACCCACCTGATGACATCCTTTCAAGAGCAAAGGCAGCAATTTGCAGAATTCCGCTTCTTAGGGGAAGTGAGAAATTGCTGAGCTGACACCAAGTCCTGCAGTGTCCCTGTCACCTGCAGAGCCACCGCATCCTCGCCACGGTAGCGGGCATTGTGACAAAGGTTCTATGTCAGCTGGGTGTGGCAGCCAGGCGCCCCCTAGGGGATGGGGAGCCTGTCAGCCCCGGGCCTGTCACTGCCTGGTGTCCCTGCTGCCACCAGCCAGGCCTCTGAAAACTTGTCAAGCCATGCCCAGACTTGGGGCCAGTTTGGCCCAAAGTCTGCAAGAGACAAGTTGGGAAGAAAGATATGGGATACAGGGAGAAAGCGAAGGGAGCAGGAGAAAGGGAAGGAAGAATAAAAAGTAGTGTTGGGCTGCAGGAGTGAGATGGAGGAATTGCAAGAAAAGAGGCAGGAAGCAGGAGAGTGAGAGAAAAGGAAAGAAGAGACATGCAGCCAGACAAGGGGTTAGTGAGAGAGGATGGGACAGAGAAGAGGATGAGAAGGACATAAGGCAAGGCTGGGACAGGCAAGGACAGGCAAGGCAAGGCTAGGCTGCAGGACATGTTTTTGCTTTATAGTTTCTAGCACATTCGTCTTCAGACTAGGAGGAAAGCCATAAGACCGTATGGATTAGGCCCAAGCAAAAACCCCAGCTACTTGAGACACTTAGACTAAGCCTCAAATACCAAGATCTCTCCATAAGGATGGTTTTTATACTGTACTTCCACAATCTGCTGGCAGTACAAAATAATAAGCTGCAGATCTCCTTGGGCTGAGTCATGGTGCTTTGGGGCAGGGACCATGCGTATCATGGGAATATTTCACAGTTTCTGCTCTGTTTTCAGTGTATGACACCAAAACACCCACCTGATGACATCCTTTCAAGAGCAAAGGCAGCAATTTGCAGAATTCCGCTTCTTAGGGGAAGTGAGAAATTGCTGAGCTGAGCTCACACCAAGTCCTGCAGTGTCCCTGTCACCTGCAGAGCCACCGCATCCTCGCCACGGTAGCGGGCATTGTGACAAAGGTTCTATGTCAGCTGGGTGTGGCAGCCAGGCGCCCCCTAGGGGATGGGGAGCCTGTCAGCCCCGCGCCTGTCACTGCCTGATGTCCCTGCTGCCACCAGCCAGGCCTCTGAAAACTTGTCAAGCCATGCCCAGACTTGGGGCCAGTTTGGCCCAAAGTCTGCAAGAGACAAGTCGGGAAGAAAGATATGGGACAGAGGGAGAAAGCGAAGGGAGCAGGAGAAAGGGAAGGAAGAATAAAAAGTAGTGTTGGGCTGCAGGAGTGAGATGGAGGAATTGCAAGAAAAGAGGCAGGAAGCAGGAGAGTGAGAGAAAAGGAAAGAAGAGACATGCAGCCAGACGAGGGCTTAGTGAGAGAGGATGGGACAGAGAACAGGATGAGAAGGACATAAGGCAAGGCTGGGACAGGCAAGGACAGGCAAGGCAAGGCTAGGCTGCAGGACATGTTTTTGCTTTATAGTTTCTAGCACATTCGTCTTCAGACTAGGAGGAAAGCCATAAGACCGTATGGATTAGGCCCAAGCAAAAACCCCAGCTACTTGAGACACTTAGACTAAGCCTCAAATACCAAGATCTCTCCATAAGGATGGTTTTTATACTGTACTTCCACAATCTGCTGGCAGTACAAAATAATAAGCTGCAGATCTCCTTGGGCTGAGTCATGGTGCTTTGGGGCAGGGACCATGCGTATCATGGGAATATTTCACAGTTTCTGCTCTGTTTTCAGTGTATGACACCAAAACACCCACCTGATGACATCCTTTCAAGAGCAAAGGCAGGAATTTGCAGAATTCCGCTTCTTAGGGGAAGTGAGAAATTGCTGAGCTGAGCTCACACCAAGTCCTGCAGTGTCCCTGTCACCTGCAGAGCCACCGCATCCTCGCCACGGTAGCGGGCATTGTGACAAAGGTTCTATGTCAGCTGGGTGTGGCAGCCAGGCGCCCCCTAGGGGATGGGGAGCCTGTCAGCCCCGGGCCTGTCATTGCCTGATGTCCCTGCTGCCACCAGCCAGGCCTCTGAAAACTTGTCAAACCATGCCCAGACTTGGGGCCAGTTTGGCCCAAAGTCTGCAAGAGACAAGTTGGGAAGAAAGATATGGGACATAGGGAGAAAGCGAAGGGAGCAGGAGAAAGGGAAGGAAGAATAAAAAGTAGTGTTGGGCTGCAGGAGTGAGATGGAGGAATTGCAAGAAAAGAGGCGGGAAGCAGGAGTGTGAGAGAAAAGGAAAGAAGAGACATGCAGCCAGACGAGGGGTTAGTGAGAGAGGATGGGACAGAGAACAGGATGAGAAGGACATAAGGCAAAGCTGGGACAGGCAAGGACAGGCAAGGCAAGGCTAGGCTGCAGGACATGTTTTTGCTTTATAGTTTCTAGCACATTCGTCTTCAGACTAGGAGGAAAGCCATAAGACCATATGGATTAGGCCCAAGCAAAAACCCCAGCTACTTGAGACACTTAGACTAAGCCTCAAATACCAAGATCTCTCCATAAGGATGGTTTTTATACTGTACTTCCACAATCTGCTGGCAGTACAAAATAATAAGCTGCAGATCTCCTTGGGCTGAGTCATGGTGCTTTGGGGCAGGGACCATGCGTATCATGGGAATATTTCACAGTTTCTGCTCTGTTTTCAGTGTATGACACCAAAACACCCACCTGATGACATCCTTTCAAGAGCAAAGGCAGCAATTTGCAGAATTCCGCTTCTTAGGGGAAGTGAGAAATTGCTGAGCTGAGCTCACACCAAGTCCTGCAGTGTCCCTGTCACCTGCAGAGCCACCGCATCCTCGCCACGGTAGCGGGCATTGTGACAAAGGTTCTATGTCAGCTGGGTGTGGCAGCCAGGCGCCCCCTAGGGGATGGGGAGCCTGTCAGCCCCGCGCCTGTCACTGCCTGATGTCCCTGCTGCCACCAGCCAGGCCTCTGAAAACTTGTCAAGCCATGCCCAGACTTGGGGCCAGTTTGGCACAAAGTCTGCAAGAGACAAGTCGGGAAGAAAGATATGGGACATAGGGAGAAAGCGAAGGGAGCAGGAGAAAGGGAAGGAAGAATAAAAAGTAGTGTTGGGCTGCAGGAGTGAGATGGAGGAATTGCAAGAAAAGAGGCAGGAAGCAGGAGAGTGAGAGAAAAGGAAAGAAGAGACATGCAGCCAGACGAGGGGTTAGTGAGAGAGGATGGGACAGAGAAGAGGATGAGAAGGACATAAGGCAAGGCTGGGACAGGCAAGGACAGGCAAGGCAAGGCTAGGCTGCAGGACATGTTTTTGCTTCATAGTTTCTAGCACATTCGTCTTCAGACTAGGAGGAAAGCCATAAGACCGTATGGATTAGGCCCAAGCAAAAACCCCAGCTACTTGAGACACTTAGACTAAGCCTCAAATACCAAGATCTCTCCATAAGGATGGTTTTTATACTGTACTTCCACAATCTGCTGGCAGTACAAAATAATAAGCTGCAGATCTCCTTGGGCTGAGTCATGGTGCTTTGGGGCAGGGACCATGCGTATCATGGGAATGTTTCACAGTTTCTGCTCTGTTTTCAGTGTATGACACCAAAACACCCACCTGATGACATCCTTTCAAGAGCAAAGGCAGGAATTTGCAGAATTCCGCTTCTTAGGGGAAGTGAGAAATTGCTGAGCTGACACCAAGTCCTGCAGTGTCCCTGTCACCTGCAGAGCCACCGCATCCTCGCCACGGTAGCGGGCATTGTGACAAAGGTTCTATGTCAGCTGGGTGTGGCAGCCAGGCGCCCCCTAGGGGATGGGGAGCCTGTCAGCCCCGGGCCTGTCACTGCCTGGTGTCCCAGCTGCCACCAGCCAGGCCTCTGAAAACTTGTCAAGCCATGCCCAGACTTGGGGCCAGTTTGGCCCAAAGTCTGCAAGAGACAAGTTGGGAAGAAAGATATGGGACAGAGGGAGAAAGCGAAGGGAGCAGGAGAAAGGGAAGGAAGAATAAAAAGTAGTGTTGGGCTGCAGGAGTGAGATGGAGGAATTGCAAGAAAAGAGGCAGGAAGCAGGAGAGTGAGAGAAAAGGAAAGAAGAGACATGCAGCCAGACGAGGGGTTAGTGAGAGAGGATGGGACAGAGAAGAGGATGAGAAGGACATAAGGCAAGGCTGGGACAGGCAAGGACAGGCAAGGCAAAGCTAGGCTGCAGGACATGTTTTTGCTTTATAGTTTCTAGCACATTCGTCTTCAGACTAGGAGGAAAGCCATAAGACCGTATGGATTAGGCCCAAGCAAAAACCCCAGCTACTTGAGACACTTAGACTAAGCCTCAAATACCAAGATCTCTCCATAAGGATGGTTTTTATACTGTACTTCCACAATCTGCTGGCAGTACAAAATAATAAGCTGCAGATCTCCTTGGGCTGAGTCATGGTGCTTTGGGGCAGGGGCCATGCGTATCATGGGAATATTTTACAGTTTCTGCTCTGTTTTCAGTGTATGACACCAAAACACCCACCTGATGACATCCTTTCAAGAGCAAAGGCAGCAATTTGCAGAATTCCGCTTCTTAGGGGAAGTGAGAAATTGCTGAGCTGACACCAAGTCCTGCAGTGTCCCTGTCACCTGCAGAGCCACAGCATCCTCGCCACGGTAGCGGGCATTGTGACAAAGGTTCTATGTCAGCTGGGTGTGGCAGCCAGGCGCCCCCTAGGGGATGGGGAGCCTGTCAGCCCCGGGCCTGTCACTGCCTGGTGTCCCAGCTGCCACCAGCCAGGCCTCTGAAAACTTGTCAAGCCATGCCCAGACTTGGGGCCAGTTTGGCCCAAAGTCTGCAAGAGACAAGTTGGGAAGAAAGATATGGGACAGAGGGAGAAAGCGAAGGGAGCAGGAGAAAGGGAAGGAAGAATAAAAAGTAGTGTTGGGCTGCAGGAGTGAGATGGAGGAATTGCAAGAAAAGAGGCAGGAAGCAGGAGAGTGAGAGAAAAGGAAAGAAGAGACATGCAGCCAGACGAGGGGTTAGTGAGAGAGGATGGGACAGAGAAGAGGATGAGAAGGACATAAGGCAAGGCTGGGACAGGCAAGGACAGGCAAGGCAAGGCTAGGCTGCAGGACATGTTTTTGCTTTATAGTTTCTAGCACATTCGTCTTCAGACTAGGAGGAAAGCCGTAAGACCGTATGGATTAGGCCCAAGCAAAAACCCCAGCTACTTGAGACACTTAGACTAAGCCTCAAATACCAAGATCTCTCCATAAGGATGGTTTTTATACTGTACTTCCACAATCTGCTGGCAGTACAAAATAATAAGCTGCAGATCTCCTTGGGCTGAGTCATGGTGCTTTGGGGCAGGGACCATGCGTATCATGGGAATATTTCACAGTTTCTGCTCTGTTTTCAGTGTATGACACCAAAACACCCACCTGATGACATCCTTTCAAGAGCAAAGGCAGCAATTTGCAGAATTCCGCTTCTTAGGGGAAGTGAGAAATTGCTGAGCTGACACGAAGTCCTGCAGTGTCCCTGTCACCTGCAGAGCCACCGCATCCTCGCCACGGTAGCGGGCATTGTGACAAAGGTTCTATGTCAGCTGGGTGTGTCAGCCAGGCGCCCCCTAGGGGATGGGGAGCCTGTCAGCCCCGGGCCTGTCACTGCCTGATGTCCCTGCTGCCACCAGCCAGGCCTCTAAAAACTTGTCAAGCCATGCCCAGACTTGGGGCCAGTTTGGCCCAAAGTCTGCAAGAGACAAGTCGGGAAGAAAGATATGGGACAGAGGGAGAAAGCGAAGGGAGCAGGAGAAAGGGAAGGAAGAATGAAAAGTAGTGTTGGGCTGCAGGAGTGAGATGGAGGAATTGCAAGAAAAGAGGCAGGAAGCAGGAGAGTGAGAGAAAAGGAAAGAGGAGACATGCAGCCAGACGAGGGGTTAGTGAGAGAGGATGGGACAGAGAAGAGGATGAGAAGGACATAAGGCAAGGCTGGGACAGGCAAGGTCAGGCAAGGCAAGGCTAGGCTGCAGGACATGTTTTTGCTTTATAGTTTCTAGCACATTCGTCTTCAGACTAGGAGGAAAGCCATAAGACCGTATGGATTAGGCCCAAGCAAAAACCCCAGCTACTTGAGACACTTAGACTAAGCCTCAAATACCAAGATCTCTCCATAAGGATGGTTTTTATACTGTACTTCCACAATCTGCTGGCAGTACAAAATAATAAGCTGCAGATCTCCTTGGGCTGAGTCATGGTGCTTTGGGGCAGGGACCACGCGTATCATGGGAATATTTCACAGTTTCTGCTCTGTTTTCAGTGTATGACACCAAAACACCCACCTGATGACATCCTTTCAAGAGCAAAGGCAGCAATTTGCAGAATTCCGCTTCTTAGGGGAAGTGAGAAATTGCTGAGCTGACACCAAGTCCTGCAGTGTCCCTGTCACCTGCAGAGCCACCGCATCCTCGCCACGGTAGCGGGCATTGTGACAAAGGTTCTATGTCAGCTGGGTGTGGCAGCCAGGCGCCCCCTAGGGGATGGGGAGCCTGTCAGCCCCGCGCCTGTCACTGCCTGATGTCCCTGCTGCCACCAGCCAGGCCTCTGAAAACTTGTCAAGCCATGCCCAGACTTGGGGCCAGTTTGGCACAAAGTCTGCAAGAGACAAGTCGGGAAGAAAGATATGGGACAGAGGGAGAAAGCGAAGGGAGCAGGAGAAAGGGAAGGAAGAATAAAAAGTAGTGTTGGGCTGCAGGAGTGAGATGGAGGAATTGCAAGAAAAGAGGCAGGAAGCAGGAGAGTGAGAGAAAAGGAAAGAAGAGACATGCAGCCAGACGAGGGGTTAGTGAGAGAGTATGGGACAGAGAAGAGGATGAGAAGGACATAAGGCAAGGCTGGGACAGGCAAGGACAGGCAAGGCAAGGCTAGGCTGCAGGACATGTTTTTGCTTCATAGTTTCTAGCACATTCGTCTTCAGACTAGGAGGAAAGCCATAAGACCGTATGGATTAGGCCCAAGCAAAAACCCCAGCTACTTGAGACACTTAGACTAAGCCTCAAATACCAAGATCTCTCCATAAGGATGGTTTTTATACTGTACTTCCACAATCTGCTGGCAGTACAAAATAATAAGCTGCAGATCTCCTTGGGCTGAGTCATGGTGCTTTGGGGCAGGGACCATGCGTATCATGGGAATGTTTCACAGTTTCTGCTCTGTTTTCAGTGTATGACACCAAAACACCCACCTGATGACATCCTTTCAAGAGCAAAGGCAGGAATTTGCAGAATTCCGCTTCTTAGGGGAAGTGAGAAATTGCTGAGCTGACACCAAGTCCTGCAGTGTCCCTGTCACCTGCAGAGCCACCGCATCCTCGCCACGGTAGCGGGCATTGTGACAAAGGTTCTATGTCAGCTGGGTGTGGCAGCCAGGCGCCCCCTAGGGGATGGGGAGCCTGTCAGCCCCGGGCCTGTCACTGCCTGATGTCCCAGCTGCCACCAGCCAGGCCTCTGAAAACTTGTCAAGCCATGCCCAGACTTGGGGCCAGTTTGGCCCAAAGTCTGCAAGAGACAAGTTGGGAAGAAAGATATGGGACAGAGGGAGAAAGCGAAGGGAGCAGGAGAAAGGGAAGGAAGAATAAAAAGTAGTGTTGGGCTGCAGGAGTGAGATGGAGGAATTGCAAGAAAAGAGGCAGGAAGCAGGAGAGTGAGAGAAAAGGAAAGAAGAGACATGCAGCCAGACGAGGGCTTAGTGAGAGAGGATGGGACAGAGAAGAGGATGAGAAGGACATAAGGCAAGGCTGGGACAGGCAAGGACAGGCAAGGCAAAGCTAGGCTGCAGGACATGTTTTTGCTTTATAGTTTCTAGCACATTCGTCTTCAGACTAGGAGGAAAGCCATAAGACCGTATGGATTAGGCCCAAGCAAAAACCCCAGCTACTTGAGACACTTAGACTAAGCCTCAAATACCAAGATCTCTCCATAAGGATGGTTTTTATACTGTACTTCCACAATCTGCTGGCAGTACAAAATAATAAGCTGCAGATCTCCTTGGGCTGAGTCATGGTGCTTTGGGGCAGGGGCCATGCGTATCATGGGAATATTTTACAGTTTCTGCTCTGTTTTCAGTGTATGACACCAAAACACCCACCTGATGACATCCTTTCAAGAGCAAAGGCAGCAATTTGCAGAATTCCGCTTCTTAGGGGAAGTGAGAAATTGCTGAGCTGACACCAAGTCCTGCAGTGTCCCTGTCACCTGCAGAGCCACAGCATCCTCGCCACGGTAGCGGGCATTGTGACAAAGGTTCTATGTCAGCTGGGTGTGGCAGCCAGGCGCCCCCTAGGGGATGGGGAGCCTGTCAGCCCCGGGCCTGTCACTGCCTGGTGTCCCAGCTGCCACCAGCCAGGCCTCTGAAAACTTGTCAAGCCATGCCCAGACTTGGGGCCAGTTTGGCCCAAAGTCTGCAAGAGACAAGTTGGGAAGAAAGATATGGGACAGAGGGAGAAAGCGAAGGGAGCAGGAGAAAGGGAAGGAAGAATAAAAAGTAGTGTTGGGCTGCAGGAGTGAGATGGAGGAATTGCAAGAAAAGAGGCAGGAAGCAGGAGAGTGAGAGAAAAGGAAAGAAGAGACATGCAGCCAGACGAGGGGTTAGTGAGAGAGGATGGGACAGAGAAGAGGATGAGAAGGACATAAGGCAAGGCTGGGACAGGCAAGGACAGGCAAGGCAAGGCTAGGCTGCAGGACATGTTTTTGCTTTATAGTTTCTAGCACATTCGTCTTCAGACTAGGAGGAAAGCCGTAAGACCGTATGGATTAGGCCCAAGCAAAAACCCCAGCTACTTGAGACACTTAGACTAAGCCTCAAATACCAAGATCTCTCCATAAGGATGGTTTTTATACTGTACTTCCACAATCTGCTGGCAGTACAAAATAATAAGCTGCAGATCTCCTTGGGCTGAGTCATGGTGCTTTGGGGCAGGGACCATGCGTATCATGGGAATATTTCACAGTTTCTGCTCTGTTTTCAGTGTATGACACCAAAACACCCGCCTGATGACATCCTTTCAAGAGCAAAGGCAGCAATTTGCAGAATTCCGCTTCTTAGGGGAAGTGAGAAATTGCTGAGCTGACACCAAGTCCTGCAGTGTCCCTGTCACCTGCAGAGCCACCGCATCCTCGCCACGGTAGCGGGCATTGTGACAAAGGTTCTATGTCAGCTGGGTGTGGCAGCCAGGCGCCCCCTAGGGGATGGGGAGCCTGTCAGCCCCGGGCCTGTCACTGCCTGGTGTCCCTGCTGCCACCAGCCAGGCCTCTGAAAACTTGTCAAACCATGCCCAGACTTGGGGCCAGTTTGGCCCAAACTCTGCAAGAGACAAGTTGGGAAGAAAGATATGGGACATAGGGAGAAAGCGAAGGGAGCAGTAGAAAGGAAAGGAAGAATAAAAAGTAGTGTTGGGCTGCAGGAGTGAGATGGAGGAATTGCAAGAAAAGAGGCAGGAAGCAGGAGAGTGAGAGAAAAGGAAAGAAGAGACATGCAGCCAGACGAGGGGTTAGTGAGAGAGGATGGGACAGAGAAGAGGATGAGAAGGACATAAGGCAAGGCTGGGACAGGCAAGGACAGGCAAGGCAAGGCTAGGCTGCAGGACATGTTTTTGCTTTATAGGTTCTAGCACATTCGTCTTCAGACTAGGAGGAAAGCCATAAGACCGTATGGATTAGGCCCAAGCAAAAACCCCAGCTACTTGAGACACTTAGACTAAGCCTCAAATACCAAGATCTCTCCATAAGGATGGTTTTTATACTGTACTTCCACAATCTGCTGGCAGTACAAAATAATAAGCTGCAGATCTCCTTGGGCTGAGTCATGGTGCTTTGGGGCAGGGACCATGTGTATCATGGGAATATTTCACAGTTTCTGCTCTGTTTTCAGTGTATGACACCAAAACACCCACCTGATGACATCCTTTCAAGAGCAAAGGCAGCAATTTGCAGAATTCCGCTTCTTAGGGGAAGTGAGAAATTGCTGAGCTGACACCAAGTCATGCAGTGTCCCTGTCACCTGCAGAGCCACCGCATCCTCGCCACTGTAGCGGGCATTGTGACAAAGGTTCTATGTCAGCTGGGTGTGGCAGCCAGGCGCCCCCTAGGGGATGGGGAGCCTGTCAGCCCCGGGCCTGTCACTGCCTGGTGTCCCTGCTGCCACCAGCCAGGCCTCTGAAAACTTGTCTAGCCATGCCCAGACTTGGGGCCAGTTTGGCACAAGGTCTGCAGAGACAAGTCGGGAAGAAAGATATGGGACAGAGGGAGAAAGCGAAGGGAGCAGGAGAAAGGGAAGGAAGAATAAAAAGTAGTGTTGGGCTGCAGGAGTGAGATGGAGGAATTGCAAGAAAAGAGGCAGGAAGCAGGAGAGTGAGAGAAAAGGAAAGAAGAGACATGCAGCCAGACGAGGGGTTAGTGAGAGAGGATGGGACAGAGAAGAGGATGAGAAGGACATAAGGCAAGGCTGGGACAGGCAAGGACAGGCAAGGCAAGGCTAGGCTGCAGGACATGTTTTTGCTTTATAGTTTCTAGCACATTCGTCTTCAGACTAGGAGGAAAGCCATAAGACCGTATGGATTAGGCCCAAGCAAAAACCCCAGCTACTTGAGACACTTAGACTAAGCCTCAAATACCAAGATCTCTCCATAAGGATGGTTTTTATACTGTACTTCCACAATCTGCTGGCAGTACAAAATAATAAGCTGCAGATCTCCTTGGGCTGAGTCATGGTGCTTTGGGGCAGGGACCATGCGTATCATGGGAATATTTCACAGTTTCTGCTCTGTTTTCAGTGTATGACACCAAAACACCCACCTGATGACATCCTTTCAAGAGCAAAGGCAGCAATTTGCAGAATTCCGCTTCTTAGGGGAAGTGAGAAATTGCTGAGCTGACACCAAGTCCTGCAGAGTCCCTGTCAACTGCAGAGCCACCGCATCCTCGCCACGGTAGCGGGCATTGTGACAAAGGTTCTATGTCAGCTGGGTGTGGCAGCCAGGCGCCCCCTAGGGGATGGGGAGCCTGTCAGCCCCGGGCCTGTCACTGCCTGATGTCCCAGCTGCCACCAGCCAGGCCTCTGAAAACTTGTCAAGCCATGCCCAGACTTGGGGCCAGTTTGGCCCAAAGTCTGCAAGAGACAAGTTGGGAAGAAAGATATGGGACAGAGGGAGAAAGCGAAGGGAGCAGGGGAAAGGGAAGGAAGAATAAAAAGTAGTGTTGGGCTGCAGGAGTGAGATGGAGGAATTGCAAGAAAAGAGGCAGGAAGCAGGAGAGTGAGAGAAAAGGAAAGAAGAGACATGCAGCCAGACGAGGGGTTAGTGAGAGAGGATGGGACAGAGAAGAGGATGAGAAGGACATAAGGCAAGGCTGGGACAGGCAAGGTCAGGCAAGGCAAGGCTAGGCTGCAGGACATGTTTTTGCTTTATAGTTTCTAGCACATTCATCTTCAGACTAGGAGGAAAGCCATAAGACCGTATGGATTAGGCCCTAGCAAAAACCCCAGCTACTTGAGACACTTAGACTAAGCCTCAAATACCAAGATCTCTCGATAAGGATGGTTTTTATACTGTACTTCCACAATCTGCTGGCAGTACAAAATAATAAGCTGCAGATCTCCTTGGGCTGAGTCATGGTGCTTTGGGGCAGGGACCATGCGTATCATGGGAATATTTCACAGTTTCTGCTCTGTTTTCAGTGTATGACACCAAAACACCCACCTGATGACATCCTTTCAAGAGCAAAGGCAGCAATTTGCAGAATTCCGCTTCTTAGGGGAAGTGAGAAATTGCTGAGCTGACACCAAGTCCTGCAGAGTCCCTGTCAACTGCAGAGCCACCGCATCCTCGCCACGGTAGCGGGCATTGTGACAAAGGTTCTATGTCAGCTGGGTGTGGCAGCCAGGCGCCCCCTAGGGGATGGGGAGCCTGTCAGCCCCGGGCCTGTCACTGCCTGATATCCCAGCTGCCACCAGCCAGGCCTCTGAAAACTTGTCAAGCCATGCCCAGACTTGGGGCCAGTTTGGCCCAAAGTCTGCAAGAGACAAGTTGGGAAGAAAGATATGGGACAGAGGGAGAAAGCGAAGGGAGCAGGAGAAAGGGAAGGAAGAATAAAAAGTAGTGTTGGGCTGCAGGAGTGAGATGGAGGAATTGCAAGAAAAGAGGCAGGAAGCAGGAGAGTGAGAGAAAAGGAAAGAAGAGACATGCAGCCAGACGAGGGCTTAGTGAGAGAGGATGGGACAGAGAAGAGGATGAGAAGGACATAAGGCAAGGCTGGGACAGGCAAGTTCAGGCAAGGCAAGGCTAGGCTGCAGGACATGTTTTTGCTTTATAGTTTCTAGCACATTCGTCTTCAGACTAGGAGGAAAGCCATAAGACCGTATGGATTAGGCCCAAGCAAAAACCCCAGCTACTTGAGACACTTAGACTAAGCCTCAAATACCAAGATCTCTCCATAAGGATGGTTTTTATACTGTACTTCCACAATCTGCTGGCAGTACAAAATAATAAGCTGCAGATCTCCTTGGGCTGAGTCATGGTGCTTTGGGGCAGGGACCATGCGTATCATGGGAATATTTCACAGTTTCTGCTCTGTTTTCAGTGTATGACACCAAAACACCCACCTGATGACATCCTTTCAAGAGCAAAGGCAGCAATTTGCAGAATTCCGCTTCTTAGGGGAAGTGAGACATTGCTGAGCTCACACCAAGTCCTGCAGTGTCCCTGTCACCTGCAGAGCCACCGCATCCTCGCCACGGTAGCGGGCATTGTGACAAAGGTTCTATGTCAGCTGGGTGTGGCAGCCAGGCGCTCCCTAGGGGATGGGGAGCCTGTCAGCCCCGGGCCTGTCACTGCCTGGTGTCCCAGCTGCCACCAGCCAGGCCTCTGAAAACTTGTCAAGCCATGCCCAGACTTGGGGCCAGTTTGGCCCAAAGTCTGCAAGAGACAAGTCGGGAAGAAAGATATGGGACAGAGGGAGAAAGCGAAGGGAGCAGGAGAAAGGGAAGGAAGAATAAAAAGTAGTGTTGGGCTGCAGGAGTGAGATGGAGGAATTGCAAGAAAAGAGGCAGGAAGCAGGAGAGTGAGAGAAAAGGAAAGAAGAGACATGCAGCCAGACGAGGGGTTAGTGAGAGAGGATGGGACAGAGAAGAGGATGAGAAGGACATAAGGCAAGGCTGGGACAGGCAAGGACAGGCAAGGCAAGGCTAGGCTGCAGGACATGTTTTTGCTTTATAGTTTCTAGCACATTCGTCTTCAGACTAGGAGGAAAGCCATAAGACCGTATGGATTAGGCCCAAGCAAAAACCCCAGCTACTTGAGACACTTAGACTAAGCCTCAAATACCAAGATCTCTCCATAAGGATGGTTTTTATACTGTACTTCCACAATCTGCTGGCAGTACAAAATAATAAGCTGCAGATCTCCTTGGGCTGAGTCATGGTGCTTTGGGGCAGGGACCATGCGTATCATGGGAATATTTCACAGTTTCTGCTCTGTTTTCAGTGTATGACACCAAAACACCCACCTGATGACATCCTTTCAAGAGCAAAGGCAGCAATTTGCAGAATTCCGCTTCTTAGGGGAAGTGAGAAATTGCTGAGCTGACACCAAGTCCTGCAGAGTCCCTGTCACCTGCAGAGCCACCGCATCCTCGCCACGGTAGCGGGCATTGTGACAAAGGTTCTATGTCAGCTGGGTGTGGCAGCCAGGCGCTCCCTAGGGGATGGGGAGCCTGTCAGCCCCGGGCCTGTCACTGCCTGGTGTCCCAGCTGCCACCAGCCAGGCCTCTGAAAACTTGTCAAGCCATGCCCAGACTTGGGGCCAGTTTGGCCCAAAGTCTGCAAGAGACAAGTCGGGAAGAAAGATATGGGACAGAGGGAGAAAGCGAAGGGAGCAGGAGAAAGGGAAGGAAGAATAAAAAGTAGTGTTGGGCTGCAGGAGTGAGATGGAGGAATTGCAAGAAAAGAGGCAGGAAGCAGGAGAGTGAGAGAAAAGGAAAGAAGAGACATGCAGCCAGACGAGGGGTTAGTGAGAGAGGATGGGACAGAGAAGAGGATGAGAAGGACATAAGGCAAGGCTGGGACAGGCAAGGACAGGCAAGGCAAGGCTAGGCTGCAGGACATGTTTTTGCTTTATAGTTTCTAGCACATTCGTCTTCAGACTAGGAGGAAAGCCGTAAGACCGTATGGATTAGGCCCAAGCAAAAACCCCAGCTACTTGAGACACTTAGACTAAGCCTCAAATACCAAGATCTCTCCATAAGGATGGTTTTTATACTGTACTTCCACAATCTGCTGGCAGTACAAAATAATAGCTGCAGATCTCCTTGGGCTGAGTCATGGTGCTTTGGGGCAGGGACCATGCGTATCATGGGAATATTTCACAGTTTCTGCTCTGTTTTCAGTGTATGACACCAAAACACCCACCTGATGACATCCTTTCAAGAGCAAAGGCAGCAATTTGCAGAATTCCGCTTCTTAGGGGAAGTGAGAAATTGCTGAGCTGACACCAAGTCCTGCAGAGTCCCTGTCACCTGCAGAGCCACCGCATCCTCGCCACGGTAGCGGGCATTGTGACAAAGGTTCTATGTCAGCTGGGTGTGGCAGCCAGGCGCTCCCTAGGGGATGGGGAGCCTGTCAGCCCCGGGCCTGTCACTGCCTGGTGTCCCAGCTGCCACCAGCCAGGCCTCTGAAAACTTGTCAAGCCATGCCCAGACTTGGGGCCAGTTTGGCCCAAAGTCTGCAAGAGACAAGTCGGGAAGAAAGATATGGGACAGAGGGAGAAAGCGAAGGGAGCAGGAGAAAGGGAAGGAAGAATAAAAAGTAGTGTTGGGCTGCAGGAGTGAGATGGAGGAATTGCAAGAAAAGAGGCAGGAAGCAGGAGAGTGAGAGAAAAGGAAAGAAGAGACATGCAGCCAGACGAGGGGTTAGTGAGAGAGGATGGGACAGAGAAGAGGATGAGAAGGACATAAGGCAAGGCTGGGACAGGCAAGGACAGGCAAGGCAAGGCTAGGCTGCAGGACATGTTTTTGCTTTATAGTTTCTAGCACATTCGTCTTCAGACTAGGAGGAAAGCCGTAAGACCGTATGGATTAGGCCCAAGCAAAAACCCCAGCTACTTGAGACACTTAGACTAAGCCTCAAATACCAAGATCTCTCCATAAGGATGGTTTTTATACTGTACTTCCACAATCTGCTGGCAGTACAAAATAATAGCTGCAGATCTCCTTGGGCTGAGTCATGGTGCTTTGGGGCAGGGACCATGCGTATCATGGGAATATTTCACAGTTTCTGCTCTGTTTTCAGTGTATGACACCAAAACACCCACCTGATGACATCCTTTCAAGAGCAAAGGCAGCAATTTGCAGAATTCCGCTTCTTAGGGGAAGTGAGAAATTGCTGAGCTGACACCAAGTCCTGCAGTGTCCCTGTCACCTGCAGAGCCACCGCATCCTCGCCACGGTAGCGGGCATTGTGACAAAGGTTCTATGTCAGCTGGGTGTGGCAGCCAGGCGCCCCCTAGGGGATGGGGAGCCTGTCAGCCCCGCGCCTGTCACTGCCTGATGTCCCAGCTGCCACCAGCCAGGCCTCTGAAAACTTGTCAAGCCATGCCCAGACTTGGGGCCAGTTTGGCCCAAAGTCTGCAAGAGACAAGTTGGGAAGAAAGATATGGGACAGAGGGAGAAAGCGAAGGGAGCAGGGGAAAGGGAAGGAAGAATAAAAAGTAGTGTTGGGCTGCAGGAGTGAGATGGAGGAATTGCAAGAAAAGAGGCAGGAAGCAGGAGAGTGAGAGAAAAGGAAAGAAGAGACATGCAGCCAGACGAGGGGTTAGTGAGAGAGGATGGGACAGAGAAGAGGATGAGAAGGACATAAGGCAAGGCTGGGACAGGCAAGGACAGGCAAGGCAAGGCTAGGCTGCAGGACATGTTTTTGCTTTATAGTTTCTAGCACATTCGTCTTCAGACTAGGAGGAAAGCCATAAGACCGTATGGATTAGGCCCAAGCAAAAACCCCAGCTACTTGAGACACTTAGACTAAGCCTCAAATACCAAGATCTCTCCATAAGGATGGTTTTTATACTGTACTTCCACAATCTGCTGGCAGTACAAAATAATAAGCTGCAGATCTCCTTGGGCTGAGTCATGGTGCTTTGGGGCAGGGACCATGCGTATCATGGGAGTATTTCACAGTTTCTGCTCTGTTTTCAGTGTATGACACCAAAACACCCACCTGATGACATCCTTTCAAGAGCAAAGGCAGCAATTTGCAGAATTCCGCTTCTTAGGGGAAGTGAGAAATTGCTGAGCTGACACCAAGTCCTGCAGAGTCCCTGTCAACTGCAGAGCCACCGCATCCTCGCCACGGTAGCGGGCATTGTGACAAAGGTTCTATGTCAGCTGGGTGTGGCAGCCAGGCGCCCCCTAGGGGATGGGGAGCCTGTCAGCCCCGGGCCTGTCACTGCCTGATGTCCCAGCTGCCACCAGCCAGGCCTCTGAAAACTTGTCAAGCCATGCCCAGACTTGGGGCCAGTTTGGCCCAAAGTCTGCAAGAGACAAGTTGGGAAGAAAGATATGGGACAGAGGGAGAAAGCGAAGGGAGCAGGAGAAAGGGAAGGAAGAATAAAAAGTAGTGTTGGGCTGCAGGAGTGAGATGGAGGAATTGCAAGAAAAGAGGCAGGAAGCAGGAGAGTGAGAGAAAAGGAAAGAAGAGACATGCAGCCAGACGAGGGGTTAGTGAGAGAGGATGGGACAGAGAAGAGGATGAGAAGGACATAAGGCAAGGCTGGGACAGGCAAGGTCAGGCAAGGCAAGGCTAGGCTGCAGGACATGTTTTTGCTTTACAGTTTCTAGCACATTCGTCTTCAGACTAGGAGGAAAGCCATAAGACCGTATGGATTAGGCCCAAGCAAAAACCCCAGCTACTTGAGACACTTAGACTAAGCCTCAAATACCAAGATCTCTCCATAAGGATGGTTTTTATACTGTACTTCCACAATCTGCTGGCAGTACAAAATAATAAGCTGCAGATCTCCTTGGGCTGAGTCATGGTGCTTTGGGGCAGGGACCATGCGTATCATGGGAATATTTCACAGTTTCTGCTCTGTTTTCAGTGTATGACACCAAAACACCCACCTGA
This sequence comes from Columba livia, assembly GCF_036013475.1. Classification (NCBI taxonomy): domain Eukaryota; kingdom Metazoa; phylum Chordata; class Aves; order Columbiformes; family Columbidae; genus Columba; species Columba livia. The sequence continues at coordinate 4,586,282 of NW_027043008.1, forward strand.
TGACATCCTTTCAAGAGCAAAGGCAGCAATTTGCAGAATTCCGCTTCTTAGGGGAAGTGAGAAATTGCTGAGCTGACACCAAGTCCTGCAGTGTCCCTGTCACCTGCAGAGCCACCGCATCCTCGCCACGGTAGCGGGCATTGTGACAAAGGTTCTATGTCAGCTGGGTGTGGCAGCCAGGCGCTCCCTAGGGGATGGGGAGCCTGTCAGCCCCGGGCCTGTCACTGCCTGGTGTCCCAGCTGCCACCAGCCAGGCCTCTGAAAACTTGTCAAGCCATGCCCAGACTTGGGGCCAGTTTGGCCCAAAGTCTGCAAGAGACAAGTCGGGAAGAAAGATATGGGACAGAGGGAGAAAGCGAAGGGAGCAGGAGAAAGGGAAGGAAGAATAAAAAGTAGTGTTGGGCTGCAGGAGTGAGATGGAGGAATTGCAAGAAAAGAGGCAGGAAGCAGGAGAGTGAGAGAAAAGGAAAGAAGAGACATGCAGCCAGACGAGGGGTTAGTGAGAGAGGATGGGACAGAGAAGAGGATGAGAAGGACATAAGGCAAGGCTGGGACAGGCAAGGACAGGCAAGGCAAGGCTAGGCTGCAGGACATGTTTTTGCTTTATAGTTTCTAGCACATTCGTCTTCAGACTAGGAGGAAAGCCATAAGACCGTATGGATTAGGCCCAAGCAAAAACCCCAGCTACTTGAGACACTTAGACTAAGCCTCAAATACCAAGATCTCTCCATAAGGATGTTTTTTATACTGTACTTCCACAATCTGCTGGCAGTACAAAATAATAAGCTGCAGATCTCCTTGGGCTGAGTCATGGTGCTTTGGGGCAGGGACCATGCGTATCATGGGAATATTTCACAGTTTCTGCTCTGTTTTCAGTGTATGACACCAAAACACCCACCTGATGACATCCTTTCAAGAGCAAAGGCAGCAATTTGCAGAATTCCGCTTCTTAGGGGAAGTGAGAAATTGCTGAGCTGACACCAAGTCCTGCAGTGTCCCTGTCACCTGCAGAGCCACCGCATCCTCGCCACGGTAGCGGGCATTGTGACAAAGGTTCTATGTCAGCTGGGTGTGGCAGCCAGGCGCTCCCTAGGGGATGGGGAGCCTGTCAGCCCCGGGCCTGTCACTGCCTGGTGTCCCAGCTGCCACCAGCCAGGCCTCTGAAAACTTGTCAAGCCATGCCCAGACTTGGGGCCAGTTTGGCCCAAAGTCTGCAAGAGACAAGTCGGGAAGAAAGATATGGGACAGAGGGAGAAAGCGAAGGGAGCAGGAGAAAGGGAAGGAAGAATAAAAAGTAGTGTTGGGCTGCAGGAGTGAGATGGAGGAATTGCAAGAAAAGAGGCAGGAAGCAGGAGAGTGAGAGAAAAGGAAAGAAGAGACATGCAGCCAGACGAGGGGTTAGTGAGAGAGGATGGGACAGAGAAGAGGATGAGAAGGACATAAGGCAAGGCTGGGACAGGCAAGGACAGGCAAGGCAAGGCTAGGCTGCAGGACATGTTTTTGCTTTATAGTTTCTAGCACATTCGTCTTCAGACTAGGAGGAAAGCCGTAAGACCGTATGGATTAGGCCCAAGCAAAAACCCCAGCTACTTGAGACACTTAGACTAAGCCTCAAATACCAAGATCTCTCCATAAGGATGGTTTTTATACTGTACTTCCACAATCTGCTGGCAGTACAAAATAATAAGCTGCAGATCTCCTTGGGCTGAGTCATGGTGCTTTGGGGCAGGGACCATGCGTATCATGGGAATATTTCACAGTTTCTGCTCTGTTTTCAGTGTATGACACCAAAACACCCACCTGATGACATCCTTTCAAGAGCAAAGGCAGCAATTTGCAGAATTCCGCTTCTTAGGGGAAGTGAGAAATTGCTGAGCTGACACCAAGTCCTGCAGTGTCCCTGTCACCTGCAGAGCCACCGCATCCTCGCCACGGTAGCGGGCATTGTGACAAAGGTTCTATGTCAGCTGGGTGTGGCAGCCAGGCGCCCCCTAGGGGATGGGGAGCCTGTCAGCCCCGCGCCTGTCACTGCCTGGTGTCGCTGCTGCCACCAGCCAGGCCTCTGAAAACTTGTCAAACCATGCCCAGACATGGGGCCAGTTTGGCACAAAGTCTTCAAGAGACAAGTTGGGAAGAAAGATATGGGACATAGGGAGAAAGCGAAGGGAGCAGGAGAAAGGGAAGGAAGAATAAAAAGTAGTGTTGGGCTGCAGGAGTGAGATGGAGGAATTGCAAGAAAAGAAGCAGGAAGCAGGAGAGTGAGAGAAAAGGAAAGAAGAGACATGCAGCCAGACGAGGGGTTAGTGAGAGAGGATGGGACAGAGAAGAGGATGAGAAGGACATAAGGCAAGGCTGGGACAGGCAAGGACAGGCAAGGCAAGGCTAGGCTGCAGGACATGTTTTTGCTTTATAGTTTCTAGCACATTCGTCTTCAGACTAGGAGGAAAGCCATAAGACCGTATGGATTAGGCCCAAGCAAAAACCCCAGCTACTTGAGACACTTAGACTAAGCCTCGAATACCAAGATCTCTCCATAAGGATGGTTTTTATACTGTACTTCCACAATCTGCTGGCAGTACAAAATAATAAGCTGCAGATCTCCTTGGGCTGAGTCATGGTGCTTTGGGGCAGGGACCATGCGTATCATGGGAATATTTCACAGTTTCTGCTCTGTTTTCAGTGTATGACACCAAAACACCCGCCTGATAACATCCTTTCAAGAGCAAAGGCAGCAATTTGCAGAATTCCGCTTCTTAGGGGAAGTGAGAAATTGCTGAGCTGACACCAAGTCCTGCAGTGTCCCTGTCACCTGCAGAGCCACCGCATCCTCGCCACGGTAGCGGGCATTGTGACAAAGGTTCTATGTCAGCTGGGTGTGGCAGCCAGGCGCCCCCTAGGGGATGGGGAGCCTGTCAGCCCCGGGCCTGTCACTGCCTGGTGTCCCTGCTGCCACCAGCCAGGCCTCTGAAAACTTGTCAAACCATGCCCAGACTTGGGGCCAGTTTGGCCCAAAGTCTGCAAGAGACAAGTTGGGAAGAAAGATATGGGACATAGGGAGAAAGCGAAGGGAGCAGGAGAAAGGGAAGGAAGAATAAAAAGTAGTGTTGGGCTGCAGGAGTGAGATGGAGGAATTGCAAGAAAAGAGGCAGGAAGCAGGAGAGTGAGAGAAAAGGAAAGAAGAGACATGCAGCCAGACGAGGGGTTAGTGAGAGAGGATGGGACAGAGAAGAGGATGAGAAGGACATAAGGCAAGGCTGGGACAGGCAAGGACAGGCAAGGCAAGGCTAGGCTGCAGGACATGTTTTTGCTTTATAGTTTCTAGCACATTCGTCTTCAGACTAGGAGGAAAGCCATAAGACCGTATGGATTAGGCCCAAGCAAAAACCCCAGCTACTTGAGACACTTAGACTAAGCCTCAAATACCAAGATCTCTCCATAAGGATGGTTTTTATACTGTACTTCCACAATCTGCTGGCAGTACAAAATAATAAGCTGCAGATCTCCTTGGGCTGAGTCATGGTGCTTTGGGGCAGGGACCATGTGTATCATGGGAATATTTCACAGTTTCTGCTCTGTTTTCAGTGTATGACACCAAAACACCCACCTGATGACATCCTTTCAAGAGCAAAGGCAGCAATTTGCAGAATTCCGCTTCTTAGGGGAAGTGAGAAATTGCTGAGCTGACACCAAGTCCTGCAGTGTCCCTGTCACCTGCAGAGCCACCGCATCCTCGCCACGGTAGCGGGCATTGTGACAAAGGTTCTATGTCAGCTGGGTGTGGCAGCCAGGCGCCCCCTAGGGGATGGGGAGCCTGTCAGCCCCGGGCCTGTCACTGCCTGGTGTCCCAGCTGCCACCAGCCAGGCCTCTGAAAACTTGTCAAGCCATGCCCAGACTTGGGGCCAGTTTGGCCCAAAGTCTGCAAGAGACAAGTTGGGAAGAAAGATATGGGACAGAGGGAGAAAGCGAAGGGAGCAGGAGAAAGGGAAGGAAGAATAAAAAGTAGTGTTGGGCTGCAGGAGTGAGATGGAGGAATTGCAAGAAAAGAGGCAGGAAGCAGGAGAGTGAGAGAAAAGGAAAGAAGAGACATGCAGCCAGACGAGGGGTTAGTGAGAGAGGATGGGACAGAGAAGAGGATGAGAAGGACATAAGGCAAGGCTGGGACAGGCAAGGACAGGCAAGGCAAGGCTAGGCTGCAGGACATGTTTTTGCTTTATAGTTTCTAGCACATTCGTCTTCAGACTAGGAGGAAAGCCATAAGACCGTATGGATTAGGCCCAAGCAAAAACCCCAGCTACTTGAGACACTTAGACTAAGCCTCAAATACCAAGATCTCTCCATAAGGATGGTTTTTATACTGTACTTCCACAATCTGCTGGCAGTACAAAATAATAAGCTGCAGATCTCCTTGGGCTGAGTCATGGTGCTTTGGGGCAGGGACCATGCGTATCATGGGAATATTTCACAGTTTCTGCTCTGTTTTCAGTGTATGACACCAAAACACCCACCTGATGACATCCTTTCAAGAGCAAAGGCAGCAATTTGCAGAATTCCGCTTCTTAGGGGAAGTGAGAAATTGCTGAGCTGACACCAAGTCCTGCAGTGTCCCTGTCACCTGCAGAGCCACCGCATCCTCGCCACGGTAGCGGGCATTGTGACAAAGGTTCTATGTCAGCTGGGTGTGGCAGCCAGGCGCCCCCTAGGGGATGGGGAGCCTGTCAGCCCCGGGCCTGTCACTGCCTGGTGTCCCTGCTGCCACCAGCCAGGCCTCTGAAAACTTGTCAAACCATGCCCAGACTTGGGGCCAGTTTGGCCCAAACTCTGCAAGAGACAAGTTGGGAAGAAAGATATGGGACATAGGGAGAAAGCGAAGGGAGCAGGAGAAAGGGAAGGAAGAATAAAAAGTAGTGTTGGGCTGCAGGAGTGAGATGGAGGAATTGCAAGAAAAGAGGCAGGAAGCAGGAGAGTGAGAGAAAAGGAAAGAAGAGACATGCAGCCAGACGAGGGGTTAGTGAGAGAGGATGGGACAGAGAAGAGGATGAGAAGGACATAAGGCAAGGCTGGGACAGGCAAGGACAGGCAAGGCAAGGCTAGGCTGCAGGACATGTTTTTGCTTTATAGTTTCTAGCACATTCGTCTTCAGACTAGGAGGAAAGCCATAAGACCGTATGGATTAGGCCCAAGCAAAAACCCCAGCTACTTGAGACACTTAGACTAAGCCTCGAATACCAAGATCTCTCCATAAGGATGGTTTTTATACTGTACTTCCACAATCTGCTGGCAGTACAAAATAATAAGCTGCAGATCTCCTTGGGCTGAGTCATGGTGCTTTGGGGCAGGGACCATGCGTATCATGGGAATATTTCACAGTTTCTGCTCTGTTTTCAGTGTATGACACCAAAACACCCGCCTGATAACATCCTTTCAAGAGCAAAGGCAGCAATTTGCAGAATTCCGCTTCTTAGGGGAAGTGAGAAATTGCTGAGCTGACACCAAGTCCTGCAGTGTCCCTGTCACCTGCAGAGCCACCGCATCCTCGCCACGGTAGCGGGCATTGTGACAAAGGTTCTATGTCAGCTGGGTGTGGCAGCCAGGCGCCCCCTAGGGGATGGGGAGCCTGTCAGCCCCGGGCCTGTCACTGCCTGATGTCCCAGCTGCCACCAGCCAGGCCTCTGAAAACTTGTCAAGCCATGCCCAGACTTGGGGCCAGTTTGGCCCAAAGTCTGCAAGAGACAAGTTGGGAAGAAAGATATGGGACAGAGGGAGAAAGCGAAGGGAGCAGGAGAAAGGGAAGGAAGAATAAAAAGTAGTGTTGGGCTGCAGGAGTGAGATGGAGGAATTGCAAGAAAAGAGGCAGGAAGCAGGAGAGTGAGAGAAAAGGAAAGAAGAGACATGCAGCCAGACGAGGGGTTAGTGAGAGAGGATGGGACAGAGAAGAGGATGAGAAGGACATAAGGCAAGGCTGGGACAGGCAAGGTCAGGCAAGGCAAGGCTAGGCTGCAGGACATGTTTTTGCTTTACAGTTTCTAGCACATTCGTCTTCAGACTAGGAGGAAAGCCATAAGACCGTATGGATTAGGCCCAAGCAAAAACCCCAGCTACTTGAGACACTTAGACTAAGCCTCAAATACCAAGATCTCTCCATAAGGATGGTTTTTATACTGTACTTCCACAATCTGCTGGCAGTACAAAATAATAAGCTGCAGATCTCCTTGGGCTGAGTCATGGTGCTTTGGGGCAGGGACCATGCGTATCATGGGAATATTTCACAGTTTCTGCTCTGTTTTCAGTGTATGACACCAAAACACCCACCTGATGACATCCTTTCAAGAGCAAAGGCAGCAATTTGCAGAATTCCGCTTCTTAGGGGAAGTGAGAAATTGCTGAGCTGACACCAAGTCCTGCAGTGTCCCTGTCACCTGCAGAGCCACCGCATCCTCGCCACGGTAGCGGGCATTGTGACAAAGGTTCTATGTCAGCTGGGTGTGGCAGCCAGGCGCTCCCTAGGGGATGGGGAGCCTGTCAGCCCCGGGCCTGTCACTGCCTGGTGTCCCAGCTGCCACCAGCCAGGCCTCTGAAAACTTGTCAAGCCATGCCCAGACTTGGGGCCAGTTTGGCCCAAAGTCTGCAAGAGACAAGTTGGGAAGAAAGATATGGGACAGAGGGAGAAAGCGAAGGGAGCAGGAGAAAGGGAAGGAAGAATAAAAAGTAGTGTTGGGCTGCAGGAGTGAGATGGAGGAATTGCAAGAAAAGAGGCAGGAAGCAGGAGAGTGAGAGAAAAGGAAAGAAGAGACATGCAGCCAGACGAGGGGTTAGTGAGAGAGGATGGGACAGAGAAGAGGATGAGAAGGACATAAGGCAAGGCTGGGACAGGCAAGGACAGGCAAGGCAAGGCTAGGCTGCAGGACATGTTTTTGCTTTATAGTTTCTAGCACATTCGTCTTCAGACTAGGAGGAAAGCCATAAGACCGTATGGATTAGGCCCAAGCAAAAACCCCAGCTACTTGAGACACTTAGACTAAGCCTCAAATACCAAGATCTCTCCATAAGGATGGTTTTTATACTGTACTTCCACAATCTGCTGGCAGTACAAAATAATAAGCTGCAGATCTCCTTGGGCTGAGTCATGGTGCTTTGGGGCAGGGACCATGCGTATCATGGGAATATTTCACAGTTTCTGCTCTGTTTTCAGTGTATGACACCAAAACACCCACCTGATGACATCCTTTCAAGAGCAAAGGCAGCAATTTGCAGAATTCCGCTTCTTAGGGGAAGTGAGAAATTGCTGAGCTGACACCAAGTCCTGCAGTGTCCCTGTCACCTGCAGAGCCACCGCATCCTCGCCACGGTAGCGGGCATTGTGACAAAGGTTCTATGTCAGCTGGGTGTGGCAGCCAGGCGCCCCCTAGGGGATGGGGAGCCTGTCAGCCCCGCGCCTGTCACTGCCTGGTGTCGCTGCTGCCACCAGCCAGGCCTCTGAAAACTTGTCAAACCATGCCCAGACATGGGGCCAGTTTGGCACAAAGTCTTCAAGAGACAAGTTGGGAAGAAAGATATGGGACATAGGGAGAAAGCGAAGGGAGCAGGAGAAAGGGAAGGAAGAATAAAAAGTAGTGTTGGGCTGCAGGAGTGAGATGGAGGAATTGCAAGAAAAGAAGCAGGAAGCAGGAGAGTGAGAGAAAAGGAAAGAAGAGACATGCAGCCAGACGAGGGGTTAGTGAGAGTGGATGGGACAGAGAAGAGGATGAGAAGGACATAAGGCAAGGCTGGGACAGGCAAGGTCAGGCAAGGCAAGGCTAGGCTGCAGGACATGTTTTTGCTTTATAGTTTCTAGCACATTCGTCTTCAGACTAGGAGGAAAGCCATAAGACCGTATGGATTAGGCCCAAGCAAAAACCCCAGCTACTTGAGACACTTAGACTAAGCCTCGAATACCAAGATCTCTCCATAAGGATGGTTTTTATACTGTACTTCCACAATCTGCTGGCAGTACAAAATAATAAGCTGCAGATCTCCTTGGGCTGAGTCATGGTGCTTTGGGGCAGGGACCATGCGTATCATGGGAATATTTCACAGTTTCTGCTCTGTTTTCAGTGTATGACACCAAAACACCCGCCTGATAACATCCTTTCAAGAGCAAAGGCAGCAATTTGCAGAATTCCGCTTCTTAGGGGAAGTGAGAAATTGCTGAGCTGACACCAAGTCCTGCAGTGTCCCTGTCACCTGCAGAGCCACCGCATCCTCGCCACGGTAGCGGGCATTGTGACAAAGGTTCTATGTCAGCTGGGTGTGGCAGCCAGGCGCCCCCTAGGGGATGGGGAGCCTGTCAGCCCCGGGCCTGTCACTGCCTGGTGTCCCAGCTGCCACCAGCCAGGCCTCTGAAAACTTGTCAAGCCATGCCCAGACTTGGGGCCAGTTTGGCCCAAAGTCTGCAAGAGACAAGTTGGGAAGAAAGATATGGGACAGAGGGAGAAAGCGAAGGGAGCAGGAGAAAGGGAAGGAAGAATAAAAAGTAGTGTTGGGCTGCAGGAGTGAGATGGAGGAATTGCAAGAAAAGAGGCAGGAAGCAGGAGAGTGAGAGAAAAGGAAAGAAGAGACATGCAGCCAGACGAGGGGTTAGTGAGAGAGGATGGGACAGAGAAGAGGATGAGAAGGACATAAGGCAAGGCTGGGACAGGCAAGGACAGGCAAGGCAAGGCTAGGCTGCAGGACATGTTTTTGCTTTATAGTTTCTAGCACATTCGTCTTCAGACTAGGAGGAAAGCCATAAGACCGTATGGATTAGGCCCAAGCAAAAACCCCAGCTACTTGAGACACTTAGACTAAGCCTCAAATACCAAGATCTCTCCATAAGGATGGTTTTTATACTGTACTTCCACAATCTGCTGGCAGTACAAAATAATAAGCTGCAGATCTCCTTGGGCTGAGTCATGGTGCTTTGGGGCAGGGACCATGCGTATCATGGGAATATTTCACAGTTTCTGCTCTGTTTTCAGTGTATGACACCAAAACACCCACCTGATGACATCCTTTCAAGAGCAAAGGCAGCAATTTGCAGAATTCCGCTTCTTAGGGGAAGTGAGAAATTGCTGAGCTGACACCAAGTCCTGCAGTGTCCCTGTCACCTGCAGAGCCACCGCATCCTCGCCACGGTAGCGGGCATTGTGACAAAGGTTCTATGTCAGCTGGGTGTGGCAGCCAGGCGCCCCCTAGGGGATGGGGAGCCTGTCAGCCCCACGCCTGTCACTGCCTGGTGTCGCTGCTGCCACCAGCCAGGCCTCTGAAAACTTGTCAAACCATGCCCAGACGTGGGGCCAATTTGGCCCAAAGTCTCCAAGAGACAAGTCGGGAAGAAAGATATGGGACAGAGGGAGAAAGCGAAGGGAGCAGGAGAAAGGGAAGGAAGAATAAAAAGCAGTGTTGGGCTGCAGGAGTGAGATGGAGGAATTGCAAGAAAAGAGGCAGGAAGCAGGAGAGTGAGAGAAAAGGAACAAGAGACATGAAGCCAGACGAGGGCTTAGTGAGAGAGGATGGGACAGAGAACAGGATGACAAGGAAATAAGGCAAGGCAAGGACAGGCAAGGACAGGCAAGGCAAGGCTAGGCTGCAGGACATGTTTTTGCTTTATAGTTTCTAGCACATTCGTCTTCAGACTAGGAGGAAAGCCATAAGACCGTATGGATTAGGCCCTAGCAAAAACCCCAGCTACCTGAGACACCTAGACTAATCCAAAAATTCGAAGATCTCTCAATAAGGATTGTTTTTATACTGTACTTCCACAATCTGCTGGCAGTACAAAAAGATTAGCTGCAGATCTCCTTAGGCTGAGTCATGGTGCTTTGGGGCAGGGACCATGCATATCATGGGAATATTTCACAGTTTCTGCTCTGTTTTCAGTGTATGACACCAAAACACCCACCTGATGACATCCTTTCAAGAGCAAAGGCAGCAATTTGCAGAATTCCGCTTCTTAGGGGAAGTGAGAAATTGCTGAGCTGACACCAAGTCCTGCAGTGTCCCTGTCACCTGCAGAGTCACCGCATCCTCGCCACGGTAGCGGGAATTGTGACAAAGGTTCTATGTCAGCTGGGTGTGGCAGCCAGGCGCCCCCTAGGGAATGGGGAACCTGTCAGCCCCGGGCCTGTTACTGCCTGCTGGCCATGCTCTCAGCAGTCAGGCCTCTGAAAACTTGTCAAACCATGCCCAGACGTGGGGCCAATTTGGCCCAAAGTCTCCAAGCGACAAGTCGGGAGGAAAGAAATGGGACATAGGGAGAAAGCGAAGGGAGCAGGAGAAAGGGAAGGAAGAATAAAAAGTAGTGTTGGGCTGCAGGAGTGAGATGGAGGAATTGCAAGAAAAGAGGCAGGAAGCAGGAGAGTGAGAGAAAAGGAAAGAAGAGACATGCAGCCAGACGAGGGCTTTGTGAGAGAGGATGGGAGAGAGAAGAGGATGAGAAGGAAATAAGGCAAGGCAAGGACAGGCAAGGACAGGCAAGGCAAGGCTAGGCTGCAGGACATGTTTTTGCTTTATAGTTTCTAGCACATTCGTCTTCAGACCAGGAGGAAAGCCATAAGGCCGTATGGATTAGGCCCTAGCAAAAACCCCAGCTACTTGAGACACTTAGACTAAGCCTAAAATACGAAGATCTCTCCATAAGGATTGTTTTTATACTGTACTTCCACAATCTGCTGGCTGTACAAAAAAATAATCTGCAGATCTCCTTAGGCTGAGTCATGGTGCTTTGGGGCATGGACCATGCATATCACGGGAATATTTCACAGTTTCTGCTCTTTTTTCAGTGCATGACACCAAAACACCCACCTGATGACATCCTTTCAAGAGCAAAGGCAGCAATTTGCAGAATTCCGCTTCTTAGGGGAAGTGAGAAATTGCTGAGCTGACACCAAGTCCTGCAGTGTCCCTGTCACCTGCAGAGTCACCGCATCCTCGCCACGGTAGCGGGAATTGTGACAAAGGTTCTATGTCAGCTGGGTGTGGCAGCCAGGCGCCCCCTAGGGAATGGGGAGCTTGTCAGCCCCGGGCCTGTTACTGCCTGCTGGCCCTGCTGTCACCAGCCAGGCCTCTGAAAACTTGTCAAACCATGCCCAGACGTGGCGCAAATTAGGCCCAAAGTCTCCAAAAGACAAGTCGGGAGGAAAGAAATGGGACATAGGGAGAAAGCGAAGGGAGCAGGAGAAAGGGAAGGAAGAATAAAAAGTAGTGTTGGGCTGCAGGAGTGAGATGGAGGAATTGCAAGAAAAGAGGCAGGAAGCAGGAGAGTGAGAGAAAAGATAAGAAGAGACATGTAGCCAGACGAGGGCTTAGTGAGAGAGGATTGGACAGAGAAGAGGATGAGAAGGAAATAAGGCAAGGCAAGGACAGGCAATGACAGGCAAGGCAAGGCTAGGCTGCAGGACATGTTTTTGCTTTATAGTTTCTAGCACATTCGTCTTCAGACCAGGAGGAAAGCCATAAGGCCGTATGGAATAGGCCCAAGCAAAAACCCCAGCTACTTGAGACACTTAGACTAAGCCTAAAATACCAAGATCTCTCAATAAGTATTGTTTTTATACTGTACTTCCACAATCTGCTGGCAGTACAAAAAGATAAGCTGCAGATCTCCTTAGGCTGAGTCATGGTGCTTTGGGGCAGGGACCATGCATATCATGGGAATATTTCACAGTTTCTGCTCTGTTTTCAGTGTATGAAACCAAAACACCCACCTGATGACATCCTTTCAAGAGCAAAGGCAGCAATTTGCAGAATTCCGCTTCTTAGGGGAAGTGAGAAATTGCTGAGCTGACACCAAGTCCTGCAGTGTCCCTGTCACCTGCAGAGCCACCGCATCCTCGCCACGGTAGCGGGCATTGTGACAAAGGTTCTATGTCAGCTGGGTGTGGCAGCCAGGCGCCCCCTAGGGAATGGGGAACCTGTCAGCCCCGGGCCTGTTACTGCCTGCTGGCCCTGCTGTCACCAGCCAGGCCTCTGAAAACTTGTCAAACCATGCCCAGACGTGGGGCCAATTTGTCCCAAAGTCTCCAAGAGACAAGTCGGGAAGAAAAATATGGGACAGAGGGAGAAAGCGAAGGGAGCAGGAGAAAGGGAAGGAAGAATAAAAAGTAGTGTTGGGCTGCAGGAGTGAGATGGAGGAATTGCAAGAAAAGAAGCAGGAAGCAGGAGAGTGAGAGAAAAGGAAAGAAGAGACATGTAGCCAGACGAGGGGTTAGTGAGAGAGGATGGGACAGAGAAGAGGATGAGAAGGACATAAGGCAAGGCTGGGACAGGCAAGGACAGGCAAGGCAAGGCTAGGCTGCAGGACATGTTTTTGCTTTATAGTTTCTAGCACATTCGTCTTCAGACTAGGAGGAAAGCCATAAGACCGTATGGATTAGGCCCAAGCAAAACCCCAGCTACTTGAGACACTTAGACTAAGCCTCAAATACCAAGATCTCTCCATAAGGATGGTTTTTATACTGTACTTCCACAATCTGCTGGCAGTACAAAATAATAAGCTGCAGATCTCCTTGGGCTGAGTCATGGTGCTTTGGGGCAGGGACCATGCGTATCATGGGAATATTTCACAGTTTCTGCTCTGTTTTCAGTGTATGACACCAAAACACCCACCTGATGACATCCTTTCAAGAGCAAAGGCAGCAATTTGCAGAATTCCGCTTCTTAGGGGAAGTGAGAAATTGCTGAGCTGACACCAAGTCCTGCAGTGTCCCTGTCACCTGCAGAGCCACCGCATCCTCGCCACGGTAGCGGGCATTGTGACAAAGGTTCTATGTCAGCTGGGTGTGGCAGCCAGGCGCCCCCTAGGGGATGGGGAGCCTGTCAGCCCCGCGCCTGTCACTGCCTGGTGTCGCTGCTGCCACCAGCCAGGCCTCTGAAAACTTGTCAAACCATGCCCAGACTTGGGGCCAGTTTGGCCCAAAGTCTGCAAGAGACAAGTCGGGAAGAAAGATATGGGACAGAGGGAGAAAGCGAAGGGAGCAGGAGAAAGGGAAGGAAGAATAAAAAGTAGTGTTGGGCTGCAGGAGTGAGATGGAGGAATTGCAAGAAAAGAGGCAGGAAGCAGGAGAGTGAGAGAAAAGGAAAGAAGAGACATGCAGCCAGACGAGGGGTTAGTGAGAGAGGATGGGACAGAGAAGAGGATGAGAAGGACAGAAGGCAAGGCTGGGACAGGCAAGGACAGGCAAGGCAAGGCTAGGCTGCAGGACATGTTTTTGCTTTATAGTTTCTAGCACATTCGTCTTCAGACTAGGAGGAAAGCCATAAGACCCTATGGATTAGGCCCAAGCAAAAACCCCAGCTACTTGAGACACTTAGACTAAGCCTCAAATACCAAGATCTCTCCATAAGGATGGTTTTTATACTGTACTTCCACAATCTGCTGGCAGTACAAAATAATAAGCTGCAGATCTCCTTGGGCTGAGTCATGGTGCTTTGGGGCAGGGACCATGCGTATCATGGGAATATTTCACAGTTTCTGCTCTGTTTTCAGTGTATGACACCAAAACACCCACCTGATGACATCCTTTCAAGAGCAAAGGCAGCAATTTGCAGAATTCCGCTTCTTAGGGGAAGTGAGAAATTGCTGAGCTGACACCAAGTCCTGCAGTGTCCCTGTCACCTGCAGAGCCAGCGCATCCTCGCCACGGTAGCGGGCATTGTGACAAAGGTTCTATGTCAGCTGGGTGTGGCAGCCAGGCGCCCCCTAGGGGATGGGGAGCCTGTCAGCCCCGGGCCTGTCACTGCCTGGTGTCCCAGCTGCCACCAGCCAGGCCTCTGAAAACTTATCAAGCCATGCCCAGACTTGGGGCCAGTTTGGCCCAAAGTCTGCAAGAGACAAGTCGGGAAGAAAGATATGGGACAGAGGGAGAAAGCGAAGGGAGCAGGAGAAAGGGAAGGAAGAATAAAAAGTAGTGTTGGGCTGCAGGAGTGAGATGGAGGAATTGCAAGAAAAGAGGCAGGAAGCAGGAGAGTGAGAGAAAAGGAAAGAAGAGACATGCAGCCAGACGAGGGGTTAGTGAGAGAGGATGGGACAGAGAAGAGGATGAGAAGGACATAAGGCAAGGCTGGGACAGGCAAGGACAGGCAAGGCAAGGCTAGGCTGCAGGACATGTTTTTGCTTTATAGTTTCTAGCACATTCGTCTTCAGACTAGGAGGAAAGCCATTAGACCGTATGGATTAGGCCCAAGCAAAAACCCCAGCTACTTGAGACACTTAGACTAATCCTAAAATACCAAGATCTCTCCATAAGGATGGTTTTTATACTGTACTTACACAATCTGCTGGCAGTACAAAATAATAAGCTGCAGATCTCCTTGGGCTGAGTCATGGTGCTTTGGGGCAGGGACCATGCGTATCATGGGAATATTTCACAGTTTCTGCTCTGTTTTCAGTGTATGACACCAAAACACCCACCTGATGACATCCTTTCAAGAGCAAAGGCAGCAATTTGCAGAATTCCGCTTCTTAGGGGAAGTGAGAAATTGCTGAGCAGACACCACGTCCTGCAGTGTCCCTGTCACCTGCAGAGCCACCGCATCCTCGCCACGGTAGCGGGCATTGTGACAAAGGTTCTATGTCAGCTGGGTGTGGCAGCCAGGCGCCCCCTAGGGGATGGGGAGCCTGTCAGCCCCGCGCCTGTCACTGCCTGGTATCGCTGCTGCCACAAGCCAGGCCTCTGAAAACTTGTCAAGCCATGCCCAGACTTGGGGCCAGTTTGGCCCAAAGTCTGCAAGAGACAAGTCGGGAAGAAAGATATGGGACATAGGGAGAAAGCGAAGGGAGCAGGAGAAAGGGAAGGAAGAATAAAAAGCAGTGTTGGGCTGCAGGAGTGAGATGGAGGAATTGCAAGAAAAGAGGCAGGAAGCAGGAGAGTGAGAGAAAAGGAAAGAAGAGACATGCAGCCAGACGAGGGGTTAGTGAGAGAGGATGGGACAGAGAAGAGGATGAGAAGGACATAAGGCAAGGCTGGGACAGGCAAGGTCAGGCAAGGCAAGGCTAGGCTGCAGGACATGTTTTTACTTTATAGTTTCTAGCACATTCGTCTTCAGACTAGGAGGAAAGCCATAAGACCGTATGGATTAGGCCCAAGCAAAAACCCCAGCTACTTGAGACACTTAGACTAAGCCTCAAATACCAAGATCTCTCCATAAGGATGGTTTTTATACTGTACTTCCACAATCTGCTGGCAGTACAAAATAATAAGCTGCAGATCTCCTTGGGCTGAGTCATGGTGCTTTGGGGCAGGGACCATGCGTATCATGGGAATATTTCACAGTTTCTGCTCTGTTTTCAGTGTATGACACCAAAACACCCACCTGATGACATCCTTTCAAGAGCAAAGGCAGCAATTTGCAGAATTCCGCTTCTTAGGGGAAGTGAGAAATTGCTGAGCAGACACCACGTCCTGCAGTGTCCCTGTCACCTGCAGAGCCACCGCATCCTCGCCACGGTAGCGGGCATTGTGACAAAGGTTCTATGTCAGCTGGGTGTGGCAGCCAGGAGCCCCCTAGGGGATGGGGAGCCTGTGAGCCCCGGGCCTGTCACTGCCTGGTGTCCCTGCTGCCACCAGCCAGGCCTCTGAAAACTTGTCAAACCATGCCCAGACTTGGGGCCAGTTTGGCCCAAAGTCTGCAAGAGACAAGTTGGGAAGAAAGATATGAGACAGAGGGAGAAAGTGAAGGGGGCAGGAGCAAGGGAAGGAAGAATAAAAAGTAGTGTTGGGCTGCAGGAGTGAGATGGAGGAATTGCAAGAAAAGAGGCAGGAAGCAGGAGAGTGAGAGAAAAGGAAAGAAGAGACATGCAGCCAGACGAGGGGTTAGTGAGAGAGGATGGGACAGAGAAGAGGATGAGAAGGACATAAGGTAAGGCTGGGACAGGCAAGGACAGGCAAGGCAAGGCTAGGCTGCAGGACATGTTTTTGCTTTATAGCTTCTAGCACATTCGTCTTCAGACTAGGAGGAAAGCCATAAGACCGTATGGATTAGGCCCAAGCAAAAACCCCAGCTACTTGAGACACTTAGACTAAGCCTCAAATACCAAGATCTCTCCATAAGGATGGTTTTTATACTGTACTTCCACAATCTGCTGGCAGTACAAAATAATAAGCTGCAGATCTCCTTGGGCTGAGTCATGGTGCTTTGGGGCAGGGACCATGCATATCATGGGAATATTTCACAGTTTCTGCTCTGTTTTCAGTGTATGACACCAAAACACCCACCTGATGACATCCTTTCAAGAGCAAAGGCAGCAATTTGCAGAATTCCGCTTCTTAGGGGAAGTGAGAAATTGCTGAGCTGACACCAAGTCCTGCAGTGTCCCTGTCACCTGCAGAGCCACCGCATCCTCGCCACGGTAGCGGGCATTGTGACAAAGGTTCTATGTCAGCTGGGTGTGGCAGCCAGGCGCCCCCTAGGGGATGGGGAGCCTGTCAGCCCCGCGCCAGTCACTGCCTGGTGTCCCTGCTGCCACCAGCCAGGCCTCTGAAAACTTGTCAAACCATGCCCAGACTTGGGGCCAGTTTGGCCCAAACTCTGCAAGAGACAAGTTGGGAAGAAAGATATGGGACATAGGGAGAAAGCGAAGGGAGCAGGAGAAAGGGAAGGAAGAATAAAAAGTAGTGTTGGGCTGCAGGAGTGAGATGGAGGAATTGCAAGAAAAGAGGCAGGAAGCAGGAGAGTGAGAGAAAAGGAAAGAAGAGACATGCAGCCAGACGAGGGGTTAGTGAGAGAGGATGGGACAGAGAAGAGGATGAGAAGGACATAAGGCAAGGCTGGGACAGGCAAGGACAGGCAAGGCAAGGCTAGGCTGCAGGACATGTTTTTGCTTTATAGTTTCTAGCACATTTGTCTTCAGACTAGGAGGAAAGCCATAAGACCGTATGGATTAGGCCCAAGCAAAAACCCCAGCTACTTGAGACACTTAGACTAAGCCTCAAATACCAAGATCTCTCCATAAGGATGGTTTTTATACTGTACTTCTACAATCTGCTGGCAGTACAAAATAATAAGCTGCAGATCTCCTTGGGCTGAGTCATGGTGCTTTGGGGCAGGGACCATGCGTATCATGGGAATATTTCACAGTTTCTGCTCTGTTTTCAGTGTATGACACCAAAACACCCACCTGATGACATCCTTTCAAGAGCAAAGGCAGCAATTTGCAGAATTCCGCTTCTTAGGGGAAGTGAGACATTGCTGAGCTGACACCAAGTCCTGCAGTGTCCCTGTCACCTGCAGAGCCACCGCATCCTCGCCACGGTAGCGGGCATTGTGACAAAGGTTCTATGTCAGCTGGGTGTGGCAGCCAGGCGCCCCCTAGGGGATGGGGAGCCTGTCAGCCCCGGGCCTGTCACTGCCTGGTGTCCCTGCTGCCACCCGCCAGGCCTCTGAAAACTTGTCAAACCATGCCCAGACTTGGGGCCAGTTTGGCCCAAAGTCTGCAAGAGACAAGTCGGGAAGAAAGATATGGGACATAGGGAGAAAGCGAAGGGAGCAGGAGAAAGGGAAGGAAGAATAAAAAGCAGTGTTGGGCTGCAGGAGTGAGATGGAGGAATTGCAAGAAAAGAGGCAGGAAGCAGGAGAGTGAGAGAAAAGGAAAGAAGAGACATGCAGCCAGACGAGGGGTTAGTGAGAGAGGATGGGACAGAGAAGAGGATGAGAAGGACATAAGGCAAGGCTGGGACAGGCAAGGTCAGGCAAGGCAAGGCTAGGCTGCAGGACATGTTTTTGCTTTATAGTTTCTAGCACATTCGTCTTCAGACTAGGAGGAAAGCCATAAGACCGTATGGATTAGGCCCAAGCAAAAACCCCAGCTACTTGAGACACTTAGACTAAGCCTCAAATACCAAGATCTCTCCATAAGGATGGTTTTTATACTGTACTTCCACAATCTGCTGGCAGTACAAAATAATAAGCTGCAGATCTCCTTGGGCTGAGTCATGGTGCTTTGGGGCAGGGACCATGCGTATCATGGGAATATTTCACAGTTTCTGCTCTGTTTTCAGTGTATGACACCAAAACACCCACCTGATGACATCCTTTCAAGAGCAAAGGCAGCAATTTGCAGAATTCCGCTTCTTAGGGGAAGTGAGAAATTGCTGAGCAGACACCACGTCCTGCAGTGTCCCTGTCACCTGCAGAGCCACCGCATCCTCGCCACGGTAGCGGGCATTGTGACAAAGGTTCTATGTCAGCTGGGTGTGGCAGCCAGGAGCCCCCTAGGGGATGGGGAGCCTGTGAGCCCCGGGCCTGTCACTGCCTGGTGTCCCTGCTGCCACCAGCCAGGCCTCTGAAAACTTGTCAAACCATGCCCAGACTTGGGGCCAGTTTGGCCCAAAGTCTGCAAGAGACAAGTTGGGAAGAAAGATATGGGACAGAGGGAGAAAGTGAAGGGGGCAGGAGCAAGGGAAGGAAGAATAAAAAGTAGTGTTGGGCTGCAGGAGTGAGATGGAGGAATTGCAAGAAAAGAGGCAGGAAGCAGGAGAGTGAGAGAAAAGGAAAGAAGAGACATGCAGCCAGACGAGGGGTTAGTGAATGAGGATGGGACAGAGAAGAGGATGAGAAGGACATAAGGTAAGGCTGGGACAGGCAAGGACAGGCAAGGCAAGGCTAGGCTGCAGGACATGTTTTTGCTTTATAGCTTCTAGCACATTCGTCTTCAGACTAGGAGGAAAGCCATAAGACCGTATGGATTAGGCCCAAGCAAAAACCCCAGCTACTTGAGACACTTAGACTAAGCCTCAAATACCAAGATCTCTCCATAAGGATGGTTTTTATACTGTACTTCCACAATCTGCTGGCAGTACAAAATAATAAGCTGCAGATCTCCTTGGGCTGAGTCATGGTGCTTTGGGGCAGGGACCATGCATATCATGGGAATATTTCACAGTTTCTGCTCTGTTTTCAGTGTATGACACCAAAACACCCACCTGATGACATCCTTTCAAGAGCAAAGGCAGCAATTTGCAGAATTCCGCTTCTTAGGGGAAGTGAGAAATTGCTGAGCTGACACCAAGTCCTGCAGTGTCCCTGTCACCTGCAGAGCCACCGCATCCTCGCCACGGTAGCGGGCATTGTGACAAAGGTTCTATGTCAGCTGGGTGTGGCAGCCAGGCGCCCCCTAGGGGATGGGGAGCCTGTCAGCCCCGGGCCTGTCACTGCCTGGTGTCCCTGCTGCCACCAGCCAGGCCTCTGAAAACTTGTCAAACCATGCCCAGACTTGGGGCCAGTTTGGCCCAAAGTCTGCAAGAGACAAGTTGGGAAGAAAGATATGGGACATAGGGAGAAAGCGAAGGGAGCAGGAGAAAGGGAAGGAAGAATAAAAAGTAGTGTTGGGCTGCAGGAGTGAGATGGAGGAATTGCAAGAAAAGAGGCAGGAAGCAGGAGAGTGAGAGAAAAGGAAAGAAGAGACATGCAGCCAGACGAGGGGTTAGTGAGAGAGGATGGGACAGAGAAGAGGATGAGAAGGACATAAGGCAAGGCTGGGACAGGCAAGGACAGGCAAGGCAAGGCTAGGCTGCAGGACATGTTTTTGCTTTATAGTTTCTAGCACATTCGTCTTCAGACTAGGAGGAAAGCCATAAGACCGTATGGATTAGGCCCAAGCAAAAACCCCAGCTACTTGAGACACTTAGACTAAGCCTCAAATACCAAGATCTCTCCATAAGGATGGTTTTTATACTGTACTTCCACAATCTGCTGGCAGTACAAAATAATAAGCTGCAGATCTCCTTGGGCTGAGTCATGGTGCTTTGGGGCAGGGACCATGCGTATCATGGGAATATTTCACAGTTTCTGCTCTGTTTTCAGTGTATGACACCAAAACACCCACCTGATGACATCCTTTCAAGAGCAAAGGCAGCAATTTGCAGAATTCCGCTTCTTAGGGGAAGTGAGACATTGCTGAGCTGACACCAAGTCCTGCAGTGTCCCTGTCACCTGCAGAGCCACCGCATCCTCGCCACGGTAGCGGGCATTGTGACAAAGGTTCTATGTCAGCTGGGTGTGGCAGCCAGGCGCCCCCTAGGGGATGGGGAGCCTGTCAGCCCCGCGCCTGTCACTGCCTGGTATCGCTGCTGCCACAAGCCAGGCCTCTGAAAACTTGTCAAACCATGCCCAGACTTGGGGCCAGTTTGGCCCAAAGTCTGCAAGAGACAAGTCGGGAAGAAAGATATGGGACATAGGGAGAAAGCGAAGGGAGCAGGAGAAAGGGAAGGAAGAATAAAAAGCAGTGTTGGGCTGCAGGAGTGAGATGGAGGAATTGCAAGAAAAGAGGCAGGAAGCAGGAGAGTGAGAGAAAAGGAAAGAAGAGACATGCAGCCAGACGAGGGCTTAGTGAGAGAGGATGGGACAGAGAAGAGGATGAGAAGGACATAAGGCAAGGCTGGGACAGGCAAGGTCAGGCAAGGCAAGGCTAGGCTGCAGGACATGTTTTTGCTTTATAGTTTCTAGCACATTCGTCTTCAGACTAGGAGGAAAGCCATAAGACCGTATGGATTAGGCCCAAGCAAAAACCCCAGCTACTTGAGACACTTAGACTAAGCCTCAAATACCAAGATCTCTCCATAAGGATGGTTTTTATACTGTACTTCCACAATCTGCTGGCAGTACAAAATAATAAGCTGCAGATCTCCTTGGGCTGAGTCATGGTGCTTTGGGGCAGGGACCATGCGTATCATGGGAATATTTCACAGTTTCTGCTCTGTTTTCAGTGTATGACACCAAAACACCCACCTGATGACATCCTTTCAAGAGCAAAGGCAGCAATTTGCAGAATTCCGCTTCTTAGGGGAAGTGAGAAATTGCTGAGCTGACACCAAGTCCTGCAGTGTCCCTGTCACCTGCAGAGCCACCGCATCCTCGCCACGGTAGCGGGCATTGTGACAAAGGTTCTATGTCAGCTGGGTGTGGCAGCCAGGAGCCCCCTAGGGGATGGGGAGCCTGTCAGCCCCGGGCCTGTCACTGCCTGGTGTCCCTGCTGCCACCAGCCAGGCCTCTGAAAACTTGTCAAACCATGCCCAGACTTGGGGCCAGTTTGGCCCAAAGTCTGCAAGAGACAAGTTGGGAAGAAAGATATGGGACATAGGGAGAAAGCGAAGGGAGCAGGAGAAAGGGAAGGAAGAATAAAAAGTAGTGTTGGGCTGCAGGAGTGAGATGGAGGAATTGCAAGAAAAGAGGCAGGAAGCAGGAGAGTGAGAGAAAAGGAAAGAGGAGACATGCAGCCAGACGAGGGCTTAGTGAGAGAGGATGGGACAGAGAAGAGGATGAGAAGGACATAAGGTAAGGCTGGGACAGGCAAGGACAGGCAAGGCAAGGCTAGGCTGCAGGACATGTTTTTGCTTTATAGTTTCTAGCACATTTGTCTTCAGACTAGGAGGAAAGCCATAAGACCGTATGGATTAGGCCCAAGCAAAAACCCCAGCTACTTGAGACACTTAGACTAAGCCTCAAATACCAAGATCTCTCCATAAGGATGGTTTTTATACTGTACTTCCACAATCTGCTGGCAGTACAAAATAATAAGCTGCAGATATCCTTGGGCTGAGTCATGGTGCTTTGGGGCAGGGACCATGCATATCACGGGAATATTTCACAGTTTCTGCTCTGTTTTCAGTGTATGACACCAAAACACCCACCTGATGACATCCTTTCAAGAGCAAAGGCAGCAATTTGCAGAATTCCGCTTCTTAGGGGAAGTGAGAAATTGCTGAGCTGACACCAAGTCCTGCAGTGTCCCTGTCACCTGCAGAGCCACCGCATCCTCGCCACGGTAGCGGGCATTGTGACAAAGGTTCTATGTCAGCTGGGTGTGGCAGCCAGGCGCCCCCTAGGGGATGGGGAGCCTGTCAGCCCCGCGCCTGTCACTGCCTGGTATCGCTGCTGCCACCAGCCAGGCCTCTGAAAACTTGTCAAACCATGCCCAGACTTGGGGCCAGTTTGGCCTAAAGTCTGCAAGAGACAAGTTGGGAAGAAAGATATGGGACAGAGGGAGAAAGCGAAGGGAGCAGGAGAAAGGGAAGGAAGAATAAAAAGTAGTGTTGGGCTGCAGGAGTGAGATGGAGGAATTGCAAGAAAAGAGGCCGGAAGCAGGAGAGTGAGAGAAAAGGAAAGAAGAGACATGCAGCCAGACGAGGGGTTAGTGAGAGAGTATGGGACAGAGAAGAGGATGAGAAGGACATAAGGCAAGGCTGGGACAGGCAAGGACAGGCAAGGCAAGGCTAGGCTGCAGGACATGTTTTTGCTTTATAGTTTCTAGCACATTTGTCTTCAGACTAGGAGGAAAGCCATAAGACCGTATGGATTAAGCCCAAGCAAAAACCCCAGCTACTTGAGACACTTAGACTAAGCCTCAAATACCAAGATCTCTCCATAAGGATGGTTTTTATACTGTACTTCCACAATCTGCTGGCAGTACAAAATAATAAGCTGCAGATCTCCTTGGGCTGAGTCATGGTGCTTTGGGGCAGGGACCATGCGTATCATGGGAATATTTCACAGTTTCTGCTCTGTTTTCAGTGTATGACACCAAAACACCCACCTGATGACATCCTTTCAAGAGCAAAGGCAGCAATTTGCAGAATTCCGCTTCTTAGGGGAAGTGAGAAATTGCTGAGCTGACACCAAGTCCTGCAGTGTCCCTGTCACCTGCAGAGCCACCGCATCCTCGCCACGGTAGCGGGCATTGTGACAAAGGTTCCATGTCAGCTGGGTGTGGCAGCCAGGCGCCCCCTAGGGGATGGGGAGCCTGTCAGCCCTGGGCCTGTCACTGCCTGATGTCCCTGCTGCCACCAGCCAGGCCTCTGAAAACTTGTCAAACCATTCCCAGACTTGGGGCCAGTTTGGCCCAAAGTCTGCAAGAGACAAGTCGGGAAGAAAGATATGGGACAGAGGGAGAAAGCGAAGGGAGCAGGAGAAAGGGAAGGAAGAATAAAAAGCAGTGTTGGGCTGCAGGAGTGAGATGGAGGAATTGCAAGAAAAGAGGCAGGAAGCAGGAGAGTGAGAGAAAAGGAAAGAAGAGACATGCAGCCAGACGAGGGGTTAGTGAGAGAGGATGGGACAGAGAAGAGGATGAGAAGGACATAAGGCAAGGCTGGGACAGGCAAGGACAGGCAAGGCAAGGCTAGGCTGCAGGACATGTTTTTGCTTTATAGTTTCTAGCACATTCGTCTTCAGACTAGGAGGAAAGCCATAAGACCGTATGGATTAGGCCCAAGCAAAAACCCCAGCTACTTGAGACACTTAGACTAAGCCTCAAATACCAAGATCTCTCCATAAGGATGGTTTTTATACTGTACTTCCACAATCTGCTGGCAGTACAAAATAATAAGCTGCAGATCTCCTTGGGCTGAGTCATGGTGCTTTGGGGCAGGGACCATGCGTATCATGGGAATATTTCACAGTTTCTGCTCTGTTTTCAGTGTATGACACCAAAACACCCACCTGATGACATCCTTTCAAGAGCAAAGGCAGCAATTTGCAGAATTCCGCTTCTTAGGGGAAGTGAGAAATTGCTGAGCTGACACCAAGTCCTGCAGTGTCCCTGTCACCTGCAGAGCCACCGCATCCTCGCCACGGTAGCGGGCATTGTGACAAAGGTTCTATGTCAGCTGGGTGTGGCAGCCAGGCGCCCCCTAGGGGATGGGGAGCCTGTCAGCCCCGGGCCTGTCACTGCCTGGTGTCCCTGCTGCCACCAGCCAGGCCTCTGAAAACTTGTCAAACCATGCCCAGACTTGGGGCCAGTTTGGCCCAAAGTCTGCAAGAGACAAGTTGGGAAGAAAGATATGGGACAGAGGGAGAAAGTGAAGGGGGCAGGAGCAAGGGAAGGAAGAATAAAAAGTAGTGTTGGGCTGCAGGAGTGAGATGGAGGAATTGCAAGAAAAGAGGCAGGAAGCAGGAGAGTGAGAGAAAAGGAAAGAAGAGACATGCAGCCAGACGAGGGGTTAGTGAGAGAGGATGGGACAGAGAAGAGGATGAGAAGGACATAAGGCAAGGCTGGGACAGGCAAGGACAGGCAAGGCAAGGCTAGGCTGCAGGACATGTTTTTGCTTTATAGTTTCTAGCACATTCGTCTTCAGACTAGGAGGAAAGCCATAAGACCGTATGGATTAGGCCCAAGCAAAAACCCCAGCTACTTGAGACACTTAGACTAAGCCTCAAATACCAAGATCTCTCCATAAGGATGGTTTTTATACTGTACTTCCACAATCTGCTGGCAGTACAAAATAATAAGCTGCAGATCTCCTTGGGCTGAGTCATGGTGCTTTGGGGCAGGGACCATGCGTATCATGGGAATATTTCACAGTTTCTGCTCTGTTTTCAGTGTATGACACCAAAACACCCACCTGATGACATCCTTTCAAGAGCAAAGGCAGCAATTTGCAGAATTCCGCTTCTTAGGGGAAGTGAGACATTGCTGAGCTGACACCAAGTCCTGCAGTGTCCCTGTCACCTGCAGAGCCACCGCATCCTCGCCACGGTAGCGGGCATTGTGACAAAGGTTCTATGTCAGCTGGGTGTGGCAGCCAGGCGCCCCCTAGGGGATGGGGAGCCTGTCAGCCCCGGGCCTGTCACTGTCTGATGTCCCTGCTGCCACCAGCCAGGCCTCTGAAAACTTGTCAAACCATGCCCAGACTTGGGGCCAGTTTGGCCCAAAGTCTGCAAGAGACAAGTTGGGAAGAAAGATATGGGACATAGAGAGAAAGCGAAGGGAGCAGGAGAAAGAGAAGGAAGAATAAAAAGTAGTGTTGGGCTGCAGGAGTGAGATGGAGGAATTGCAAGAAAAGAGGCAGGAAGCAGGAGAGTGAGAGAAAAGGAAAGAGGAGACATGCAGCCAGACGAGGGCTTAGTGAGAGAGGATGGGACAGAGAAGAGGATGAGAAGGACATAAGGTAAGGCTGGGACAGGCAAGGACAGGCAAGGCAAGGCTAGGCTGCAGGACATGTTTTTGCTTTATAGTTTCTAGCACATTTGTCTTCAGACTAGGAGGAAAGCCATAAGACCGTATGGATTAGGCCCAAGCAAAAACCCCAGCTACTTGAGACACTTAGACTAAGCCTCAAATACCAAGATCTCTCCATAAGGATGGTTTTTATACTGTACTTCCACAATCTGCTGGCAGTACAAAATAATAAGCTGCAGATCTCCTTGGGCTGAGTCATGGTGCTTTGGGGCAGGGACCATGCGTATCATGGGAATATTTCACAGTTTCTGCTCTGTTTTCAGTGTATGACACCAAAACACCCACCTGATGACATCCTTTCAAGAGCAAAGGCAGCAATTTGCAGAATTCCGCTTCTTAGGGGAAGTGAGACATTGCTGAGCTGACACCAAGTCCTGCAGTGTCCCTGTCACCTGCAGAGCCACCGCATCCTCGCCACGGTAGCGGGCATTGTGACAAAGGTTCTATGTCAGCTGGGTGTGGCAGCCAGGAGCCCCCTAGGGGATGGGGAGCCTGTCAGCCCCGGGCCTGTCACTGCCTGGTGTCCCTGCTGCCACCAGCCAGGCCTCTGAAAACTTGTCAAACCATGCCCAGACTTGGGGCCAGTTTGGCCCAAAGTCTGCAAGAGACAAGTTGGGAAGAAAGATATGGGACAGAGGGAGAAAGCGAAGTGAGCAGGAGAAAGGGAAGGAAGAATAAAAAGTAGTGTTGGGCTGCAGGAGTGAGATGGAGGAATTGCAAGAAAAGAGGCAGGAAGCAGGAGAGTGAGAGAAAAGGAAAGAAGAGACATGCAGCCAGACGAGGGGTTAGTGAGAGAGGATGGGACAGAGAACAGGATGAGAAGGAAAGAAGGCAAGGCTGGGACAGGCAAGGACAGGCAAGGCAAGGCTAGGCTGCAGGACATGTTTTTGCTTTATAGTTTCTAGCACATTCGTCTTCAGACTAGGAGGAAAGCCATAAGACCGTATGGATTAGGCCCAAGCAAAAACCCCAGCTACTTGAGACACTTAGACTAAGCCTCAAATACCAAGATCTCTCCATAAGGATGGTTTTTATACTGTACTTCCACAATCTGCTGGCAGTACAAAATAATAAGCTGCAGATCTCCTTGGGCTGAGTCATGGTGCTTTGGGGCAGGGACCATGCGTATCATGGGAATATTTCACAGTTTCTGCTCTGTTTTCAGTGTATGACACCAAAACACCCACCTGATGACATCCTTTCAAGAGCAAAGGCAGCAATTTGCAGAATTCCGCTTCTTAGGGGAAGTGAGACATTGCTGAGCTGACACCAAGTCCTGCAGTGTCCCTGTCACCTGCAGAGCCACCGCATCCTCGCCACTGTAGCGGGCATTGTGACAAAGGTTCTATGTCAGCTGGGTGTGGCAGCCAGGCGCCCCCTAGGGGATGGGGAGCCTGTCAGCCCCGGGCCTGTCACTGTCTGATGTCCCTGCTGCCACCAGCCAGGCCTCTGAAAACTTGTCAAACCATGCCCAGACTTGGGGCCAGTTTGGCCCAAAGTCTGCAAGAGACAAGTTGGGAAGAAAGATATGGGACATAGGGAGAAAGCGAAGGGAGCAGGAGAAAGGGAAGGAAGAATAAAAAGTAGTGTTGGGCTGCAGGAGTGAGATGGAGGAATTGCAAGAAAAGAGGCAGGAAGCAGGAGAGTGAGAGAAAAGGAAAGAGGAGACATGCAGCCAGACGAGGGCTTAGTGAGAGAGGATGGGACAGAGAAGAGGATGAGAAGGACATAAGGTAAGGCTGGGACAGGCAAGGACAGGCAAGGCAAGGCTAGGCTGCAGGACATGTTTTTGCTTTATAGTTTCTAGCACATTCGTCTTCAGACTAGGAGGAAAGCCATAAGACCGTATGGATTAGGCCCAAGCAAAAACCCCAGCTACTTGAGACACTTAGACTAAGCCTCAAATACCAAGATCTCTCCATAAGGATGGTTTTTATACTGTACTTCCACAATCTGCTGGCAGTACAAAATAATAAGCTGCAGATCTCCTTGGGCTGAGTCATGGTGCTTTGGGCCAGGGACCATGCGTATCATGGGAATATTTCACAGTTTCTGCTCTGTTTTCAGTGTATGACACCAAAACACCCACCTGATGACATCCTTTCAAGAGCAAAGGCAGCAATTTGCAGAATTCCGCTTCTTAGGGGAAGTGAGAAATTGCTGAGCTGACACCAAGTCCTGCAGTGTCCCTGTCACCTGCAGAGCCACCGCATCCTCGCCACGGTAGCGGGCATTGTGACAAAGGTTCCATGTCAGCTGGGTGTGGCAGCCAGGCGCCCCCTAGGGGATGGGGAGCCTGTCAGCCCCGGGCCTGTCACTGCCTGGTGTCCCTGCTGCCACCAGCCAGGCCTCTGAAAACTTGTCAAACCATGCCCAGACTTGGGGCCAGTTTGGCCCAAAGTCTGCAAGAGACAAGTTGGGAAGAAAGATATGGGACAGAGGGAGAAAGCGAAGGGAGCAGGAGAAAGGGAAGGAAGAATAAAAAGTAGTGTTGGGCTGCAGGAGTGAGATGGAGGAATTGCAAGAAAAGAGGCAGGAAGCAGGAGAGTGAGAGAAAAGGAAAGAAGAGACATGCAGCCAGACGAGGGCTTAGTGAGAGAGGATGGGACAGAGAAGAGGATGAGAAGGACATAAGGCAAGGCTGGGACAGGCAAGGTCAGGCAAGGCAAGGCTAGGCTGCAGGACATGTTTTTGCTTTATAGTTTCTAGCACATTCGTCTTCAGACTAGGAGGAAAGCCATAAGACCGTATGGATTAGGCCCAAGCAAAAACCCCAGCTACTTGAGACACTTAGACTAAGCCTCAAATACCAAGATCTCTCCATAAGGATGGTTTTTATACTGTACTTCCACAATCTGCTGGCAGTACAAAATAATAAGCTGCAGATCTCCTTGGGCTGAGTCATGGTGCTTTGGGGCAGGGACCATGCGTATCATGGGAATATTTCACAGTTTCTGCTCTGTTTTCAGTGTATGACACCAAAACACCCACCTGATGACATCCTTTCAAGAGCAAAGGCAGCAATTTGCAGAATCCCGCTTCTTAGGGGAAGTGAGAAATTGCTGAGCTGACACCAAGTCCTGCAGTGTCCCTGTCACCTGCAGAGCCACCGCATCCTCGCCACGGTAGCGGGCATTGTGACAAAGGTTCTATGTCAGCTGGGTGTGGCAGCCAGGCGCCCCCTAGGGGATGGGGAGCCTGTCAGCCCCGGGCCTGTCATTGCCTGATGTCCCTGCTGCCACCAGCCAGGCCTCTGAAAACTTGTCAAACCATGCCCAGACTTGGGGCCAGTTTGGCCCAAAGTCTGCAAGAGACAAGTTGGGAAGAAAGATATGGGACATAGGGAGAAAGCGAAGGGAGCAGGAGAAAGGGAAGGAAGAATAAAAAGTAGTGTTGGGCTGCAGGAGTGAGATGGAGGAATTGCAAGAAAAGAGGCGGGAAGCAGGAGTGTGAGAGAAAAGGAAAGAAGAGACATGCAGCCAGACGAGGGGTTAGTGAGAGAGGATGGGACAGAGAACAGGATGAGAAGGACATAAGGCAAAGCTGGGACAGGCAAGGACAGGCAAGGCAAGGCTAGGCTGCAGGACATGTTTTTGCTTTATAGTTTCTAGCACATTCGTCTTCAGACTAGGAGGAAAGCCATAAGACCATATGGATTAGGCCCAAGCAAAAACCCCAGCTACTTGAGACACTTAGACTAAGCCTCAAATACCAAGATCTCTCCATAAGGATGGTTTTTATACTGTACTTCCACAATCTGCTGGCAGTACAAAATAATAAGCTGCAGATCTCCTTGGGCTGAGTCATGGTGCTTTGGGGCAGGGACCATGCGTATCATGGGAATATTTCACAGTTTCTGCTCTGTTTTCAGTGTATGACACCAAAACACCCACCTGATGACATCCTTTCAAGAGCAAAGGCAGCAATTTGCAGAATTCCGCTTCTTAGGGGAAGTGAGAAATTGCTGAGCTGACACCAAGTCCTGCAGTGTCCCTGTCACCTGCAGAGCCACCGCATCCTCGCCACGGTAGCGGGCATTGTGACAAAGGTTCTATGTCAGCTGGGTGTGGCAGCCAGGCGCCCCCTAGGGGATGGGGAGCCTGTCAGCCCCGGGCCTGTCACTGCCTGGTGTCCCTGCTGCCACCAGCCAGGCCTCTGAAAACTTGTCAAGCCATGCCCAGACTTGGGGCCAGTTTGGCCCAAAGTCTGCAAGAGACAAGTTGGGAAGAAAGATATGGGATACAGGGAGAAAGCGAAGGGAGCAGGAGAAAGGGAAGGAAGAATAAAAAGTAGTGTTGGGCTGCAGGAGTGAGATGGAGGAATTGCAAGAAAAGAGGCAGGAAGCAGGAGAGTGAGAGAAAAGGAAAGAAGAGACATGCAGCCAGACAAGGGGTTAGTGAGAGAGGATGGGACAGAGAAGAGGATGAGAAGGACATAAGGCAAGGCTGGGACAGGCAAGGACAGGCAAGGCAAGGCTAGGCTGCAGGACATGTTTTTGCTTTATAGTTTCTAGCACATTCGTCTTCAGACTAGGAGGAAAGCCATAAGACCGTATGGATTAGGCCCAAGCAAAAACCCCAGCTACTTGAGACACTTAGACTAAGCCTCAAATACCAAGATCTCTCCATAAGGATGGTTTTTATACTGTACTTCCACAATCTGCTGGCAGTACAAAATAATAAGCTGCAGATCTCCTTGGGCTGAGTCATGGTGCTTTGGGGCAGGGACCATGCGTATCATGGGAATATTTCACAGTTTCTGCTCTGTTTTCAGTGTATGACACCAAAACACCCACCTGATGACATCCTTTCAAGAGCAAAGGCAGCAATTTGCAGAATTCCGCTTCTTAGGGGAAGTGAGACATTGCTGAGCTGAGCTCACACCAAGTCCTGCAGTGTCCCTGTCACCTGCAGAGCCACCGCATCCTCGCCACGGTAGCGGGCATTGTGACAAAGGTTCTATGTCAGCTGGGTGTGGCAGCCAGGCGCCCCCTAGGGGATGGGGAGCCTGTCAGCCCCGGGCCTGTCACTGCCTGATGTCCCTGCTGCCACCAGCCAGGCCTCTGAAAACTTGTCAAGCCATGCCCAGACTTGGGGCCAGTTTGGCACAAAGTCTGCAAGAGACAAGTCGGGAAGAAAGATATGGGACAGAGGGAGAAAGCGAAGGGAGCAGGAGAAAGGGAAGGAAGAATAAAAAGTAGTGTTGGGCTGCAGGAGTGAGATGGAGGAATTGCAAGAAAAGAGGCAGGAAGCAGGAGAGTGAGAGAAAAGGAAAGAAGAGACATGCAGCCAGACGAGGGGTTAGTGAGAGAGGATGGGACAGAGAAGAGGATGAGAAGGACATAAGGCAAGGCTGGGACAGGCAAGGACAGGCAAGGCAAGGCTAGGCTGCAGGACATGTTTTTGCTTCATAGTTTCTAGCACATTCGTCTTCAGACTAGGAGGAAAGCCATAAGACCGTATGGATTAGGCCCAAGCAAAAACCCCAGCTACTTGAGACACTTAGACTAAGCCTCAAATACCAAGATCTCTCCATAAGGATGGTTTTTATACTGTACTTCCACAATCTGCTGGCAGTACAAAATAATAAGCTGCAGATCTCCTTGGGCTGAGTCATGGTGCTTTGGGGCAGGGACCATGCGTATCATGGGAATGTTTCACAGTTTCTGCTCTGTTTTCAGTGTATGACACCAAAAGACCCACCTGATGACATCCTTTCAAGAGCAAAGGCAGGAATTTGCAGAATTCCGCTTCTTAGGGGAAGTGAGAAATTGCTGAGCTGACACCAAGTCCTGCAGTGTCCCTGTCACCTGCAGAGCCACCGCATCCTCGCCACGGTAGCGGGCATTGTGACAAAGGTTCTATGTCAGCTGGGTGTGGCAGCCAGGCGCCCCCTAGGGGATGGGGAGCCTGTCAGCCCCGGGCCTGTCACTGCCTGGTGTCCCAGCTGCCACCAGCCAGGCCTCTGAAAACTTGTCAAGCCATGCCCAGACTTGGGGCCAGTTTGGCCCAAAGTCTCCAAGAGACAAGTTGGGAAGAAAGATATGGGACAGAGGGAGAAAGCGAAGGGAGCAGGAGAAAGGGAAGGAAGAATAAAAAGTAGTGTTGGGCTGCAGGAGTGAGATGGAGGAATTGCAAGAAAAGAGGCAGGAAGCAGGAGAGTGAGAGAAAAGGAAAGAGGAGACATGCAGCCAGACGAGGGCTTAGTGAGAGAGGATGGGACAGAGAAGAGGATGAGAAGGACATAAGGTAAGGCTGGGACAGGCAAGGACAGGCAAGGCAAGGCTAGGCTGCAGGACATGTTTTTGCTTTATAGTTTCTAGCACATTCGTCTTCAGACTAGGAGGAAAGCCATAAGACCGTATGGATTAGGCCCAAGCAAAAACCCCAGCTACTTGAGACACTTAGACTAAGCCTCAAATACCAAGATCTCTCCATAAGGATGGTTTTTATACTGTACTTCCACAATCTGCTGGCAGTACAAAATAATAAGCTGCAGATCTCCTTGGGCTGAGTCATGGTGCTTTGGGCCAGGGACCATGCGTATCATGGGAATATTTCACAGTTTCTGCTCTGTTTTCAGTGTATGACACCAAAACACCCACCTGATGACATCCTTTCAAGAGCAAAGGCAGCAATTTGCAGAATTCCGCTTCTTAGGGGAAGTGAGAAATTGCTGAGCTGACACCAAGTCCTGCAGTGTCCCTGTCACCTGCAGAGCCACCGCATCCTCGCCACGGTAGCGGGCATTGTGACAAAGGTTCCATGTCAGCTGGGTGTGGCAGCCAGGCGCCCCCTAGGGGATGGGGAGCCTGTCAGCCCCGGGCCTGTCACTGCCTGGTGTCCCAGCTGCCACCAGCCAGGCCTCTGAAAACTTGTCAAACCATGCCCAGACTTGGGGCCAGTTTGGCCCAAAGTCTGCAAGAGACAAGTTGGGAAGAAAGATATGGGACATAGGGAGAAAGCGAAGGGAGCAGGAGAAAGGGAAGGAAGAATAAAAAGTAGTGTTGGGCTGCAGGAGTGAGATGGAGGAATTGCAAGAAAAGAGGCCGGAAGCAGGAGAGTGAGAGAAAAGGAAAGAAGAGACATGCAGCCAGACGAGGGGTTAGTGAGAGAGGATGAAACAGAGAAGAGGATGAGAAGGACATAAGGTAAGGCTGGGACAGGCAAGGACAGGCAAGGCAAGGCTAGGCTGCAGGACATGTTTTTGCTTTATAGTTTCTAGCACATTCGTCGTCAGACTAGGAGGAAAGCCATAAGACCGTATGGATTAGGCCCAAGCAAAAACCCCAGCTACTTGAGACACTTAGACTAAGCCTCAAATACCAAGATCTCTCCATAAGGATGGTTTTTATACTGTACTTCCACAATCTGCTGGCAGTACAAAATAATAAGCTGCAGATCTCCTTGGGCTGAGTCATGGTGCTTTGGGGCAGGGACCATGCGTATCATGGGAATATTTCACAGTTTCTGCTCTGTTTTCAGTGTATGACACCAAAACACCCACCTGATGACATCCTTTCAAGAGCAAAGGCAGCAATTTGCAGAATTCCGCTTCTTAGGGGAAGTGAGAAATTGCTGAGCTGACACCAAGTCCTGCAGTGTCCCTGTCACCTGCAGAGCCACCGCATCCTCGCCACGGTAGCGGGCATTGTGACAAAGGTTCTATGTCAGCTGGGTGTGGCAGCCAGGCGCCCCCTAGGGGATGGGGAGCCTGTCAGCCCCGGGCCTGTTACTGCCTGGTGTCCCTGCTGCCACCAGCCAGGCCTCTGAAAACTTGTCAAGCCATGCCCAGACTTGGGGCCAGTTTGGCCCAAAGTCTGCAAGAGACAAGTTGGGAAGAAAGATATGGGACAGAGGGAGAAAGCGAAGGGAGCAGGAGAAAGGGAAGGAAGAATAAAAAGTAGTGTTGGGCTGCAGGAGTGAGATGGAGGAATTGCAAGAAAAGAGGCAGGAAGCAGGAGAGTGAGAGAAAAGGAAAGAAGAGACATGCAGCCAGACGAGGGCTTAGTGAGAGAGGATGGGACAGAGAAGAGGATGAGAAGGACATAAGGCAAGGCTGGGACAGGCAAGGTCAGGCAAGGCAAGGCTAGGCTGCAGGACATGTTTTTGCTTTATAGTTTCTAGCACATTCGTCTTCAGACTAGGAGGAAAGCCATAAGACCGTATGGATTAGGCCCAAGCAAAAACCCCAGCTACTTGAGACACTTAGACTAAGCCTCAAATACCAAGATCTCTCCATAAGGATGGTTTTTATACTGTACTTCCACAATCTGCTGGCAGTACAAAATAATAAGCTGCAGATCTCCTTGGGCTGAGTCATGGTGCTTTGGGGCAGGGACCATGCGTATCATGGGAATATTTCACAGTTTCTGCTCTGTTTTCAGTGTATGACACCAAAACACCCACCTGATGACATCCTTTCAAGAGCAAAGGCAGCAATTTGCAGAATCCCGCTTCTTAGGGGAAGTGAGAAATTGCTGAGCTGACACCAAGTCCTGCAGTGTCCCTGTCACCTGCAGAGCCACCGCATCCTCGCCACGGTAGCGGGCATTGTGACAAAGGTTCTATGTCAGCTGGGTGTGGCAGCCAGGCGCGCCCTAGGGGATGGGGAGCCTGTCAGCCCCGGGCCTGTTACTGCCTGGTGTCCCTGCTGCCACCAGCCAGGCCTCTGAAAACTTGTCAAGCCATGCCCAGACTTGGGGCCAGTTTGGCCCAAAGTCTGCAAGAGACAAGTTGGGAAGAAAGATATGGGACAGAGGGAGAAAGCGAAGGGAGCAGGAGAAAGGGAAGGAAGAATAAAAAGTAGTGTTGGGCTGCAGGAGTGAGATGGAGGAATTGCAAGAAAAGAGGCAGGAAGCAGGAGAGTGAGAGAAAAGGAAAGAAGAGACATGCAGCCAGACGAGGGCTTAGTGAGAGAGGATGGGACAGAGAAGAGGATGAGAAGGACATAAGGCAAGGCTGGGACAGGCAAGGTCAGGCAAGGCAAGGCTAGGCTGCAGGACATGTTTTTGCTTTATAGTTTCTAGCACATTCGTCTTCAGACTAGGAGGAAAGCCATAAGACCGTATGGATTAGGCCCAAGCAAAAACCCCAGCTACTTGAGACACTTAGACTAAGCCTCAAATACCAAGATCTCTCCATAAGGATGGTTTTTATACTGTACTTCCACAATCTGCTGGCAGTACAAAATAATAAGCTGCAGATCTCCTTGGGCTGAGTCATGGTGCTTTGGGGCAGGGACCATGCGTATCATGGGAATATTTCACAGTTTCTGCTCTGTTTTCAGTGTATGACACCAAAACACCCACCTGATGACATCCTTTCAAGAGCAAAGGCAGCAATTTGCAGAATTCCGCTTCTTAGGGGAAGTGAGACATTGCTGAGCTGAGCTCACACCAAGTCCTGCAGTGTCCCTGTCACCTGCAGAGCCACCGCATCCTCGCCACGGTAGCGGGCATTGTGACAAAGGTTCTATGTCAGCTGGGTGTGGCAGCCAGGCGCCCCCTAGGGGATGGGGAGCCTGTCAGCCCCGGGCCTGTCACTGCCTGATGTCCCTGCTGCCACCAGCCAGGCCTCTGAAAACTTGTCAAGCCATGCCCAGACTTGGGGCCAGTTTGGCACAAAGTCTGCAAGAGACAAGTCGGGAAGAAAGATATGGGACAGAGGGAGAAAGCGAAGGGAGCAGGAGAAAGGGAAGGAAGAATAAAAAGTAGTGTTGGGCTGCAGGAGTGAGATGGAGGAATTGCAAGAAAAGAGGCAGGAAGCAGGAGAGTGAGAGAAAAGGAAAGAAGAGACATGCAGCCAGACGAGGGGTTAGTGAGAGAGGATGGGACAGAGAAGAGGATGAGAAGGACATAAGGCAAGGCTGGGACAGGCAAGGACAGGCAAGGCAAGGCTAGGCTGCAGGACATGTTTTTGCTTCATAGTTTCTAGCACATTCGTCTTCAGACTAGGAGGAAAGCCATAAGACCGTATGGATTAGGCCCAAGCAAAAACCCCAGCTACTTGAGACACTTAGACTAAGCCTCAAATACCAAGATCTCTCCATAAGGATGGTTTTTATACTGTACTTCCACAATCTGCTGGCAGTACAAAATAATAAGCTGCAGATCTCCTTGGGCTGAGTCATGGTGCTTTGGGGCAGGGACCATGCGTATCATGGGAATGTTTCACAGTTTCTGCTCTGTTTTCAGTGTATGACACCAAAAGACCCACCTGATGACATCCTTTCAAGAGCAAAGGCAGGAATTTGCAGAATTCCGCTTCTTAGGGGAAGTGAGAAATTGCTGAGCTGACACCAAGTCCTGCAGTGTCCCTGTCACCTGCAGAGCCACCGCATCCTCGCCACGGTAGCGGGCATTGTGACAAAGGTTCTATGTCAGCTGGGTGTGGCAGCCAGGCGCCCCCTAGGGGATGGGGAGCCTGTCAGCCCCGGGCCTGTCACTGCCTGGTGTCCCAGCTGCCACCAGCCAGGCCTCTGAAAACTTGTCAAGCCATGCCCAGACTTGGGGCCAGTTTGGCCCAAAGTCTCCAAGAGACAAGTTGGGAAGAAAGATATGGGACAGAGGGAGAAAGCGAAGGGAGCAGGAGAAAGGGAAGGAAGAATAAAAAGTAGTGTTGGGCTGCAGGAGTGAGATGGAGGAATTGCAAGAAAAGAGGCAGGAAGCAGGAGAGTGAGAGAAAAGGAAAGAGGAGACATGCAGCCAGACGAGGGCTTAGTGAGAGAGGATGGGACAGAGAAGAGGATGAGAAGGACATAAGGTAAGGCTGGGACAGGCAAGGACAGGCAAGGCAAGGCTAGGCTGCAGGACATGTTTTTGCTTTATAGTTTCTAGCACATTCGTCTTCAGACTAGGAGGAAAGCCATAAGACCGTATGGATTAGGCCCAAGCAAAAACCCCAGCTACTTGAGACACTTAGACTAAGCCTCAAATACCAAGATCTCTCCATAAGGATGGTTTTTATACTGTACTTCCACAATCTGCTGGCAGTACAAAATAATAAGCTGCAGATCTCCTTGGGCTGAGTCATGGTGCTTTGGGCCAGGGACCATGCGTATCATGGGAATATTTCACAGTTTCTGCTCTGTTTTCAGTGTATGACACCAAAACACCCACCTGATGACATCCTTTCAAGAGCAAAGGCAGCAATTTGCAGAATTCCGCTTCTTAGGGGAAGTGAGAAATTGCTGAGCTGACACCAAGTCCTGCAGTGTCCCTGTCACCTGCAGAGCCACCGCATCCTCGCCACGGTAGCGGGCATTGTGACAAAGGTTCCATGTCAGCTGGGTGTGGCAGCCAGGCGCCCCCTAGGGGATGGGGAGCCTGTCAGCCCCGGGCCTGTCACTGCCTGGTGTCCCAGCTGCCACCAGCCAGGCCTCTGAAAACTTGTCAAACCATGCCCAGACTTGGGGCCAGTTTGGCCCAAAGTCTGCAAGAGACAAGTTGGGAAGAAAGATATGGGACATAGGGAGAAAGCGAAGGGAGCAGGAGAAAGGGAAGGAAGAATAAAAAGTAGTGTTGGGCTGCAGGAGTGAGATGGAGGAATTGCAAGAAAAGAGGCCGGAAGCAGGAGAGTGAGAGAAAAGGAAAGAAGAGACATGCAGCCAGACGAGGGGTTAGTGAGAGAGGATGAAACAGAGAAGAGGATGAGAAGGACATAAGGTAAGGCTGGGACAGGCAAGGACAGGCAAGGCAAGGCTAGGCTGCAGGACATGTTTTTGCTTTATAGTTTCTAGCACATTCGTCGTCAGACTAGGAGGAAAGCCATAAGACCGTATGGATTAGGCCCAAGCAAAAACCCCAGCTACTTGAGACACTTAGACTAAGCCTCAAATACCAAGATCTCTCCATAAGGATGGTTTTTATACTGTACTTCCACAATCTGCTGGCAGTACAAAATAATAAGCTGCAGATCTCCTTGGGCTGAGTCATGGTGCTTTGGGGCAGGGACCATGCGTATCATGGGAATATTTCACAGTTTCTGCTCTGTTTTCAGTGTATGACACCAAAACACCCACCTGATGACATCCTTTCAAGAGCAAAGGCAGCAATTTGCAGAATTCCGCTTCTTAGGGGAAGTGAGAAATTGCTGAGCTGACACCAAGTCCTGCAGTGTCCCTGTCACCTGCAGAGCCACCGCATCCTCGCCACGGTAGCGGGCATTGTGACAAAGGTTCTATGTCAGCTGGGTGTGGCAGCCAGGCGCCCCCTAGGGGATGGGGAGCCTGTCAGCCCCGGGCCTGTTACTGCCTGGTGTCCCTGCTGCCACCAGCCAGGCCTCTGAAAACTTGTCAAGCCATGCCCAGACTTGGGGCCAGTTTGGCCCAAAGTCTGCAAGAGACAAGTTGGGAAGAAAGATATGGGACAGAGGGAGAAAGCGAAGGGAGCAGGAGAAAGGGAAGGAAGAATAAAAAGTAGTGTTGGGCTGCAGGAGTGAGATGGAGGAATTGCAAGAAAAGAGGCAGGAAGCAGGAGAGTGAGAGAAAAGGAAAGAAGAGACATGCAGCCAGACGAGGGCTTAGTGAGAGAGGATGGGACAGAGAAGAGGATGAGAAGGACATAAGGCAAGGCTGGGACAGGCAAGGTCAGGCAAGGCAAGGCTAGGCTGCAGGACATGTTTTTGCTTTATAGTTTCTAGCACATTCGTCTTCAGACTAGGAGGAAAGCCATAAGACCGTATGGATTAGGCCCAAGCAAAAACCCCAGCTACTTGAGACACTTAGACTAAGCCTCAAATACCAAGATCTCTCCATAAGGATGGTTTTTATACTGTACTTCCACAATCTGCTGGCAGTACAAAATAATAAGCTGCAGATCTCCTTGGGCTGAGTCATGGTGCTTTGGGGCAGGGACCATGCGTATCATGGGAATATTTCACAGTTTCTGCTCTGTTTTCAGTGTATGACACCAAAACACCCACCTGATGACATCCTTTCAAGAGCAAAGGCAGCAATTTGCAGAATCCCGCTTCTTAGGGGAAGTGAGAAATTGCTGAGCTGACACCAAGTCCTGCAGTGTCCCTGTCACCTGCAGAGCCACCGCATCCTCGCCACGGTAGCGGGCATTGTGACAAAGGTTCTATGTCAGCTGGGTGTGGCAGCCAGGCGCGCCCTAGGGGATGGGGAGCCTGTCAGCCCCGGGCCTGTTACTGCCTGGTGTCCCTGCTGCCACCAGCCAGGCCTCTGAAAACTTGTCAAGCCATGCCCAGACTTGGGGCCAGTTTGGCCCAAAGTCTGCAAGAGACAAGTTGGGAAGAAAGATATGGGACAGAGGGAGAAAGCGAAGGGAGCAGGAGAAAGGGAAGGAAGAATAAAAAGTAGTGTTGGGCTGCAGGAGTGAGATGGAGGAATTGCAAGAAAAGAGGCAGGAAGCAGGAGAGTGAGAGAAAAGGAAAGAAGAGACATGCAGCCAGACGAGGGCTTAGTGAGAGAGGATGGGACAGAGAAGAGGATGAGAAGGACATAAGGCAAGGCTGGGACAGGCAAGGTCAGGCAAGGCAAGGCTAGGCTGCAGGACATGTTTTTGCTTTATAGTTTCTAGCACATTCGTCTTCAGACTAGGAGGAAAGCCATAAGACCGTATGGATTAGGCCCAAGCAAAAACCCCAGCTACTTGAGACACTTAGACTAAGCCTCAAATACCAAGATCTCTCCATAAGGATGGTTTTTATACTGTACTT
Organism: Columba livia; assembly: GCF_036013475.1. Classification (NCBI taxonomy): domain Eukaryota; kingdom Metazoa; phylum Chordata; class Aves; order Columbiformes; family Columbidae; genus Columba; species Columba livia. The sequence goes on from NW_027043008.1 coordinate 4,624,929, forward strand.
CCACAATCTGCTGGCAGTACAAAATAATAAGCTGCAGATCTCCTTGGGCTGAGTCATGGTGCTTTGGGGCAGGGACCATGCGTATCATGGGAATATTTCACAGTTTCTGCTCTGTTTTCAGTGTATGACACCAAAACACCCACCTGATGACATCCTTTCAAGAGCAAAGGCAGCAATTTGCAGAATCCCGCTTCTTAGGGGAAGTGAGAAATTGCTGAGCTGACACCAAGTCCTGCAGTGTCCCTGTCACCTGCAGAGCCACCGCATCCTCGCCACGGTAGCGGGCATTGTGACAAAGGTTCTATGTCAGCTGGGTGTGGCAGCCAGGCGCCCCCTAGGGGATGGGGAGCCTGTCAGCCCCGGGCCTGTCATTGCCTGATGTCCCTGCTGCCACCAGCCAGGCCTCTGAAAACTTGTCAAACCATGCCCAGACTTGGGGCCAGTTTGGCCCAAAGTCTGCAAGAGACAAGTTGGGAAGAAAGATATGGGACATAGGGAGAAAGCGAAGGGAGCAGGAGAAAGGGAAGGAAGAATAAAAAGTAGTGTTGGGCTGCAGGAGTGAGATGGAGGAATTGCAAGAAAAGAGGCGGGAAGCAGGAGTGTGAGAGAAAAGGAAAGAAGAGACATGCAGCCAGACGAGGGGTTAGTGAGAGAGGATGGGACAGAGAACAGGATGAGAAGGACATAAGGCAAAGCTGGGACAGGCAAGGACAGGCAAGGCAAGGCTAGGCTGCAGGACATGTTTTTGCTTTATAGTTTCTAGCACATTCGTCTTCAGACTAGGAGGAAAGCCATAAGACCATATGGATTAGGCCCAAGCAAAAACCCCAGCTACTTGAGACACTTAGACTAAGCCTAAAATACCAAGATCTCTCAATAAGTATTGTTTTTATACTGTACTTCCACAATCTGCTGGCAGTACAAAAAGATAAGCTGCAGATCTCCTTGGGCTGAGTCATGGTGCTTTGGGGCAGGGACCATGCGTATCATGGGAATATTTCACAGTTTCTGCTCTGTTTTCAGTGTATGACACCAAAACACCCACCTGATGACATCCTTTCAAGAGCAAAGGCAGCAATTTGCAGAATTCCGCTTCTTAGGGGAAGTGAGAAATTGCTGAGCTGACACCAAGTCCTGCAGTGTCCCTGTCACCTGCAGAGCCACCGCATCCTCGCCACGGTAGCGGGCATTGTGACAAAGGTTCTATGTCAGCTGGGTGTGGCAGCCAGGCGCCCCCTAGGGGATGGGGAGCCTGTCAGCCCCGGGCCTGTCACTGCCTGGTGTCCCTGCTGCCACCAGCCAGGCCTCTGAAAACTTGTCAAGCCATGCCCAGACTTGGGGCCAGTTTGGCCCAAAGTCTGCAAGAGACAAGTTGGGAAGAAAGATATGGGATACAGGGAGAAAGCGAAGGGAGCAGGAGAAAGGGAAGGAAGAATAAAAAGTAGTGTTGGGCTGCAGGAGTGAGATGGAGGAATTGCAAGAAAAGAGGCAGGAAGCAGGAGAGTGAGAGAAAAGGAAAGAAGAGACATGCAGCCAGACAAGGGGTTAGTGAGAGAGGATGGGACAGAGAAGAGGATGAGAAGGACATAAGGCAAGGCTGGGACAGGCAAGGACAGGCAAGGCAAGGCTAGGCTGCAGGACATGTTTTTGCTTTATAGTTTCTAGCACATTCGTCTTCAGACTAGGAGGAAAGCCATAAGACCGTATGGATTAGGCCCAAGCAAAAACCCCAGCTACTTGAGACACTTAGACTAAGCCTCAAATACCAAGATCTCTCCATAAGGATGGTTTTTATACTGTACTTCCACAATCTGCTGGCAGTACAAAATAATAAGCTGCAGATCTCCTTGGGCTGAGTCATGGTGCTTTGGGGCAGGGACCATGCGTATCATGGGAATATTTCACAGTTTCTGCTCTGTTTTCAGTGTATGACACCAAAACACCCACCTGATGACATCCTTTCAAGAGCAAAGGCAGCAATTTGCAGAATTCCGCTTCTTAGGGGAAGTGAGACATTGCTGAGCTGAGCTCACACCAAGTCCTGCAGTGTCCCTGTCACCTGCAGAGCCACCGCATCCTCGCCACGGTAGCGGGCATTGTGACAAAGGTTCTATGTCAGCTGGGTGTGGCAGCCAGGCGCCCCCTAGGGGATGGGGAGCCTGTCAGCCCCGCGCCTGTCACTGCCTGATGTCCCTGCTGCCACCAGCCAGGCCTCTGAAAACTTGTCAAGCCATGCCCAGACTTGGGGCCAGTTTGGCCCAAAGTCTGCAAGAGACAAGTCGGGAAGAAAGATATGGGACAGAGGGAGAAAGCGAAGGGAGCAGGAGAAAGGGAAGGAAGAATAAAAAGTAGTGTTGGGCTGCAGGAGTGAGATGGAGGAATTGCAAGAAAAGAGGCAGGAAGCAGGAGAGTGAGAGAAAAGGAAAGAAGAGACATGCAGCCAGACGAGGGGTTAGTGAGAGAGGATGGGACAGAGAAGAGGATGAGAAGGACATAAGGCAAGGCTGGGACAGGCAAGGACAGGCAAGGCAAGGCTAGGCTGCAGGACATGTTTTTGCTTCATAGTTTCTAGCACATTCGTCTTCAGACTAGGAGGAAAGCCATAAGACCGTATGGATTAGGCCCAAGCAAAAACCCCAGCTACTTGAGACACTTAGACTAAGCCTCAAATACCAAGATCTCTCCATAAGGATGGTTTTTATACTGTACTTCCACAATCTGCTGGCAGTACAAAATAATAAGCTGCAGATCTCCTTGGGCTGAGTCATGGTGCTTTGGGGCAGGGACCATGCGTATCATGGGAATGTTTCACAGTTTCTGCTCTGTTTTCAGTGTATGACACCAAAAGACCCACCTGATGACATCCTTTCAAGAGCAAAGGCAGCAATTTGCAGAATTCCGCTTCTTAGGGGAAGTGAGAAATTGCTGAGCTGACACCAAGTCCTGCAGTGTCCCTGTCACCTGCAGAGCCACCGCATCCTCGCCACGGTAGCGGGCATTGTGACAAAGGTTCTATGTCAGCTGGGTGTGGCAGCCAGGCGCCCCCTAGGGGATGGGGAGCCTGTCAGCCCCGGGCCTGTCACTGCCTGGTGTCCCAGCTGCCACCAGCCAGGCCTCTGAAAACTTGTCAAGCCATGCCCAGACTTGGGGCCAGTTTGGCCCAAAGTCTCCAAGAGACAAGTTGGGAAGAAAGATATGGGACAGAGGGAGAAAGCGAAGGGAGCAGGAGAAAGGGAAGGAAGAATAAAAAGTAGTGTTGGGCTGCAGGAGTGAGATGGAGGAATTGCAAGAAAAGAGGCAGGAAGCAGGAGAGTGAGAGAAAAGGAAAGAAGAGACATGCAGCCAGACGAGGGGTTAGTGAGAGAGGATGGGACAGAGAAGAGGATGAGAAGGACATAAGGCAAGGCTGGGACAGGCAAGGACAGGCAAGGCAAAGCTAGGCTGCAGGACATGTTTTTGCTTTATAGTTTCTAGCACATTCGTCTTCAGACTAGGAGGAAAGCCATAAGACCGTATGGATTAGGCCCAAGCAAAAACCCCAGCTACTTGAGACACTTAGACTAAGCCTCAAATACCAAGATCTCTCCATAAGGATGGTTTTTATACTGTACTTCCACAATCTGCTGGCAGTACAAAATAATAAGCTGCAGATCTCCTTGGGCTGAGTCATGGTGCTTTGGGGCAGGGGCCATGCGTATCATGGGAATATTTTACAGTTTCTGCTCTGTTTTCAGTGTATGACACCAAAACACCCACCTGATGACATCCTTTCAAGAGCAAAGGCAGCAATTTGCAGAATTCCGCTTCTTAGGGGAAGTGAGAAATTGCTGAGCTGACACCAAGTCCTGCAGTGTCCCTGTCACCTGCAGAGCCACAGCATCCTCGCCACGGTAGCGGGCATTGTGACAAAGGTTCTATGTCAGCTGGGTGTGGCAGCCAGGCGCCCCCTAGGGGATGGGGAGCCTGTCAGCCCCGGGCCTGTCACTGCCTGGTGTCCCAGCTGCCACCAGCCAGGCCTCTGAAAACTTGTCAAGCCATGCCCAGACTTGGGGCCAGTTTGGCCCAAAGTCTGCAAGAGACAAGTCGGGAAGAAAGATATGGGACAGAGGGAGAAAGCGAAGGGAGCAGGAGAAAGGGAAGGAAGAATAAAAAGTAGTGTTGGGCTGCAGGAGTGAGATGGAGGAATTGCAAGAAAAGAGGCAGGAAGCAGGAGAGTGAGAGAAAAGGAAAGAAGAGACATGCAGCCAGACGAGGGGTTAGTGAGAGAGGATGGGACAGAGAAGAGGATGAGAAGGACATAAGGCAAGGCTGGGACAGGCAAGGACAGGCAAGGCAAGGCTAGGCTGCAGGACATGTTTTTGCTTCATAGTTTCTAGCACATTCGTCTTCAGACTAGGAGGAAAGCCATAAGACCGTATGGATTAGGCCCAAGCAAAAACCCCAGCTACTTGAGACACTTAGACTAAGCCTCAAATACCAAGATCTCTCCATAAGGATGGTTTTTATACTGTACTTCCACAATCTGCTGGCAGTACAAAATAATAAGCTGCAGATCTCCTTGGGCTGAGTCATGGTGCTTTGGGGCAGGGACCATGCGTATCATGGGAATGTTTCACAGTTTCTGCTCTGTTTTCAGTGTATGACACCAAAACACCCACCTGATGACATCCTTTCAAGAGCAAAGGCAGCAATTTGCAGAATTCCGCTTCTTAGGGGAAGTGAGAAATTGCTGAGCTGACACCAAGTCCTGCAGTGTCCCTGTCACCTGCAGAGCCACCGCATCCTCGCCACGGTAGCGGGCATTGTGACAAAGGTTCTATGTCAGCTGGGTGTGGCAGCCAGGCGCCCCCTAGGGGATGGGGAGCCTGTCAGCCCCGGGCCTGTCACTGCCTGGTGTCCCAGCTGCCACCAGCCAGGCCTCTGAAAACTTGTCAAGCCATGCCCAGACTTGGGGCCAGTTTGGCCCAAAGTCTGCAAGAGACAAGTTGGGAAGAAAGATATGGGACAGAGGGAGAAAGCGAAGGGAGCAGGAGAAAGGGAAGGAAGAATAAAAAGTAGTGTTGGGCTGCAGGAGTGAGATGGAGGAATTGCAAGAAAAGAGGCAGGAAGCAGGAGAGTGAGAGAAAAGGAAAGAAGAGACATGCAGCCAGACGAGGGGTTAGTGAG